>NC_060127.1:165784514-166397207 GCF_021461395.2 Schistocerca americana | reverse complement strand
AAGTCCGTATCTCCGAAGACGAGAGATGGGAAACAGGATAGGATAAGAGGAAAGAAAGGGCATCGTGAGACACACTTTGTCTGGGTCCTCTGCTGAGGCCCGTCTGGCTCAGGAAGCCCTGCCAATAGTTACACTACCACCGGCACAGCCCTCTGCTTCCCTGGAGCACACAAACCCTCTCACCCGTACGGACAGTGCTACGCTGAGGCGGTGTCTCCTGAGAGGGTAGGCACTAACGGTATGCATATTGCGGTGTATCATGTGTGTAAAAAACATTTTGAGTTACCATCCTTGCAAAAGCATATCATCAACAAGTATCACAATTATTTCTCAAGTTATTACATTTTATATTATTATATACTTAACCCAGACACCATATACACTCCTGGAAATTGAAATAAGAACACCGTGAATTCATTGTCCCAGGAAGGGGAAACTTTATTGACACATTCCTGGGGTCAGATACATCACATGATCACACTGACAGAACCACAGCCACATAGACACAGGCAACAGAGCATGACAATGTCGGCACTAGTACAGTGTATATCCACCTTTCGCAGCAATGCAGGCTGCTATTCTCCCATGGAGACGATCATAGAGATGCTGGATGTAGTCCTGTGGAACGGCTTGCCATGCCATTTCCACCTGGCGCCTCAGTTGGACCAGCGTTCGTGCTGGACGTGCAGACCGCATGAGACGACGCTTCATCCAGTCCCAAACATGCTCAATGGGGGACAGATCCGGAGATCTTGCTGGCCAGGGTAGTTGACTTACACCTTCTAGAGCACGTTGGGTGGCACGGGATACATGCGGACGTGCATTGTCCTGTTGGAACAGCAAGTTCCCTTGCCGGTCTAGGAATGGTAGAACGATGGGTTCGATGACGGTTTGGATGTACCGTGCACTATTCAGTGTCCCCTCGACGATCACCAGTGGTGTACGGCCAGTGTAGGAGATCGCTCCCCACACCATGATGCCGGGTGTTGGCCCTGTGTGCCTCGGTCGTATGCAGTCCTGATTGTGGCGCTCACCTGCACGGCGCCAAACACGCATACGACCATCATTGGCACCAAGGCAGAAGCGACTCTCATCGCTGAAGACGACACGTCTCCATTCGTCCCTCCATTCTCGCCTGTCGCGACACCACTGGAGGCGGGCTGCACGATGTTGGGGCGTGAGCGGAAGACGGCCTAACGGTGTGCGGGACCGTAGCCCAGCTTCATGGAGACGGTTGCGAATGGTCCTCGCCGATACCCCAGGAGCAACAGTGTCCCTAATTTGCTGGGAAGTGGCAGTGCGGTCCGATACGGCACTGCGTAGGATCCTACGGTCTTGGCGTGGATCCGTGCGTCGCTGCAGTCCGGTCCCAGGTCGACGGGCACGTGCACCTTCCGCCGACCACTGGCGACAACATCGATGTACTGTGGAGACCTCACGCCCCACGTGTTGAGCAATTCGGCGGTACGTCCACCCGGCCTCCCGCATGCCCACTATACGCCCTCGCTCAAAGTCCGTCAACTGCACATACGGTTCACGTTCACGCTGTCGCGGCATGCTACCAGTGTTAAAGACTGCGATGGAGCTCCGTATGCTACGGCAAACTGGCTGACACTGACGGCGGCGGTGCACAAATGCTGCGCAGCTAGCGCCATTCGACGGCCAACACCGCGGTTCCTGGTGTGTCCGCTGTGTCGTGCGTGTGATCATTGCTGGTACAGCCCTCTCGCAGTGTCCGGAGCAAGTATGGTGGGTCTGACACACCGGTGTCAATGTGTTCTTTTTTCCATTTCCAGGAGTGTATATTATGAAATCCAAGTGACACTCTACTACTTTCAAGTGGTGTGTTGAACCAGAAAAACAGGTAAACAGACTGACTTGTATCATTTCTGTACAAGTACTGTTCAATTTGATTAGTTGTGCAGTAGCTCTCTGCTGCAAGCATGAATCCACTGTCTGTGTGAATCACTTGCAATTTTTATGATTTACTCATTTATGAAAAATTATGTACAAATATGAACTAGTTTGAAACTAATAACAGCCCCAGAATGCATAGATTTAGAATTTTCAGTAACTGACAGAAAGCAGAACAAAGAGAGAAACGGCAAAAGTCATCAGGTGATGCTGTGGAAGATTGATTTCATACTGTCTCAAGAATGATTTCAAAATCTTAACAAATGCAAAGTTGAAATTTAAATTATAGCAAAACAGTCAGATGTGTTCCACAGTGAAAGGAGATATTAACAATCCAAAATTAAAATGCTTGTCATTTAACAAGACCAAGAAGAATGGTCTATAGGATAGGTATTGTATGCACAGTAAATTACTTGTAGTATCAGGTACACACAACTACACAGAACACCTACCACCAAACATTTACGTAGTGCACATTGCCTGCAAAGCAGATACCTGTTAAATTAATTCAGCAAGAGTCAAAATGAAACACTCCTTTGAACAGAGATAGTGTAAACTTTTTCCTTATATGTTGGAAACTTTGCTGTATAGATACACATTAAACACAGAAATTACATGGAAAGTATGCTACAGATAAACTAGAAGTGTTTTGCTGATTAAGCATTCAAAGAAGTGGCTTCACCATAAAACAAATAATTCACAGAGAATCTCTCACTTTTGACAAAGTGGATGATTTGGAAATGATTTTGTACTGAAAGGTGTTAAAATGAGAATTACAATATCTAGCGTGCACAACAGTGTCATGAAAGAAACACAATGGTTCCAAAAACTGTTGACAAACAAACAGAAGGAAGTACATGAACTGATTACTGGCAAAGGTTCAGACCAAATTATAATGAGATGAAATTGTTTTTTTTTAGTATGTCAAAAGCAATCATTATGTGTGTTTGCTTTTATTATAATCAACAGATGCATGGAAAAAATTCTTCAGCTGCAAACTACCAAGTCATCTCAATGAAAGACGGGAAAGAGTAATTCAAAGGCTAAATCAAATACCCACTGCCTTTTTTATGAATCTAAAGATTTGTACGTAAGGAATTCACACCAGAGTGGCATAATGCTACATTACTTTTCACAAACAACTGCTTCAGCAACAAATGAAAATGATACGATCTATCTACTGTGATAAAGAGCTCCCAGTGCAAGACTTCAAGGAGAACTGCTTCCGAATGATCAGAGCTGCAATTTATACTGTTTTACTACTTTTCCACTACTTATTTCAAGCACAGCGTATTTTCGAGTCGTACCTGTGGGTAAAATCAAGGCACTGAAACAACAACAAATAACAGCATAACTATCATATTGCCAATCTAACTTTCGTACTACCGATCTACTTTTATGTCAGAAGTATACTTGTAATGACATTTTATTATCTTTGATAAAAGTTGATTTTATTTCACATTCATTAAAAACTGATTTGCATCAAACACTATAAAATGTAATCACAGACTGGCTCTCTGACATAAAAACAGACCAGTAACATAACAGCCGCATAGCTACATCATAAATATGATAAATCAAAATAATGTTGTAGCCCATAAACAACTTTAAATATCCTGAAAATGAAAGTAAACAATGCCTAAACAAATAACAACTGTACATTTACATACATCTACATCTACATTTATGCTCCGCAAGCCATCCAACGGTGTGTGGCAGAGGGCACTACTTTACGTGCCACTGTCATTACCTCCCTCTCCTGTTCCAGTCGCGTATGGTTCGCGGGAAGAACGACTGCTGGAAAGCCTCCGTGCGCGCTCGAATCTCTCTAATTTTACATTCATGATCTCCTGGGGAGGTATAAGAAGGGGGAAGCAATATATTCGATATCTCACCCAGAAACGCACCCTCTCGAAACCTGGACACCAAGCTACACCGTGATGCAGAGCGCCTCTCTTGCAGAGTCTGCCACTTGAGTTTGCTAAACATCTCCGTAACGCTATCACGCTTACCAAATAACCCTGTGATGAAACGCGCCACTCTACTTTGGATCTTCTCTATCTCCTCGGTCAACCCGACCTGGTACGGATCCCACACTGATGAGCAATACTCAAGTATAGGTCGAACGAGTGTTTTGTAAGCCACCTCCTTTGTTGATGGACTACATTTTCTAAGGACTCTCCAAATGAATCTCAACCTGGCACCCACCTTACCAACAATTAAATTTTATATGATCATTCCACGTCAAATCGTTCCACATGCATACTCCCACATATTTTACAGAAGTAACTGCTACCAGTGTTTGTTCCGCTATCATATAATCATACAATACGGGATCCTTCTTTCTATGTATTCGCAATACATTACATACGTCTACGTTAAGGGTCAGTCGCCACTCCCTGCACCAAGTGCCTATCCGCTGCAGATCTCCCTGCATTTTGCTGCAATTTTCTAATGCTGCAACTTCTCTGTATACTACAGCATCATCCGCGAAAAGCCGCACGGAACTTCCGTCACTCTCTACTAGGTCATTCATATATATATATATATATATATATATATATATATATATATATATATATATAAAAAAAAAGAAAGATGATTAAACTTACCAAACAAAAGCGCTGGCAGGTCGATAGACACACAAACAAACACAAACATACACACAAAATTCTAGCTTTCGCAACCAATGGTTGCCTCGTCAGGAAAGAGGGAAGGAGAAGGAAAGACAAAAGGATATGGGTTTTAAGGGAGAGGGTAAGGAGTCATTCCAATCCCGGGAGCGGAAAGACTTACCTTAGGGGGAAAAAAGGACAGGTATACACTCGCACACACACACATATCCATCCACACATACACAGACACAAGCAGACATTTCAATGTCTGCTTGTGTTTGCTTGTGTTTGTTTGTTTGTGTGTCTATCGACCTGCCAGCGCTTTTGTTTGGTAAGTTTAATCATCTTTCTTTTTAGATATATTTTTCCCACGTGGAATGTTTCCCTCTATTATATATATATATATATATATATATATTTTGTGAAAAGCAATGGTCCCATAACACTCCCCTGTGGCACACCAGAGGTTACTTTAACATCTGTAGATGTCTCTCCATTGAGAACAACATGCTGTGTTCCATTTGCTAAAAACTCTTCAATCCAGCCACACAGCTGGTCTGATATTCCGTAGGCTCTTACTTTGTTTATCAGGCGACAGTGCAGAACTGTATCGAGCACCTTCCGGAAGTCAAGGAAAATGGCATCCACCTCGGAGCCTGTATCTAATATTTTCTGGGTCTCATGAACAAATAAAGCGAGTTGGGTCGCACACGATCGCTGTTTCCAGAATCCAAGTCAATTCCTACAGAGTAGATTCTGGGTTTCCAGAAATGACATGATACGTGAGCAAAAAACATGTTCTAAAATTCTACAACAGATCGATGTCAGAGATATAGGTCTCTAGTTTTGCGCATCTGCTCGACGACCCTTCTCGAAGACTGGGACTACCGGTGCTCTTATCCAATCATTTTATAATGGGTTTATTTGTACAGGTACTGCTCAAAAATAAGCCATGCTGGAAACTAGTAGTGGAAGAAAATTACGTACAAGAGAATACACAGCAGTGATTCTGAGCGTGGACTAGTCGTCGGATGTCACCTGAGTAACAAATCCAGCACGGACATCTCAACCTTTATAAAGCTACCCAACTTCACTGTCTGTGATCTGACTACAGAGAGGAAATGTGAGGGAACAACCACAGCTAAACCGAGACCAGGTAGACCTCATGTACTTGGGAACAGGAACTGCTGAGCACTGTGGAGGGTAGTTGTAAAATAAAAAATAAATAAAAAAATCACACAAAAATCAGCACAAGGAATCACCTATGAGTTCAAAAGTGCTACTGGCACAATGACTGTGCTCAGGGAGTTCTGTAGTCAATGCTTAGTGATGATTGAGGTGGCTTAAAGAGCAATACCACTGGACAGTGGACAACTGGAAATGAGTAATTTGGAGTGACGAATCGTGCTATATGGTGTGGCAAACTGACAGAAGGCTTTACGCTCGGCAAATGCCTCGAGAACTTTAGCTGCCACCGTGTGTAGTCCCAACAGTGAAGTATGGAAGAAGCGAAGTATGGGGTGTTTCTCATGATTAGGATGTGGTCTCCTTATTGCATGTAAGAAAACATTAAATATGTAAGGATATGAATATGTTCTGCAATGCTATGCACTGCATACAGTACAAGGGCTATTCGGAGACAGTGAATGTAACAGCATAACAATGAAGCCTGTCATAAAGCATAGAAAGGATGAAAGGGGGCTTCATATGCACGAAGACTGCTAGGAAAACGGGCATGTAAGTCTTTAAGCAGAATTAAAGTAAGATGTAGAAACAAGTACAACGATAGCAGAGTTGGGAGAGGGTGTCAGAGTTTCAGGATATTGTGTATTGTGTGTTGGTTGTGTGTGTGTGTGTGTGTGTGTGTGTGTGTGTGTGTGTGTGAGAATGGGGCAGCGGCAAACTAGGAGAGGAGCAGAGCAGTGCAGTGCAGAGCATAG
The DNA here is from genome assembly GCF_021461395.2 of Schistocerca americana. NCBI lineage: Eukaryota > Metazoa > Arthropoda > Insecta > Orthoptera > Acrididae > Schistocerca > Schistocerca americana. The sequence goes on along the minus strand of NC_060127.1, from coordinate 166,390,738 downwards.
TTGGTGTAGGAAATTTACTGGTGGACTTTCTGGATCAAAGTGTGTGTGTTGGAGCAACAATTCTCAGTTGTAAAATATGGAGACACTACTCTTAGTTCAACCATCCTGCATATTTTATTTTGATATTTGTACTTAAACCAATTAACAAGGATGTCTTATGATCACAGCTGCTTTTAGAGACATACACAACAAAAATACAAAATCATCTACAGAGGCTACTTAAATGTTACATGTAATTAAAATGAATGACTGCATAGAACCTTGAGTAATCTCGTACACAGTCTACAATGATGCAGAAGCAAATGTAGCTGATAATGCTTAAAGCTAATTCTCATCACGCTGTAGTACGGACACATACTTTTGCGGAATTCATTATCCGTCTGACAGCAGACTGCTTAAATGAAACAAAATTACTGTTGTATAAGGACAAAAGGCATACTAATTGAAAATCTAAAGTCATGCACCTGCACTTCAGTCAGCTGTAAAAATGTTGTACTTACTTCTAATATCCATTATGGACCCGGAGTCACTGTCATCCGAACATGTGTAATTCCACAGATTGGCATCTAGGTTGGCACGACATGCACAAGATAGACAGAAGAAATACAACCAAAACAAACATTAGGCCCAATATTTACAAAACAAAGGCATGCCAAAAATTTAAGGAGTGAAATCACCAGAATAGATACAAAAGAATCAATACTGCACTATTATTACAAGAATTTTTCATAACCGAAAACAGGAGTGTTCGAGATCAGTGTGAAAGAAATCCCAGTGTCACTTAAAGAATACAATGTAACTACACAGAAAAATAAGCACTGCTATGGAAAGAAACTACAGAAGTGAAATTAAATCTAAAGCTTTGAGAAACAGTAATTGCATTTCAACTTTACAGAGAAAGAAGTTCTCATTTTTATTTACAACAGACCCAAGATTCATTGATACTACACTACCAGGTTTTGTTAATAAGCAAATCTGCTAACTGAAAGACTGGATATTTATTCTGTTTCTGCAGTTTACCCTTCTTGAGTGACAAAAATATTTCACTTGGAGTGGTAAACATACAATACTGTTTGTGAAAATTGCACCATTACAAAGAAAAACCAGAGTCCACACAGGCTTCTAATGATATATGGTACAACAGATCAAATATAATGATGCAGCGTGCATGTATTAAATAGTCACAAGTTAAAATGTGTTGACATGAAGTAGTATTAATACATGTAGCAGACCTGAGAGAGAATTTATTTCAGTGCGATACATAGCATGTTACACATAACAACTGCAAATGAACTTTTTTCTCAACTGTGAGTTAGTCGCAAGCAATGTTAACTATATATAAATTCTTATGAGGGCTGCATTACTCAGGCATGCTAGGTTCTCTCCAATTCATTGTACATAATGAGAAGAATTACTTGTGATTTTACTTTTGTTATGGGTTGGGGTATGGAGTTCTGTAGGTGTAAAGTGTTCCATTAGCTAGAAAACATTTTTCTGTGAATAAGATATTTTACAAGGTAAAATACTTTTCTTCGATAAAACTACTGACACAATTACCACTACACACAGAATGCATTCACACAGTTGGAATCACTGAGAAATGATCGTGGGTTTGAGCCTGCTTATGGTCCAGTTCGATACATGGAAGAATTTTCTCTATAAAAGTTGATACATCAAATATAATTTTTTTCCATTTGCAGACCAGTGGCCATTACTCCGTGGAGAGTAATACGTTGCATGATAGTCTCCAATCTGTCTGAAGTCCTCTGAGAAATCCCTTTTCAAGTTCCAGCACCATAAGAAACAGCAGCTGCAGTGGCATAGAGCATACATCATTCTTTGGCAACCTTCTTGTTAATATTTTCAGCACTACATGATATCGAGCACCATGTCCAACAAACACAAACTGCTATCAAAGAAAATCTATTTCTTGTAATTCTTTCTCCCCCCCCCCCCCCCCCCCTCAATTCAATATAGGAATTTGAACAGATCTATCCAACAGACTTTAATGCACTGCAATTTAATAATCTTTGCCAGCATTTAACAAATTTCAGTCAGACTTGACGAGGCTACCCGACTAGTAAACTAAATGTCAGTAGCCATGTAACTAACTACCAGAATTATCTCAAGTAAATAAAAACATTACCTTTTTACTATTAACATAGTTATTTTAATGGAAACAAAAGTACAGAGGAACAACACAATACAGAATGCTAGCAATTGGCATTTTTAGAAATAATAAGACCCTCAAAGAACGTGGCATAGAATCGAACAGATTTTTAGACATCCCCAGGAAGTGGCTTTCCAGACATATTATATCCAAGTCTAAAGCTGAGTTGTGTTGTCCACTGAATATGAGAAGCAAATCCCTGATGAGCAGAAGTAGTACTTAAGAAATCTCCAATTTTAATATCTTGTTGATTTAACTGGAGATGGATTTCGTGGAATGTTTTGTGGATCTAGCTTTTTAAAAATAAAAAAAAAAAAAATAAAAATGAAAAAATAAAAAAAAATGCTGGTGTACATACTGCCATCCAGCACATCGTCCTGGATTCACTTTTTCTCCCTTGTCTCCTGTTACTCCATTTTTCTAAATCAGTCAGGTCTGCTCTTTCTGCTCACACTCTCACTGCTGATTTTTAATTTAAATACAATTAGTTTGTAAGCCACTTGTTACTCTGGTCCACTGTCTTTCCTCCTCCTTTCGCTTGCAAGCCATGCTCCCAAGCCATATTCTCACTATGAAACATTTTTCCAGTCCTATAAAACCAAATAAACCTAAAACAAAAAGATCAGACCCGTATTCGGGCTACATTGTTCCATCTTAAGAACAATAAGCCAACCCATTCAGCACCAGAGAGCAAATGGCAAGTAAGACCATCGCAGTGGCAATGTGCTAAAAAACTGTGTTGTGAAGGAATACAGATGTGGAAATGTAATGCAGGTATCACTTCGGACTCTCAGAAGTTTCGTCCTATAGCCATCACAGTGGACAGTGCTCACGATCACAATGGCTGTTGCCATCCTGGACTGTCTTGTCCAGCATTTGTCCTGTATTATGCTAGATAATGAACTATGACTGCACATTTTAGCTTTTAAAGTGTGAACTCAAACTCCGATAACATTTCAGAGGCAATTCAGCAATATTTTCCACGTACAAGGTATGGGAATCTTTTAATTTTTGGCCTTAATACATTAGATTTTCAATTTTTTTTATCTTCACGGTAAACAGGTTTGCATTTTCAGATGTTCTGAATATTTAGTTTAACTGAGAGGTTGTACGTGTATTCGAGTGCTCAGCAAATTTTTACTTTCAAAAAAGATGGATCAAAGAATTTACATTACATTTTACTCGAAAATTGGAATAGAGTGCAGTACCACATCTGAAGCGTTGACTGTGGTTTTTGGTGAATCTACTATGAGTAAGACAGGAGTTTATGAAGGGTATAAACATTTCAAAGGGGATCGAGAAGACGCTGAAGATGACAACTGCCCTGGACACCACAGCACATCAATTACTGGCAATAATGTGGAAGAAGTAAAGAAAATGGTTCTGGGAAATCGCCGCAATACCACCAGAAAAGTTGGTGACGATGTCGATGTATCTTAGGTTCGTGTCAAGCAATTCTTGGGCATGAAACATGCAGCAGCAAAGGTTGTTCCAAAATTATTGAATTTCAACCAAAAACGATGTCACTCGGACATCGCTCAGGAATTTCTGAATGAAGTCGTCAACGATCCAAAACTTCCAAAGAAGTTTATAACAGGCGACAAAATGTGGGTGTAGAGGTACAATGTCGAAATCAAAGCCCAATCTATGAAAACTGCGTGAGACCGAAAAAAAATTGACAAGTTCGATCACTTATGAAGGCTCTCCTCACCGTTACAATGGGCTAGTGCATCAAGATTTCCTGCCTTAGAGTCAATAAGGAATACTACCTGAAGTTATGTACAATTTTCTTTAGGCAATCCAAAGAAAATGACCAAAACTGTAGCTGAGCCACTCGTGGTAATTGCTTCCGATAATGTTCCCGTTCACACCCCAATCCCCCTTCATGATTTTTTGGCAAAAAAGTAAAGCATTTCATTGCGTCAGTTACGGTATTTGCCAAATATGGCCCCTGTGACTTCTTTCTATTCTCAAGGCTGAAAATTACCATGAAAGGACTTCATTTTGCCACCACTGATGAAATAAAAACAGAATTGTCGAAGGAACTGAACACCATAATGAAAAATGAGTTCCAGAAGTGCTTCCAAGACTGAAAAAAGTGCTGGCACAAGTGTGTGATATCTGATGGGGATTACTTCGAAGGGGACAAAGTTAACGTTGATGAATAAATGAAGATTCTTTAAGAAAAACAAAAATTCATGTTACTTTCTGATCACTCATCAATTTTTGGTGGAAGACATCATGGGTTGTGGCAGTTCTTCACAGGGTGACTGTATTTCAACCGATTTCTCAGTCCACTTATTTTCCTATTATACCAAAAACATCTGCACAGTAACGTAAATGACAACAGTAGTGTAGTGTGTCTCATTTGTAAACAAACTTATCCTATTCACTGACAGTACTTACTGTTGACAACACTTTGCTTTTCACCTTCAAGCTTGCATTCAGTATTTGTGGCAGTTTGTTTCATGTTAACTGTTATATGCAACAGTACAGATACATTTATTGATGAACAGCTGCCAATGCGTCCCTAACATACAGGTTCACTGAATGCAAAGAAACTACGGCACAACAACACTATGTCGAGCTGTTCCTACAGTGGTGGCAACTGCATCACTATAGTTTTGCATTGAGGGTTATTACATTACTCTGTGCTTAGTGTTGTACACTTTGAAGATTGCAAACTGGATGAACCATAATTAATAGTGAAAACTGACACTGGCAAATGTAAATTATAACAGAATCATAAACTCGTAAAAAAACACTGATCCACAAAAAATTCACTTGAAGATAACTGTGAATATGTGTTTACAAGCTACAATTCACTTCAGTATTAAGTACTGTCTTAGCACAAGTGTATTTGAAACGTAAGTTCTTCGGCCATGACCCCACTTATAGTCGACCTGCAGAAAGAACGTCCTCGACAGCCGACAGCACTGGCGCCGATGCTACTATGACGCTGTCTGTCATTATACTGTGTCGGTTGCCCACTGGTAGACCACCTGCTATCTTGAGTCATAGGAGGTGTCAATGTGGGACTATCATTGTGGCAATGTTCACAAATTCGAAAGCTCAGACTGGCACTAATGTGTCACCTCCACACAAAGCACTCCTGGCGTATGAACTGTGAGAGACGTTCTTCCAGTGGCCTGACTATAGTTGGGATCAAAATAAACTCATGACACGCCTTAAAAAAACAGATATAACATTGTTTCACAAAGTTACATGTTACACTCGTACCCATTACAAGAAGTGTTTACATCTACATCTGAGACATACTTCGCAAGCCACTGCACGGTGGATGGCAGAGGGTCCCCTGTAGTCATTTCCTTTCCTGTTCCACTTGCAAACAGAGCAAGGGAAAAACGACTGTCTTTATGCCTCTGTAGGAGTCCTATTTTTGAATCTTATCTTTGTGGTCCTCGTGCAAAATGTATGTTGCGGCAGCAGAATCGTTCCGCAATCAGCTTCAAATGCGGGTTCTCTAAATTTTCTCAATAGTGTTCATTGAAAAGAATGTCGCCTTCCCTCCAGGGATTCTCATTTGAGTTCTCAACCTCTGTAACACTTGCAAGTTGTTATTCAAACCTACCAGCAACAAATCTAGGAGCCCACCTCTGAAGGGCTTCAATGTTTTCCTTTAGTACGAGTTGGAACACATCCCAAACACTCGATCAGTACTCGAGAAGAGGTCCACTTGTGTCCTACGTGCTGTCTACTTTACAGATGAACCAAAATGTTCCCAATAAACCAAAGCCTACCATTTGCCTTCCCTACCAAAATCCACATATGCGTGTCCACTTCGTACTACTTTGCAACTTTGCCCCCAAATACTGAAGTAATGTGACTGTGTCAAGCACAACACTCTATCTGAACATTATGGGTTTGTTTTCTTACTATTCACATTAACTTACACTTTTCTGTGTTTTGAACTAGCCGTCATTCACCACACCAACTAGAAATTTGGTGTAAGTTATTTTGTACCCTCCTCCAGTGACTCAACTTCAACATCTTCCCGTACACCACAGTACCGTCAACAAATAACTGCTGTCCACCAGATCATTTTTGTACATAGGAAATAATAGTGGCTCCATCACATTTCCCTGTGGCACTCCTGATGATACCCTTTTCTCTGACAAACACTCGTCATTGAGGACAACATACTAGGTTCTATTACTTAAGATGTGTTCAAGCCACTCGCATATCTGACAACCTATTCCACATGCTCGTACCTTCATTAACAGCCTGCAGTGGGGCACCATATAAATGCAGTATATAATGTAACAAATGTAAGGTAAGGGCAAGCTAAGTTTCACATGAGTGAAGATTTCTAAAACAGTGCTGATTTGTCAACGTAAGCTCTTGGGTCTGTAGGATCCCCCCCCCCTCCCCTCCCCCACTTCCAACTTCGAATATGATTCCGTTGGAACTACTGACGGCCTTGGGAGAGCTAGTCTTGACAAAACTCTACCATCTGGTGAGCAAGATGTATGAGAGAGGTGAAATACCCTCAGACTTTAAGAAGAATATAATATATCAATCCCAAAGAAAGCAGGTGTCGACAGATGTGAAAATTACCAAACAATCAGTTTAATAAGCCACTGCTGCAAAATACCAACACAAATTCTTTACAGACGAATGTACAAACTGGTGGAAGCCGACCTCGGGGAAGATCAGTTTGGATTCTGCAGAAATGTTGGAACACGTGAGGCAATACTGACCCTATGACTTATCTTAGAAAATAGATTAAGGAAAGGCAAACTTATGTTTCTAGCATTTGTAGACTTAGAGAAAGCTTTTGACAATGTTGACTGAAATACTCTCTTTCAAATTCTGAAGGTGGCAGGGGTAAAATACAGGGAGCAAAAGGCTATTTACAATTTGTACAGAAACCAGATGGCAGTTATAAGAGTCGAGGGACATGAAAGGGAAGCAGCAGTTGGGAAGGGAGTGAGACAGGGTTGTAACCTGTCCCCGATATTATTCAATCTGTATATTGAGCAAGCAGTAAAGGAAACAAAAGAAAAATTCGGAGTAGGTATTAAAATCCATGGAGAAGAAATTAAAATGTTGAGGTTCGCCGATGACATTGTAATTCTGTCAGAGACAGCAAAGGACCTGGAAGACTAGTTGAATGGAATGGACAGTGTCTTGAAAGGAGGATATAAGATGAACATCAACAAAAGCAAAACGAGGATAATGGAATGTAGTCGAATTAAGTCGGGTGATGCTGAGGGAATTAGATTAGGAAATGAGACACTTAAAGCAGTAAAGGAGTTTTGCTATTTGGGGAGGAAAATAACTGACGATGGTCGAAGTAGAGTGGATATAAAATGTAGACTGGCGATGACAAGGAAAGCGTTTCTGAAGAAGAGAAATTTGTTAACATCGAGTTTTGATTTAAATGTCAGGAAGTTGTTTCTGAAAGTATTTGCATGGAGTGTAGCCATGTATGGAAGTGAAACATGGACGATAAATAGTTTGGACAAGAAGAGAATAGAAGCTTTTGAAATGTGGTGCTACAGAAGAATGATGAAGATTAGATGGGTAGATCACATAACTAATGAGGAGGTATTGAATAGAATTGGGGAGAAGAGGAGTCTGTGGCACAACTTGACAAGAAGAAGGGATCGGTTAGTAGGACATGTTCTGAGGCATCAAAGGATCACAAATTTAGCATTGGAAGGCAGCATGGTGGGTAAAAATCGTAGAGGGAGGTATTTTGACAGAAATAGAGATAAATGGAGTAATGAACCAAATAAATCATAATTACATTATTACTCTACAATGAATCCGCAGAGACCATGGGCCTCTAATATCAAAATACACTAAACGTATCCCTGAAGAACCTCTGAAATTATATCAGCTGAACTTGGGTTGACCATGTACAGCATCACATCTATACTCTGCTTATGCACCTGTCCCGCGTGCACTCACCTGGCACACCCTATTCTAGTCATGTTGTCAGAGGCAGACTTGTGGAAGCAACCACATCACTTACTGAAAGAGTTGAAAATACTGCACGGCACTTTAAATGTGCTGCATTTGCGTATATGCATGTGTAAATTGTACAACTGACATTTGTGTAAATCTTACCTAACAATATTGTGAATTTTAAAAGCATAAAAGAAACTATTACATCACTGTATTCGTCAGGCCTTCTGACTACGAAATTACTGTGCTTGTAAGGGTTCAGTTTAGATCAAACTGTCAACAGAACTAGTTTTAGTGTTGCGTTTACAAAAGTCTTTTTCTTGTATTACCCTCACAGGCATGTTTAAATTATGATGATCATGAAATAGCCTATTGTGCTGGTGGCACAACAGCCCGATCAATAGAGACCGAAAAAGGTCGACTATCGGGAATAGCTGGCACAGTCGGTAATGTTTGTACAGTGGTAGTAAGGAGTGCATGAACAATATACTAGAAATCCTGACTGGTGAGGGATGAATGTGGAGAGAGAGGTGTGTTTGAACGTAGCTTTTGTATGTTTTTCTTGAACAACTCTAAAACTATGGCCTCCAGTGAACGTGTGGCCCAGTACAAAATTTAACTGCAGAAAATTTCCTACAAAAGAGGTCCTGCTCATTTTTCTGTAGGACTAGTAATTTGAGCATTGAGAGAGAGAGAGAGAGAGAGAGAGAGAGAGAGAGAGAGAGAGAGAGAGAGAGAATATGAAAATCTCGTGCGAGGGTTTTGGAGGCCAGATACAACATTGCAGGTTGCATAAAACAACACTTGTAGGGGCTGCTGAATCGCACACTATTTCCACAACCCCAGTAACAAACTAGCAATTTTACTGTATGCTGATGAATAAAAGTGATAAAAATGATATATTTAAATTGATTTACTTTTTTAATCATTGTAACACTGATTTATGGGCAAATCATAACAAAAGGCAACCTCTCTACGTATCCAACATTAACTTGGTGTAATGCGACTACTGCTTCACTGCAAGCGAAAGCAATGAAAGGTTTTGACAGAAAAAGCGCTATAAGCATTAACACTGCTCCACTGCACACAAAAGTAACATAAGATTTTGGCAGAGGAAGTACTATTTGCATTAAAGAAAAAGTTACTTAAAATGCAGAGCAGCCAACAGGAGTAGGGCCCACATACGGCTCCTTGCCTACTTGTCAGGAAAGCTGAGCTACCATTTACTTTACTTTGTTTATGCACTATCTACTGCTCACTCACACAATGCTTCCACTAAACAGCGAGTGGCAACTTTCACCATTCCACTGTTCGTAAGTGAAACTGTCATCCACCTGGATGTTATTTTGAAGATAACAGTGCTTCATAGTTAAGTAATATTGAAGGTTGGTTACCCCTGTCTTCCTCTGAGCTGAATACAAACTCACTTGGACAATTACTGGGAACTTACAGTTTAAAGAGTAATCTTGAACACAGTCCACCATGATTTTTTCAAGAAAACAAAGGAATGACAGAAGTTAAAGTAACATTAAGAGCTAGATGAAATCCTAGGGTCAATCATCAGGCCTCTGGATGTGTTACTGGCACTGACCTATCTAACAACCAAGAATTATACCTACAATCAACACAACAATTTAGGTACAGCTGAATTGTCTGCATCCTCATGGCTGCCCAGTAACTATAACTCTGATGTCCTGAAACTTTCTGGCACATTAAAACTGTATGCCACACCGAGACTCGAACTCGGGACCTTTGCCTTTCGCGGGCAAGTGCTCTACCAACTGAGCTACCCAAGGTCCTGAGTTCGAGTCTCGGTCCGGTACACAGTTTTAATCTGCCAGAAAGTTTCATATCAGTGCACACTCCGCTGCAGAGCGAAAATCTCATTCTGATGCCCTGTTTATTTATTTATTTATTTACATACGACCTTGTGGTGTTCAATTTTCACAAACAGCAGTGTTTGATGTTAACATTACATATTAAATATAATGAAACGTATCATTACCAGTCACAAAGCAGAATTTACTTTTGATTTTAAGTACACGAAGAAAGCCATGTTTTACCAGAACATGTGGTATATACCAAAACAGTTGAAATGCCACATGTCTTTCACAGTATTCAGACACTTGTTAGAAGTTAATTTTAGAACAACTGAAGTAAAAGTTAATTTATGTATGACATAAAACTAAATGGCCCAAAATTTACATTTGGATGCCTGAAGAATTTTAATAGAACCACATTTTAAACAACAGGTTTATTCAATAATAGCAATACATGACAACTATGAATGGCAATTGAAGCTTCTGTTACTCAAAGTGTAAAACACACACACACACACACACACACACACACACACACACACATTCCACTTAAAGAATGTTCACTTTTACATGTAAATTCATGTGTAATTAAATAAAAAATCAATTTGTAAGAGAACCAAAGCATCTGTTCTGGTACTACGTCATAACTTTTTGCAGTTAGTGCTGGACTTAATGAAGCTTTAAGGAGTAATTAAGTTTAAGTTACTAAACCCCCTACCAATATAGACTTTTTCCATTTACTAAACACCTATAACAGGTGTACAATGACTGCCTGAATAGTTGTCACATGAAGTATTTACAGATGACACTATGAATACATCCTAAAACAACAATTTAAATGTTAACTGTTTTTCCCAGTGCAATTCTATGCTTAGATGCTGTACAGATGCGGATATCTGTGAATATATCCACAGTAGTAAATACTTTATGGTTAGAAAGTGTCAATATTTACACGTGATTGATAGTAATAATAATTATTATAATTTTAAGTTAGTACTCTGACCCATTCGGGACTGAGTGCCACCATTTTAGCTCAAATGCAGAGCCAGCACTGCCTTCTTCTGGTTTTCCTGCACAATTAAAAGTACATGCTACTTCCGTCATACCAACAGCAGCCTTTAAGTCTGAGTCAGTCCTGTTTTATTTGCACTGCGTAATTACCAAAAGCTGTCAAAAGCAACATGAAGGCTAAACTCAGCAACATCTTCCTTCGGAGCCTTCATTCCATATTCTAACCAGCGTTTGATTCTCATATGCAACATAAATCATGGTACAATATCAGTGCACCTCCCAAAATATTTACATGTTTACACTGCAACACTTATTACATTGAGAAGTGTAGCTCTTTAACACGATTTAATACTATGGTGAATTGATGAACATCTGATAAGCAAACTACACTACAAACTTTTGCCATTAGGCAAAAAAGTAACAGCAGCCTGTGACAACTTCATTTGACTTCCCAATGTTGGTGAAATGATCTACAGAAAAGTTACAAAAGCAGTTCGAGTCGTCATAATACAAAACTTAAATATGGAACGATCAGGAGTATGACAGCCTATGTTGTATTAAAATGTGGTCATATTGGTCTCGATGTTCTTAGTCAATGGAATACAAATTACAAAGTCTAACTCCAACAGATGAAATTCAAACCAGGCACAAGCCTAGTGTCATAACTCCAACTTACTGTGTGGTACAGAACTCTAATATTTCTGGATGTGGGCAAATGCTTGTGAATGCGGACGCCGATACAATCTCTCTTATCAGTGCAGACCTCTACCTACAGTCTTTTCACAAATAATAAGTAAAAGGAATAGGGCTCTTACCCCCTCAGGGGATACTGCCTTAACGTAGCACTGTCTGTGTGGGCGAGGTGGTTTGCGTGCCCTGTATCCGGGGGGCTATGCCGGCGGTAGAGTAGCTACTAGCAGGGTCACCCGTACTGAACAGGCCAAAGGAGAGGAACCAGACAAAGTGTGTCCCACAAAGTCCTATTGATAACCTGTCTCCTGTCCTATCCTACCCTATGACCATCCTTTTTCCTTATCATTTTCAATTTCCCACAACATAGCGCAGGGAGGGCTCTAGAGGTGTGATGAAGCCAGTCTCCCTAAGGGAGTAAATCCAATACAAATCCAGGCCCTCCATGTTGGGTGTTGATCATGGGGATAACAACTCTGTATCAGAAAAAACATATAGTTACGAAACTCAAAGATAAGAATAGCTGGACTGATGATACTGATGAACGACCCAAGGAAGGAAAAGGACACCATAAATGGAAAAATGATATATATGTTGTTACTTGGAATGTAAGAACTTTGAACAAACCAGGACCTCTACATGGACTCAGACAAGAGATGGAGAAGTACCAAATAGGAGTAGCACCAATTCAAGAGGTCAGATGGAAAGGAGATGGCATCATAAGAAGCGGTAATTACACAATTATATATAATGGAAGAGGCAGTGGTATAGTAGGTGGTACTGACTTTCTTGTAAACAATAGGTATAAAGCATCAGTCATAAATTTTAACCCTATAAATGAAAGAATGTGTACTTTGAGAATGAAGGCCCATTTTTTCAACACCTCTCTAGTATGTGTGTATGCACCCACAGAAGATGATGAGACTGAAGTGGAAGATGAGTTTTATGGTCAACTGGAACAGGAATTAGAAGGCATACCAAGGAATAATGTAAAGGTAGTGATGGGTGACTTCAATGCAAAAATGGGAAAAGAAGACGCCTTTAGAGAAACAGTAGGAAATGACAGCCTGCATGAGGTGTCGAATAAAAATGGACAAAGACTTATAGACTTTGCCATGGGCAATGCAATGGTAGTGAAGAGTACATGGCTCCATAGAAAGAACATACGGAAAGCCACATGGGGCTCACCAGATGGCACTACTTTTAATCAAATTGACCATGTCGTAATCAACAGGGGACACGCGTCTGACATCCTTGAAGTTGTTAACTGCAGGGGGGGGGGGGGGGGGGCCTTACTGCGATTTGGATCTTTATATGGTAAGAGTGAAATACAGACAACGCATAGCCATCTATAGATCCAGAGGGAAGAGAAAAGCTCCACGAAGATACAATGTTTCCAGATTGAAAGAGATGGGAGTATCCGAAAAATATGAAACAGAACTGCAGAAATAGTGTGAGCCTAAACAAAGCCAAGCTCTGGAAGGAAGTGGAGTATGATTAAAGAGGCTCTGCAAGAAACTGCAGAAGTAGTTTTAGGTTTAGAAGAAAGGGTGAAAAGGGCAGGATGGTACGATGAAGATTGTAAAAAGGCAGTGGAAGTGAGAAATGTGGCAAAAAAGAAAATGATAAACAGGACAACAAGACCTAATACAGAAGAATTCATTAAGAAAAGGAAAGAGGCACATAGAATTTGCAGAACAAAGAAATGAAAATTAGAGAGGAGATGGATCACAGTGCCAGAAGAAGAGTATAATGGTCAAGAATTAAGAAAATTCTACAAGAGGGTTCAGGAACTGAAGAAAGGCTCCCAACCACGTACAATATTCTGCAGAGAAAAAGAAGGAAATTTTATAGGAGGAGAACAGGTTCCAGACCGATAGCCCAAAAAAGAAACAGAGGGTGATGAAATGTGGCAGAATGTTAGTCAGGATGAAAGACCTGTACCTATACCGACAATAGAGGAAGTTAGGAAAGCAATTAAAAGCCTAAGGAATAATAAGACTCCAGGTAACGACAACATTTCAGCAGAGATGATCAAGGGTGGAGATGAACATCTAACAAGATTGGTACATCAGCTCATAGTGGAAATGTGGGAGAAGGAATAGATGCCAGACCAGTGGAACACGGCCATTATGTACCTGATTCATAAGAAGAAAAACAAAGTAAACTGTGAAAATTATTGCAGTATTGCTTCAGTCAGCATGGTGTACAAAGTATTAGCCAAAGCCATTCCTATGACACTGGCACCAATTACAGAAGAAATACTCTGAGACTACCAGTGCAGTTTTCGACGAGGCAGATCAACAACATACCAGATCTTCATTATAAGGCAAATAATGGAAAAGTGTTATGAATATAGTGTGGATCTACACCAGATTTTTGTAACCTTTAAACAGGCCTATGATAGTGTTAAAAGGAAAAAGCTATATGCACATTAATGGAGATGAAATTCCCAAGTAAACTTATCAGACTGGTACAAATGACCCTCACCAGCACAAAATGCCAGGTAAAAGTAGAAGGAAAACTTTCTAAAGAATTTGAGGTCAACCAAGGGTTAAGACAGGGTGATGTATTATCCATGCTACTCTTCAACATAGTGTCGGAGAGAGTGATGCAAAGGGTGGAGATTGATAACCGAGGTGGCACCCTGTTTAACCGTATGCACCAAAATCTAGCTTATGCCGATGATGTGTGTATGCTGTCTAGAAGTTTGAAAAACATGGAAGAAGGATTTGGCAGACTGGAAAAGGACGCAGAACAGTTAGGACAGAGTAAACAATACAAAAACACAGTATCTCTTTGCTTCCAGGAAAAATGCTGTTGTTAAAGAGAAAATATATTAATATAATAGAGGGAAACATTCCACGGGGGAAAAATATATTTAAAAACAAAGATGATGTGACTTACCATACGAAAGCGCTGACAGGTCGATAGAAACACAGACAGACACATACATACACACAAAATTCAAGCTTTTGCAACAAACTGTTGCCTCATCAGGAAAGAGGGAAGGAGAGGGAAAGACGAAAGGAAGTGGGTTTTAAGGGAGAGGGTAAGGAGTCATTCCAATCCCGGGAGCGGAAAGACTTACCTTAGGGGGAAAAAAGGACGGGTATACACTCTCACACACACACACACACATATCCATCCACACATATACAGACACAAGCAGACATATTTAAAGACAAAGAGTTTGGGCAGAGATGTCAGTCGAGGCGGAAGTCCAGAGGCAAAGATGATGTCGAAAGGCAAAGATGATGTTGAATGACAGGTGAGGTGCGAGTGGCGGCAACTTGAAATTAGCGGAGATAGAGGCCTGGTGGGTAACGGGAAGAGAGGATATATTGAAGAGCAAGTTCCCATCTCCGGAGTTCGGATAGGTTGGTGTTGGTGGGAAGTATCCAGATCACCCGGACGGTGTAACACTGTGCCAAGATGTGCTGGCCGTGCACCAAGGCATGTTTAGCCACAGGGTGATCCTCATTACCAACAAACACTGTCTGCCTGTGTCCATTCATGTGAATGGACAGTTTGTTGCTGGTCATTCCCACATAGAATGCATCAGAGTGTAGGCAGGTCAGTTGGTAAATCACGTGGGTGCTTTCACATGTGGCTCTGCCTTTGATCGTGTACACCTTCCGGGTTACAGGACTGGAGTAGGTGGTGGTAGGAGGGTGCATGGGACAGGTTTTACACCGGGGGCGGTTACAAGGATAGGAGCCAGAGGGTAGGGAAGGTGGTTTGGGGATTTCATAGGGATGAACTAACAGGTTACGAAGGTCAGGTGGACGGCGGAAAGACACTCTTGCTGGAGAGGGGAGGATTTCATGAAGGATGGATCTCATTTCAGGGCAGGATTTGAGGAAGTCGTATCCCTGCTGGAGAGCCACATTCAGAGTCTGGTCCAGTCCCGGAAAGTATCCTGTCACAAGTGGGGCACTTTTGTGGTTCTTCTGTGGGGGATTCTGGGTTTGAGGGGATGAGGAAGTGGCTCTGGTTATTTGCTTCTGTACCAGGTCTGAAGGGTAGTTGCGGGATGCGAAAGCTGTTGTCAGGTTGTTGGTGTAATGGTTTAGGGATTCCGGACTGGAGCAGATTCGTTTGCCACGAAGACCTAGGCTGTAGGGAAGGGACCGTTTGATGTGGAATGGGTGGCAGCTGTCATAATGGAGGTACTGTTGCTTGTTGGTGGCTTTGATGTGGACGGACGTGTGAAGCTGGCCATTGGACAGGTGGAGGTCAACGTCAAGGAAAGTGGCATGGGATTTGGAGTAGGACCAGGTGAATCTGATGGAACCAAAGGAGTTGAGGTTGGAGAGGAAATTCTGGAGTTCTTCTTCACTGTGAGTCCAGATCATGAAGATGTCATCAATAAATCTGTACCAAACTTTGGGTTGGCAGGCCTGGGTCACCAAGAAGGCTTCCTCTAAGAGACCCATGAATAGGTTCGCGTATGAGGGGGCCATCCTGGTACCCATGGCTGTTCCCTTTAATTGTTGGTATGTCTGGCCTTCAAAAGTGCAGAAGTTGTGGGTCAGGATGAAGCTGGCTAAGGTGATGAGGAAAGAGGTTTTAGGTAGGGTGGCAGGTGATCGGCGTGAAAGGAAATGCTCCATTGCAGCAAGGCCCTGGACGTGCGGGTTTTAGGTAGGGTGGCAGGTGATCGGCGTGAAAGGAAATGCTCCATCGCAGCAAGGCCCTGGACGTGCGGAATATTTGTGTATAAGGAAGTGGCATCAATGGTTACAAGGATGGTTTCCGGGGGTAACACATTGGGTAAGGATTCCAGGCGTTCGAGAAAGTGGTTGGTGTCTTTGATGAAGGATGGGAGACTGTATGTAATGGGTTGAAGGTGTTGATCTACGTAGGCAGAGATACGTTCTGTGGGGGCTTGGTAACTGCTCCAGTCCGGAATCCCTGAACCATTACACCAACAACCTGACAACAGCTTTCGCATCCCGCAACTACCCTTCAGACCTGGTACAGAAGCAAATACCCAGAGCCACTTCCTCATCCCCTCAAACCCAGAATCCCCCACAGAAGAACCACAAAAGTGCCCCACTTGTGACAGGATACTTTCCGGGACTGGACCAGACTCTGCATGTGGCTCTCCAGCAGGGATACAACTTACTCAAATCCTGCCCTGAAATGAGATCCATCCTTCATGAAATCCTCCCCACTCCACCAAGAGTGTCTTTCCGCCGTCCACCTGACCTTCGTAACCTGTTAGTTCATCCCTATGAAATCCCCAAACCACCTTCCCTACCCTCTGGCTCCTATCCTTGTAACCGCCCCCGGTGTAAAACCTGTCCCATGCACCCTCCTACCACCACCTACTCCAGTCCTGTAACCCGGAAGGTGTACACGATCAAAGGCAGAGCCACATGTGAAAGCACCCACGTGATTTACCAACTGACCTGCCTACACTCTGATGCATTCTATGTGGGAATGACCAGCAACAAACTGTCCATTCGCATGAATGGACACAGGCAGACAGTGTTTGTTGGTAATGAGGATCACCCTGTGGCTAAACATGCCTTGGTGCACGGCCAGCACATATTGGCACAGTGTTACACCGTCCGGGTTATCTGGATACTTCCCACCAACACCAACCTATCCGAACTCCGGAGATGGGAACTTGCTCTTCAATATATCCTCTCTTCCCATTACCCACCAGGCCTCAATCTCCGCTAATTTCAAGTTGCCGCCACTCACACCTCACCTGTCATTCAACATCATCTTTGCCTTTCAACATCATCTTTGCCTCTGCACTTCCGCCTCGACTGACATCTCTGCCCAAACTCTTTGTCCTTAAATATGTCTGCTTGTGTCTGTATATGTGTGGTTGGATATGTGTGTGTGTGTGAGAGTGTATACCCGTCCTTTTTTCTCCCTAAGGTAAGTCTTTCCGCTCCCGGGATTGGAATGACTCCTTACCCTCTCCCTCAAAACCCACTTCCTTTCGTCTTTTCCTCTCCTTCCCTCTTTCCTGATGAGGCAACAGTTTGTTGCAAAAGCTTGAATTTTGTGTGTATGTATGTGTCTGTCTGTGTTTCTATCGACCTGCCAGCGCTTTCGTATGGTAAGTCACATCATCTTTGTTTTTAGAAAATATATTAAGTTGAACAGAGGCAATTATGAGCGATGTGAGAAGTTCCAATACCTGGGAGTGCTGGTTACGGAGGAGAGCAGAATAAGAGAAGAAATAAAATCTAGGATTGTTGCAGGAAATAGAGCTTATTGGGCCCTGATCAAGATCCTTCAGTCACGTAGCCTGAGCAGAAAATCGAAGGTGCCTGCCTATTGAACAGTCATAAGACTGGTGGTAATGTATGGCTCAGAAACATGGAAAATGACTGTAGCAGAAGATGAGCTCTTGAGAGATGGGAGAGGAAAGTATTAAGAGAGATTTTTGGAGCTGTGTATGAGGCAGAGCAATGGAGGATAAGGATAAACAAGGAACTGGAAGAACTGTATAGACATCCTGAAATTAAGTGTAACAGATTGAGATGGCTGGGCCATGTAGAGCGAATGTCAGAGGATAAAGCTGTCAAAAAGGTGGCAAAACGTGCAAAGGGAGACCCCTGAAACGATGGCTGGAGGATGTGGAAAATTATCTGGGAAACATTGGAGTAGGCGCTACAGTCTGGAACCGCGAGAACACTACGGTCGCAGGTTCGAATCTTGCCTTGGGCATGGATGTGTGTCATGTCCTTAGGTTAGTTAGGTTTACAGCAGTTCTAAGTTACAGGAGATTGATGACCTCTAAGTCCCATATTGCTCAGAGCCAGCCAAACATTGGAGTCAGGAGATGGAGGAAACGAGCAGAAAATCGTCAGAATTGGGCTGTGATCATCAGAGAGGCTAAGGCCATACATGGGCTGTAGCACCAAGGAGTCAGGGAGTAAGTAAGTAAGTGAGTAAGTAATAGGGCTCTTAAGATCTTTCTCCCCAGTATTCTAAAATACTCTTTTGGCCACAGATGTTTAAAAGAGGTACAGGTAAATCCAGCAATATTTTAAATTGTACACAATTCACAGCACAGAACAAACAAGCTTATCCATTTGCAAATTTTGCCCACACACTTTCTCAGGTATTCCACTTTTTTTTTTTTAATTCATGCAAAATTGTATCAAGTATTTGTTATAAACAGGATGTAACATGACACTACACACAATTCATTTAGGACTGATCTCACATGGGCTACTCACAGCAAACTTTTGTGGAGTGGCGTGCACAAGATCAGCCAATTATAAAGTGGTGAAGTCTGTTACATAACACAAGGCACAGTTAGGCTTTGGAGAACATACCGAATAACTCAAGAACGATTCAGTTCCCCGACATTCTCTTATTCTGCACCAATGTCAATATGATTTATGTGATCATATACACTCCTGGAAATTGAAATAAGAACACCGTGAATTCATTGTCCCAGGAAGGGGAAACTTTATTGACACATTCCTGGGGTCAGATACATCACATGATCACACTGACAGAACCACAGGCACATAGACACAGGCAACAGAGCATGCACAATGTCGGCACTAGTACAGTGTATATCCACCTTTCGCAGCAATCCAGGCTGCTATTCTCCCATGCAGACGATCATAGAGATGCTGGATGTAGTCCTGTGGAACAGCTTGCCATGCCATTTCCACCTGGCGCCTCAGTTGGACCAGCGTTCGTGCTGGACATGCAGACCGCATGAGACGACGCTTCATCCAGTCCCAAACATGCTCAATGGGGGACAGATCCGGAGATCTTGCTGGCCAGGGTAGTTGACTTACACCTTCTAGAGCACGTTGGGTGGCACGGGATACATGCGGACGTGCATTGTCCTGTTGGAACAGCAAGTTCCCTTGCCGGTCTAGGAATGGTATAGAACGATGGGTTCGATGACGGTTTGGATGTACCGTGCACTATTCAGTGTCCCCTCGACGATCACCAGTGGTGTACGGCCAGTGTAGGAGATCGCTCCCCACACCATGATGCCGGGTGTTGGCACTGTGTGCCTCGGTCGTATGCAGTCCTGATTGTGGCGCTCACCTGCACGGCGCCAAACACGCATACGACCATCATTGGCACCAAGGCAGAAGCGACTCTCATCGCTGAAGACGACACGTCTCCATTCGTCCCTCCATTCACGCCTGTCGCGACACCACTGGAGGCGGGCTGCACGATGTTGGGGCGTGAGTGGAAGACGGCCTAACGGTGTGCGGGACCGTAGCCCAGCTTCATGGAGACGGTTGCGAATGGTCCTCGCCGATACCCCAGGAGCAACAGTGTCCCTAATTTGCTGGGAAGTGGCGGTGTGGTCCCTTACGGCACTGCATAGGATCCTACAGTCTTGGCGTGCATCCGTGCGTCGCTGCGGTCCGGTCCCAGGTCGACGGGCACGTGCACCTTCCGCCGACCACTGGCGACAACATCGATGTACTGTGGAGACCTCACGCCCCACGTGTTGAGCAATTCGGCGGTACGTCCACCCGGCCTCCCGCATGCCCACTATACGCCCTCACTCAAAGTCCGTCAACTGCACATACGGTTCACGTCCACGCTGTCGCGGCATGCTACCAGTGTTAAAGACTGCGATGGAGCTCCGTATGCCACGGCAAACTGGCTGACACTGACGGCGGTGGTGCACAAATGCTGCGCAGCTAGCGCCATTCGACGGCCAACACCGCGGTTCCTGGTGTGTCCGCTGTGCCGTGCGTGTGATCATTGCTTGTACAGCCCTCTCGCAGTGTCCGGAGCAAGTATGGTGGGTCTGACACACCGGTGTCAATGTGTTCTTTTTTCCATTTCCAGGAGTGTATGTTTTGTGGATGTTAATGAAATTATTCCTCATTAACACTATGACAGTACAGCTATTATACGAAACTCCTTTTCTGTTGCACAAAATTATTCTTCAAAACAAATGTTTAAATTTTTCAATTAAAATTTTACATTTAATATTTTTCAGTAGAATACCGTCACATCCATATATAAGTGAATGCTATAAAAGAAATTTTACCAAACGTTAAATTCGTTTCTTTGTTTACAGTGTTTTTTTATCTGAACCTAAGGATGGTTAACAAAAAAAAAACTGTGCAGCAAACACGTTACAGCAATTGAAACTGAATTAGGCTATCAAATAATCTCTTAACCAAATCATCTCAAATTTGAAATGAACTTCCCTGCTGATAATTTAGCATATTACGCATTTTTTACTTAACCCGAGTTACAGCAGCTTTGTTACACAAACTGAGTTTTGCACAACTCATTTTGTTTGTAGTACACAATTTAAACAAACTGATTTACATTTTAAGTTCAAAAATTACAAAAAATTCTCATAAATATCGTACCTGAGAATCTTCTGACTTCTATTTTACACAGAAATCAATATCAGCTGTTTTTAGCAATATTTGAGTGGACTATCAACATCCTTCCCTCCTTTCCTTGAGAAAAATTATTGAATGATTATTTGAACATTTCCAATTTTGTTCTTAATAATTTACATAAGGCCTATAAATTTAAAATTAACGTATAATGTGGGAAGAGTCTACAAGCAAAATGGGTCGTTATTGTGTCAGCCAGTCAGGTGCAAGCATTTTTTGGGGAGTAATGCTTCATACACCAAAATACAAATGGGCTCTAGACAGTGTGCAAAGTCTGCAACCTTGAATGAACAATCGTGTTTCTCAGAGCAGTGGTGTGTGGATCTTGACAACACAAAAGTAGCGATATTGATGTGAATGGTGTATAAAAAACTTAAGAGAGCTGTCAGTTGTTTGGAAACAGGAAAAAAAATGTTATCTTGCACATCAATTTCACAGTACTATAAAAAATTTTATTTTCAATGTCATATCAAAGCAATGTCGAACTGCAAGCATCGAAAAAACACACACGTCCCAAATAAAAACATTAAATAAAATTTGCCACCTCCGAATCTTTAAAATTTTAAAATAAATGAATCCTATGCCCTCTACAGCTCACACAAAATTTAACTCTACAAATGTTTTCTCCTTTCTTAGGTAACTAGCATTGTTTGTTTATAAATATATCATAATCACTGTTACCTCCTTTAGAACCTATCCCTCAGGACTGTTAACTTAAATGGCCCCAAATCTGTGAAAAACTCAAAATACATATTCATTGCTACTTCATCACGAGCTGCTCGTAGCACAAGAAGCGACGCAGAAAGCGTTTCTGAGCAAGCGAATCGATACTCGTCAATGCTGCCACAGTGACGGAAATTACCAGCAGTTGGCAGAAATAAATGTATGGTGCACATAAAATGTGAGCCAAATAAAGAAAGTGCAAACAGTTTGTTTGTTTGTTGGACACTGAGAACTGTGCTCCGGCACAAATGTGGCTCAGGCAATACATGACTTAACAAGCTACTATTGTACTTTCACTACTTGTGCTAGTTGTCCTCTACAAGCAATCACAATTGGAAACAGTAGTATTCATAGAAATGAAACAAGGTATAAAAGTGACCTCCACTACCCATGGCACATTATTGAAACACACAATTCTGTCATTGTTCTACCTATTAAGTTAAATGTTCTGACAGTAAGTTCTGATTCAGTCTTGTGTGTGGAGCAGTGGGAGAGGGGGGGGGGGGGGGGGGGGGGGGGGGGGAATCAGAGTGATTTTAGCATATTTATGTCACCAGGCTTAGTACAAATCTGGCATTGCTGTGGAAAGGTTATCAAACTGTTGTTTGCATTGTAACTGTAAATCAAAATGACCGCTGTCACTGAAAAACCTCTGATTATGAATTATCTGCAGCAACCTGTTTTCTGAGTGCGAAAAACATGAAAGCTGAACTCGTACATAGTGAACTTTGTGCAGTATACAGAGTGAATGGTGTCTTTTGAGCAAAGAAGGCCTGACAAATATCCATAATGGGCAAAGAAGTGGAAGATCATCCCTGTGACAAACGAACTTATAGTAAAGGTTAATGACAGAAGTGAAATTTGTCAGTTCACGATTACAGAATTATCAGCCAGTTTCTCAAAGATATTAAGGACATTGTTGCATGGACTTGTGACTAACAAGCACAAATTTTGTGCTCCCAATGCTTATGACTGACATTCACAAAAGGAAGAGTTCGGCGACCACATTAATGTTTCCAATCCAGTACAATGCAGGAGGAGACAATTTCTCAATCACATTGTAATGACAGATGAAATGCAGGATGGAGACAAAAAGCCAATCACTGGACTGGCATCACAAGAGCTCACTAAGTAAGCCTTTAAAGTGTCGTCAGTTTTTCTTTTTTTTTTTCCCCTGCACATAAAAATTTTATTTTCAATGTCATATCAAAGCAATGTCGAACTGCAAGCATCGAAAAAACACACACGTCCCAAATAAACCTCTACTTTTGGGACAGAAAGGGAGTACTCCTTGAACTTAACAGAACTTACTTTCTGGATAGCCCTCCTATGAATGATCCTGTAGATAATGTCAGTATCTTTGTGAGGCTTTTGCTAATGGTGCCACAGTATGTATAAAATTCCTGCCAGCAAAAAAATTATAGGAAAACCTGCTGAGGGATGCAGGGAGTAGCAGTCATGCATAAATAGGCCGCAACAGCCATTACTGTATGATTACATGACTGCACAACAATCACTGGAAGCAGTCACATCCATTAAATGTCTGGTAGTAGGTGTCCACAGATATCTCAGTTGCATGTCCATACAAAAACAATTGTAGGAAAAATAAATTCATTGGTAGAATCCCAGCAAAATGTAATTCTTTGACAAACGAAGTAGCTTACAAAACCCTTACTGGGCCAATGGTATGAACAGTGTTCATACCATTACCAGGTACAGTTAATAGAGAGAATAGAAGAATATCATAAGAATAGAGATGTTCACCCACACTCTAAAAAGAGAGGTGTTGGCCATTATGGACAGTTTCAGCATTAAAATTCTGAGAAAAATTATTTCAAGGAGATTCCGACAACGTATTACTTCCCCCCACATACATCTCACAAAAACACCACAATGGTAAAATGAGAGAAATTTGAGCTAATTTCAACTTTTACCACGGACACTTATCCCATGCACCATTTGTGAATGGAACGTGAAAGGGAGAAAATTTTGGCTGTACTCAAAGTACAGTACTTCAAGTACTGTAAAGTGTCTTTCAGAGTGTGTGTTCCTAAGTTACTTACCTACTTGTACACGATGTCCTTTTGGCAACTTTGGGCACATTTAAAATCAAAATTTAGTTAACAGGAACAATAAGATTAGGGAAAACTTTTATCATCATTATTATAATCTTTCTGTGGGCAGTACAAACAATTTTAGAAACAGAAAGAAACGATTACCGATTGATAACTTCTGCAACTCCACAGACAAATTACCGAATAATGAATATCACTGTTTTGTTTTGTGTGTGGAACCAATGGAACAATACAGAAGGTCAAGAACAGACATATGTGTCTGTAAAACTTAACTTAGAATTCACTTAAATACAACGCACAGTTGTAAATGACGAGTGTAGAGCCATAAGAAGTGTGTTAATTTGTGAACCACCAGTTGTGATGAATACCTTGAGATACTAAGATCACAGAACCAGCAAAAGTTGACTTGCTGTACTTCTGTGTTCTAATACCACATAAAACTTTTTCAAAATGGTTCAAATGGCTCTGAGCACTATGGGACTTAACATCTGAGGTCATCAGTCCCCTAGAAGTCAGAACTACTTAAACCTAACTAACCTAAGGACATCACACACATCATCGCCCGAGGCAGGATTTGATCCTACGACCGTAGCGGTCGCGTGGTTCCAGACTGAAGTGCCCAGAACCACTCGGCCACAGCGTCTAGCTAAGACTTTTTCACCTGTCAATTTGTGAACTTACAATTGCGATGAGTGCCTCGATATACTAAAATCCAAGATCTAGGAAGAATTAACTTGCTGTACTTCTGTATTGTAATACTACGCACAACTTTTCCACATGTCTTGAAACTGTACTACCCATTTAATTCTGAAAAATGCCATCATCCTATAAGTCTTTGTAAGTTCTATGATTTAATAAACACTTGAAGCCAATATTCCTAGCCAGATACTAGGATAGCACAGCAGTGAACCTTCTGTCTGACCCACCATTACCGACGGAGGCTGCAGATGCCGGCAGTGGCGACGTTTGCCCGGCGGTGTCACTGTCGGTGTGATCGAACAACCAATCGAGCCCCACGAGGCTGGAAGAGGCATCGCGAGTGGTGGTCGTGGGCGCATCGGACGGAGCCTTAGAAACGCCACAGGGTGGAGGAGCCACTGTACAACTAATGCACTCCTGGCGGTTGCACCGGCAGCACACAGTTTCACCTGTGGGGGAAATCCACCCCTACACTAGTGTGGAACTGAGATCAGAATCCACAGGCAAAAACTAAGTTTTTCATAATAATGAGGCACCCCAATGATAAAACTACATTTCTAATCTATTCCAGAAAACTACAAAAATATTTTGACACAATTAGAATCGTCACACATCAATCCAGCAGCTGTCTAAATGGCAACTTGACACACCTGTGGTGTGGAACACCTACACCGGCTTTCGTATCAGCCCGGAACGGGACTGCACTCTCCGAACGGCACGCGGCAGCTGTAGAACTACTGGGTAATCCGATGCATTTGACAGCTGCCGTGCCATTTGCACTGTGCCGTGCGAAGTATAATGCAGACATTTCGACGTGGCAGCCGTCGGTGAATGTAAACGGACAAGTACCCGGAAAGCTGTGGGGAGGAGAGAGGTTTGGAGAATGTGTCCGTCTCATTATCACAAAGCTGGCAGGCTTCATTTCTACTTCTGCAAAAGTGAAACCGACGTACAGTCACAATGATTGTCAATCCTTTCTGGTGTCGTGGGACTCGTTTTCAAACCCTTGATGGACCAGATTAGTCTCATAGCTAATTTCAAAGCAGGAAAAGAAAACAATTTGCAATGCACAACACATTGCAAACTGAAGCACACTTCGCTTTTGATAACAGCTACCATCCAATTGCTTGCTGAAGCTGACAGTGTCTTCAACACGGTAGCTCAGGCGCGACCCCTGCCAGTATCTTAAGCAACCAAAATTCAACCCCCTCCCACCCCCCACCCCCCCCCCAAAACTGCCACATTAAAGTGTCTGCATTATGCTGGCGACTTTGACTTTGTAAACACTGTCAACTTAACTTCTTTCAGGCATGGCACAGCAGTCTTTAAGACAACCACAGTTTGTAGTTCAGTTGATTCATTACTTTCTGTATTGTAATTTCTTGCCATACGTGTACACTTAGCTTAGTATCTTGACACTGAGCAGTTAATTTCTTTAATGGAAGAACAGCCTGATTTATGGGGCAAAACTCGGGAAAATTACAAGCGTTAAATTCTAAAGGAAAATTGGTTGATTGTTGTATCCACGGAAAAATTAATACAATGTGATCAAGCATGAAAAATGTAAATTTAGGGTAAAGTGTTTATTTGATATGATACTCTCTGGCTGTCATCAGTACACTACTGCCCTCTGTTGAGAAAAGTGATAATAGTACTTCTGTCCACTAATACAGGGCTGCTATCTGAAGGTTTTCCCCGGAAGAATGGTCACTATTCAGGGATATGACAATAAAGCTCATTTGAAGCAAAAAAACTTCATATGGGCTACTCTGAATAGTTTCTGAGACGGAACACACGATTGGTAACATGTTGATAGGTCCAGTCATTTTCGAAGAGTGAATAATGGGATGGAATTATCAGCATTTTTTGGAAAAGTCATTTGTTAAACACCTTCAGGACATTCCTTTGGCCACATGGATTGAAATGTAATTCCAGCATGACAAAGCCCCTTCACATTTGACCAGAAATCTGAGCAAACATCTCAACCATATTTACCCTAATCGGTGGGCTTGCCACAGTAGTACAATTAACTGGCCACCAAGATTCCCAGGCCTTAAGCCATTAGATTTTGTTTAGGGGGTTGGATGAAGCCAGAAGGTGAATAACTGAGATTAACTGCTCGGTCGCATCACGAATGCAGCTGCCCTCATTAGGGAATGTGCATAAGCACTCATATAAGCAATAAAGTTCTTCCAAGTGAGCACAAATGCATTCAGTTAGGTGGTGGGATATTCGAATGTTTATTTTTAACTGTACAATAGCTGTAACGTGTCATGTACTGTAATAATGAGAGGTGAACGTGTTAAAAGCACATATTTTTCAATTAATACTTTGTAACATGCATGTTGTAATATCTACTAACTGTAGTACATGTGTAAAGCTGACAATGAGTTGAATAATACAGAAAATAAATAACAATGTACATGAAATGTGTTCTATCTCTGAAACCATTTTGAATAGGGCATATGTCCAAATGAAGTTTTTTGCTCCAAATGATCGTTCCTGCCATATCACTGAGTGCTGACTATTCCCCCATGGGACACCCTGTATATGACTACATAGTGAAAGCATTCATTTAAAGAGTGAGAACACCCGTTATTGAAATTCTGCAGGTATCTGCTGCAATATTATGATTATTTTAAGCACACTCGGAAAAAAAAAAAAATTAATTACTCCTAGGAGATGTCACACTAATACAGTGTAACACAGTCATTAACCTTTATAATAATATCAATACAGCAAGGAAGAAGAGTCCACAAGTTTCTGGAGGAAAGCCACATTCAGTTAAAACCACTTGTTCACGGCTGGACCCAGCAGAGGGTAAGGACCCCTGATTTCACCCGTTGCTCCAAATAGTCCTAGTCATTTCCCACGCGATTACGATCAGGTGACTTGGCAGGCCAATTGACGTGCAATAGACTGTTCATCCAACAGGGAACAGCTGCTGGCATCTTGGGAAGATGGGTGTGTCCACAGCATACACACCGTGCAGATGTAGAAATGAAGGGCAACACTTTGTCACCAAAAATGTTGAAATAAAAATCCTGGTTCATGTTCATAATAACCTTAGTGAATGGGCCCACTTGAAAATACAAAAAACACCCATAAAACATCACTGAACCACTGCTGGCCTGAAATACAACCTTCAAAGACTAAGTTACACAGCTCATTGGACCATAGCTGCACTTGCCACATTGTATTACTTGAAAGGGGCAACTGTCTACTTGCTAAACCACATTCCAGGCCTCCAATCAGGTACTGTCCAGTTTCTGTGTTGTTTGGCCCACTGGAGGCACACATGTTTACATGCCGCTGAGAGTAATGGCCTTTTGTGAAGCAACCCACTCCGTACGTCCATTGCATGCAGTTGCTTTCACAATGTTCACTCGGAAACTGGTTGAGAATGACCTGCATTCACTGACAGAAGACAGTTAGGATCTTCTTACAACCAGTGTTCTAATCCTATGTCACACGGCTGCCAGTAGGTCACTAATCCTTATAGATACATCAGATAGTCTATGTTGATACACCAAAAAATTAAGTAACTTCATCCAAGTGTGTACATCAGCTCATCCAAACACAATAACTCTTTTCAGACAATCTGTCACATCTCTAAGTCGAGCCAACTTACTGCACTGGCTCCGTACGACCGACTTGTACGTGGACAGCACTTCAGTGCTGTGACTAATGTCAGCAGTGCAGAGTTACATGATGATCTCATACCTGTTCTACAGTATCTACGGTGCTTCAAAGAGAACAGTGTACCCTTTTTATGGGGGCCACTTTGTCTGAAATGTAGTAGATAAAATTAATGTCCTTTGAAATATTTTTATCCCACTAGATTCACAGCGAGCATCCCACAATAATTCGTTAGCTGCAGTTCTCACTGACGCGATACAATACGCGACACAAAACACTGCAATAAACATTGCGTGACATGACAGTTATCTCTGTGACATTTGTGTTCCCACAGGAGGGATACAAGAAGTAACTGGACACAGAAGGCTGCAAGAGCCTCACATGTGGAACACTGCTGTCAGCCTTGTCATGGAAAACTTCCAAATATGTCATGTATTTACTCTAGACTGGAAAGAGGCACAGTCCTCCTCCTAGTATTAAAAACAATTTTGATATATTAGCTACATTTAGTACGCAACATTGTATAACCTAAAATGCACCAAACATAAACTAGCCAGCGACTACATTTTTTTACTGCAAACTTTTCAAAATATTTGCTGTGTTTTATTTAATAGCAAAAAGAAAACCAGCTGAGTTTCAAGCTGTGATCGAATGAGAAAAACTGCAAAGAAGGGAACAAGCACAAATCCCTAAACAGTGGTTTTCAATTATTTACATGAAAACTGAAAGTTTTACTACCAGCAGAGGTTGATGTAGAATTGCTTCATCTTGATAAAACAATTTGTTTTTTAGGCAACAGTTGCTTTTAGCAATCAGCATTCGGTATTGCCTGAGGTGACATGACTGAGAATTGTATCGGTATTTTATCACTGTCGTCTGAGTAAGAACCAGTCAAGTCACTTCAACTATGTTTCTATTCACTCTACCAATACAGGTTGCTTCTGTGTCATATTGTTGCATCGCATGTCGTATCATCTCAGTGGTAACTGCTCCTTACTGAGTTAGAGAGAGAGAGAGAGAGAGAGAGAGAGAGAGAGAGAGAGAGAGAGAGAGAGAGGAGGTACATAGGTGTGTGTTTGTGTGTTTGCGTGTTCGTGTGTGTGTGTGTGTGTGTGTGTGTGTGTGTGTGTGTGTGTGTTTGTTTTCTGGGCAAAGAGCATACCACAGTACAGTCTTATGCCATACGTAACCTCTGTCTCTGCAGAGCATAATATAACAACAATGGTCTGCAAATAGCAGAGGAAAAGTAGCAAAGAAAAGTACGTATTCCATGGAATTATCACAAAAGCAATACCTAACATTATGACAAGTAGCATGACTGCAGAGCCACAAAGCAATATGGTACATCAAAGATGACACTCTATAGTCATCCCAACTTGAAAGACCTTTAAAAATGATCAAAATGCTAAAGAAAAGGAAACATATAGAAACTAAAAACAGTTCAGAATCAGATAATAAGAGTGATTCCAGCAGAAAACACATAACTTCAGACATCAAAGACTTCATGGAAGACACTGAAGTGTAACTACATGAATTTATCCATCAGCTCGTAACTTTTTACTGCAAAGTGGCTGTTCATAATATTTTATCTACAATACTGAAGACATTGTTTGGCAGATACCAATAGAAAAAATACTATAACAGTGAAATCTGCAACAAAAACTGAAAATTCTTCTTCAGTGTACCCAAGGCCATAAGTCAATAAAATTTGTAATACTGGACAGGAAGTAGTGACACCGTGTTTACCTTATCTTGGTGAAAACTTGTTTCACATATCCAGATTTTGGAAGACATGGAGAAATTGTCTTCCCTCTATTATTCACTGCATGCAATATTGGGTGAACGTTTTATTCATGTCAGCGTGCAGCCAAATTCATTTCCACAAGGTTGGACAAGTACACCATGAGTAGCACTTTTCTGTTAATGAATCTGCCTCATACAACCTTTGTACCAAACTTTCATGACCAAGCAACTATTAACATTATCAGTAATTGTATAGGTAAAAAATCTACTCACTAAGTGGCAGCAGGAGAATGCTCATACGAAAGGTAGGATGCTCTTGCATCATTGACAGTACAGTAGCAGTTTGTGAAGAAGTGTGGCTTACAGAACACACAGCTTACTCCTTGCTGCCAAAAAGTGCATACCCTGTACATCACTGAACTTGAAATGGAGTAATGTGAGCATCAGTCATTGGTCTGCTGTCTCTCACAGTAAAATGAACTAGGACTTATGATTCTATAATCTGACTAAAATCTTGAAATTTAGTTGACAATTTTTTTTTCTGTTACACACATTTTAGGATAACACTTGCCCCATTTCATGTTAAGCAAGTTATTCAATGAACTGAAAACTTTTTACTCTATCATTTTTGACAAGGTGTTTACATTGAATGAAATAGTAATAACATTTGCAAAAATTATATTTTAGGAAACTGCCAATTTGCAATCCACATTATGTCAAGAATATATCTGTTATTACATTCCTTGTATTATTATCAAAAGACCTCTATTTACTCAAACTAAATAGAAGGATTTCTCGTAGTCACAGGAGAGCTTTCTAAATAATACACGAAACACCCCATGTTCATTTCTTTTTAAAGCAATCATATGTATCGAATTAATGAATCAACCATATTCTGTTTAATCCACTCCTTTTTTAATGGTGATGAACTACAATTCAAGACAGCATCTTTCCACATTCCATTTCACTAGAACTGTGCCAAAGGCTGTGAAGAAGTGAAATGAGGGCAGCTACAGCCAACTGTGCTGTGCCATGCCATACTCTGCCACACACAACAGCGGGCATATAAATGTGTAATCATCGCTGCAGCTTATTTTGAAACTGTTCCTTCTAGACAGCTGCCAGATCATGTAAAATAGGCTTTACAAAGACCAGTATACTATCTAATGTTCAATTTGGCTTTTTTCTTTTCTTTTTTCAAATTTCATCTCATTTACTGTGGAACCTAATTGACCATACCACATGCCACAAACCAATATGAAGCTCCTCTTACTACTAGATTTTACTATTATTACTATTTTACAGATACAACATTTACCCTACATGTAAATCTGCTTTCTAGTCCCGGTTATACGCCTACTGATGACTCAATTTGTCTGCTATTCAGTGAATTGTCACCTTTACTCCTAAATTGAATACTGTAATATCTGAGTGCTTATTCTGCAAGTGTTCTATTTTGTTTGTTCTTCAGCTCACTTCTAAACCACAATTAAATACCAACCAAAATATATACTTAAAAAAGAAACAGTGAAAGTTTAGTATAATAGGCATCAAAAGATTACTGTGATATGTAAAACTGGAAGTTCTCTTTGCCAAACAAAATCTCTCTACTCAGTTACCTAAACCAAAATTTGAAACATCGCAAAATTTTTGTTACCTCAAAAGCCTATTCCTCACACTCAAATTATCTCAAAAACAAACACACGAAACAAAATCAGCTCTTAATCAGGCCAGAAAAACACCTTTTAAACGTCTCTCATGCCTTAATGATGTCACATCTGAAAGTTATTTTACACTTACTGAGCATAGGGTGGTAGATAAATAACAAGCCAACTTCAATGTACAGGTAAGTGATACAATGAGGTGCAAAATAAAATAGTGAGTATTTCCATTCTAGTGAATACTGTACTGTCTACGGAGCTCAGGTAGTGAAAGTGGCATGGCATTTAAATATTTTAAGCTTTACAGCTCCCTAAGAGAAATGGTAGGCTAGAGTCACTACTGCTACAAAGCTTCAAAACATTCACCACTACACAAGACCAGTATACTCACTGACAATCAGTGCGAAGTTGGCACACTCGGTCCTCCGTCGAGCGACAGGTGACGGGCTGACGTAGCCGGGGCTGCCGTCAGCAGCAGCACTGTTATTGTCCCCCTCATCCCCACTGGCTTCGTCCGTGGCACACGATTCTCCCGGCAAGCCCTCATCTTCGTCATAATCGTCTTCGTCATCTCCTCCGTCCAGGAGCTCGTCGGCCGAAGAACAGGCTCCGAACCTTTTGCGGAACGTGCGCCCCGGTATTCGGTGGTTGCTGGACACGCCACTGTCTGCAGCACTGTTAGTACCTGCTGCCCGAGAACTATGGTCCGTCACACTCTGCAGGCAGATGGCAAGACAGTTTAATTTAATCAAAATACCTCTGCATATATTAGACATTTAAAGTCAGCACTATAAGAAAAGATCAACTCGACAACTTTTATTTATTTTTCATTCGTACGGTTCGAGGAAAACTGAAAAAGAAGAGAAACAAAGCATCTGATACGTGATGCTACAGGATGTCGAAAATTAGATAGACTTACTGTGTGGTTATAATTAAAGTGCAGCTACTTATAGTGGTCCAATGTGGGCTGTAATTATCGTACGGCAGCAAAATTTAGTAGGTATTCCAAAGTGTTAATGCAGAACTGACTTATGCTAGAAAATATTAGTTCCAATTTTGGCTGCCAAGTGCAAACCTGGGGCTGCGAATACAAGAAGGCAGATACATATGTTTCCATATGTAATAAACTAGAAATGGGACACGCGCAAAAAAAAAGTCAAAGAAGTGAGAAAGGCATAATGTTTATTTTATTATTAATAGCCACTTCCATAATACGTTCAATACGAGCATCGGAGACATCGATGAAATGCTGCATCTGTAAAAAACACACAATCAACTGTTCCTCACAGCAGTTCCAGTGGAATCTGAGCAATGTGTCCCTTTATACAGGCCTTCAGATCACATAGGGACCAAACGTGTCACTGGTAAATGAATGCTTTTAGATACCCCCAGAGCAAAAAGTTTCACGGGTTTCGATCAGGTGATCGCGCAGCCCACACATCTGGAAAACCTCTGGAGATAATACATTTGTGGGAGGTCGCATTAACCAGACCTTTCACTGGACGAGTGACACAGGGTGTTGCCCATCTTACACAAAAACAGTGGTCTCCACACAGTTGCACTCTTCCAAAGTAGGAACCACACGCCGCACAAGGATGTCTCGATAATGTGCATATGTCACAGTACACCTGACAGGCTCTCTGGACGTATTGTCTTCAAAGAAGAATGGACCGAGAATAAAGGTGCTTGTGAATCCACACCACACAGTCATATACAGTGAGAGCAACTGCAATTTGCACACAACATGTAGCTTAACAGTACCCCAAATTCAGCAATTCTGTGTATTCACTGCAGTGTGTACTGTAAAATGTGCCTCGTCACTCCACAGAATACTGTCCAGTCACATGCCATCAACTTCAATGTGTGTCAGCAACCAAAGAGCACATTCAGACTGTTGCTGGGGATCACGAGGTTTCAGTTGCCGCACCACCTGCATCTCGTACAGGTACCAGTGTAAAATAAGACTGCAAAACTTTCCACACTCCTGACCACGGGACGGACAATTCTCGCAACGCTGCACGTGCACTAGCACTAGCACTACCCGAGGCATGTGCTGCACGGTCAGTTACAGCAACAGCAGGAGAAGACCTCTTCCTCTTCCAGATTCCACATCGAGCTTACCTGCATTTTCGAATTTCGTTATCAACTTCTTTAAACCATTTAATGACACAGGGCTTCTCCTCAGACCTTTCAGTTGCCGATACTCTCTCAACGCGGCACTGTAATATCAGCCGTTCGCATAAAACAGTTTCACTAACAGCGCACATTCTTTCTTCTCTGTAGCCGTACTGTTCACTCACATTACGGTTTGTCAAATGAGAGTGAAGATTTCACAGTCATATAAAAAGCGTACAGTACCACATCTGCACCTGGTGGCCACAACTGGAAATAATTCTTCTCCAGCGTAAATTGGTTCCACATTAACCTAGTAGCACACCGACCGTATGATAATTACAGCCCACACTGGATCTGCACTTTAATTTTAACTACCCAGTATACGATAAGAAATTAGGAGGCTCTCCACAGAATCAGTGCAGGGAGGAATGTTGACGAGAAGAGCCGGGATGATAGGATACGTGAGAAGACTTTCGGGGTTCAAAAGGGAGCTGTACAGAGCAAAAGCTGTAGAGGAAGACAAGGGTGAGAACGTACCCGACTAGAAGTGGAGGAAGTTGGTTGCAAGAACTACCGTATTTACTCGAATCTAAGCCGCACTTTTTTTCCGGTTTTTGTAATCCAAAAAACCGCCTGCGGCTTAAAATCGAGCGCAAAGTAAGCGGAAGTTCTGAAAAACGTTGGTAGGTGCCGCCACAACTAAGTTCTGCCGTCGAATATATGTAGCGCTACACAGGCATGCTTTGCAGGCACAAAGATAACTACTGGCGCCAAAACCACTGCGTCAGTAAATAAATTAAAAAAAAAAAAAAAAAAAAAAAAAGGTGGAAGATGAGGTTTTTTCTCCACCTGAGTTTCGACCACTGCACTTTCATACATTATCCAACAAAGTAAATACAAATTCTGTATTGTTCATCTTCGAATGTACATCATTTCAATGTACTACGAAAATCCGACTGGCAAGACTGTTTGGGATGTTTGTCAATATGGCCAACTCTACGTTCTGAATTTTTCCCTACCTATGAGAAGAGATGGTTGCTAATGGGAACTTTTATGAATTGTGAGTCACATGCAGTATTATCTTCACCATAAGAATAATACGAATATAAACATTTTGCCATGTATTGTTTCATGTTTGCTGCTATCTCATTTAAATCCTGTCTGCCTAATAAACTCCGAAACTAGAGTGAGTCAACAGCTAACGCGGAAGAATATACATATCATGTCATGTTTATATTTGTATTATTCTTATGCCTAATAGTGGTACAGTAAGAAATGAAGCACGCCAATTGACTAGTTTTTTAAATCTAAGATGACTCTAATTTCTGTGCAGAATGTAATGTACTAAAGCAGCGTCTGCAAAGATTTTCAAACGGAGAAAAATTTTCGCTAAATTCTCGTTCAGAACATCTTCTATCATATACAGTCCATTATTTGGTCTTTGTTGATCATTATCGAAGAAAGCAGCAATGTAGGTCACAACAAATAGCAGTCTCTTGCCATTGTTTCGCTAATGAGACGATTCCTCTCTTTTGTTTTTTAATTGTAAGCGGCGGTAGCGTGCACAAAAGCAAGCCATGCCACGAGCGGTGACAGGTTGTAAACACACATTATCAGAATGCAACAAACAATGCATGACACAGTACAATAACGCATTTTCAGCTTAGAGTGACGTAAACACCTATAACAAAGAGAACGGCACTTATCAGATCAAAGAAAAAATAAGCAGTCAGTTCAACCCAGACGAAGCACGTGAAAAAGGAAGGCTACCCATATAAATACGGACGGAGCACCTGACGCATAGCAATGGCTACTTGATAAAGCTTAACTGCTAAGCTTACGACTCGAACCAAACTACTGTAGCTGTATCGTCATTCATTCGACCTAAATTGTGTCTCATATTACAATGGACCAACTTTGTTTCGATTTGAAGGTGCGGCCCAAAACTTTCCTCTCCCCTTGAATTTCGAGTCTCACATTTCAGGTGCGGCTTAGATTCGGGAAAATTTTTTTTCCTTGATTTCGAGTCTCATTTTACAGGTGCAGCTTAGATTCGAGTGCGGCTTAGATTCGAGTAAATACGGTACTCCAAAATGAAGAGGTTGGCTCAGGAGAGGGATTCATGGTGGGCTGCATCAAGACAGCACTTATGAGGTAAAAAGCACCAGTGCAGTTACGCAGAATGAAACACTAAAATCAATGGGGGTGGCAACTTTGTTTCATGAAAAGATTTACCTGATATTTCCAGGCTGAAATTCCAAATTTCCCTGAACCAATTTTTGTTGTAAGTGAAAGTAAATTTTACAATGCTAGTTTCCATTGCTCAGTTTCTTCTTTTCTCCATGCCACAGCAATTAGTCCAAGTTCAGCTACGATTTACTAGTTTATCAACAGTTCTTCAAGTTACGAGATCTTCCTGACCCCAGAAATTC
Source organism: Schistocerca americana (assembly GCF_021461395.2). Classification (NCBI taxonomy): domain Eukaryota; kingdom Metazoa; phylum Arthropoda; class Insecta; order Orthoptera; family Acrididae; genus Schistocerca; species Schistocerca americana. Next base: position 166,354,649 of record NC_060127.1, on the reverse strand, counting down.
AATTGTTATTGTCGTCCATTGCCATTATGTATTGTGCCATGCTGCATCACTGTATGACAATCTCTTCAAATACATGATAATCCTTGCAGGAAAACACTGCCGACTGTTATCCTTTTGGTAGGAATGACACGTTATACTTCAGACACTCCTCCAACTACGATCATTGTTCACTTGAAGCATCGCACTTCAAGAAAGTCAATCAGGTACTACTTTCCATTAAAATCAGTAGAAAAGAATAGAAGTCTGAGTATTTCAAGCTTACCAACTAAATATGCATGTCAAATATAGATCTGTATTTATTTTATTAATAAAATTTAAACAAAGAACACCATTTTTTGTGTGAATGATGAATTCACAGTTAAGTGACAAATACTCATGTGAACTTTATATTCCTGTCACACACTCAATCATGCAATGGGAAACAGACATGGAACCATGAAGCCAAGAGCACTAATGAAGATTCCCCAGCTCAGTAGGCACACAAGAGGTAACCACGATGGAGCAACAAACATTGTAACAACTGAAAGCCCTTTTGGACTCTTTCTTACATGATTCCACAAATGATTGTCTCCAAAGCAGAATCTCAAAGGGAATAATAAAAAAATTACTCTAAACATTTACTTCACACTTACAGAACCCAATGATTTTTCCAGTAAACTTAATATCCCACCTTTTTCTGACAAGTCGCCATGCTGAACAAAGGTGTTAAAAAAAAGAACTAGTTATATGCTTCACAGATCATTTTCACAGTACACATTATTATTTGGAATGCTGGACTCAAACAAAAGTGGTGCTAGTACATGACACTGAAAGCTTCACTTAGAGGAAATCAGTTCCAAGGTGTGAACTGTCACACACACACACACACACACACACACACACACACACACACACACAAAATCCTGTTTGTACATAGCAACAGTTTACATTTAGGGTTGGAAAGCAAATGTAGTAATGCAGAACATTGTTTTCAAATGCCCATTTACAAAGGAAGACCCAGGAGTGCTGCCCTACTTTAATACTCACACCACTGTAGGGATGATTGCCTGTAGCACTGAGAAACAGCTGAAATAGCTAGAACTGGACGAAGCTCCACAGCTTAATCAAATCGTTGCCACGTTCTCTACAGAATTTTGGACCAAGTTAGTGCCTCTTTCAATCATTATGTACTGTAGACCCTCTAACAAAAAACTGTGCGCAATAGCCGAAGAAACCACATGTTACACCCATCTACAAGAAATGTAGTGAAGGTGATCCACAAAAACACTGTCCAATATCTGTGATATCCATTTGCAGTAGAATCATAGGACATATTCTGAGTTCAAACATATTGAGGTATCTCAAACAGAATGACCTCCAAATACATTGATCACGTGAATCTCAGCTTGCGCTTTTCTCATGACTTCCTGAAAGCAATGGATCAGGTGGATGCAGTTTTTCTTCACTTTTAAAAAGTAATTGTCTCAGTAACACATATACACTTATTAACGAAAATACAATCACATGAGGTATGAGGTACCATGATTTCTTGGTAGGAAGGTTGCAGCACATTATCTTGGAGGGAGTGTCACTGACAAATGTAGAAGTAACTTCGTATGTGCCTCACAGAATTGTGTTGGGACACTTGCTGTTCATATTGTCAATTAAGAACCTGGCAGACAATATCAGTATAAGGTACCAATATAATAGAAGGAAACATTCCACGTGGGAAAAATTATATATAAAATCAAAGATGAGGTGACTTACCGAACGAAAGCGCTGGCAAGTCGATAGACACACAAACAAACACAAACATACACACAAAATTCAAGCTTTCGCAACAAACTGTTGCCTCATCAGGAAAGAGGGAAGGAGAGGGGAAGACGAAAGGAAGTGGGTTTTAAGGGAGAGGGTAAGGAGTCATTCCAATCCCGGGAGCGGAAAGACTTACCTTAGGGGGAAAAAAGGACAGGTATACACTCGCACACACGCACATATCCATCCACACATACAGACCACTGCAAATGGATATCACAGATATTGGTCTGTATGTGTGGATGGATATGTGCATGTGTGCGAGTGTATACCTGTCCTTTTTTCCCCCTAAGGTAAGTCTTTCCGCTCCCGGGATTGGAATGACTCCTTACCCTCTCCCTTAAAACCCACTTCCTTTCGTCTTCCCCTCTCCTTCCCTCTTTCCTGATGAGGCAACAGTTTGTTGCGAAAGCTTGAATTTTGTGTGTATGTTTGTGTTTGTTTGTGTGTCTATCGACTTGCCAGCGCTTTCGTTCGGTAAGTCACCTCATCTTTGATTTCAGTATAAGGTACGAAAGTCTTAACAACCAAACCGGTTGAAATTTGCATATGTCACTTTGGGATAACATAGTGAGACATCTAGGGATGAGAATGTAGTGTCATCACATCATCCCAAGAAGTTCAAAGCTGTGCCCTCAGCAGGCATGATGATGCTCACCACCTTTTTCAATATCCGAGGTCTGATACTCATTGAATTCATCAAACATGGAAAACCATTAACGTATACCATTTAGTGAGATACTCCATAGCCTATCCAAGTCTATGACGAGGAAACGGTCTCAGAAGCTCACGGAGGGAGTGATTCTGCTCCGCAATAACACTAAGCACATCCACACATCTCCAACGTTACACAAAAAATGTAATGGCTAAGTTCAAGTGCGAGCAGCTTGAGGACCAAGGACCCAGCACGTTTCATACAGTTCAGACATGTCGCCCTGCTACTTCCATTTGTATCCATTGGCTTGTGAAACAGTGGCATAGTTACGCTCAAGCCTATGGCGATTACTTTTGAATAAAGACTTCAATTATACCCATGGCGTTGTTTTGTGCCTTTTCTTTTGTAAACCTTTCACAGTAACCTCAGATCTTTTGCAGGTGATTCAATTGCCTGCGATGATGTTCTATCAAAAGAGAGAGTCACTAATATTAAGTCAGATTTTGGTAATATTTCAACTCTGCAGAGATTGGTAACCCGCTTTAAATTTTCTGGTAAGTATACCTGCTCACTGCCTAAGACAGAGAAACACAGTTTTTTATGACTACAATATCAACGAGTCACAACTGGCATCAGTCAATTCTTGGACCAGTCTAAAAAGGAGATTGCTTACAAACCACACCTGCAACCCATACTAACAAATTGCTCGTGTGAGAGAGATTCCTACCAAATATGGCTAACAGGAGATATGGAATTTGTCTGAACTATGGGAGAGAGTCACAGAGATCTAAAAATAGCACACAAATGAAGCACAAACTATTCCACAAAAGCTTACTTATAAACAAAGTTCCAAGAACGAACATTAAATGAGGAATCTAGAAATATACACACATTAAAAAAAGTTTTGAGTCATCTCGATTCCGAGACTTCCAGAACCTGTACAGAAAATTGGAAGAGAGATCAACATAAACATCATTTCCGCTCTTTTTATTGCTCATGAAAACGACACATTGCATGTTGTACCACCGTACAGCGAGACATTCAGAGGTGGTGGCCCATATTGCTGTACACACCGGTACCCCTAATACCCAGTAGAATGTCCTTGCTCTGATGCATGCCTGTATTCGTCATGGCATACTACCCACAAGTCCATCAGGACACTGTTGGTCCAGATTGTCCCACTCCTCAACGACGATTCGGCGTACATCCCTCAGAGTAGTTGGTGGGTCATGCCATCCATAAACAGCCCTTTTCAATCTACCCCAGGCTTGTTCGATAGGGTTCATGTCTGGAGATCATGCTGACCACTCTAGCCGAGCGATGTCGTTATCCTGAAGGAAATCATTCACAAGATGTGCATGATGAGGGCGTGAATTGTCATCCATGAAGACGAATGCGTCGCCAATATGCTGCCAATACAGTTGCACTATCGGTCGGAGGATGGCATTCACGCATCGTACAGCCGTTACGGCACCTTCCATGACTACCAGCACCGTACGTCGGCCCCATATAATGCCATCCCAGCAGGGAATCTCCACCTTCTTGCTCTTGCTGGACAGTGTGCCAAAGGCATTCAACCTGACCGGGTTGCCTCCAAACAAGTTTCCGACGATAGTCTGGTTGAAGGCATATGCGACACTCATCAGTGAAGAGAACGTGAAGCCAATCCTGAGTGGTCCATTTGGCATGTTGCTGGGTCCATCTGTACCACCCACACTACATGGCGTCTTGGTTGCAAAGATGGACCTCACCATGGATGTCGGGACTGAAGTTGCGCATCATGCAGCCTATTGCGCAAAGTTTGAGTTGTGACACGACGTCCTGTGGCTGCACGAAAAGCATTATTCTACAAGGTGGCATAGCTATCAGGATTCCTCCGAGCCATAATACATAGGTAGCGGTCATCCACTGTAGTGGTAGCTCTTGGGCAGGCTGAGTGAGGCACGTCATCGACAGTTCCTGCCTCTCTTTATCTCCTCCAAGTCCGAACAACATCGCTTTGGTTCACTCCAAGACACCTGGACATTTCCCTTGTTGAGAGTCCTTCCTGGCACAAGGTAACAATGCGGACGCGATCAAACTGTGGTATTGAGCGTCTAGGCACAGTTGAACTACACACAACATGAGCCACGTACCTCCTTCCTGGTGGAATGACTGGAACTGATTAGCTGTTCGACCCCCACCGTCTAATAGGTGCTGCTCATGTACGGTTGTTTACATCTTTGCGTGGGTTTAGTGACATCTCTGAACACTCAAAGGGACTGTGTCTGTGATACAATACCCACAGCCAACACCTATCTTCAGGAGTTCTGGGAATCGGGGTGATCCAAAACGTTTTTGATGTGTGTACTACGACCCCCTACATATCGTTCCCATAGGAGCTGTGAAGACAATATTAAGACTAATTACACTGTGCACAAAGGTATTGAAGCAACCATCCTTCCTGTAATTTACACGTAAATGGAATGGAAAGACTCTCTTATAAATGATGCGACATGAAGTACTGCCTATTGTGCAAGGATAGCTATAGATGCAGATGGAAATCCTTACACTGAAGCTCTCGTGGCGCACAAGCAGCGGAGACCGCGATCCTCCGGCCCCTCCATTCTCATCCGTGTCTGCACCGAGACTCGTCGCATGTTCATCCGACTGCTCAGCAATCGGGTAGACAATCTCACTGCCGAAGCTGGCGTAGCGGTGAGGGCCGCTCGACGATGACCCGGACGCCACACCCTCGGCCGACGGCATCGGAGGCGGGGATGCCCGTCCCCCGACTGCCCCGGAGCCTCCACTGCTGCCCCCGCTCTCTCCCTCCGGCACGGAGCTGTATCGCTCCAGCACACCCGAACGAATACGCCTCACCTGGCGTGCATTCTGCTGTTTCCAGTACACCAAGCCTGAAACCGATAACGTACTGCACTGTCATCGAATGAACAAACTATGATATTACCAATTATCAGACCTGTTTGGTGACTGGGGTCAGGACTTCATAGTATAGTACATAGAACTTAATATATTGTTCTGTATTGGTCTTAGCAGGACTAAACTGATAAATGCATGATTTCAAGAGTATCTCATGTACTAACTACACAATTATAATTATTATGATTGTTATTATTATTTTACCACCACCACCACCACCACCACCACCACCACTACATCCACCATGCACATCAATATTTTCACTATGCTACTCATTTCTAGAGTGCACAACATTGTACACAGATAAAGTTGGCAATGTGTGTAAACATTCCATAGCAGTCTAACGTCAACGACTTTCACAAACCGGAAAAGATGCGTTTAGTATATGCGATATGTTTACACTATACAGAAACTATCTAGTGGATAACATTGGAAGCTCTGTGAGGCTGTTCATAAGTGATGATGTTATCTACAAGAAGTTCACAATGCCAAAAAATGCTATCAAATTAAGGGAAGACCTGCAGAGGATCAACAATCAGTACAGGGATAGGCAGTTGACCCTGAACGTAAATCAATGTAACAAATCGCGCACAAATAGATGAAGGAATGCACTACTATTTGACTACACTATTGATGAAAAATCGATGGAAACAATAATGATAGTAAATTACCAAGAAGTAACTGTCCAAAAAGAGCTACAGGGGAATGACTATACACAATTAGTTTTAATGGGAGTATAAATGGCCATTTTGTCCAGAAACTTAATTTTTTTTTTTCTGCAGAAACATTATTTGGACTTTTCTGGTTAATTTGGTGTGTTTAACTAGAAGTATACTTAATTTAATTATTTGTGCAGAACAATTTTACGATTTCATAAACAATTGCTCAGTCAAAAATGAATATCTCAAAAACAGGAAGGTCTGGAACGCTGTGGCATGATTTACACGCTAGTGGAAACCTTGCTGCGTAAGTTGGCAGGACTGGCATAGCAGTTGTGACTCTTGTCTATGCTGTGCATGTGACATTCCCGGCATAATGGAGGAAATAGGAGCTGTTGAAGACACCGCAGTGTGACAGCATGACGATTAAGTGTTGCCTGCTAAGCAATACCAACAATCACCTATCCATATACTACAGTCAAGAAATAAGAAACAAAAAAAATATCCTATATGGTATGAAAGAGAGGGTGTAGACAACCTTTTCCATAAAATATCAACAGAAGACAACTCGATCCACAACTTTCATTCAGGTGACTGATATAAATATAAAAAAGCTGAATCGGCTGTAACTTCAGTTAAGTTTACCCACAGGAACCCTTACCTGAGTTTACTAGTTTCAGATTTGGTAAATCCATATCTACTGAAGAAATATCTGATAGGGAACACAAAATGCGAATTAGTCACTCAATAATGTAGTTTGGACATGAGTACCTAAAAATGTGTAGGGTTCCATATATTGAGTTCTGTTGTGTACGATAGTGTCATCAAATTTAATGATGGTAATACTGGTACACAAATTCTTGGAGGAGTTGGGGTGAAGACTGGTTGGAATATGTGAGCCATACGAAAGGAACCGGACAAGTAGCGAATCGACAAAGCTGAGCTAAAAGCCAAAAAAGGGCAAAAGAAGGAAAGATCTTTGAAGAGGCTGCATTCAGACAATGTAGAAGATAATGAAGCCTACAGTTCCACCATATTTTAACTGTTGTTTCTATTACAATGCAAGTTTCAATTTAAATTTATTTGTGATTGCGATTTCTGAAAAATAAATTTTCTCAGACAAACGACTTATTTACTCAGAAACTATAGAAGATACACTTTTTGATTTTTTCCAAATAATTTATAGTACCCACGTGATACTATACATGTAGAATATAATATAAATGGATGGATAAAAAAGTCTACTTACCAAGCAGCGGCAGCGGAAAACACACACACACACAAAGGATTTAACTTTTACAAGTTTTCAGAGTCAGTGGGTCCTCTTCCTGGCAGAAGAGTTGGAGGGGAAGGAAAAGGACTGGAGAGGTTTAGAGAAAGGGGTACAGCTGAGAAAAGTCCACCCTGACCCGGGGTTCTGGGCGACTTTTCTGAACTGTATCTCTTTCCCTTAAAATCTCCAGTCCTTTTCCTTCAACCCCCTTCCTTCCCCTTCAACTCTGCTGACACAAGAAGGAGCCACTGACTCCAAAAGCTTGTAAAAGTTAAATCCTTCGTGTGTGTGTGTGTGTGTGTGTGTGTGTGTGTGTGTGTGTGCGTGCGTGTGTGTGTGTGTGTGCGTGCGTGTGCGCCTGCTGCCACTTGGCGAGTAGATTTTTTTATCTATCTGTTTATATTATATCAATATAATAGAAGGAAACATTCCACGTGGGAAAAATTATATATAAAAACAAAGATGAGGTGACTTACCATACGAAAGCGCTGGCAGGTCGATAGACACACAAACAAACACAAACATACACACAAAATTCAAGCTTTCGCAACAAACTGTTGCCTCATCAGGAAAGAGGGAAGGAGAGGGGAAGACGAAAGGAAGTGGGTTTTAAGGGAGAGGGTAAGGAGTCATTCCAATCCCGGAAGCGGAAAGACTTACCTTAGGGGGAAAAAAGGACAGGTATACACTCGCACACACGCACATATCCATCCACACATACAGACACAAGCAGACATATTTCAAATATTTCTATTATTTCAAATATGTCTGCTTGTGTCTGTATGTGTGGATGGATATGTGCGTGTGTGCGAGTGTATACCTGTCCTTTTTTCCCCCTAAGGTAAGTCTTTCTGCTTCCGGGATTGGAATGGCTCCTTACCCTCTCCCTTAAAACCCACTTCCTTTCGTCTTCCCCTCTCCTTCCCTCTTTCCTGATGAGGCAACAGTTTGTTGTGAAAGCTTGAATTTTGTGTGTATGTTTGTGTTTGTTTGTGTGTCTATCGACCTGCCAGCGCTTTCGTTCGGTAAGTCACCTCATCTTTGTTTTTATGTTTATATTATATTATCAATAATTCATTATTTTAGTTGTTATATACGTGTAGAATGGTAGGCATCATCTGTATATTACCAATAATATGCACAAAAATTTAAGTAAAACATGTAACCAGAAAGATAAAACAGAAAAATTCTATTCTGACTCCTGGAATATGTACTTCAAACTAGCTAGGAGAATGAGTACATGAAGCATGTATAAATAACCTGCAAGAGTTTCACCACGTTGCATGAAGCAGTTCTTACGAAAACGAGTCACTATATTACCAAATTTAACATTAACGGGATAGGCCACTCATACTCCCTTAAGGGAAGTAGAAGCTACACTCCGATTTGTTAGCAGAATCCAAAGGATATATATCTCATCCACAAAAGGCATTAGTTGCATAACACATGTCTGACCAACCTTGACATACTGCTCGTCTTTCTGGCTCCATTGTCAGTTTGGATTAGTAAAGGACACAAATAAGAGGTGTGTATTTTACTACGGGTTTGTTTGGCAAACGTTAGAGAGATGCGCGACAAGCCCTAGTGACAGACACTACAAGAGAAGTGTTGTTCCCCAAGGAAAAATTTACTGTTCAATTTTTGAGAATGCACATTTGCACTAGTGTGTCACAAAATTACCACAAGAAAATCAGATGCCACAAGCAGATTTATTGGCAGCTGTTCTTGGCACACCATTTGTGAACGGAACAGGAAAAGGGGTACATGACTGTGGTAGCAGAAATACAGTCCACCATACACTGTAAGATGACTTGAGAACTGTCGGTGTAGATGTGAGTATAGCAGTGTTATGGAAGTAAGTAAGGTTTTGTGGTCCAACATACATTTATCCAAGCTCAGCCATAATACACATTACACTCTTAGAGTCATCAGTAACAGATAGTGCCATTTAACTAAGTGCTATTCCCATATGCACTCAGTCATAAGCTATGAAATCAAAGATTGAGAATCTAATACACAGAACGTGGACACAATTTTCAGACCACCTGTCCAATCAAGAATAGTCAGTGGCAGACTCGATGCTGCAGAAATGAAGTTCTCAGGCTCAGTGCTTCAACAAATACGAAAAGATAAGGTCTGGAATAAAAATATCTGCCAAGAAACATGGGATAAGCAACCATTACATGAAGGCATAAGAATATCCAGGTTGAAAGGGTTTGGATATGTGAATAGGATGGATAAACAAGAATGGAAAGAAAATGGCTCAAAAAGGAACTTTAAAGCATCAGATCTAGAAGCCATACCAGGAAACAGATCTGGAAGTCAAAGAAATGTACCTCAAGAGACAAACGTAGAAATCACTCTTACACCACACTCAGGTAACTGGAGATAGTTAGTTGATGATGATGACGATGATGATAAATTGCACATAAAAATAATAACCAGAAACAGCTAAAGGACTCACCTGAAAGTACTGTTTTATTTTTATTTCATTTTATTTGGCATTTGATAGGAGAAATACCACACATTCATACAAATTACAAATGCAATACTTTCCAAACAATTGTTAAAAAAATAACTGTCCTCTAAAAACAAGAATATCTTGACATTATTGATAAGGGCCGTATTGTAATTTGAGAAGATGTCAGGAATTTATATATAGTCTTTATACACAAGGTGTCTCAGATGGAATGTATACATTCAGGGATGTGATAGCATTGATCATTTGAAGCAAAAAAAGACTAGTAAATTTGGGCTCCAAAATGCATACCTGAATAGCTATGGCCACTTCTTAATCTTCCACACTGTGAAATAAATTTCTTCTACTGCAAGCTCTTTGCTTTCCATATTTGGAGAAGTGGTAGTATAGACCAAAACAAGAAAAAATATCCAGGGTATACTTTACAACCTTTGCTACTGTTAAATATCTCTACTATTGAATAATTTCTCATAGCTCTTAAGGTAGACATTTCATAAGGTGTGTTGACCCCACTGTTTTGCTTCAAATTACCATTCCCAAAATTTCTGTTTGGACTTTCAAATGATAATGAAGTACGGGAGTACAGGTGAGCACAAAATTGTTTTGCTCACACTTCATTAGAAGCCAGTTCCTCTGTGGCTCTTGATTAACAGTTGTGTGAGAACTATAACCTCTCTTCTGCTGTCTCCTAAGAGAACCAGCTCATCAGCATAAATCAATAATCTAATCATGTTTGTCAATTCTGTCCTTTGTTTATATGTCTAATGTGCTGGAATCATTTTTTCTGGTACTAGAACAAAAAGAACTGATTATAAAGTCTTCTCTTTGTTGGGACTAAAATGGGTGTTAAACCTTTAACTGCTCTAGACATGTTAACGAGCGTGCCTTTGTACCTGTCCTTGTGTGCTCTGAACATGTTTACGCGCTCCACCAGTCCTTCTACCTGGTACTGTGAACGTGTCTATGCCTATAAAGAAAATTTTAATGGTAATCCTATGACATTTTCTGTGCATATTTTAAGTATTTTTACATTTTTGTGAGATTCTGAATTCTCTCACAGTCCACCACAAACAGTATCCATTTACACTGTCTAAGGCTTGTTTAAAGTCAACAGTGCACACAGTTTGTAATCACATTCATATATTTCTTCTCATACAGAATTCTTAGTGTAAACATGTTGTCCACAGCACATCTGTTTCTTTGGCAGCCACTTGTGCATCAGCGTAGAGCTTCAGTATAGACTTTGTCTCTTGATTATTGTATATTAGTTAAAATTTTGCATTTTGAATGTACCAAAGAGACATCTACACTTGGTAAATATGATCAAATCTTTTTGTTTACAAATACCACATGTAATTTTTTTTATTCCAGAAAGCTTGTTCCACACACACATTACAACTGCTTTTATCTTCCACATTACGAGCTTTCTGCTACCATAAGAGTAACGAGGGGGTGTTTTTCATAAGCACCAAGTTAGCTGTGAAGTACAGTATCCATCTCCTGATGTGAAGGATATTGTAACAGTCATTTTAAACCTCACTAAGAATCAGAATAGTTTAGATCACTCTGTCTATAATCAAGCTGTAAATGGCCAGAATAATATTCATAAACAAAATTATGGAAAAAATTTCTGTGCCCTAAGGCTTATTTTCTACAGACTGAATATCAGCTTTTCGTTACCACCCACGTTCTGTTCAATTGTGACGAAACAGGTACATTATTGGCATATTCTTACTATTAATTCTTGCAGATGTCAAGAACCATCCTACATCGGGAGCCTACAAGCAGAAGTTGCTGCCAGTGAATTTTGGCATTTCTGTCAGGTGTATCATGCCTGTCAGCAAAAACAACACTCTTTGACAAACAGTGAACTCAGTGTTGCCTGTAGTGTGAAAATTTACTGCACATTTTTGTGTACAAGCACTGTATTTCAATTTGCACAATAAAGAAGATCATAAACATTCAATGGAACATTTATTGGAGGGGGGGAGGGGGGTGGGGGGGGGGGTATGAACGCAACAAAACCTACAAAGCTCTCCACAGGAAGTCGTCAACTGTATAAATACCAGACAACTTTTTCTTATTCAGTTTCTATGGAGAATATCTTTCAACAATGTCGGTGTATTGTGCCTTCTTGACGTTATTTACAGTACCGTGTGCACAAATTATTCCCTCCTCAGTGTGTTACTGATTTAGACTGCTGGAAAATGACATATTATATTTCATTTGCAACACTACCAAACAGGACTTTAACTGCAACCTCTCAAGTTTTCTCGGTGTGGTCAATTTACTGCTGGCCAACTTGTCCAAGAGATCTCGAAAACACAGAGAATGTGCATCTCGCAGAGCAACAGTGTGGGTTTCTAACAACAAACATCAAACGTTGTATGGGTAGGGAGAGTCCACCTATGCTGTAAATAGTGATGCGACCACTGATATAACATGGGGTCCACAAGTAACACAATCAAATTCACAAAATATAATTTATTGAACATATTTGTAAAATTAGTAAAAAATTATCAAAATAGTGTCCTTCTGCATCAATACATTCTGGAGATGATGTTTCCATGCAGAAAGGCATCCTGGAAAGTCTTCTCCATGATGTCCTTTAAGAGTTGGTGTAACATCAGCCTAGACATTTTCAACTGCGTCCCAGTGCTTCCCTTTCAGGCACTTTAAGGGAGGGGAGGGAAAGGAAGGGAAGGGAAAAAAGGGGGGAAAAAAAGAAAAAGAAAAGAAAAGAAAAAGTATGGTAGTCAGGTTAAAACTGTAGGAAGGGTCGTAAGCAATAGGATGTGGGTCCTGGACAGAAATTCTATGACAATGAAGGCACTGTGGCTTTGTACATAGCCATGGGGCTATTTCCACTCCTCCTTTATATCACTTCAGCAGTACGTAAACCTACTTTTTGGACTTCTGATCACTTTCAAGTAGGAAGCTGTGTTCACAATGGTTCTGGCAACTAAAAAGATAATCAACACAGTTTTCATGCCGGATTTGCTCACACGTGCCTCCTCGAGGCGGGAAGACTGTGGTGTTGAACTCTGAAGTCTGCTTTTTTGTTTAAGGGTCAAACTCAAAAATCTGTCTCATTCAGAGTGATAACAGAATTTAAAAAATATGGATCATTTTCACACATTTCCAAGAGAGCATCAGCACACTCGCACTTCCTTTTATTGGTCGGTCAATACTTTTGTGATCAGTTTGCTGCACACCTTTTTTGTGCTCAAATATTCAGCTACAATTTTCATTATGGTTACAATTTCTGTGGTCAGCTGAAGGCTTAACTGTTCACCATAATTCAATCAATCATGACATGCATCACCTTTTTGTCAATTCAGGAGGTTGACAGACATCCACTACAGGGTTCATCAGAGGTATTCTTTTGACCCTCCTCAACTTGGACAAGCAATCACTCCCAATGGCCTGTTGCATTAATGGAAACATTTCAGTGGTGAACTTCCCGAGTGTGACAAAATTTGATAGCATAATGCTGCTCCACAGGAATGATCCATCTCACCACGTTACATAACCTAAAAACAGGATTATGCGAAAGCACATCCTGACTGACAGCTCAAAGGCACTGGAAACAGGCACTTTTTGAAGCTAACACACACCATCTGCCTAGCACAGAAAGTTAGGATGAACTGCAGTGAATTGTCACACCACAAAAAAACTGATCTCATTACATATGGAACTTATCCTGTACTTCATAGTGTAGTTAGAGACCTGACAGTAACTGAAGAAGATAGCTGTGTCGGTTAATGAAATGTTGTGTAAGAAAATGGAAACAACAACACAGTTAAGCTGTCTGATGTATTCCAGGGATATTCCTAACTTGCAGAACTCTCAGATTTCCGGCCGGATCACATCGTAATTACTCCAAGTTATTTCAGTAGAGAGATTCGTTGTCATCTCCAGGTGGCCCCTGATGACAAATGCTCCATTCCTATTGGCAGCCTATATATGCTGTCTGTTAACTTCTCCATCACTCCAGTCCTATCATTACCCATACAGCCGCCGTAGTGGATGGTGGCAGTGGTGAAGTAGTGGCACCTGGCTCCAAACTCTGGTCTCCAGTGTCTGTCCTATGTGGCAGAGGGCATATCAATCAGCATATTTAGGACACTGACAGCAGGAGAACAGCAGTCATCAGAGACCACCTGAAAATGGCCACGAGTCTGTTTGCTCAAATATCGTGCAGTAATTACAGTGCGACCCGGTCAGACACCTGACGATTTTATGAGTTAAAAACTACTCCGCTGAACATCCAAAAGTACATCATCAGGACTTTCCCCTGTGGCCGTGATGGCAATGTGCGCAATGTTTGTGATGTTCAGTGTACGTAGTCAACTGTCTTTCCATATCTGCAACTTTTATCTGTTCTCCTTTTAACATCACTAGTCTACTAGAGCCAAAGGCAGATACGGTGTTCTGCAGACGCACATAAGAGGGACTGTGTGATGATGAGACACAAATATATGGCAAGTTATCCATTCTGTACTATCTTTGTAGAAAGAACCTTTAACTCTCAAGTGATCAGTAGTTATCAAACTACTAGTTACAGCTGAGAAAGAAGTACTTCAAAAATTAGAGGCTGGTAAATATCTTTTTATTCATGGTCAGTTTTGATGCCATTTTTTGACAGCTTATTTTTTAAATTTATTCTTTATTTGAGTAATTTTTCTTTCTTTTTCAGTTTTATGTTGAAAATGAAAATATAACGTCATTTACCAAACACATTATATTTATTAGGCATTACACGTCACATTTATTTACACATTTGGGGAAAAAAGAAACAGTTCCATTACACCTAATCAATTAAACAAGATACATTTGACAAGCTCCACATTTCCTTCTAACACAAAAAGTTCCTTTTCCACTAAATTTTGAAAGGACAAAAATTTCTCAAAAACATCTACACTGGTAAGATGTAGCATTCCAGGTGCCCCCATGACGAACACATTGCTTTGTCAGCATTCATAGAAGTCATCATCATCATCATCATCATCATCATCATCTAGGAACTAAAACAATAACTTACGGTTGTGAACACAGATTTGCATGATATGTGGCCATAAGAGTTGCCAGTCTAGTTTGAAGGTGCAACCCAGAGTGTTACAGTGTTTCCTTCAGTTCTACCTAACTTATTTTTGTCTGTTCTTAAAAAAACTTGCACAAAAAAAAATCAGTTGCCTCACAATAACATAGCCATCTTTGAGCTGCTTTAAATTGGAAGCGTGTTCATAGAAGAAGGGTATTTTGAAGACTCTGAGGATACAACGGTATTCATTAACTCACTAGCATGTTCTTTAACAAACGTGATCTCCACAAGCACTGAATTGATTCCTTTTCAGAAAATAAATTAACATATTCAAATTCCTGCATCTGCTAATTCTCGCATACCATCATCGTGAAGGAACTCCACTATTTCTTCAAAGCATTCTGCCACATAAGTGTGAAAAGGAAACACCTTCAGATCCCTCCTCCTCTGCTTCAAACCCCGCAAGTACAAATACTTTCTGATTCTTGTGTTCTGGGTTGGGGTTGGGTTGTTTGAGGGAAGAGACCAAAATGTGAGGTCATCGGATTAGGCAAGGAAGTCGGCCGTGCCCTTTCAAAGGAACCATCCTGGCATTTGCCTGGAGTGACTTAGGGAAATCACGGAAAACCTAAATCAGGATGGCCGGACATGGGATTGAACTGTTGGCCTCCCGAATGCGAGTCCAGTGGGCTAACCACTGCACCACCTTGCTCTGTTTTTTTTCTGGGTAACATTCTATGCAGTGTTCAGTTTCAAAAATTACTTTCAAAACCTGTTTGCAACTAGTCTCTGTAAATCCATCTTTATACGGGATGTTCGAGGAACTTCAGCTATCCAACATAAAATACATCTCTCTGTGTGTGTGTGTGTGTGTGTGTGTGTGTGTGTGTGTGTGTGTGTTTCCATTTTATATTTGCAATTAAAGTCACCTATCATTAAACTCTCCCATAACTGTTTTTGAAGAGCTGACACAATTGTTCATATACAGAGTGACACAGAAAAATGGGCACTTTTGAAACATGTAGTGCCAGCTTATCAGTTGGCATAACTGCAGAACAGGGATCTTGGCCGTAAACAATATTGCCATTTAACAATCGTGGATCAGTAGAGTGGCACACAGCATGCTTTTGCCATGAAAATGTTTTACACAAGCAATAATAGTTTCGAAAGTGTGGAGATGCAGATCCAACATTTTTTTCAAGTTACGGCAGCACGGTTGAGTTCCCTAGACACAAGCAAAAATTTTGAAGAGACTGAATCTGCTCTCAAAAAGAAACCACCAGAATGACCAAGAAGTGTTCATGCTCCACAGAACAATAAAGCTATATGGGTTTCAGTCTTATGGAGCCCATGGGATTCAGTTCACAAGCAAGCAGCTGCAGACAGCGTCCCAAGACTGTGTTCCTCATATTCTGCATTAAGATTTAAAAGTCCACCTGTGTAAGACACAGATTATGCAAGAACTGGAGAACAATCAACAACTGCAATTAGAATCCTGTCAGCAAATTATGACAAATACATATGAGGACAGTGGATTTCTGGGCAAGCTGTAAATATCACGAGGCCCGTTTTCATTTCACAGGTTACATGAGCAAGCATAACTACAGTTACTGGGCAGGCAACCCTAATGAACTTCACGAATGGCTTTACATGTCGGCAGGTGACAGTACGGTGCGTAGTTTCTCACTGGATGGCACTTTTTAGAAATGAAGAGCCAATCATAGTTATTGTCGCTTCAGATTGGTATGTTGAGAAGTTGCATCTGCATTGAACAGTATTCCACAACTTCATAAAATCTGGTTTCAACAGGATGGTCCAATGGCAATTGTGCAAGAATTAATCGTTAACCATGTCATTTGGAGATTCAGTGGCATTCTGTTGCCTCCCAAGAACACTATTTCCCTATTTGTGATTTTTTCTTGTGGGCAAACTTAAGAGTCAGGTCGAAATAACTTGGCCAAGAACACTGGATGAACTGAAACAAAATTTGTGGTATCCCTGCTGAGATACAGGAGCAATCAATGAGAAACCCCAAGAGCAGATAGGAAGAATGCATACAGGATGCCAACTACAGGATGTAGTTTTCAAACATTGATTATTTGGATTACTGTCTTTTAAAAGGCAGTTTGTTGTGGTTCAGTTGCTGTTATCGCTTTTTGTGACCTTTTTATTTTCATCGGGCATTTCCAAAGTTCACCTTTTTCTGTGGCCAGCACCTTTACAATGTCATACTGAAGGTTATGATCTTGCAGAGCAACCAATATTGCATGAGCACATTGTGTAGAAGTTGCTGTATCGAGATGCTTTATACCTGCTACAAAAAGTTGTTGCTCATTCCAAGCTTCACGTTTCTACAGCAGCACAACAACAACACCACAACCAGTTCTGTCAGTCATCACATCGGTTAATATGACAAAATCCTTTCCAGCTAGTTGCTCATCACCGTACCACAAAATTTATTACTTTCTTAAAAATACAGTTGCAACTCAGAAATTATAATCTGACTCTAATGCTGTTTACCACCATTAAACACATGAACCACGGACCTTGCCATTGGTGGGGAGGCTTGTGTGCCTCAGCTATACAGATAGTCATACCGTAGGTGCAACCGCAATGGACGGGTATCTGTTGAGAGGCCAGACAAACAGGTGGATCCTGAAGAGGGGCAGCAGCCTTTCCTGTAGTTGCGGGGGCAACAGTCTCGATGATCGACTGATCTGGCCTTTTTACATCAACCAAAATGGCCTTGCTGTGCTGGTACTCATAATGGCTGAAGGGAAGGGAAAACTACAGCCATAAATATTCCCAACGGTGCGCACCTTTACTGCATGGTTAAATGATTATGGCGTCCTCTTGGGCAAAATACTGCGGAGGTAAAATAGTCCCCCATTCAGGTCTCTGGGCAGGAACTACTCAGGAGGGCTTCATCATCAGCAGAAACAAAACTGGCGTTCTGCATATCAGAGTGTGAAATGTCAGATCCCTTAATCAGGCAGGTACGTCAGAAAATTTACAAAGGGAAATGGATAGGTTGAAGTTAGATAAAGTTAGAATTAGTGAAGTCTGGTGGCAGGAGGAACAAGATTTTTGGTCAGGTGAATACAGGGTTATAAACACAAAATCAAATAGGGGTAATGCAGGAGTAGGTTTAATAATGAATTAAAAAATAATAGGAATGCAGATAAGCTACTATGAACAGCATAGTGAATGCATTATTGTAGCCAAGATAGACACGAAGCCCACACCTACCACAGTAGTACAAGTTTATATGCCAACTAGCTCTGCAGATGAAGAGATTGAAGAAATGTATGATGTGATAAAAGAAATTATTCACATAGTTAAGGGAGATGAAAATTTAGTAGTGATGGGGGACTGGAATTCAATAGCAGGAAAAGGAAGAGAAGAAAAAGTAGTAGGTGAATATAGACTGGGGATAGGGAATGAAAGGGGAAGCTGCCTGGTAGAATTTTGCACAGAACGTAACTTAATCATAGCTAAAACTTAGTTTAAGAATCATGAAAAAAGGCTGTACACATGGAAGGGGCCTGGAGGCACTGAAAGGTTTCAGACAGATTATGTAATGGTAAGACAGAGATTTAGGAACCAGGTTTTAAATTGTAAGACATTTCCAGGGGCAGATGTGGACTCTGATCACAATTTATTGGTTATGAACTGTAGAAACACAAAAATGGTAGGAATTTAAGGAGATGAGGCCTGGATAAACTGAAAGAACCAGAGGTTATAGGGTGTTTTAAAGAGAGTATCAGGGAATGATTGACAAGAACAGAGAAGGAAATACAGTAGAAGAAGAATGGGTAGCTTGGAAAGATGGAATAATGAAAGCAGCAGAGTATGAAGTAGAGAAAAAGAAGAAATATTTTATTTAATTGATGAAAGGAGAAAATATAAAAATGCAGTAAATGAAGCAGCCAAAAGGAAAACAAACGTCTCAAAAATGAGATCGACAGGAAGTGCAAAATGGCTAAGCAGGGATGGCTAGAGGTCAAATGTAAGGATGTAGACGCATGTATCACTAGGGACAAGATGATACTGCCTACCGGAAAATTAAGAGACCTTTGGAGAAAAGAGAACCACCTGTATGAATATCAAGAGCTCAGATGGAAACCCAGTTCTAAGCATAGAAGGGAAAGCAGAAAGGTGGAAGGAGTATATAGAGGATCTATACAAGGGCGATGTACTTGAGGGCAATATTATGAAAATGGAAGAGGACATAGATGAAGGTGAAATGAGAGATATGATACTGGGTGAAGAATTTGACAGAACACTGAAAGACCTAAGTTGAAACAATGCTCCAGGAGTAGACAATATTCCATTAGAACTACTGATAGCCTTGGGAGAACCGGTCATAACAAAACTCTTCCATCTGGTGAGCAAGATGTACGAGACAGGTGAAATACCCTCACATTTCAAGAAGAATATAATAATTCCAATCCCAAAGAAAACAGGTGTTGACAGGTGTGATAATTACCGAACTATCAGTTTAATAAGTCACGTCTGCAAAATACTAACACAAATTCTTTACAGATGAATGAAAAAACTGGCAGAAGCCAAAAGCACTCCATCTTCAGGTCACAAGTGTCCCATCGGGACCATCCGACCGTATCATCCTCGTTGGAGGATGCGGATAGGAGGGGCGTGTGGTCAGCACAGCACTCTCCCGGTCGTTATGATAGTTTTCTTTGACTGGAGCCGCTACTATTCGATCGATTAGCTCCTCAATTGGCATCACAAGGCTGAGTGACCCCGAAAAATGGCAACAGCACACGGCGGCCTGGGTGGTCACCCATCCAAGTGCCAGCCACGCCCTACAGCACTTAACTTCGGTGATCTGTATCCACTGCGGCAAGGCCATTGCGGCCGAAGCCAACCACAGGGAAAATCAGTTTGGACTCCGTAGAAATGTTGGAACACGTGAGGCAATACTGACCCTACGACTTATCTTAGGAGATAGGTTAAGGAAAGGCAAACCTAAGTTTCTAGCATTTGTAGATTTAGAGAAAGCTTTTGATAATGCTGAGTGAAATACTCTCTTTCAGATTCTGAAGGTGGCAGGGGTAAAATACAGGGAGCGAAAGGCTATTTGCCATTTGTACAGAAACCAGATGGCAGTTATAAGAGACAAGGGGCTGAGAGGGAAGCAGTGGATGAGAAGGGAGTGAGACAGGGTTGTAATCTATCCCTGATGTTATTCAATCTGTATATTGAGCAAGCAGTAAAGGAAAGGAAAGAAAAATTTGGAGTAGAAATTAAAATCCATGGAGAAGAAATAAAAACTTTGAGGTTTACTGATGACATTGTAATTCTGTCAGAGACAGCACAGCACCTGGAAGAGCAGCTGAACAGAGTGGGCATTGTCTTGAAAGGAGGATACCAGATGAACGTCATCAAAAGCAAAACGAGGATAATGGAATGTAGTCAAATTAAATCGGGTGATGCTGATGACATTAGATTAGGAAATGAGACACTTACAGTAGTAAATGAGTTTGTTATTTGGGGAGCAAAATAACGGATGATGGTCGGAGTAGAGAGGATATAAAATGTAGACAGGCAATGGCAAGGAAAGTGTTTCTGAAGAAGAGAAATTTGTTAACATCAAGTATAGATTTAATTTTTGGGAAGTCTTTTCTGAAAATATATGTATGGAGCGTAGCCATGTATGGAAGTAAAATGTGGACGATAAACAGATTATACAAGAAGAGAATAGAAGCTTTTGAAACTTTGTTCTACAGAAGAATGCTGAAGATTGGATGGGTAGATCTTGTAACTATTGAGGAGATAGTGAATAGAATTAGGGAGAAGAGAACTCTGTGGCACAACTTGACTAAAAGAAGGGATCGGTTGGTAGGACACATTCTGAGGCATCAAGGTATCACCAATTTAGTATTGCAGGGAAGCGTGGAGGGTAAAAATCAGAGAGAGAGACCAAGCGATGAATACGCTAAGCAGATTCAGAAGGATGCAAGTTGCACTAGTTATTCGGAGATGAAGAGGCTTGTACAGAATAGAACAGCATGGAGAGCTGCATCAAGCCAGTCTCTGGACTGACCACCACCACAACAACAACAACAACAACAACAACAACAAACAAACAAACATATCTTACCTCCAACAAATTCATTCACCTACTGCTGAAAGAACTCCATTTTCCAGCTTGTAGAGTGAAATATTTACATTCATACATGTACCCATGGTTCTTCAAGCCTAGTTTCACAGTAATTTTTTCTTCTTAGCCATTTCAAATCTGCTGCTAAATTAAGACTGCCACTTCAACGGCTCACTGCAAAGTTTCTATCCATTTCCCCTATGGATTTCACACTGCATGTGTTTTTTAAAACAGTATCTTCCCAATCCCTTGAATTTCTGATGTTTAACATAGTCACAAAATAATTTTGACAGATTGAGAGCACATAAATTGCCAACTTCAAATTCCTGTGGCCTGTTGTTTGCACTAACTGCATATTCCCGTATTCTCACAATCACAAATATTACTTTAGCAAACTACTTCTCAAACAAGTTCAGCGTAAGGAATGAGATTGTTCTGGTTTGACATTTCTCAAAAAAATATAGTGATACACTGTAAGAAATCTGTGTGAAACAACGAAACTACACAATCAAAGACACTAAAAAACTATGGCTTGCTAAACACAGCTTTAGCAGACTGACTTTAATCCATTGGCTTATACAACTGACTCAGAACTAGTTGCAGGTTTCAAGTCTCTTATTACACTGCCAGCTGTGAGACGGACCGAGCAGTTATAGCATCTTCTTAGTGTTTACTTCTCTGTTACAAGATGACAAGACATTATATAGCATCGGAAAGCAGAGAAATCGCTCTATTCAGTGTTGTATGACACACTATCTCTTTCAAACAATGAAATATCCAGGTAGAAATATCAACAATGTAGAAAAAGACAGAGTGCTACTTACTGTAAAACAGACACATCAAGACACAATTAAAAGACACATCACCTGCCAAATCCGGCATTCTGACCCGAGATGCTAGCTGTAGCTGAAAGCTTTATGTAATCGTCGTAATTGCACCTGTCTGCAACTAGACGTGTCTTGTTTACGGTAAGTATCAATCTGTCTTTTCCCACACTATTTCTTTCAATATTTTGCCTGTTATAAGCAATAGTTTTCAGGTTTTGTTAGTTTTATCCCTCCCCACCAGTATCATCAGGAAAACACCCTCCAGAAATTGTGTAGTGTGAGTGCAAGAAATGTCCAGAAGCATTGCGCATGCATGTATTTTTTTCGGGTATACGACACCAACACAAACCTCTTCACTCTTCATCGCTTCAATAAATAATAAGCATAGATTTAAGAAGAATTCCTACCAAAAAATTATGTAATTTTGAAAAATGTGTGCAAGACAAAATATGAAACGGGGGGAAGGGGGGGGGGGGGGCATGCATCAAAGTATTTCTTCCAAAAGCTAGCAAAATTTCATTGTTTTACCCTGTGAGCCTGACAATGACTCAATGCTTCTGCTATTGTGTGAGTGGTCTCCCTTACTCCCAAATTATTTAAATCTACATCTATGGTGGACATAGTCCTGTTCTAAATTGTTTATGACCCGAGCTTGCGAATTTTTGAATACTGGGTAATGAACATGAATCCCAAGTGCTTGCCATCGGTGTCTAGCATTTACAAATGCAGAGGTACAGTAACAATAGTTAGAAAACTTAGAACAACAGGAATTCAAGTTGCATTACATGTTGATGTGTTCAATAATTATACATTGCTAGCACATTAGTTATCAGTGAAATGAAAGAAGCATTCGACAATCTCTACTACGGTGCTCCAACAGAGTAGTGTTCATTACTAAAACATTAAGTGAGATTGATCACAGCCACACTAGCGGCCATATGTTTGCTCACATTAAATCATTGATATTTTGTAGTTTCACAGACCTTGAATGCTGTGTATGGTGTGTGTGAACTTTTGCATGCAGCAGAAAGCAAAATCTGTTGGGAACAGAACCGCACACACAAAACTAATATTCAAAATATATGTAAAATCCCACAGCACAGTAAAATGGGAAGAAACATGTTGTGCTATGCACGAATAAATTTAAATGATAGAGTAACTTTATTATTTTAATCATTACTGACACAATTGTACGCCTGGTTGAATACACAGAAAAGGGGGGAAAAAAATTACCTCGGATATCCCAGTCAAAAATACACTATATCCTGGGTGAACACACATTTTTTTCCGTGTTAAGTGACAATACACTTTCCCTTGGAGCTGTAAAACTTTCAATCCTTTGAATGATAAAAGCTTTAGACATTGGCGTAGAACTTCCCTATACTTTCGAAACGTAACCTAACAAAAAAAAAGCATTTCAAAAATTATTTGATACAGGGCTACATGTACACTGTGTATTTTAATATTACAAAAGTGTAAAGACAAATTCTACCTAATACAGTATGGTAGTTTCTGAAGCACTTAAATTGAGATGGCACTGCACGATGTGCTTTTGTAAGTCAATAACAGAACATGCTACATGATCTTGCCAGCCTATGACAACAGATATTCAGAGCATATGACACGTAATGTAGTTATCCACTAGCGCCATGACTTAAGCAGCATAAACACACAAATAGGAAAAGTTAAATGTTTAAATTAATACACACACAGTCTAGCAGCAAGGAAAGCTAAGCTGTCATGTATAATGTCATGTCTTCTTTAGCATATGTTACTCTTTAAGATATATCAAACACAAACGTACCGATAAATTTTTAAATAATGGCATAAACGGCACATCTTATGGCCCCAAAATTTTTCTGCATGGCTAGTCCTCAAACTGTTAACCTTGGACTGAGAGTCAAATGCTCCATGATTTTATAAAGTCATCACACATTCTCATACATATCATCATTCAGCACGTGGAAAAGGAAATTTACCTGAAAGTAGCACTTTTCAAACCACCACTCACAAAATCAACCAGATTAGAAATGTAAACAGTTGTAACATCACGCTCATTGAAAGCAGTTTGTTGTCGTGAAGCATTGTGTAGTCTTCACCCTAAAGTCTCAGACACGTTTTGTTGTGCATTCACTGTGTTTTGCTGTTTTAATCGGCACATTTTCTTTGCAACTGTAGTTTTATTTTCAGGTTATTCTCCCATTTATGTTTTACTGCTGCAGTAATATTCTGCAGTAGCTGGCTAAAGTAAATTTCTTTGTTAAAGTATGCGTACTTACAAGTCAAAGTCCTTGAGTTCTAAAAAATTTCCGGATTTTTCCCAGATGAAAAAGTTCCCATCTCTTTCCAGGATTTACCAGTTGTCCCAGAGCACGAACACCCCATAAAATTTCCTACAAACTGTTTATAAAGAATGAAACCAAGATACCAGATTTTCCATCAGTCTATGTTGGTTACGCCCTGAAGAGGAAATATGAGTTGAAATAATATTCAGATGTGGATCTTTCAGTATTTAAGACCAATACCAAGAAGAGAGAGAAAGTTTTCTGAGCTGAATGTGTCGCTCATGTGTACGTTGCTCACTAGCTACCCAATGTGCTTCACCTCCTTTAGAGATATCTGAGGAGCACAAAGGAGCAATCGGAATCCTCACTGCTGAGTCTCCACAAGCGCACACATGCTTGCAAGCACATGTGCCTCTCAGAATGCTCAGACAGCAACATAAGATCCAGGAAATCTGGTACTAGTGAAGAAGAAGCAGAAGAAGAAAAAGAAGAAGAAGAAACAAGAAGGAGCAAGAGATGAGAAAGTGCAGTCTGTTGCATGTAAATAGAAGGTTTCTTTTGACGGTAATCGTAATCTTACGAAGATTGATTGAGTAGTCTGTACAACAAAAAGGATTCACTGAAAAGTACTTAGATAATAATAATAATAATGCTAATATTTGCAGTCCTGTTTCATGGGTGGTGTTATTTGCAAACATAGACTTTCACACCTCATACTTAAGTTCTTGGTGATTTTTGTTGCATGGGCAGCAGGCTGTTGCCTAACACAGATCTCCATGCCTAACCAACTAAAATCAAGATCATCATTCACAAAATTGTGACAACATGAATGTATGCAGCAGACGAAACACACGACTCTTCCTACAAAACATTCACTGTGACTCTACGGAAAGAGGTTTCATCAGTAGAAATTAAAGCATTTCTTAGCATAATATTGAACATGGCTCTGAATTTGAAGGTGAAATTAGGTGATGAGCCGTGTGTACTTCCATCTTTCCACGGCTCGTTTCCTGGGCGTCGTGTGGAGCCAATATTTTTGGTAATCGACAGTGTTTGGGCGCGATCGGGTTCTAGCACCTCACTGCTGTCTTTTATTGCTTCGCTTCTATTTCGTTTTTCCGCGGTTGTTCAGGGTTGGTCTTTTATGAAGCTTTTTCGTCTGAACTCCTGCCTGTAGTGTACCCACTATCGATTGCGAGTTCTGTCTTTGGTGTACTTAGAAACCGTAGGTTGGTAACACGACCGACTCACGTGTTTACTGTAGCAGACTCTTTGGCCTGTACTATTTATAGGCGAGCGCGGTCACACTTGAGGAGGTTGTCACGCGCAGTGGCCTTCGTGTCTGCTCTGGTGACATCGACATCCTGCCTTCCGCGTACGGGTGTTGTTATTGAACCCGCACTTCTACCCGTGGAGGAACGCCAGCCCGGTTAGGCCCCTCTGTCCGCTCTTCACTGGTTGTCCGCAGGAGGCGGATGGCAGTCTAATCATCGCCTGCGTCAACGAAGGCAAACAGACCGTAACCATCATGGGGCAGTGGAGCCGCCGTTCAACGAGGGTTTGAGTCTGGGAGCAGTTCGACTGGGTCGGTGTCTGCCGGGACGACTGGGGACGGCTCAGAATTGTGCACAGCAGTCCCGGACAAACGACGAAGTGCGCAGAGGGAAAGGAGAAAAGAAGTGTGAATGTTCCAACTTGATAGTCCTTTGGGATTGAGTTCATCCAGTCGTCTTTCCCACCTTGTGGCCACCGCTGTGGCAATCCTCTGTTCTGTTCACTGGTGCAATTCTGACAGTGCAGATTCCTCCATGCATCGTTGCTAACCGGTGTAGTGGAGTATTTTGGTAGTTATTTGTGTATGTTTGCACTTCTATGTTTTGGTAGTTCATCCTCCCACCCTGTGGTTGCAGAATTTCGGGTGGGGAGTTAGTTCCTTGTCTCCCAAGATCTAGTGCTGTATTATTAAGGTTAATTCTAGTTCAGTCTAGTGTTCTGTTAATCCCTGGGTATATGTGTCCGCCATACTATTTGCGCTGTATTTATTCTAAGTGAGTTGCACTGACAGTAGTTGGGGGGTTCGAGTGCTGTCACGGAGCTGATAAGGGGCCACATTGGTTTCGGCTTGTCAGTTGGAAGGTGTTGCCTTAGAGGTTTGTTAACATTGGCATGTCAGCGTTGTCTAGTGCTACCGGGACCTAAAGAAGAACATTGTGCTGATTAGGGAACGTTGTTACACATTCTTGTTTTCATTTTGATACCTGTATTTGTGAAGGCAACCACATGAAGTAAGATCTGTTCTGAAGCTATGCTCGATCTTGCGCTCTTGGGATTTTTGTTTTTGTTTTGATCCCGACTATTTGGGTGTCAGGAATATGGAACTGTGTTGTTAATGTTTGGCTTGACAGCGGATATGCAGCTAGTTTAGTACGTGTGTAGTGGCATGGCGTCCTCGTGAAGGCGCGCCTGCTAGATTGCTTTTGCCTCTCCTCGAAGTGTAATTTCCACCTTACTAAAACCCCCTTGTTAAAAGAGAGGAAGAAAAAAAACAACTTTAGAACTACCTTCTATTTGCATTCACTATCTTACCTGTCGCTTAAGTAAATATCTACTTAGTGATTAAGCTAATGGGAGCACATATCCTAAAAGCAACTAGCACACTTCTGTTATGGTGGCCCTCATGCCTATTTTGGTCCGAAAGATTGTATAAACAGGCTTACATGCTCCGTATCGAACTTCTGATGTTGTTTTTTGAGTGATTGTGAATTATTAAAATTGATTATAGTGCAAACGTTTGTATTTTACCAACCGTGCTTATAAGTTATTAATGTGATTGGCTGGAATGTAATACAAAAGTTTTAGGACCATAGGTTGTCCAGGTAGAAATTTTGAAGCCACGCTGTGTTGTGAATTCATGTGCTTATGTTTTATATTGCAATAAGAAGTTAAATGTGGTAAACCCATACTTTGTGATTAATAATTAAAGATTTAAGAGTGTGTTCACTTAGTGCTTACTTATGTGTTGTGTTATTATTATTTTTTAAAATTATAATAGGCGTTTTGGTTTCTTAAATTAAAGCCTTTCCAATTCGAAAGTGGTAGCCCTCCCATTTTGGGCAATTGTAAGAATCGAAGCAGGATTTATGTAGTTGGTGTTATGTATTGTATGTTATGAATAAATTATTTGTGTGTTAAATCACGTCTGATATGTCAATTCCTTGGCACCGTCCACACCTTGGTCGTAGTCTTAATAATAAATGATCAGACCACCGTTCCAGGTGACGACTATCTTGCTGCACATTGGTTACACCAAATTCCATTCTTAAAGAATATTTTCTCTCAGTTCTGACTTTTTCAGACATCCAATAATCCTCCATCACAACTACAATACACAGCAGCTGTAGAGAACATAACTGTCAGAAAAAAGAGGAGTGGAAAGGGTTAAAACAAAATACAGATTCCATTACTTTTATGTGAATTCCATATTCTATCACTAAGGCTGGAGACCTTGCCACACAATGTCTCGAGCATCTGTCAGTGTACCTTTCTCCCTCTCGAGCATGCAGCCGAGTTCTAGAGACCCTGTGGGCTTGATGGTGGGCGGTGGGGGAGTGGCTGCCCCACCTGGCAGGAAGCCGAGACTGCCGTTGGGGGCGTTCGAGAGGCGGCGCACACTGGCCTGCAGAGGGCCAGACACGGAGGAACTTGAGGCCGCGGTACCAGGGTCCTGCAAGGCAAACGTTACATCAAAATGAGACTTGTAACTTTAAGGCAACACACCAATGCTCCAAATATCAACAAGTAATACTTTACTTTGCAACATTCACAGATAAACAGTCCAACAATGGAATTAGAAGTATTTTATTATCTACAATTATGCTTGTTTAACTATCTCATATTTCATAAAGAAATGCCATGACTCCATCTTGTTTCCACAATTGTGCAATCTGATAAATCACTTTTTTCAAAACAAGTTCAAAGCAGAGTTCACTGACAAGGGGAGTTTTACTAAGTTACATTTCAGTGAGTTGTCTTCTCTTTATGGATTGCATTTTCATTAAACCAAATTACTGAGGCTGCAAAATTGCTCGTGTCCCCAGATTGCAAGGAAAAAAGGGTAACGTAACAATGAACTCTTTCCCAATGGATTTGTTATATTCAATATTCTCAATGTGCTTGTCATGTTAATTATCAACGAACAGCCGAAATATCAACAGTAACCACCATTCTTAAGAGTCACACTGAGCAGAGTTCCGCTTCTCCCCCCCCCCCCCCCCCCCCCCCCTCCCTTATTATATGTCTCGATGGAAACTAAGATGTTACAGATGACATTTAAATCACTGGCAACAATGTAATCTCTGGTCGTGATGGGCAGTACAACATCTATCAGTGTTATTTCTTCAACAGCGTGTTAGTTTCCAGACAAAGACAATCGTGATTATTTATTTAGCATTAACACAACAGGTTTACCAAGAACAGGTCATAAAATAAGTACTCCCAAAAGCTTAGATCTACAGTCAACACAGATTTAATATAAAGCAACATTAGCAAATAAAAAGAACAGCAGGGCACAGGGCAAGGGGTGGGGCGGGGGGGGGGGGGGGGGGAAGGGGGGGGGGGGAAGGACAGTAAAAAGAAAAGAGTAGTGGTGGAATGAGGAACAGAGTTGGCTAGTTAGGTTTTGAAAGACACTGTCTGCAACTTGAGCAATATTTTCATTCTTGTTTCTGTTTCTAATGACCTCAACACCTCAATCACAAAGTGAGTAGTTACTTTTATTATGACCATAACAATAATAATAATAATAATAATAATAATAATAATGTGCCATTCGTTAATTTTGGACCTGAAGATTTCACAGTTTTTCCACAACTTCTGGTGTAATTTTTGCCAATTTCAGATCAGTTTTTATCTCCCCATTTCATTTAATCGTGTGTCTCAGCTTTATTCCTGTTGTCAAAGAATTCAAATATTTGTTTTGTAAGTCTGCCTGGGTTCACTCTTAATTTTGCAACAGAATCTTAACCTGCGTTTTGTCATGTCACTATGGGTATTTTGGGATTGTTTGATTTCCTGTTTGCTTCTGAGTTTGTATTATTCATCTAAAAGTTCTGGGCATAGAATATTTATGATTTTAAGTTTCTTTATTTAAGTGTTTTAAATATCTGTTTTTTGTTCCAAGTTAGTGTTTACGATCCCTAGATGCATTATGATTTAATTATTGTATTGTGATATCTTAGTTTTCTGTGCTTGGAGATACTTTTTGTAATGTAAACATTTTGGATAATTTGGTATGCAGCTTATTATTATTATTTCTTTACTTTCTCAGACGTAAAGTCTGGTTAAAAATGGGAAGTGACGCGGACCTTGATCAAGCGTCACTTCCTTTTAACTGTACGGTATATGATATATTGCATTTAGGAACTTTCGGGTAATTGAACATGTATCAATAATTACAGATTTCTGTAATTTATATGTAAGTTTGGATGTAGCTGTATTGTATTGATGTACTGGTGGATATTGTGTGGTATGACTCCTGTAGTTGATAGTATAATTGGTATAATGTCAACTTTATCCTGATGCCACATGTCCTTGACTTCCTCAGCCAGTTGGATGTATTTTTCAATTTTTTCTCCTGTTTTCTTTTGTATATTTGTTGTATTGGGTATGGATATTTCGATTAGTTGTGTTAATTTCTTCTTTTTATTGGTGAGTATGATGTCAGGTTTGTTATGTGGTGTTGTTTTATCTGTTATAATGGTTCTGTTCCAGTATAATTTGAATTCATCATTCTCCAGTATATTTTGTGGTACATACTTGTATGTGGGAACGTGTTGCTTTATAAGTTTACGTTGTAAGGCAAGCTGTTGATGTATTATTTTTGCTACATTGTCATGTCTTCTGGGGTATTCTGTATTTGCTAGTATTGTACATCCACTTGTGATGTGATCTACTGTTTCTATTTGTTGTTTGCAAAGTCTGCATTTATCTGTTGTGGTATTGGGATCTTTAATAATATGCTTGCTGTAATATCTGGTGTTTATTGTTTGATCCTGTATTGCAATCATGAATCCTTCCGTCTCACTGTAAATATTGCCTTTTCTTAGCCATGTGTTGGATGCGTCTCGATCGATGTGTGGCTGTGTTAGATGATACGGGTGCTTGCCATGTAGTGTTTTCTTTTTCCAATTTACTTTCTTCATATCTGTTGATGTTACATGGTCTAAAGGGTTGTAGAGGTGGTTATGAAATTGCAGTGGTGTAGCCAATGTATTTATATGAGTGATTGCTTTGTGTATTTTGCTAGTTTCTGGTCGTTCTAGAAAGAATTTTCTTAAATTGTCTACCTGTCCATAATGTAGGTTTTTTATGTCGATGAATCCCCTTCCTCCTTCCTTTCTGCTTAATGTGAATCTTTCTGTTGCTGAATGTATGTGATGTATTCTATATTTGTGGCATTGTGAACGTGTAAGTGTATTGAGTGCTTCTAGGTCTGTGTTACTCCATTTCACTACTCCAAATGAGTAGGTCAATATTGGTATAGCATAAGTATTTATAGCTTTTGTCTTGTTTCTTGCTGTCAATTCTGTTTTCAGTATTTTTGTTAGCCTCTGTCTATATTTTTCTTTTAGTTCTTCTTTAATATTTGTATTATCTATTCCTATTTTTTGTCTGTATCCTAGATATTTATAGGCATCTGTTTTATCCATCGCTTCTATGGAGTCACTGTGGTTATTCAATACGTAATCTTCTTGTTTAGTGTGTTTTCCCTTGACTATGCTATTTTTCTTACATTTGTCTGTTCCAAAAGCCATATTTATATCATTGCTGAATACTTCTGTTATCTTTAGTAATTGGTTGAGTTGTTGATTGGTTGCTGCCAGTAGTTTTAGATCATCCATGTATAGCAAATGTGTGATTTTGTGTGGGTATGTTCCAGTAATATTATATCCATAATTTGTATTATTTAGCATGTTGGATAGTGGGTTCAGAGCAAGACAGAACCAGGAAGGACTTAATGAGTCTCCTTGGTATATTCCACGCTTAATCTGTATTGGCTGTGATGTGATGTTATCTGAATTTGTTTGGATATTAAGTGTGGTTTTTCAGTTTTTCATTACTATGTTTAGAAACTTTGTATATTTCCAATATTTGTAGTAACCATGAGTGGGGTACACTATCAAAGGCTTTTTGGTAATCAATGTATGCGTAGTGTAGCGACCTTTGTTTAGTTTTAGCTTGATATGTCACCTCTGTATCTATTATCAGTTGCTCTTTACATCCTCGTGCTCCTTTGCAGCAGCCTTTTTGTTCTTCATTTATAATTTTGTTCTGTGTTGTATGTGTCATTAATTTCTGTGTAATGACTGAAGTTAATATTTTGTAGATTGTTGGTAGGCATGTTATGGGGCGATATTTAGCTGGGTTTGCTGTGTCTGCTTGATCTTTAGGTTTCAGATAGGTTATTCCGTGTGCAAGTGTATCAGGGAATGTGTATGGGTCTGCAATGTAACTGTTAAATAATTTAGTTAGATGTGAATGTGTTGAGGTGAACTTCTTTAGCCAGTAATTTGCTACTTTATCATTTCCAGGGGCTTTCCAATTGTGTGTAGAATTAATTGCTCGGGTGACTTCATGTTGCAAAATTATCACTTCATGCATTTGTGGTATCATCTTGTATGTGTCTGTTTCTGCTTGTATCCACCGTGCATGCCTGTTATGTTGTACCGGGTTTGACCATATGTTGCTCCAGAAGTGTTCCATGTCTGTTATGTTTGGTGGATTGTCTATTTTAATGTGTGTGTTATCTATTGTTTGGTAAAATCTCTTTTGGTTTGTGTTGAATGTTTGGTTTTGTTTCCTTCTATTTTCACTTTTTTTGTATCTTCTAAGTCGTTTGGCCAATGCTTGTAATTTCTGCTTCTTTTCATCTAATTGCTCTATTGCTTCTTGTTGTGAGATTTTACCTAACCTTTTTCGTTTTTTGTCTGATATTTCATTTCTTATAAATTGTGTTAGCTGTCCGATGTCTTTTCTCAGTTTTTCTATTCTTATCTGTAGCCTGTGTTGCCATGCTGGTTTTGTGGGTTTCTTCTGTGTGTTGGTTTGTTCTGATCTCTGCCTAGTGTGTATATTTAGTGTAGTGAGTGCTCCTATATAAACCAGTAGTTGTAACTCTTCCATAGTTGTATTTTCATTTATTTTGTTGTGTATGATTGTGTTGATAGTTTTTATTGTTGTTTCGACTTGTGGGTTATTTGGCGGTCTATGCAAGAATGGTCTGATGTCTGTATTTGTGTCTTTGTACTCTATATATGTGAGCTGAAATTTCTCTTCTATATCTAACACGTGTGTCTCTTCGTGTTCTATTTGTGCTTGTACTGATGGCTGTCTTGAGATTTCGTTTTCCTCTGATTGTTTAATTGATGCGTGTTGGTCTTTGTTTGTTTGCTCTGGGATGTTTGAGTCCCTTACTGTATTTTCTTCTTCTTCTGATTGCACATTATTTTGTTCCAGTATTTGTTGTACTTGTTGTTTGATGTTTTCTAATTCTGACTGGGGTATCCTGTTATTTTTTATTATTACACAGATCTGATCAGCTAGTCGTTGTTCTGTTAAAAATTTTAATTCCGGGTAGCTGGTAATAAATGTGTATACTTGTGATCTGTATCCAGTTGTGTTGGTTCCTAGGTTTGTTGCTTGGTAATAACAGAACATGAGGTGTCGATTAACTTCATCTGACCATCTCATCCTCTGTCTTTGTTTTCCTTCTAGGGTGGTTGCAGGAAGCATATCCCGCAAAACACCTCTATTTGGATTTAAATCATTTTCCAGTTGGCTAGCAGTGTCGTTACCATTGTGGGCGGGCATAGGGTTCAAGTGTCGTCCCTGACCATGACGGCGCTTGTCCGAGGCTTCTTTAGTTCTGTCCTGAACCAAGTAATCACACTAAAAGGGGGGGGGTTAGCCCTATTAGTGGTTTGTTCTTTTCGTCGCCTTTTACGACTGGCAGAACATACCGGAGGCCTATTCTTTTCCCGGGCCTCCACGGGAATATTATTATTATTATTATTATTATTATTATTATTATATTTAGTAGCTCACTGATTATTGGTATAACGGTAACAGTTTAAATAACAAGTTACCACTAAATTCACTATGTTCTCAGAATGGACCCACCAAACTGTTCTGCAGATATTCAGCACAACTTGTTTCTGCAGTTGACAATGGGGCAAGGGATGCAGTTTTAGCTCCTGTAGTCTTACACAGTGTGTTTTGAGACAATGCTGGCATCCAGTATTAACACAGGGGGGCAACATGTACAGACTTCTGTTTCCACACAGCTTTAACCTTACCTGCCACATTCCTGTATTTGGCCATCTTCTCATACCACGCGGTTTGCGATTTATGGCAATGTCTATGGGAAATGTGACTTTCGCAGCTTTATTTATCACTGTTCTGTCAGGTCAATTACAACAGATTGTTTTATAGAGCATGCATCATGGTTCCAACAAATTTTGAATTTTTTGATTTCCACTACAGTGAGAAGATTGAATCCATAGTATGGAAGAAAATCTTTCATTAACTGATGTTGCCATCCCAACTTCTGGTGGATTATTTTGGTGACCTCATCATACCTTTTCAACTACCCAGGAGTAACGTGTGATGCAGTCCCACACTGACCCCCCCCCCCCCCCTACACCCTGCAGCTATTATCTGTTGCTTGCTTTTTCAGGAAGTAATTCCAATAGCTCATCAGTACAATGCCTTTATCTGAATTGCTGTAAGAAATTCCTCAGTTTTTGCATGAAAACTTGTGTGTGCCCATCAGTTGTTTGATCTTTGCAAAATATCACCACCCTAACAGGTCATTTGCCCGTTTCCCATGCAGTTCTTTCCCAAGCTAGCCTATTATCTTGGTGTCAATCATTTCTGTCTTAGAGCTTGGGACTATACCAGATATATTTGTCAGATAGTGTCTGTGGCTACTATTGACCCATGAATTGATGAGTTGCTATTATTAGTTCATTGTTGTCATTTTCCTAATTTTTAATCTCAACAGTAATACAACTTACAGATGCTTTCAGGTTTGTTGATATTGGATCTGGAATAAGCAGTTGTCCAAATTATTTCTTTTTCTACTCATACATCTTCCCTACTTCGTCATAACAGACCTTTTTCCTAAATTTACAAGTACGCACATTCTCAGATTTACATGCTTATCACCATGCTTCAGCACCTGATGAGCAGACAATCTTCTCATGTCAAGTAATATTACTACGAGATTAGAGGCACTGTAAGTGACAACAAGTGTACATTGAGCACTGCCGTAGAGGTTCTGCACTCACAAGTGACGGCCTGTGATGCCTGCGGTGGCGACGCTCGTCATGAGTGTCTGATGACTGCTTCCGGAAACTACGGCTACCACTCGTGCGACGTCCAATCCCACCCGTTCCTGACGTCGAAGGCAGCTCATCGACTACAGCCACTGATATGCTGCCAGCTCGCTGTCGAGATCTTTTCTCTGTGAGGTAAAAAGAAAGAGAGACACTGTAATGCCATACTACATTTCAACAGGGCATTCACAAACGACAACTTTTAAAAAATTAATCACAATTGCTACATTGCTTTGTGAAATAAAATGCTGCACTCTTGTCGTTTCACACTTCCCATTAACTTGCACAAAGTAGTTGAGTAGTTATGTGTAACAGTCAATAGGGCAAAAGTGTGGCATACAATCTGAGGTCACATAACATACGGTCTATGCCATTAGTGGCACATGACCAAATAAATTGGGCACAGCATTAAATGAAGAATTTTGGTAGGCCTTTCTAATCAAAACTTTTTCATTTGCATTTGAAGTCACAGTATCAAAGTTCATCGTGAACAGGCTATCAGTGCCGAGGCACAACAGAAGTTTTAGATGACAGCTCTTTGTTTATGCTCACTCACAGTGTGTCACAGTGCACTCAAATGCATTAATAATACCACTCCGTCATCCACTTTTAGGTCACATACGTCGGCAGCTGTTCCAGTAACACCGTCTTCCAACCTATACCAACAAGCACTGTACGGCCAAACTGCTGTGGCGGAACAGCGTTCACCTGAAACTTCCTGGCAGATTAAAACTGTGTGCCGGACGGAGACTCGAACTCGGGGCCTTTGCCTTTCGCGGGCAAGTGCTCTACCAGCTGAGCTACCAAAGCACGACTCTCACCCCGCCCTCACAGCTTTAATTCCGCCAGTACCAGTAGCTGTGAGGACGGGGCGTGAGTCACGCTTGGGTAGCTCAGCTGGTAGAGCACTTGCCCGCAAAAGGCAAAGGTCCCTAGTTCGAGTCTCGGTCCGGCACACAGTTTTATTCTGCCAGGAAGTTTCATATCAGCGCACACTCCGCTGTAGAGTGAAAATTTAATTCTAGTGTTCACCTGTTTGCTTTGTTTGTTGTGTGCTTATTTCGTGTGCTGCAATTACACATATTGTGAGTATTATTCATAATGGCTAATTTGGCAAAGAAAGAAAAAGTGCAAGATTAGTGTAACACAGAATTTCAAACTTGGTGGACTGAGAAATATGAAACGATTAATAAAGGCAAGAAAGTGGTATGTGCTTCATGTTACGAGAAAGTGTCATGTGGAACACCATCGGTAAAATGGTGCTACGAAACAAAGCTCATTGTCAAAAAAGCAAGCCAGAGCAAAAGAAATTCATTGCATGTGCTATTAAAGACAGGTTCAGGAAGTTGACATGACGATTAAGTAAGTTAGCAAAAATAGTAATACCAGTGCCGCAAGTTTCTCAGCTGCAAATGTCATTGCCCGCCACAGTAAAACTTTTGTCGATGTAATTTTTTAAGGAAGCCTATTTAGCATGTGCCACATTACTTTTTGAAGATTTTGAAAATAAAGGTAAGATAATTGAGCACGTCAAATACATTCCTTTGTCTAGAAACACAATAAAAAACAGAATTGTTAAGCTGGTGGAAAATGTAAAAATGACAACAACAAAATTACGTCAAGTCCTCTCCTTAGATTCCGCTGTGTATTGACAAAAGTACAGATGTAACTAAACCCGTCTGTTTAGTGATGTTTGCTGAATATAGCGTTGTAAATGACATCAAAGAATTAATTGTGATGATAATGTTGCCAGCAACTACTACAGGCACAGATATTTGTATCGTTGTTAAAAAAAAACTGGCTTAAGCAAAATTGTTTTGATAATCTGTGCCTTTGTCTCTTGTCTCCATTGTGCCACCCACACTCTGTACTTGGACATGTCAACAAAGTTATGGAAAATGTCGCAGAGTTTATTTTCAAATAACAATGCTTATTATGGTTACGCAAAACTCAATTTATTGCACCAGAATGTGTTGTGTATAACAGTGATTTCAGTAAAAATGCTTCGTGTATATACAAGGTTTAGTTAAAAAGTTTTTAAATCATATTTTGCTGGGACTGACAAAACTTTAGGTATAAATAAGAATTTCACAGAGCAGAGTTATGCATAAACCAGGTTCAATTGGAACATTAAAGACTCGCTAAAGAAACCGTTTATCACATGACAAGTTCAGCTTCCGTTCGCTGAAAGTTACAGAGTTTCACCTAACATAAATGATCTAGATTGAATTTGCAGTAACAGAAATTACAATTTTTCATTTAGATAATATAGAAATATTTATTTTACATTTGCTGTAGGAAAGTTCGATTCGTAGCTGAAAGAAAAGAGTTTTTATTTTGAAAGTATTTAGTAGTTATTTTTTATTAATCAGTAGAACCAAAATTTTTATGCAATATCACATCTCAAAATATGCATGCATTCGTGTACTATCATATGTCTGAACACGTACAAAATAAGTAAGTAAAAGACAAGCAATACACATTATTAAAATTTAGTACTACAGATAGTTTGATGGCTTGCCACGGTCACATTAAACATTTCTTTTGAAAAAATGGCATGCAGATGTAGAGAGGTTCGCCATCCCTGGTCTATGCTTATTTATTTACATCAGTGTATTTCATTGAGTCACACTTAAGACAGCCTTATGTACATAATATCCTTTGCTGACTATTTACCAGTAGGCCAATGCCAACCAATGAAAATGTGCTAGTTATGTTGTTTTAAAATCACCTGCACTTATAGAAAAAAATATCTCTGTGTGGCACTATCGCCTGGCACAAGTCTTTCAACTGGAAGCTACTTTGGTGACTTGCAAGTTGTTAAAACTAATGGCAGCTGGTTTTCAGCAGACAGTCACCTATCCAAATACTAGCCAGGCCCAATGTCACCTAACTTCAGTGATCAGACGGTAACCATCAAAGAAAACTGCTACGAACACTGCCTTTGCCAAATTGTTGGTGGGTCAGTTGTCACCTATGAAGTTCAGAGGAACTGGTACTAGAAGAAGGATCCAGATAGGTTGGTTGTTGAAAGAGGCTCCCACTTCTTGCATCCCTCCCCCCCTCACAAGCACAGCTGCTACTTCACTTACAGAGACCCAGATCCCAGCATCACACATTCTTCATTCTCCCACCCTCCCTCTCACTGTTTCATAACTACTACAGAGACACACTTAGCTCCCACTTTGTCAACGTCCCTATTACCTCTGCCTCCACAACTGAATAGTCAGCACAGTCAACCGACGTGCTGAGGGCCCCGGCTCAATTTCTGTCAATGCCGAGTGGGAGGCCTGTAACAATAGGGTGCACTGCACTTGACCTCACGAGGTCAATTGAGGAGCTGCTCGAATCTGACGTAGCAGCAACAGGTCTGCTAAGCCAACAACAGCTGGAAGAGCATTCGAGTGATGCCGTTGGCCGAGTGAGGATGACACTGCAGTTAGTCGGTCTCAAATGGACAGTTTGTAACCAGGGTGGTGGTGCTTTCCTTCCCGTTACCTCCCCATCTCTTTTCCATGTACCGTATTTATTCGAATCTAAGCCGCTGTTGAATCTAAGCCGCACCTGAAAAATGAGACTCGAAATCAAGGAAAAAAAATTTTCCCGAATCTAAGTCGCACCTGAAATTTGAGACTTGAAATTCAAGGGGGAGAGAAAAGTTTATGGCCGCACTTCCAAATCGAAACAAAGTTGGTCCAGTGAAATATGAGGCACAATTTAGGTCGAATGAATGACTATACAGCTACAGTAGTTTGGTTCGAGTCGTAAGCATAGCAGTTAAGCTTTACCAGGTAGCCATTGCTATGCGTCAGGCGCTCCGTCCGTATTTAGATGGGTACCCTTCCTTTTTCACGTGCTTCGTCTCTTTTGAATTCAATGCTTGTTTTTCTTTGATCTGATTCTCTTCTCTTTGTTATAGGTGTTTACAACAATCTACGTTGAAAATGCCTTATTGTACTGTGTCATCCATTGTTTTTCGCATTCTGATGATGAGTGTTCATGACCTGTTGCCGCTCGCGAATTGACTCATTAGCGAAACAATGGCAAGAGACTGCTATTTGTCGTTATTTACATTGCTGCTTTCTTTGATAATGATCAACAAGAACCAAATAAGAGACTGCGTATGATAGATGATGTTCTGAACGAGAGTTTAGCAAAAATTTTTCTACGTTTGAAAATCTTTGCAGGCGCCTCTTTAGTACATTACATTCTGCACAGAAATTAGAGTCATCTTAGATTTAAAAATCGAGTCAATTGGCGTGCTTCATTTCTGACTGTATCACTATTAGGCATAAGAATAATACAAATATAAACATGACATGATATGTATATTCTTCCACGTTTGCTGTTGACTCACTCTAGTTACGTAGTTTATTAGGCAGACAGGATTTAAATGAGATAGCAGCACAACACGAAACAATACACGGTAAAATGTTTATATTCGTATTATTCTTACGGTGAAGAGAACACTGCATGTGACTCACAATTCATAAAAGTTCCTATCAGCAATCATCTCCTCTCACAGGTAGGAAAAAATTCAGAACATACAGTTGGCCATATTGACACACATCCCAAACAGTCTTGCCAGTGGATTTTCGTATTACATTGAAATGCTGCTACATTCGAAGATGAACAATACAGAATTTGAATTTACTTCGTTGGATAATGTACGAAAATGCAGTGGTCGAAACTCGTGGCGGAGAAGAAAAGCTCGTTTTCCACCTTTTTTTTTAAATTTATTTACTGACGCAGAGGTTTTGGCACCAGTATTTATCTTTGTGCCTGCAAAGCATGCCTCTGTAGCGCTACATATATTTGACGGCAGAAGTTAGTTGTGGCAGCACCTACCAACATTTTTCAGAACTTCCGCTTCCTTTGCACTCGATTCTAAGCCACAGGTGGTTTTTTGGATTACAAAAACCGGAAAAAAAGTGTGGCTTAGATTCGAGTAAATATGGTACCTTTTACCCCTCCACGTTACCTCTTCCGGTCAGCTCAAACAACCACTCGTCCAAAGTAAGTCCACATTTCTATCGCCGATTCCAATGCAAAATTACAGCTCTCACCAAATATTCTTTCAATTTGCCAACTTATCAGAAGCTTCAATATTTCGATGCTTTCCTCACCGCATCTTGCCTCATGAGCAAAGCGTATCGTGTAATGGAATTCAGAGAATTAAACAAATTGCACTAACAGTACACCAACGATATAAGCAGAACAGGTTGCAACGTGACCCACCGCGCGTCTTCGAGCCTCTGAGAGACCAGTTGTGGTCCGCCTGTGTACAGGCCTCCGCACGGTGCACCGACACGCGCTCCACCACCGGCCTCAGTACTGCGACCTCTTCACTGCTCTCCGAACTGTTCTTGCGGTGGACATCCACTTTCAGGTCTGGCAAACAGGCAGAAAATATCTTATTCCAAAAACATCTGTCTCGTGCTCAGTGCAACAAAGATACAGACATTGCCACATTGTTCTGTACGAATTATATTTTTTCCATTAAGCCCGTAGAAACTACAAAAGGTTTTCTTATGTTAGGTTCAGCTCAACTGCGTAAAGCTAGAGTATAAAAAAACAGCTGAAACAGGTTGGCAATGTGTTTTGATATTGTATGCTCACCTTCAACGGCTCTCTGTCTACATTTGATTTACAGAATCTACAACAGTGTTCATCTGGATGACGATGATGATATCTTTTCATGTTTGGGTCGTCAGTCACATTAAATTTTTTGAAGGAAGTCATTTTCCAGTGTTCTTCATTTGAAATATACTTGTGATATAATTATCTTAAATTTTTCATTCTTTTTTGCCACTCTAAGATCAGTCACTTCATTCACACTGAATGCCATTTGTTCATCACAGCCTAAATTTTAACGAAGTAAAAATTGTCATGTAATACTTTTCATTACAACTTAATATTGTTTGAGGTTACCCATCTGCTTTCATATTAAA
Source organism: Schistocerca americana (assembly GCF_021461395.2). Classification (NCBI taxonomy): domain Eukaryota; kingdom Metazoa; phylum Arthropoda; class Insecta; order Orthoptera; family Acrididae; genus Schistocerca; species Schistocerca americana. The sequence continues at coordinate 166,314,242 of NC_060127.1, read as the reverse complement.
CACACTATTTATACCTACATCAGCTTCTACTATGCAATTAAACTGTTCACATTTGGTTTCCTTTTCAGAAATTTTTCTAAATATTACTAACATTTATGGCTGATGGATGAGATAATGACCAGAATGGCACAAGTAATTGAGGAAGGAAACATGAAAGCAATGGCATTTTCAGACTGTTGGATGATCCAGGAAATCAAGGAAGAGAAAGTGCAGGAGCAGTTGATGTACGGCAAGGAATAAGATGAGGATATGCAATGAAATTTAGCATAAGTAAGTGTGAAATAATGATCATGACAGGGAAGATGGGGAGAGTCACAAATGGAGTAACAATTGGTGGGGAAAGACTGAGGAGGACAGAAAGTTTTGAGTATGGTATCAGAGAAACTTAACACAGGAGAATGGAAAAAATGACAGAAGTAAATGAGAGAGCGAGACAAGCAGAAGCATTCTGGAGGAGTGTCAGAAGCTCAAAACAGAGGACGGATGTCCCTCAAAACAGCAGAAGGGTTATATACTGGGCATACTACATTCCAGTCTGACATATGCCTCAGAGACCAGTGCAACAAAGTTAGACAGGTTAACCATTACAGGATTGGAGAGGATAGGACAGGATAATCAAGCTTTACATGGTACAGATAAGTTAAGCAAATAGATGAGAAGAGGATACCCGGACAGCACACAAGATGGAAAGAAAGATCAAGAGGAAGAATAAGAGACATTTGGCTGGACAGAGTGAAGGACTGTGCACTAAATAATGAACACTAGATGAAGGTGGAGATGATGATTACTAACATTTATTGTAAATCAGAATCATCTCTTATTCACAGTGGTGTAATGGGTTTTGCAGGGGATGGCTTCCCTCAAATAAACCTTCAAATCCCAATACATGAGCACTGCTCAACTAACTTTTTGACATTTTCTTTAAAAAGCATTTTGAAGCAGCTGAGATATCTCCATCTAAGTATGAGTCAAAATACCCCGTTATAAATATGATTTGCATGTGAACAGAATTGGCAGCCTGTAATGGTCCTCAAATTTTATTTTGATCAACTGAATCACACAGAAAATTGGGTTTCAGTAAAATCTGAAATGGTAAAAATGATAGTCTGATAAAAAGATATTTCGTTATCCTGAAGTAGGGCACGATTGACACCACAAGAATGATGTCATGCAACACCATAACAAAAGAACAGTCCTCGGCTGAATGGGGCTGGGGCGGGGGAGTTTTGCCGGGAGTTAGAGAAGGTACGAAAAGAGTGGTGGGAGTGACAGGTGATGGTTTGATTTGGCACCTTCAGATGACACTGAGTATTCATATCTGACAAGGAGATGTTTCTAGCAGTAGGATCAATTTTTTGAAATCACTTATACAGTGATGTAGGTTATGTTACCAGGTATCACACCCTGCTGACTTTCGCCTCGACAAGACCCCATTAGCAAATAATGGGTGAAAAAAATTTCATAATTTCACATTATGCTCTAGAGTCTTAAAAATAGCAATATTAAACAGGCTGGTGGCATAGTATAATAGCTAAGGTACATTTAAAATATGTCTAAGATTTCAAGTTTGAATCTCAATCAGGTACTATAAAAATTTTTGTTTTTCAATTATTACCGAAATGACTTCCTTAATGTTTTATTCAGTTAACTGGTTTAAATATAATTTTTTTTTTTCTAGCAACCTGTCATATCATTTCAATCATTGTTTTAACTTTTGATTTTCTCTCATTTTTTCTTCCTTTCATTCTTTTTCCATTTGGTGTCTACATGCATGTGGATCTAATTATTTTTATTTGTGTATCATAACATTTAAACATTCGAAAATGCTGGTCCATCAGCTGAAAACAAAAGACAAAATGATCTACTTATATTGATGTGCAATGGTGTCAAATGTGTGTTTTTTGTTGAAGACATACATTTTTTACAGTAATTGTCATATATAAACTTAAAGCAAATTCTTGTTGAACTATGGACAAAATAAAGCAGATGAAGATTTAAATTAAAAAAAGTGATAATAAGTAAAATGAAATTCAAGCCAAATGAGGAGCATACATGAATGCAATAACATGGACAAAAATATAAGATGATAACATGGTAGAAATTAAATCAAAGTTAATACATAATAAATAATTAAACTCACATAAAAAAGATTCCAAATTAAAGAAGAATGTTAAAGAGAAAAAATGGGAGCGAATCAAAAAGTCAATATGATGGTCATCATAACATGAAAAAGTATTAGAAATTTTTTGAAATACATTTAGATCAATTATTTCAATAAAAGTAATGATCAAAGTTATTGTGATAAAGATTAAAAAATAAAAATATCAAAGCACCTAATGATATTCAAATACACAACCTTCTGCATGTGTGGAACATAACTTAATTATTACACTACACAGTCAGTATGTGTGATAATGTTTTCTTAAGGCTCTAGAACATCACACAAAATTCTGAAATATTCTTACGTCGATTACCTACAAAACAAGGGTCCACGAGGATGAATGACTGCTGGGTGTGATGCATGGACTGTATAAGTGGTTTCAAAAAGTAAACCCTACCCCACAGGACCTGTCCTAGTGAGTGGCAACAATGATGGATACCATATCAAAGTGCACTAGATAGAAGTTTTTATTTTGTGCTGAAGGCCAATAATAATAAACAACCTTACACATTCTTCATGCTTACGATTAAAACCAGAAGTTTATCAACCAGCTTTGCTGGGGTAGGCTACACAACAGTGTCAAGAAATGGTTTTCCAGCCCAACATGTACGCTGCCCAACATGGGAAGCATGTTTTGTTGGAACAGTATCAGCCCACTTTATCAAATTGTTTTAAATGGGCTACATGTGCAGATGGGCATGGCTGAGGGAAGGCTGATAGGGAGAGAGGAAGGTAGAAAAAACTCACACACACACACACACACACACACACACACAGACAGACAGACAGACAGAGAGAGAGAGAGAGAGAGAGAGAGAGAGAGAGAGGGGGGGGGGGGGGGGGGAGCAGGAGAGGTTGTGCAGATAGAGAAGGGGGTGAGGGGGTGGACAGAGAAAGGGGGCAGGAAACAAATAACAGAGACAGTTGGGAGGAGGAGGTGTTGTTAGGAAGAGAGGTGAGAGGAGATGGATAGGGATAGAGGGGGAGGAGGAGATGGACAAACTGGACAAACACAGGGATGGAGATGGGCAGAGAGGATGGAAGGTTGAAAACGAGATAGATATGGAGAGAAGGGGTGGAGCAGATAGGAAAAGGGACTAGAGGAGATGAATAGGGAGAGGTGGGGAGTAGGAGACAGACTGGGAGAGGGGAGATGGGTGCAAAACGGAGATGGCTAGGAGGGAGGGTGACAGGAGGCAATGGAAAGAGATATGAGACCAGGAGACGGTCAGAGAGAGGTGGGATGGAAGATGTGGACAGAGGATGTACGAGGAGGAGATGGACAGAGGGAGGCAGAGGAGGATATGGTCAGAGAGAAGACTGGAGGAGATAGACATGGGGAGGAGAGGGGCAGATGGGCCCAAAGATGGCAGAGTAGAAGATGAGTGCAATATGTGTCAAATAAGCTTGCGAGTGAAACCACAGGGAAAAGAAACATTGTTACATGGAGAAAACTACTGGCAACAGATACAGCACGGTTTGAGCTATTTTTTCAACATAATCAGTACCAGAATTTAGATACTTGGCATATTGTGAGATCAACTTTTGTATTCATTTGTTAGAAGTTAGCTGCCTGAGAATGAAATCGGCTTTTGATGGACATCACTAGCTCTTGGTAAATGTAAAAATGCAGACTGGAGGTGCAAAGAAACATACAAATTGCTGGAAGCGAGATCACGACTGTACGGTGGATGATCAGCGCGGAAGACTGACGTGTACTTGCATCCCACACTTCTGTTGAGCGGCTTAATATCAAACAATCACAGCCATGACATTCTACATCTAGAACAAATAAGTGCAATCTATAAGCAGGTTTAGTCACTGTTGCAGCACGAAAATTAAATCACACACAGAGTGTGACATTTGTGAGTGTACAATATTATGCCATCTGATGGGAATGCCGGACATAATTACATGCTGACGCACAGTCTGCTCTGCAAATCATGGCATGCTAACAATGGAAGCAGACATTTTTTGTACATTGTTGCTTGATAATGTCCGCAGTTATGTTACTACCACTTAAATAAAGTATTTGTTTAACATAAAAAATTGCTTCACAAATCAAAGAGACTCCTTTTAATTACTACTACTACTACTACTACTACTACTACTGTTACTAGTAGTAGTAGTAGTAGTAGTATTTATCTGCGGATAAATAATGTGGTGTTACTGTTTAAGAGGTTGTGTGTGTGTGTGTGTGTGTGTGTGTGTGTGTGTGTGTGTAAGTGGGGGGGGGGGGGGGGGGTGGCATGCGCACATTGATGATTATGATTATATGTACAGGTATACAGGTAGTTTGACAAGGAGAGGACAGTTAACCAGTTGTTGCAATATAGTAGGAACCCTTTCAGCATTTGCCAGAAGTAATTCATAAAACAATGGAAAATCTGAATGAAGTCATGAGGGTGAAGACTGGAGCCTTCGTACTCCAGAACACATGGCCTATAAGTCTACAATAGTTCAACCACATTAGGTTTAGCACTAGAACACAACACTCTTTAGCAAAAAAGTTATTTAACACTCTAAACAGCTAATGCTACACATCTCCTTCATTTCTAAATACTGATTGATGCCACTGTGGAATTATGGCAAGATTCAGTGATTTATACAGTTTTCTTTGAGGTGGCAGAGGAAAATGAGAATGGAATCTTAATGAGACAAATTTTTCTCCACAGAATCTCTCTTTTTTCCAGCCACAAATTACTTCTGGCCAGTACGGTATACCCCGAACAGGAGAAGAAGAACTGACTGTTCTGCAGCCCACAGTCACTGCCTCTAAAACACAGAATAATGACATCTACCACAAACCATACCTATCGTACTGCTGACTCCGTTACTGCGGAATACGGAATCGTCGAGGCTGCCGAGACGCGTGGCACTGGCGTGGCATTCCGTGGACGAGTTGAGCGAGTCGCGGTCACCGCCTCCTCCGCCACCCCCCGGCTGGGAGGCGACCCCTCCAGCTGCCGCGCTCACGCCTTGGCCGGAACCGTTCCCGTTGCCAGGCTCCGTGTACGAGTTGCGGGAGCTGCATCCCACCGGCGGGGTGTCGCTCGACCTCTTCCCTCCCGCTGCACCACTGCTGCTGCCCAAGTCCTGCAGTTCGATGCCTTCCTCGGTGGCACTGCACGAGAGCATACAGAGGTACTTATTTCTAAATGTATGAGTCCTCAAAGTTATTACAAATGTTTTGTACTGTCAGTATATATATAAATAAATAAATAAAAAAAAACCACACACACACACACACACACACACACACACACACACACACACACTACTGGAATAATTAAAAATGGCAATATCAGTAGCATAGTAGCCACTGAAATGATTAGACAGTCAACCACATTTATCCTACATCGCGTAGTTGATGGTATGTACAGCAAACCTGCCCCTTTTGCCCAAACCAACAGCTCATTTCATAGAATTAATAGAAGAATAATCTACATATAGTTTTAAAGTCACTTTCTTTGGTTGCCAAATTTGTTCAATATTCAGAAAAATACATTTTCAGCAACTTTCCAGCAGCCATAAACAGTTTAGCTAATAGTAACGTTCAGTTTGTGAAGCGTATAAAGGATTCATTGTTGGCCAACGACTACTACTCCACTCGAGAATGCCTTAGTAAAACCACTTACGCTATATTATTAACATCAAATACTAAGTTATATAACATTTGATTTCTACAAATTTTCAGTGCAGTAAAGTGATAAATTAAATACATGATGTTTGCATTTCAGATTTTTTTAAACTCATTCCACAACCACGAGGACCATTTCATTTAGCGTCTGTGAAAGGAGCATTAGAATAAGACTTTCTTATCTATCCTTGTTTTACAACATGTTCTATACCTTTAAAGATCTCTTCACTGTAGGAAGACGAATGCTACTACGTCCCTCACATATACCAGTGCAACTACAATTTTAGTGTTATGACACAGAGATGATGTAGAATCAAACAATAGAAAATCCGGGATGGAATGTAACAATGTTACAAAAAGGATGGTTGCTACTCACCATATGGCAGACAGACTGAGTTGCAGATAGGCGCAACACAAAGACTGTCAGAAAGAGAGCTTTTGGCCAACAAGGTCTCTGGTGAAAACACACACACACACACACACACACACACACACACACACACACACGTGCAACTCGCGCACTCTTGGCCACAGTCTCTAGCTGCTGAGGCCACAATCAGCAGCCAGAGACTGTAGTCGTGTGTAAGTTACTTTTTTGTGTGTGTGCGGTGTGTGTGTGTGTGTGTGTGTGTGTGTGTGTGTGTGTGTGTGTTTTGTCTATTTTCAACGAAGTTCTCGTTGACCAAAAGCTCTCTTTCTGACAGTCTTTTTGTTGTGCCTATCTACGACTCAGCATCTTTGCTGTATGGTGAGTAGCAACGATCCTTTTCATAATATTGATAGATGATGTATACTATGCTCATTACCTGGTGTTACCCGTTTACTTATCTGTAAGTCACCCCATTCCACTCCTAGCTCATAGTTAAGGTTGGAATATCACCCTATTTCCATTCCTGGCTCATGAGCAGGGTTGAAATATCACTGGGACTGTCATTAATCAATCAATGATCCCAAAGGACTTTGGATATGACACTGGTATCAGTTATTTTCAATTATTTTCCATAACACCACCTTTTAACTCCAACCTCCACACAGAAATGCAAAGCATGTCTTATTCCCACAGTTTTTCCACATAGTAAGTGGTGTGTGTGTGTGTGTGTGTGTGTGTGTGTGTGTGTGTGTGTGTGTAGTCTGACTGATTCCACACATTCCATAGTTAGCTTTTACATGTCACCTCATCTTCACACCCACTTCTACAAGTCAGTTGTCAGTACTGTAACCATTCAAATTAACAACCTCAAATACTATAGATTATCAATACATTTGTGTCACTCCCATCACACTATCAGCCATGCTGTTCCTCTAGGGATAATATATCAAAGCAACTATCACAGCCTATGAAAACCAAAACTACAGACAGACACTAATGAATGCCTCTTATTTATTAAAAAAAAATCATCTACTTAGAAACCCTCTTCGACCCTGTTGCGGTATTTCTTCTTGATAGTACATCATATGTGATCAACACTGTGTATCAGACCAAGGTCCATATACTCGGGATCTTTGCTTTTCACGGGCAAGTGTTCTACCAACTGAGCTACACAAGCACGACTCATGACCCTTCGGCATGCTTTACTCCCGCCAGTACCTCATCTCCTCCCTTTCAAAGTTCAGAGAAGCCCTCCTATGAAACTTGCATATCTAGCACTCCTGGGGAAAAAGGATATTGCAGAGGTGTTACTTGGCCACAGACTGGGGGATGTTTCCAGATGGAATTTTTCACTCTCATAGTCCATGGTAAAGTACCACCATTAGTGACACATTCCTTCATCTATGACAACTCAATCAAAAAGACTGGATCTTTAACAGTATTTTACAGCCTCACTACACACATATATTATCATTATCTGCAAGTCTTCATCAGATGAGATGTCTACAAATTACGAAAAAGGAGGTAGTAAAACGATAAGAGACAGATTGAAAATCAAAATAGTAGTCACTTTACACTGTTATGTAGCTAACATTAGCCTTCAGATCCAGCAATTAGAGCTCTGATATGTTTACATTGCAGGTACCTCTCATGACCCCTTTAGTTAATGAATTACTATGTAATGACCTCTTTAGTAAATGAATTGATACATAATGTATTCAAGTGCATAATTAAGCTGTGTATAAAAGTTAAATGATTTGTAATTTGTTTTCTAGTATCTTACTACCCCTTTTTAATTTTTTAAACAGATTATTTGATAATTGCTAAGAAGCCGAAACTGGTAATGAAACTATTTGTGTGGTTCAAGGCTGTCAAATGCAATAAAAGAATAACTGTAATAAAAGAATTAATTGCAAGACAGTCACCAAGTTCCTTCGTCTTACACGGTTAGCCTATGAAAGAACAGATCTCTTTGTCAAGAGTAAAATTAAGAAATGACCTCACTCACACACATGGCCACTGCCAACCACGAAACTGGATGCCACTTGGTGACGCTGAGGGCACATGACAGTGTAAGCAAAATATATACTTGGGGAAGAGACGCATGGGAAATTATTCTGGTGGTGATATGAGCCACAAATGGGGAAACCCAGAAACATAAGCAACGTTGACAAAGGGCAGACCTGTCACAGCCAACAGTCTGAGAATGAGCACCTCTACAATGAAGAAAGTTGTCAGCTATTCACGTGCTACTTTCGTGAGCAATAATAGTCAAATGAGCAAAGAATGCAGACTTAAAACCAATGGACCACCTCTATAGTGAATTAAAGATATTGGTAAATAATGAAAGTTACATAATGAAACCATGTCCTCTATCACCGATGTATAGAACCTTTAATGGTGACTAGTTTTGAACTATTGTGTTCATTTTCAAACCACTGCCTGCATCTCTAATGTCTGACTGTCATATAATTCCAACAAAACATTCAAATTATGTTACAGTCAAATATCAATAATTACACAGGAATTACAGTATTACCCTTAGAATACAAAATCTTACCGAAAAATCTTCCGGGCATATTAAATCCTCAATCAGATAAATTGAGGAGCTTCAAGTGGCATTTAGGAATAACAGATCCTATCCAGAGCCAATTCTAAACCTCAAACAGATCAATAAGTATATGAAAATATATAAAAAGATGGCATATTTGCTGACTTAAAAATAAGAAAAGCATATGATGTGATAGACAGAGACTCCCTTCTCAAAACCTTGAAGAAATTTGCAGTAGATGGGAAAAACTGTGAAAATAATTACACAAACTCTTACAAACACAGTAACTGAAAAATTTCTTGGAACAACATCTGAACCCTTCCAAATTATATCAGGAATCAGACAAACAATCAGTTTCTCACCACTATAATTTTACTGTACACCAGAAAAAGCTATACAGAATAGAAAATAAGGGAAGAAAAGCAAAATTTAGTAATTACGTAAAGCTGGGTCAACTGAAAGAAACAATAAATTGTTTGGCTTTTGGAAACAATCTCTTAAGAATAGATGGAACCTTGAAGAATTCAAAGGAACCACTAGAACTTCTGAAGGAAATAGCTAGAAGACTAGTCTACAAATATCATTTTAAAAGACAGAATACATAATAAATGAAAGTAGCTCACCAAGAATTTTAAATACCATGCATGGCATGCAACTGAAAAAGGTCGGGAACATAACATTAATATTCGCATGGTTTTTGTCAACTCCACAAAGCTTGTGCAGTCAACAATGTCTTTAAAGAATTTCAGTTTCCACAGAAGTTAATGTGTCTAGTACAGAGTCAATTGGATCAATGGGGTTAAAGGGCCAAAACTATGAGGTCATTGGTCCCTCCATCCTATAATCATCAAGCTGGGAATAGTCCTCAGAGAGGAAAGGCACACAAGACAAATCCTGATTGACCAGATTACATCGAAGAATCAAGAAAACCAAGAGATAGAAGCAAGTGGACATGAGTAGGGGTAAGAAGGAGTAAGCTGGGGAGTTGCCCTATCCAAAAAGTAGCTGGAGACTCCCAGGACACACAATGGGAGACATACCCTCTGCATTCAGTTGGTGTATCTTCAGCCTTCATTACCATAAGAAAGTTAGCAATGCAGACAAGTCGATTCAATCTTAACAGAAACAATGACAATAACACAGTCAACCAACAACAGACGTAAAAGAATTAAAATGGTGGGAATGGTAGTTGCCAGGCCGGATCACCGAACAAGGGCAGCTGTGGGCTCCCTGGACTGGACCAACTGGCAGTGCACCTCTCCAGTCCCTCAACTGGCCAACGAGGCCAGTGTACCGTACTGCACAAAAAAGGGGTAGAAACTACTTTCACAGGTAAAACATAACAAAATCGTGTGCTTTGGCATCATCAGCTAGCTATAGAGACAGCGTGTCTGCAAGATTAAGGTTGCACTGTGAGGTGGCCACATTACGATAGTCCAGCAGGATGTCGGCCACTGTCAGACGGGAACCTTATCAACAATGGGGTGGATCCTAACACCGTAGGATGAAGGTGTTCGTAGGGTACAAAAACAACTAGAATCATATGTGCTCATGTCTGAACTGTAGAAAATGAAAACAAAGAGAGGAGTTAAAAACAAGTACATGTTAATCCCAACTGACGGAAGAGAAGACAGCTAAAAATAGGGGCATGGAGAAAGGCCTATAAAATACACCATAGAGAAATGGAGGAACTCAACTAAAAATTAAATGTCATCCAATATATTGCCACGATGAATAAAAAGTTCCCGAAAACGGACGACAGCTCAGATGGCAAACTGAAACAAGAAAAAAACAACAGCATTCCATCAGGAAATGGCAGACTGTCAAAGGTTGAGCACAATGAGGACAAAGTGGTGGGGGAGCACTGCTTAACAAATAGCGATGGCGAAAAAGACAGTGCCCAATACACAACCTAGCTAAAATTTCCTCACAGTGAGAGGGCTGAGAGGATGTCAACCAAGCCGCTGGAAGAGGCTTAATAACCCTGAGTTTGTACCCATGAAGGGAGAACCAGTAGTGATACCAAAATGACACCACCTCCTGACAGACAGCAACATCAGAGGGAATGTAAGAACTAGCAGTCTGAGGTACGAGGACTGCAGCCTTGGCAGCAGCGTCCACAACCTCGTTTCCTGTCAGACCGACGTGACCGGGAACTCACATAAACATCACAGCAGCTCCACCAAAAGTGAGCAAGTGACAGCTTTCCTGGACCCGTTGTACTAACGGATGGACAGTGTACAGCACACAGAGGCTCTGAAGGGCACAGAGAGTTGGAGCAGATGACGCAATTGAAAAGCCTGTGTTGTCGGATGTACTGCGTGGCCTGATACAGGTTGAAGAGCTCTACTGTAAATACTGAGCCGTGTTCCAGGAGCTGACAGCAAAAAACGCCGGTGCCAATGACGAAGGTTCACCCGACACCATGGTCAGTCTGAGAGCCATCAGTGTACATAAAGGTACTATTGCGAAGGTCGTGAAACTGAAGGCAAAACAGCAAAGCTGGTGTAGTGTCCTCATGGAGCAAATGAAGACCAAGTTGAACACAGACCGCCACACGAAACCAAGGTGGTGAAGGGTTCATGTCCACTGGGAAAGTGGCAGGTAGCATGAAGTTAAGCTGCCAGAGCAAAAGCCAAAAGCGATCTCCAGGAAGTAACAGAAGACGGATGTGCCCCATATTGGAGATCAAAGGAGTCAACGAAGAAGGAGGCATAGGATGGGTGGCCAGGCATGACAGACAAATGGCATGCATACCTGCTGAGGAGATAGTCACGGCGGTAGAACAGTGGTAGTTCGGTAGCTTCTGCATAAATATTCTCGACCGGGATAGTGTAAAAAGGTGCCAGTGGACAAACGGATGCCACGATGGTGGATAGTATTGACACGGCATAAGACGGACGAACATGCAGATGCATAAACGAAACAGCCATAGTCTAATTTCGAATAAACAAAGGTGGTTTAATCTGCTCCCCAGGAAATACCACTGAGGACACGGAGGACCTTGAGGGACCGCATACAATGGGCTGCCAGGTAACACACTTGGGAGGACCAAGGAAGTTTCCTATCTAGCATGAGCCGCAAGAATTTCGTAATTTCAATGAACAAATGAGCAACAGACTCAGATGTAAAGACGGTGGAAGAAACCAATTGTGTCAGCAGAAATTCATGCAAGCAGTTTTGTCAGCCATTCTTGATGCTCCACAAGTAAAAATGATCAAGACCTCACTGAAAATGCCGCTCAATGAGACAGGTCTTTTCTCTCTTTTTTTTTTTTTTTTTTTTTTTGTGGTTTTAGGGCGCAAAACTTCTATGGCCATTAGCGCCCAGCCCGTGACTTAGGAAACAGGAAAAAACCGAAATTTAAAACCAGCAGCAATGGGAACAAAGTCATAAAATTTGAGAAACTAAAAGCAGAAGGAATGCTTAAAAATCCACTACAGAAAGGGGTTGGTTGTCCCCAAAAAAAGCTTCAAATGACTGACGTCATTTCACTGTCACTAATAAACTGGAGAACGCGGTCGGCTGAGCGCGTGTCATCTGCTAAAATCGACGATAGATCAGGCGATAGCTGTAGACGGGAGCGTAACGGATTAAAATAGGGGCATTCAATTAAAAGGTGTCTGACCGTCCACAGCTGAGAGCAGTGGGGACAGAGTGGGGGAGGATCGCCGCTTAAAAGATGTCGATGGCTAAAAAGACAGTGCCCTATCCGGAGTCTAGCTAAAATTACCTCCTCCCGACGACGCGTTCGGGAGGAAGAGGTCCGAGCGCAAGGAAGGGCTTTCACTTCCCGCAATTTATTATGGGGAAGTGTTGACCAATGCGCATGCCATAATTGAGCAACTTGGCGACATAAACCGCTCCGTAGATCGGTGAAGGGAAGCAACTGAAGAGCTGGCCGAGGAAGAGAGACTGCAGCCTTGGCCGCTATATCGGCCGCCTCATTCCCACAGATACCAGCGTGTCCCGGGAGCCAGAGGAACGCCACCGAGATGCCCCCCAGGTGGAGCAAGCGCAGACAGTCCTGAATCCGGTGGATCAGAGGGTGCACAGGGTAAAGAGCTTGGAGACTGAGGAGAGAGCTGAGAGAATCGGAGCAGATTACGTACTGTATCCGCTGATGGCGGCGGATGTAGTGGACAGCCTGGAGAACAGCGTAAAGCTCCGCAGTATAAACAGAACACTGGTCGGGAAGCCGAAAGTGATTTGGGGTGTCGCCAACAATATAGGCACTCCCTACACCTAACGATGTTTTCGAGCCGTCGGTGTAAATAAATGTGGCGTTCGTCATTTGTGCACATAGAGCATCAAATGCCCGACGGTAAACAAGTGTAGGGGTACCATCCTTGGGAAACTGACATAGGTCACGGAGCAAGTAGATCCGGGGACGGAGCCAAGGCGGTGCTGTACCCCAAGTTGTCAAGAAGGTTTTAGGAAAGCGGAAGGAAAGAGAATGGAGCAGTTGACGGAAGCGGACTCCCGGGGGTAGTAGGGAGGAGGAGCGGCCTGCATACCCTACATCAAAGGAGGTGTCGAAAAAAAGGTCATGGGCTGGATTAGCAGGCATGGAAGACAGATGGCTAGCATAACGACTCAGAAGGACTGCCCGCCGATTGGACTGCGGAGGTTCAGCAGTCTCAGCATAAAGGCTTTCCACAGGGCTGGTGTAAAAAGCTCCAGACACTAAACGTAATCCACGGTGGTGGATAGAGTCGAGACGCCGAAGAATAGACGGCCGAGCAGAGCAGTAGACTATGCTTCCATAGTCCAATTTCGAGCGCACTAAGGCGCGATAGAGGCGGAGAAGGACCACTCGGTCCGCTCCCCAGGAGGTACCATTCAGGACACGGAGGGTGTTAAGGGAATGCAGACAGCGAGCCGAAAGATAGGAAACATGGGAGGACCAGCACAGTTTTCTGTCAAACATAAGACCCAAGAATTTAGCGATGTCGGAAAACGGAAGGTTGACAGGACCTAGATGTAAGGAGGGTGGAAGAAACTCCTTACGTCGCCAAAAATTAACACAAACGGTCTTACTGGGTGAGAAACGGAAGCCGGTTTCGATGCTCCACGAGTGGAGGCGATCGAGACATCCTTGAAGATGTCGTTCAAGAAGGCTGGTCCGTTGAGAGCTGTAGTAGATCGCAAAATCGTCCACAAAGAGGGAGCCTGAGACATCAGGAAGGAGACAATCCATAATTGGATTTATAGCGATGGCAAACAGTACAACACTCAGCACGGAGCCCTGGGGTACCCCGTTTTCTTGGGAGAAAGTACGGGAGAGAGTAGTGTTCACCCGCACCCTAAATGTGCGCTCCGCCATAAATTCGCGGAGAAATAGGGGCAGCCAGCCTCGAAAGCCCCAAGAGAACAGTGTGCGGAGGATGCCTGTCCTCCAACAGGTATCGTATGCTCTCTCCAGATCAAAAAATATTGCTACCGTTTGGCGTTTCTGGAGAAAATTGTTCATGATATAAGTGGAGAGAGCAACAAGATGGTCAACTGCAGAACGATGCTTTCGGAATCCGCATCGGGCTGGTGTTAGAAGACTGCGGGATTCCAGCCACCAAGCGAAACGGTAGTTCACCATACGCTCCAAAACCTTACAGAGACTACTCGTGAGAGAAATGGGGCGATAGCTAGAGGGGAGATGTTTGTCCTTTCCAGGTTTCGGAACGGGAACGACAATAGCTTCCCGCCATCGTCTGGGAAAGGTACTGTCGGTCCAAATTCGATTAGAAAGGCAAAGGAGGTAACGCAGACTATGGGTTGATAAATGCAGCAATATTTGGACATGGATACCATCCGGTCCTGGGGCGGAGGAGCGAGAAGAAGAGAGGGCATGTTGTAGTTCCCGCATGGAGAAAACAGTATTGTAGCTTTCGTGATTTTGAGAGGAGAAAGCAAGATGTCGCACCTCCGCTGCACGTTTCTTCGGGAGATAGGCCGGCGGGTAATTTGAAGAGCTCGAAATCTCAGCAAAGTGCTGACCCAATGAGTTAGAAATTGCGACGGGGTCCACTAAGGTATCATGCGCGACAGTGCGCCCAGAGACCGGGGAGAAACTAGGCGCGCCTGAGAACCGTCGAAGCCGACTCCAAACTTCCGAGGAGGGAGTGAAGGTGTTAAATGAGCTAATAAAGAATTTCCAGCTTGCCTTCTTGCTATCGCGGATGACGCGACGGCATCGCGCACGGAGCTGCTTATATCGGATACAGTTGGCCAAAGTTGGATGGTGACGGAAAATGCGAAGAGCACGTCGCCGCTCACGTATTGCGTCACGGCATGCCTCGTTCCACCAAGGAACTGGGGGGCGCCGGGGCAATTCGGAGGTGCGTGGTACTGAACGTTCCGCAGCTGTAAGAATAACGTCGGTAATATGTGTGACCTCATCGTCGACACTGGGAAAGCGACGGTCATCGAATGTCGCTAGAGACGAAAAAAGTGTCCAATCGGCTTGGGCAAACTTCCAGCGTCGCGAGCGCATATATGGCAGTTGAGGCGGCAGTCTAAGAACACATGGAAAGTGGTCACTCGAGTGTGTATCATCAAGGGCGAACCATTTGAAGCGCCGAGCTAGCGGAACAGTACCGACCGCAAGGTCCAAATGAGATAAATTTGTCGTGGAGGCAGACAAAAATGTGGGGACCCCAGTGTTGAGGCAAACTAGATCTGCTTGGTGGAAGACGTCTAGCAATAGTGAGCCACGTGGACAAGGATGTGGAGATCCCCAAAGCGGGTGGTGGGCATTTAAGTTCCCAACCAGCAAATAGGGGGGTGGAAGCTGACCAAGAAGATGAAGGAGATCAGCTCGTGCCATTGGTGTGGACGATGGAATGTATACCGTACAAAGAGAGAATGTGTATCCAGAAAGGGAAAGACGGACGGCGACAGCTTGGAAGGAACTGTTTAAGGGGATTGGGTGATAATGGAGAGTATCATGGAGAAGAATCATGAGTCCTCCATGGGCTGGAGTGCCTTCAACAGAGGGGAGGTCATATCGGACGGACTGAAAATGAGGGAGAACAAAGCGGTCATGGGGACGCACTTTGTTTCCTGAAGACAGAAGATGACCGGCGAGTAGGATCGTAAGAGGATAGACAACTCATCCCGATTGGCTCGAATGCCGCGGATATTCCAGTGGATAATGGACATAGGGTGAACAGAAAATGGAGGAATGTGACCAAGGGTGCTGTCAACTCAATGACTGCTCAGAGCTTGCGACCAACAGCATGGAATGGCATTAAGTCGAAGGCAGAAGATCCTGATCCATAGGTTGGTCAGGAGCAGCTCCTGCCACCAGCGATCGGCCGGTTGACCGGCCACCAGCAGTGCGCCTCGGCGACACAGAAGACGGCCGAGGGCGATTTCCGCCAGGTGGTGCTGTAGATGGGACACGCCTTGGCGGAGAAGGAGATGAACTGTGTTTCTTTGTAGCCTTCTTGGAAGTATGATGTTTAGATGAAGGAGGAACCGATGGTTGGGAAGTTGCCGTACGTAAAAACTCTTCACGAGTATGCTCTTTTTTCGAAGACTTGGCGTCTGACTTTTGGGCTCGAGATTTAGCAGAACCCGACGAAGGGTGAGCCATAGAGTGGGCAGGCGAAAGTGGTGAGGTTGAACGGGCGATCTTTGCGCTGGCCGATCTGACGACCGTGGTACTAAAGGTGAGGTCGCAAGTCTGCGTGGCCGCCTCCTTTGTTGGCCGAGGAGAAGCAAGGACAGTGCTGTATTTTCCTGTCTGAGGCACGGTGGGCTGTCGACTGGCGAATAATTTTCGAGCAGCTAAGGTCGACACCTTTTCCTTCACTCTTATTTCCTGGATGAGCTTTTCGTCCTTAAAAACGGGGCAATCTCGAGAGGAAGCAGCGTGGTCACCCATACAGTTGATGCAGTGAGGGGATGGAGGTGGACAAGCACCCTCATGGGCATCCTTGCCACACGTAACACATTTGGCCGGATTGGAACAGGACTGGCTAGTGTGATTGAACCGCTGACATCGATAGCAACGCGTAGGGTTTGGGACGTAAGGGCGAATGGAAATTATCTCATAGCCTGCTTTGATTTTTGATGGGAGTTGAACGTTGTCAAATGTCAAGAAGACAGTGCGGGTTGGAATGATGTTCGTGTCAACCCTTTTCATAACCCTATGAACAGCCATTACGCCCTGGTCAGACAGGTAGTGCTGAATTTCTTCGTCAGACAATCCATCGAGGGAGCGTGTATAAACGACTCCACGCGAGGAACTTAAGGTACGGTGCGGTTCCACCCGGACAGGGAAGGTGTGGAGCAGAGAAGTACGCAGCAATTTTTGAGCCTGGAGGGCACTGTGTGTTTCTAACAACAGGGTGCCATTCCGTAATCTGGAACAAGACTTTACAGGACCTGCAATTGCGTCGACACCTTTCTGAATAATGAAAGGGTTGACCGTGGAGAAGTCGTGACCTTCGTCAGACCGAGAAACAACAAGGAACTGTGGCAACGATGGAAGAACCGTCTGTGGCTGAGACTCAGTGAACTTACGTTTGTGAGCAGACATTGTGGAAGGTGAGGAAACCATTGCGGAAGAATCCCCCATGATTACCGGCATCTCCGATGGCGCGCTCCTCCCTTGTGGGGGCCCTCACCGAGGGCACACCAGCCTTAGGTGATTGTTCACACCTCAGGTCACACCTCCCGACAAACGGACGGAGGGACCAATCGGCACTTTCGGAAGGTATCAGCTCGGGTAACCACTCCTCCCTGGGCCTGGCCGTTACCAGGGGGTACGTACATGTCCTACCTGTCTACCCGGGGCGGGGAATACGCGTTACCCCGTCACCGGCTACGCATGGAAGTGCGTGGGTCGACCTTCAGACACGCACAGGGAGGAAAAAAGAGAAAGGGAAAGGAAAGAAGAGGGGGTCTCAAACGCCGCAGCGGAGAAAAGGGCAAGGAGAAGAGGGAAGGAAAAGAGAAGGACAGAGGAAGGACGAGGACTTGCAAGTGTAGAAAGCAAGGAATTTGGAACAGTTTCGAGCGTCCGTCTCCGGACGTAGGCACAAACCATACTCCCAGAGGGGGAGAAAGGGAAGGAAAGAGCCAGAGGCGGGGGGGGGGGGGGGGGTGAAGATGGGGGACGGGGAAGGATGCGGAAAGGGAAGGGAAGGTATGCAGCCCGGAAAGGAAGGAGGGCCACATTAGCTCGGGGTCCCGTGCTCGCTACGCACGTGTCCACAAAAGAGTTGTGGACCCCCTGGGGGGAACGATACAGGTCTGTGGAGAACTGCAGTAGATACCAAAATCGTCAACAAAAAGGGGGCCAGAGATGCCTGGTGGGAGACAGTCCATTATAGAGTTAATGGCGGTATCAAAGAGGACGACACTCAGGATGGAAACCTTAGGCGCACCATTTTCCTGGATGAAGGTGTCTGACAAGGCAGGACTCACATGTACCTTGAAAACTCAGTCTTTTAAAAATTCCTGAAGGAAATGGGGCACACGGCCACAGAAGCCCTGTGTGTAGAGAATCCAGGGGATACCAGTTCTCCAACAGGTGTCATACGCTTTCTCCAAATTGAAAAACACCGCTACAGTTTCGGATTTCTGCAGAAAATCATTCATGACATGCGTGGAGAAAGTGATGAGATTGTCAACTACAGAATGGTGCACTCTAAATCCACACTGTGCAGTGACTAGTAAAGTGTGAGACTCGAGCCACCGTAGAAGCCGGACATTAATCATACATTTCATCACCTCACATAATCATACATTTCATCACCTCACAAACACAGCTGGGGAGAGAAATGATGTTTTAGCTACAAGGGAGGTGTTTGCCCTTACAGGGCATAGGAATGAGTATGACAGTGGCTACGCACCCGCATCTGGGAAACATGCCTTCTGCCCAGATGCAGTTTTATGTTGAAGCAGAAAGTGCTTGCCCGCAAGAGAAAGATGCTGCAACATCTGAATGTGAACGTCATCTGGCCCTGGGGCAGAGCAGCAGGACGAAGCGAGAGCATTATCTAGCTCCCTCATAGTAAGGGCGGCACTTTAGCACTCACGATTCTGGGAAGAGATGGGTATCACCTGAGCCTCCTGCACTCGTTTCCAATGGAGGAAGGCAGGGTGATAGTTGGAGGAGCTCGAAATCTCCACAAAATGGTGGCCCAAGCTGTTGGAGATAGCAGCAGGGTCCACTATGACATCATCTGCTACTGTCATGCCAGAAACTGGGGAATGGATCCTGGTTCCAGAGAGTAGTCGGAGGTTGGCCCACGCGATGGAAGAGGGAGTGGAACTGTTAAAAGAACTAGAGAATGAAGTCCAGGTAGCTTTTTTTGCTATCCTGAAGAGCGCGACGACACTGCACACGGGACATGTATAATGAATGCACTTTGCCATCATAGGAAGACAGTTAAAAATGCGGAGAGCATGTCTCCACGTGCGAAATGCATTGCAGCACACCTCAGTCCACCAAGGGACTGGGACACAGCGTGGTAGAGAGGAAGTGTAAGGAATGGAGCGTTTTGCGACAGTAAAAATAACACTTGTATGATATTCTACTTGGTCATCACACCTGGAGAAATGATGTTCGTCAAAGGTTGCCAGGGAGGAGTAAAGCCTACAGTCAGTCTTAGTAAGCTGACACTTGGGTGTGCATGTAGGTGGAGTAGGACTCAGCAAACAGATAGTACACAGGAAATAGTCACTCGAGTATGTGTCAGAGAGAATGGACCACTTGGGATAATAGGCAAGCTGGGCAGTGCAGAAGGATAGGTCCAAACGGGAATAGCTGTACATGAAGTCTGAAAGGGACACATGCTCCTGTGTTAAGGCAGATGAGGGTAAGCTGATTGAGGTCAGCCAAGAAGGCACCTCTCTGACAATTTCTGGGAGAACCCCAAAGGGGATGGTGCACATTAAAGTCACCAAGCAACAGAAAGAGGTAAGGTAGCTGCCCAACAAGCTGGAGGAAATCTGCTCTGGTGACATTGAAGGACAGAGGGACATAAATGGTACAAAGAAGAAAGGTCAGGTGAGGAAGGAAAAGGCGAACTGCATCAGCTTGAAGGTAGGTAGTCAGGGAGATAGGTTGACTATGAACATCATATAGTATGAGCAGGACAACTCTCCCACAAGATGGAATGCCATCCTCGAGGGGAACGTCAAAACAGACTGGGAAGAAATGCCAGAGCTCAAAGGGGTCGTGAGGACGCAACTGTGTTTCTCGGAGGCCGAGGACAAGTGGATGCTGCCATTCTTAGAGCAGCTGTAGGGCCCCCTCTGTTGGATCGGAGACCGCGTACGTCCCATTGGAGGAGGGTCATGATGAGGAAAAAATGAAGGGGTGTCACCTCAGTAGCTGCCAAGTGACGGCCTTCGAAAGCTCGCTGCTACAGGCCACAGAAGCAGGAGAAACCTGCACCACGAGGTCTACAGAAGTGTCGGTATTCTCCTGTCAGCCTGCAGAGTCCAAGCTAGAAAAACGTTTGGTAGCGCTCACTGACAACACGGAGGTCAGCCAGGTGAGGGCATCACACAGCAACACCATCGCAGAGGATTGTCGAGACGGCGAACGGGAAGACACTTGCCTTTGTTGAGGTTTTTAGAACCTTTCTGGTTGGCAGAGGAAGACCCAGATTTCGGTTGGGTGGACAGGTGACATTTGGCTGGGTGTCGACAGGACTCTCGAGTGTGGTTGTAACAATGACACTGGTAGCAGTGCATCGGGTTCGGAATATACAGTCTGACTGTGATAACTTCATAACCTGCTTTGATCTTTGACAGAAGAACTACTCCATTAAAAGTGAGAAGAAAGCGCGTGTGGACACTATGGAGGCATCTACTCTTTTTCATCACCTGGTGGAATGTAATGACACCCTGATCAGAGAGGTATGTTTGGACTTCTGTCTCGGTCAGATCATCGAGCAACCTAGTGTAAATAACACCAATGGAAGAATTCAGCATTTGATGATCCTCGACATGACAGGATAGCCGTGGAGGAGTGAAGCTGCAAGCAGTTGTTATGCTTGAGAATCAGAAGCAGTCTCCAAAAGCAAAGCGCCACTGCATAAATGAGAGAGGATTTCACTGAGCCAGCAACTGTATCAACACCTTTCCGAATAATAAACGGATTTGCCATAGCAGACGACTGACTGTCTTCAGTACATGAAACCAACAGGAACCGTGGTGCAGCTGAGACGCTCTTCGAATCGTTATCCTCATTCCATTTACATTTCATAGATGCTGAATGTGAAGATGATTGGCTCATTGTGAGAAAATCCTGCAAGATTGCTGGCGTCTCCCACGGTGCAGTCCTTGCAATGGGGCCCCCCTGCAGAAGGGGGCGCACCTGCCTTAAGTGATCGTTCACACCTCAGGTCACACCTCCCGAACACCTGACAGAGGGGCCAATAGGCAATATGGGAAGGTAGAAGCTCAGGCAATCACCCCTCCCTGGGCCTGGCCTGTACCAGGCGGTACGTTCGAATACTACCTGTCAACCTGCAGCTGGGAATTATGCTTTACCTGGCCTTCGCAAACAAACAGGGAGGAAGAAGAAAAAAAGAGGGACCTTAAATGCTGAAGCAAAGGAAGGATAGGAGAAGGGGAATGAAGAAAAAAGAAAGGAACGAAAAACAATGGAGAGAGAGAGAGTTCCGATGTTGGCCACTGAAAATGCAGAACACAATTCCAGAAACATCCCAGACGTGTTCCCCAAGGGAGGGAAAAAGGAATAGCGAGAGGATAGACATGCAGCATGGAAGGGAAAAGGTTCTGGAAAGGCTGAAGCCCAGTGGTAGCCAAGCACGAACCCGCCAAAGAGCAGCAAGCCCCCTGGGGGTAGGATGTAGGTGTGGGTAAGCCAACTGTGGCCAATGCGAAGTCCAGAGAGCGGTAGATTCACTGTGAGGAGAATTTAGGGATGACTGCCACATTGTCACGGCCCCTTTTATTGCTCGCAGTTTGTTTGGAGAAATCAGGGGACAGCCGATCTGTGTACCAAGCCTTCAACAACTGATTGAGTAGGGTCAACCGGTCCGGTGCTCCAAAGTCAGCATCTCAGTAGCTAACTTGGCCAACCACTCAGCATGTCCATTCCCTGGGATCCCAATGCAACTTATGGTCTAGCAGACAAAGATGACTGACTGTTCAGCTTGATAGACATCAGGAAGGAGATCCCAGATAGTCACGACCAATGGGTGTTGAGGGGTAGCACTGGCTGACTACTCAGAGTGTCACTCCCTTTTAAGCACATCTTGCCAGTGCGAGAAGAACCACGAACAAGGGCTTGAGCAATCCATATGCCATACTGAAGTGTAAGGGTACCAGAATTCAAGATACAAATATCGAGCTATGTGAGCAAACTTTTGATATGTTTACCACAGTCAGTGTCCGTAGTTCCAGCCTACAAAGGGTGTGGGCACTGAAGACACCCAGCCTGAGGAAGGGTGGGGGAAGCTGGAAATCAGTGTAGACAATGCCATCTGAGAAACTTTGTTATCAGGAAGGAGATACACATTACAGACAGTAAAACCCAGAGATGTCTGCACACGAACAGCGACAGCCTTTAAAGTCTTATTGAGTGACACTTGTTAGCTGTAGACAGAGGCTAGAAAATATGTGCAAACTCTGCCTGACACTATCTTAGTCAGCTCAATTCTTAAAACAGTCTCAGTAGCCACAGAGGGTAGGGGTTCACAATGCTGGCAACCATTTTCCTGGAGGACGATGCAGAGAGAAGTGGAAACAAAAGAAATGTTGTAGCTCAGACAGGTGGTGGAAAAAAAACACTACAGTTCTATTGAAAGATCACATTATCAGCATCCTTTTAAAGTAGGTAGTCACGTCCTAGGGTCACCCCTGTCACTGGCTGCGAGGATATGGCACGCTGACTGGGGGATCTGGTACTACAGGGGCCACTGGCAACTCTGCCTCAGGCTCTCAGATGGAATGAGGGGGATCTGGTGGTGAGGGGACAGCTGGAACCTCCTCCATCTTTGAGATCTTCTTTTGGTCTCTCCTCTCCTTGGACGATTTTGATGTCCACGAGAGCTTATCTGCCCCAGTTTCAGAGATGAAGAAGGAACACTAAGCTCTACAACCAGCAACACACAGCTTGTTCAGCCACTTGCTGGTACCTGGTCGCAGATCAGCTGAATCCTGGGAAGAGAGCATCCAATGGAACCCCCTTCCTGGGGTGGGATGAAAGAGGAGGGAGTTTCTTCTCCAGCTGTGGGTTGGGGATCGTTGTCCCTCTGATGGATTGGGGGAAAGGGTGCGGGGAGATGTTCCAAGGTGGCTGTGGGGCAAAGAGTATGAGAAGGGACCCCAAACACCATGAGAGCTGGTGTAGTGAGGCAGCCTAGAGGGCCTAATGTTTTTTCTTTTCTTTGTCATCAGTCTACTGACAGGTTTGATGCGGCCCGCCACGAATTCCTTTCCTGTGCTAACCTCTTCATCTCAGAGTAGCACTTGCAACCTACGTCCTCAATTATTTGCTTGACGTATTCCAATCTCTGTCCTCCTCTACAGTTTTTGCCGTCTACAGCTCCCTCTAGTATCATGGAAGTCATTACCTCACGTCTTAGCAGATGTCCTATGGTCCTGTCCCTTCTCCTTATCAGTGTTTTCCACATATTCCTTTCCTCTCTGATTCCCCGTAGAACCCCCTCATTCCCTACCTTATCAGTCCACCTAATTTTCAACATTCGTCTATAGCACCACATCTGAAATGCTTCGATTCTCTTCTGTTCCGGTTTTCCCACAGTCCATGTTTCACTACCATACAATGATGTACTCCAGACGTACATCCTCAGAAATTTCTTCTTCATATTAAGGCCGATATTTGATATTAGTAGACTTCTCTTGGCAAGAAATGCCTTTTTTGCCATAGCGAGTCTGCTTTTGATGTCCTCCCTGCTCCGTCCGTCATTGGTTATTTTACTGCCTAGGTAGCAGAATTCCTTAACTTCACTGACTTCATGACCATCAATCCTGATGTTAAGTTTCTCGCTGTTCTCATTTGTACTACTTCTCATTACCTTCGTCTTTCTCCGATTTACTCTCAAACCATACTGCATACTCATTAGACTGTTAACTCCGTTCAGCAGATCATTTAATTCTTCTTCACTTTCACTCAGGATAGCAATGTCATCAGCGAATCGTATCATTGATATCCTTTCACCTTGTATTTTAATTCCACTCCTGAACCTTTTTTTTATTTCCATCGTTGCTTCCTCGATGTACAGATTGAAGAGTAGGGGTGAAAGGTTACAGCCTTGTCTTACACCCTTCTTAATACGAGCACTTCGTTCTTGATCGTCCACTCTTATTATTCTCTCTTGGTTGTTGTACATATCGTATATGACCCGTCTCTCCCTATAGCTTACCCCTACGTTTTTCAGAATCTCAAACAGCTTGCACCATTTTACGAGGGCGGTTCAGAAAGTAACCTCTGATTGGTCACAGTGCGGGTTGTAGGGGGAGTAGCGACGCCATCTGTGCGTTCACGCACTCAACAGGTCAGTCGGCATCAAGCCGTGGTCAAGTGAACGTCGTACCTGCGCTAGTTTAGTTTTTGTGGCAGTTTGAAATGTGTGCTGCAATAGAAAACCCCGCCAAATGTGAAGTGCGTGATGTCATAAGGTTTTTTACAGCCAAAGGATATTCTGCAGCAGCTATTCATCGTGAGCTTTGTGCCGTGTACGGACCTAGAGTTATGAGTGAAGGAGTTGTCCGTGAATGGGTACGTTTATTTAAAAGTGGACGAGAAAACGTTCATGATGAAGAGAGGAGTGGTAGACCATCATTGGTGACTGACGAACTCGTTCAGACAGCTGATGCAAAAGTTCGTGAAAATCGACGTTTCTCAATGTCGGAGTTGTCTACTGGTTTTCCACAGATTTCTAAGACTCTCTTGTACGAGATAGTGACAGCAAGATTGGGTTACCGTAAGTTCTGTGCACGACGGGTGCCCAAAATTCTTACCGACCACCACAAAACTCAAAGAATGGCCTCTGCATTAGACTTTCTGTCATGTTATGAGGACGAAGGAGAACCATTGTTAAACAGAATCGTGACCGGTGACGAAACCTGGATTAAGTACGTGAACCCTGAGACAAAAGAACAATCAAAGATGTGGGCACATTCAAATTCGCCTACCAAACCAAGAAAAGCCTCGCAAGATTTTTCTGCCAGAAAACTGATGGCAACGGTGTTTTGGGATGCCAAAGGGGTGTTGTTGGTTGAATTCATGGAACGTGGTGCGGCCATTAATCAAGACGTGTACTGTGAAACAATAAAAAAGTTACGACGGGCTATACAGAACAAACGCCGTGGTATGCTGACTTCCGGTATCGTTTTTTTGCACGATAACGCCCGTCCTCACTCTGCTCGCAGAACAACGGCCCTTCTTGAGTCCTTCAAGTGGGACGTTATCAACCATCCACCTTACAGCCCAGACCTGGCGCCAAGTGATTATCATCTCTCCATGTATTTGAAGAAATGGCTCGGGTCACAGCGGTTTGATGACGACGAAGAGCTCAAAGATGCGGTCACAGGCTGGCTCCAGGCACAAGTGGGTGATTTTTATGCAGAAGGAATTTCAAAGCTTGTGAAGAGATATGGTAAGTGCCTCAATCGCTATGGAGACTATGTAGAAAAATAGTGCAAAGATGTAGTTGTAAGATGTATATATTAAAATATTTTTATTTAACTTGGTGTATTTTTTTAAATCAACCGGAGGTTACTTTCTGAATGGCCCTCGTATATTGTTGAACGCTTTTTCCAGGTCGACAAATCTTATGAAAGTGTCTTGATTTTTCTTTAGCCTTGCTTCCATTATTAGCCGTAACGTCACAATTGCCTCTCTCGTCCCTTTACTTTTCCTAAAGCCAAACTGATCGTCACCTAGCGCATTCTCAATTTTCTTTTCCATTCTTCTGTATATTATTCTTGTAAGCAGCTTCGATGCATGAGCTGTTAAGCTGATTGTGCGATAATTCTCGCACTTGTCAGCTCTTGCCGTCTTCAGAAGTGTGTGGATGATGCTTTTCCGAAAGTCTGGTATATCGCCAGACTCGTATATTCTACACACCAACGTGAATAGTCGTTTTGTTGCAACTTCACCCAATGATTTTAGAAATTCTGATGGAATGTTATCTACCCCTTCTGCCTTATTTGATCGTAAGTCCTTCAAAGCTCTTTTACATTCCGATTCTAATACTGGATCCCCTATCTCTTCTAAATCTACTCCTGTTTCTTCTTCTCTCACATCAGACAAATCTTCACCCTCATAGAGGCTTTCAATGTATTCTTTCCACCTATCTGCTCGCTCCTCTGCATTTAAGAGTGGAATTCCCATTGCACTCTTAATGTTACCACCGTTGCTTTTAATGTCACCAAAGGTTGTTTTGACTTCCCTGTATGCTGAGTCTGTCCTTCCGACAATCATATCTTTTTCGATGTCTTCACATTTTTCCTGCAGCCATTTCATTTTAGCTTCCCTGCACTTCCTATTTATTTCATACCTCAGCGACTTTTATTTCTGTATTCCTGATTTTCCTGGAACATGTTTGTACTTCCTCCTTTCATCAATCAACTGAAGTATTTCTTCTGTTACCCATGGTTTCTTCGCAGCTACCTTCTTTGTACCTATGTTTTCCTTCCCAACTTCTGTGATGGCCCTTTTTAGAGATGTCCATTCCTCTTCAACTGTACTGCCTACTGCGCTATTCCTTATTGCTGTATCTATAGCGTTAGAGAACTTCAAACGTATCTCGTCATTCCTTAGTACTTCCGTATCCCACTTCTTTGCGTATTGATTCTTCCTGACTAATGTCTTGAACTTCAGCCTACTCTTCATCACTACTATACTGCGATCGGAGTCTATATGTGCTCCTGGGTACGCCTTACAATCCAGTATCTGATTTCGGAATCTCTGTCTGACCATGATTTAATCTAATTGAAATCTTCCCATATCTCCCGGCCTTTTCCAAGTATACCTCCTCCTCTTGTGATTCTTGAACAGGGTATTCGCTATTCCTACCTGAAACTTGTTACAGAACTCAATTAGTCTTTCTCCTCTTTCATTCCTTGTCCCAAGCCCATATTCTCCTGTAACCTTTTCTTCTACTCCTTCCCCTACAACTGCATTCCAGTCGCCCATGACCATTAGATTTTTGTCCCCCTTTACATACTGCATTACCCTTTCAATATCCTCATACACTTTCTCTATCTGTTCATCTTCAGCTTGCGATGTCGACATGTATACCTGAACTATCATTGTCGGTGTTGGTCTGCTGTTGATTCTGATTAGAACAACCCGGTCACTGAACTGTTCACAGTAACACACCCTCTGCCCTACCTTCCTATGCGTAACGAATCCTACACCTGTTACCATTTTCTGCTGCTGTTGATATTACCCGATACTCATCTGACCAGAAATCCTTGTCTTCCTTCCACTTCACTTCACTGACCCCTACTATATCTAGATTGAGCCTTTGCATTTCCCTTTTCAGATTTTCTAGTTTCCCTACCACGTTCAAGCTCCTGACATTCCACGCCCCGACTCGTAGAACGTTATCTTTTCGTTGATTATTCAATCTTTTTCTCATGGTAACCTCCCCCTTGGCAGTCCCCTCCCGGAGATCCGAATGGGGGACTATTCCGGAATCTTTTGCCAATAGAGAGATCATCATGACACTTCTTCAATTACAGGCCACATGTCCAGTGGATACACATTACGTGTCTTCAATGCAGTGGTTTCCATTGCCTTCTGCATCCTCATGTCGTTGATCATTGCTGATTCTTCCGCTTTTAGGGGCAATTTCCCACCCCTAGGACAAGAGCCTAAAGTAGACAGCACAAAGAGTGAGGATACTGTTACTACAGAGGATGATGTAATGCAGAGACTTCTTTAGGGCACACAGCACCCAGGATGCGGTCGCAACTGTTGTACTGGCCAGTTCCCAGCACAAAGGAAGAGAGCCAAATAAAATTAATTTGATAATTCCAACCACACATTTGAGTTGCCTACAAAATTTTGAATTCATCAATAATACTCCAAGACTGCACATATCTTTAATAGACAAGTCATAAAACTGAATATATCACTTTGTGCAATTAAGGTAATTTAACCCTGTTAATGAGTATCACCAAAGGATTGCTTACATGGAGGACCATCAAATGGAGTGGGCAGAGTAATTTTCAAACTCTCCGTTTGGTTAATGTAGAAAATGTTCAAAACGTTGAATTTCTAAACAATTCCTGGCTATTACATTTGAATGTAAGGTGAAGCCATGTGGTGGTGTAGGCATATCCGTTTTCCCTTGTTCGGAGAATTCGCACCTAAACAGGTGTCCCAACCTAGAGGCAATGAGACTGCGCCATCCTCACAGTCAAATGAGTATAACCGCCTGCCTGAGAGGGAAAGCCAATATGCAGAAAACACCAAGTCACCGAGTTGAAACGTAAGACCACCATTTACAATTATCATCGTAGCTATAGCATACGTTGTCAACACTACATATGCAGGATGCAAACTATCACATTTCTTCTTCACCTCCTGATACGTCAGTTGGTCTAGAGGCTTGTATTCTTAGATGTTCTTTTCTCGTTGGCAGATCTTGCATTCCGGTGAACAGGGGGAATGGTGCTATCTACAGTTAACAGAGACAGGGGGAGGAAGGGGGGGGGGGTCTCACAAAACATTTGCGTGCAACTGGCATCCACAATCCCTACAGACGGGGCTAGCATTACAATGCGAAGAGAGTTTCACACCACATAGATACACAATCACCTTAACCTTTTGAGGCAGTTAGTCACCCCGAGAAGCCAAGATGAAGGTCCAATAGCAACCCTACTGTCCTTTGGCTCCTACTGGACATGATGGACAAACTGCATGCCCTTCACTTAAAATTGGCATGCAATTCGTCATCGGTCTGTAAAAGAAGGCTGCAGTGGAAGACGATACCCTGAACCATACTGAGACTGTTTTGGGGTGGAGAGCAGGGTGATAGCTACAGGAATATCACCCAACTTGTCATACGGGAGCAGCATTCTTTATTAGATAGGGGATGCCATTTAATCCGAAGTGAACCACTCTTCAGATCTGAGATTGCGCTACTTCCCCAAACCAATTCCCAAGGTGTTCAACAAAGAATAATGACTTTGTGACGAGAAAGGAATCCCCATTGGTTCTTTAGCAAATCAAATATAGGGGAGTATTTCTCCCCTTCTCTCTTAACACTGTACTCCTCACACAACATACCCAGTGAAGGAAACATTTTGGGGTCATACCTCCCTGTAGTGCAAGAAACCTGTCTTTCAGAAAGGACTGCAGGGGACATGCATCCACCAGTGGGAGAAAGCTTAATCAACTTCCTATGCAACTAATCGACTGCAGTGCTACCTACTCCAAACAAGTGCTCTCCCCAAAGGTGCCACCCAGCCTCAGCAAACAGCTGCCTGGCCAGTAATCTGTTGTCCAGAGTCCCCACGTCCCACCCCCGATTGGCACATGTTCTCGGCACGTGTGAGCAGTTGCCAGCTCAAGCACCAAAAGTGCGATCTCTGTGTGGAGGGGGGACCACCACTACCCCTCCCCCACCATCCCCACAAAAGGATGGCTACGGTGTTGGGTTTTGAGCATATTCCTGTTGCCAGATAGGAAGGATGCAAAGAAAGCACTGCAAAAACGGGGAATATACACCGCATTGGGAAAAAACACAACAATGGGGGGACCATGTAGTTTAGGAAGAGAGAGTGTGTAAAGTGCCAGAGGGGAGGAGGAGTAGTCACGAATGTCTAAAATCTTAAACCAAATCCAGGTGTGGTCATCAGCAAGAAAACCACCAATTGGAAAGGCATAGGGGGCAAAAGAACAGTGGAAGAATGGGCTTGCAGCCTGGAAAGGAAAGTAGTGCTGCGAGGGCTGGAGGTCCAGGTTGGTCCAGCACATACTCACAAATTAGTTGCGAAACCTCTGGGAGATCTAGCACAGATGTGTTTAGAGGAAATCTATTGCGTAGCAATGATCACTAAATTAATATAAGGGCATTTTGAAGTTGAACTGGCCTTAGACAACGAGGTGCATTATCTCCATTACATACTTTTTAATTTAATTTTAGAAAAGATAGAGAGAACAAGAAATTAAACCTAGCTGGTACAAAACTGAGTAATAACACAATAAATCCACTTGCATATGTGGACGGTATTGTTCTACCGAGCTGTAGCAAAGAGGACTTGCAGCTCATGACAATTACGGAAATACTGCAACGGAAGCAAGTTTACAAATTGATGATGAGAAAACTATGTACATGGTCATGAGCAAGGTTTCCTATAATGATAGCCCATTGACAGCTGGAATAACTTTTGAAAGAATAGACATTTAAATATTTGAGAACAATTTTTAGCAAGCACAACAGAATAGAAATTCAGATTAAAGCAAGGATTGCAGTGGCAAATAGAGCATATTTCGGCTCACAGTTTTGAGATGTTTTAAAAGCAGACTATACCAGAGCGTAATTCTCCTGACAGGTCTGTATGGTTCAAACAATTCCCTTATAGGAAACAAATGAACAAAAACTACTTGTCTTCCCAGGCCAAACCAACAATTAACACAAAGCTGCAGCATCACAACATCGAGAAACCAGATTACTTTAAATATCTAGGTGAAAATCTAAACACAAAAAGTGAAAAAGATTCAATTAAAATCAAAAGCAAAAAATTAAAAGAACTTATATGAAAGTGAGAAATCTGCACAAAAAATGTTTTTCTAGAGATGTTAAATTAAGGCATTATACCACAGTTGTAAAACCAGTATCCTTTTTGGTTAAGAAACATTCCTTTTTATCAGGACACAACATGACATTACAAGATCTGGAGGAGACAGAAAGAAGGATCTTGCAAAAAATATTAGGTCAAATCGAGGACAAAGATGGCAACTGGGTTTTGAGATTAAATATGGAACTATTCTCATTCTGCCCTAAAACAACAGATGAGATCAGGAAAAGATGCACTACACTCTTAAGGACATCTAGTGAGAACAAAGGAAGACAGATTAACAAAAAAAGATTCACACATTCTTCCAATACAGTAAAGCAGACAAAGGCAAGACACAGAAGGACTTAGAAGAAATGCACACTGAATAGGATGTCTTATTCAACTGAGACAAATTCAGACTAGAAGTAAAAAAATTCAGATGTCTTCAGAAAGATGAAACGAATATGAAAATAACTGGAGTCAAAGTGTCAAATGAGAGGACAAGAGCTTATTCTGAGAAAATTAGAGTGTTCTGGAGAAGGATGAAGGAAAAGAGAAATAAATAGTTACCTCGATGTGGCCGTTATTTGATCCAGGGAAAAAGAAATTAACAAAAATTAAAAAAATAGAGTTGCTGGTGCTTTATGCCCCCACAATGTTGGAATTCTACAAATGAAATGATTTCTGCTTGAAAAATCACAGATTAATTTCTGAATAGACAGCCTGTGTATGGTTGGTTTACATTTATAAAGTCTTATAATAGAAAGACTATAAACAAGACATTTATATGAAACAGAACCAGTTATTAAATGGCCAGTGTTATAAAGGTATTACCATTAATGCCTGGTGCCAGACATTGATTTTCTTATACACTTTTAGTACCTCAACAATCTTTGCTTCATAATATAAACTTCCGGTCAGTATGAATTAGTGGAACAGAAGGTAACACACTGTGTAAACTGTAATTATGCCCCATTTTTCTACTCTGGGGTCTATAAAACTATGTCACAAAACGGTTTCGTATCTCACCTGACAAAGATTTAAAACAGAGGATACAGTGACAGTTCCTACACACAACTGCCATGAAAGATCAAAAATGCATTGAAACAAGCGTTCAGTTCATAGTGCTGTGGAATGTGGGAAAAAAAACACAAATTGGCATTCATAAGAAGAAGAACAACACCAAAAATGCAACAGGAGCATAATATGTCCACGCAACCTGCCACTGATTATGTCTTGCAGAAAATAAAGGCAAAACGCGTATGGCACTAAAATTGTGTTTTATTCCGTTGCTGTCAGACGGTCCATAAGTAAAAATTGTCAATATACAGTAATATTACACGCAACTGAGGAAGACAGGACTACAAAAGTTGAAGATGACAAATTTTTGTGCCTGTCAGAACCATAGAGAAAATCTTGAAATAATGTGGCAGATTACACAAAGGAAGTACCGTATTTAAGGCTCCATGGTGTAGCTAACAGTTGTCAAATTTGGGACCAGGAAAAAGCAGAGGAACAAGAAAAGTTGTTCTAATCCTCTGAATAATTGTTGGAAAGATATCGACTAAGTGTGAACTGAGCACTTCTAATCACTTTCATTGCCAAAAATAAAGTGTTTGATAACGTACACCGGAAAGACATCTTTCAAGTCCCTAAAAGTCTTGAAGTAGACTACAGACATAAGGATAATTCACCAATTATACAGCAAGAATGTAGTAATTGTACAGGCACACAAAAACATGTAAATATTATAATAGGAATTAGGCACTAATGTTGTCTATCACCATCGATATTCAGCACTTACATAGAAGAAGTAATTAAAGAATTCTGAAACACAAGCACTAAAGCATTAAAAATAAATGGGAAACCTCACAACATAATCAGAACCCCGTCGCAGTCACAGGAGAGTGTGTTTGGATGTCTGTGGGGTTGTGTGTATAAATGTGTGTACTTTAGCTAGTAAAAGAGCAAGAGCTTGAAAACTAATGTCAACATGTTTCCTGGGAAGCACAGAGTTCAGTAAGATATGGGAATTCAGATATTTGGGTGCTTGATGAAATATGCAAGTGATAACATCCAAAATTGCTGTGGCCAAAGATTCATTTTACAATAATATGACATTATTAACATCGAGATCTACAGAAGTAAAGATGTAGTTTGTAAAAACATTCATGTCAAATGTAGCAAGCTAATGCTTAGATAGACGGACGACAAGGAAAAATTAAAAATAACTGAACTGGAACCTCCCAATAGGGTGACAAAGAGATATCAGAAAGGATGAAGGAAAAAAGAAGCCCATATCATCACAAGAACGATTCCACATTCATCTCTACTTTGCTTATATAGCCTATTTCCATTAACACATCACACTTTTGGCTAGTCACTACAAATCATCTGCATCTACAAGATTGCTCTGCAATTCAAAATTAAGTGCCTAGCAGTGGTTTCAACTGAACCACCTTTAAGCTACTTTTCTACCATTTCACTTCCGAACACAGTGTGTGAAAAACTAACATTGAAATATTTCTGTGTTAGCTCTGATTTATCTTATGTTATTATGTTGATCATTTCTACCTATGCAGGTAGGCGGCAGCAAAATATTTTCACACGCCCAAGGATAAAGTTGGTGATTGAAATTTGATGAGAAGGTTCTGCCACGGCAAAAAACTCCTTTGCTTTAATGATTACCACCCCAATTCACATATCATATCCATGACACTTTCTACCTTATTTTGCCCTTCTTTGAGTGTTTTCAGTGTCCTACATCAACCCTATCAGATGCAAATCCCACACTGCACTGCAGACAAGTGTAGTGTAAGCAGTCTCTTTAGTAGATCTGTCTCATTTTCTAAGTGTTCTGAAAATTAATCACAGTCTTTTCCTTGCTTTTCCCACTACATTATCTACATGAGTGTTCTAATTTAAGATATTTGTAATTGTAATCCTGAAGTATTTAGTTGAGTTTAAAGCCTGCAGAGTTGTGCGATTTATCATGTAACTGAAATTTGGCGAATTCTTTTTAATGCTCATGTGGACGACTTCAAACTCTTTATCATTTAGAGTCAACTGCCACCTTTTGCAACACACAAATATCTTGTCTAAATCACTTTGCAATTCATTTTGACCATCAGCTTACATTACATCATGGCAGATGACAGAATCATTTGTAAACATTCTACGAGGACTGCTCAAATTGTCTCCTAAACTGTTTATGTAGATCAAGAACAACAAAGTATCTGTAACACTTCCTGGGGGAATGCCTGATATTACTTCTGTTTCACTTTATTACTTTCAGTCAGTTATCACCAACTATGACCTTACTGACAGGAAATCGTGAATCCAGTCACACAATTGAGATGATACTCCACCAGCATGCAATTTAATTAGAAGCTGCTCGTGAGGAATCAGCAGCAGCAGCAGCAGCAGCAGCCGCAGAAGACTAGAGGTAACAACAACAAAACAATAACACAGTGCAGCAATGCATGAAACATGAAAACACTGCGCTAATACAGTAGATGGGATAGTAAATACTGCACTCTTACTAAGTAGACTCATCTGCAAAACTAGTGTACACAGAGAACTTTATTCTTCCCTCCTTTCTGCAACAGGTGTGAAGGGAAAACACTGAGGATTATGGTGCCAATAGCAATACTATACACCATCAACATAAATGCTAATTTACACTCTATAAACATTAAATTCCCATTAATGCAACAAATGTATACATGTTATTACACACTCAACATTCAAACATTAACTAGTGAATGCTCCAACATTCATCCTGAATTCTTGAAACCCTATAAATCTGTTTTTCCATGAAATAACGCTACATCCTACAAGGGGTGTTGTTATTCACAGCCAAAACAATTATCTGCAAGTGTGTACTAATATTTCCTCCTCATCGCTTTGTCACTTTTTGAGGCAACTGCACAAAAACGAGTTGAGATGACATATCAGCGTCTTTCAAGTGCCATCATATTGAAAAAGTACGTCAATTCATTACTTCTGAATACAGTATTATTAAAAAACAAACACCAATACCTCACCAAACAACAACCAATCACTTTGTTCACATTCTACACAGTCATCAACATACTAAATTGTGTAGGATGCCAAACAAGTGACGTTAATGACGACCAAAACACAACACTGGATAATGAACTTAAAAAAGTGACGAAAGAATTATTTGAACCTAAAATCATTTGCTTTGTTTACTCATACGTCGCATTAACATGGCTTTTCAGCCAATTACTTCATGACATAAAACAATTAATCACATAATATTACGCATTTCGAATTCACGTTTCTAAGCCCCTGGAGAAAAATGTGCACTACTATGTGAAAAACAAATAGCAACCTACGATTTTGATGAGTGGTGACTTTGTGAACAGGTTAACTTGTCAAAACAATCATTTTGTGGTCCAAGCTCCTTTTGTTGTCCGCGTTTTCTTCTTAATATGTAAAAAGGAAATGTGGTTCTCGCTTGTGCAAATAATTTTCTCTTTTTGCTGCCCATAAACGTCTGGGAGAAGTTTTTCCTTCTTCGGTCGCTTTTATTTAACAACTTTAAAATATTATATCTAACAAACAAAACCCACTGACGATGGAGAAACTTCTCCGAAACATGTATGAGTAGTAAAACAGGAAAAAAATTGTTTTTGCTCAAGGCAGAACCACATTTCCTTATTTAATCATTCCTTTAAGTCTTCGAATATGATTGTCAAATCACATTATTTCATAGCGGGACTCGCAGTGTTGACATTAGAAAAATAACAGCACTCACAATCTTGAACGGAAGGTCACATCCTCTGCATGTCGTCGACATCCGTCGCGAGCATCGAACTCTTCTTCACGCACACATTCTGAAGTGTCATACACATGATGAAGCCACATATTGGTTGCTTTCAGCACACCAAATAGGGCAGCAATTGCAGTGCAATATCCCGCCCATGCCGTTAGTGTAGGTGGAAAAAACTGTAAAGAAACTGACACTTCAGAGATTGCAGATGATACGACGTATCAAAAACTAAAAACTCGAAAGCTTACAACCGCTCACAAACAGAAACACTTCTTCCAGAAAGAGCTAATATGCCATAGAACACTTATTTGCTTTTCACAAGACAGTTTAACACCAATCAACTGCAGAAAACAGTTTACTATTCTGGTAAATAGCCTGACCTCTTTCAAATCTAGTATTCGTCACAATCTAACTTAGTCATATTTAAAACCATCAGCGAGAAAAGGACAGGCTGATTCATGGTATGACTGAGCAGCACTCACCAAGTACACCGTAAATGGTAGACATAGCAGGAACAACCAAACATAAAGATGAAATGTATTGCAGAATATATCCTGGTGTGGATCGTAAAACCAGCCTCCTGTAAGTGAAGCCCATACACCCTGACGAAGAATTTCAAGCGTTTGGGATCCCATATTCACACGCTTTCATTTTTTGGGGCATTTTTCATGCTGTGGCTACTCAAATTTCACGGAACATTCAAGACTGCCGTACACTGATGGAACAATCGATGTCTTCCCCAAGCAGACATCTTGAACTCTGTATTATCACGTGGGTGAATTTCAACCAATGCTATTGCTTGTCACACCCTATTTTGATCGTCATATCCATGCATTGATAACAAAGTTTGTAGATTGTCAATTGTAAAAACATGATCGTCGGAATGTAAATATATGATGTGAATCGAATATCAGCTAATTGCCATCAGGTGGGATACAGCGAACAGCCAGAGACAGTCAGTTTTAAACTAAATATTACGTGCTACCATCACAGCATACTGATCGAGACGTATAGTTTACAAAATT
Source organism: Schistocerca americana (assembly GCF_021461395.2). Lineage (NCBI taxonomy): Eukaryota > Metazoa > Arthropoda > Insecta > Orthoptera > Acrididae > Schistocerca > Schistocerca americana. Next base: position 166,277,947 of record NC_060127.1, on the reverse strand, counting down.
AGGTAGTAAGCTATGAGCAGCTATAATTTTTACTGTGAAAGCGAAACAATAAATAGAGCTTGTATAACTTCATTTTGTTTCAGACAGATTTTATTATAAAGTCTCCTCAGTATTCCATAGCATTTGAGATAAGCTAGAGGCATGTTTATAACATAATTAATTCAACATAGGAAGCAATAGTGTCGCTAGCTCTAAAACTATCAACACCTGCAGCAATTAGCCACATTAGCTTTCCTACAAAGCACTTGATTAGAATAGTACTCTTTAATAACATTATTAAACTATTTTTATACCACAATGCTTTCCCTACAGTGTGTTGCGAAGTGTTTCTGTAGTACATAAACATCACGAAATTATAAATATACTAATTACTGGTTCAACTTCAGTATTGTGGAAGTTAACTTTCGATAAGCTTTGCACGCAGATACACGTTACTATCTGAGGAATGGTAGCGACATCTGTGGACAGTGCGCGCGAACTACGTATACATTCCGCACTTCTGTCTCTGATGTCAGTGGTTAGCTATTTGCTGATCAGTCAACGTTTCCAACATGGCTGATGTTAATAGCAGGTTACTATGAGTGCTCTCTATTTGCAGATTTTCTTTGTAGGATATCTCAAACACGGGGAGTGCGTTCACGAGAGGGAAAGCGCGTTACCGGTAGTGATGTGCGGGTGCTAAAAGTGACGTTTCCGTGTGCCGTGGTCTCACTTCAACGACAGTGAATGTAGGCCATGAGAAGTGGGCCAGCTCTCAGTTGGGTCGTTTCGGTGGCGGAGGTGGTGGAGGCGGTGGCGGCGGCCGGTGTTGTTTCTGTGGACTGTGAGCAGCAAAACCAGCTCGAGAAGTGTCACTCGTGCGGCGAGTTCAGATTCAGCGGTGCGAATTCGTCGTATCCGTGCTCACCTCCGGACCAAGGTGCAGTGGGAGCAGACGTGCCTAGAGCCGGTGTGTTTTGGTCGGCGACGGAAACCACGGAGGCTGTTGCGACGGCGTCACAGTGGTGCCGCGGCAGGGCAACAGGAGAGGACGAGGACCACGGGAGCTACGTCGATAATACCATCAGCGAAGACGGTGAGATCGGCGGCAACGGGGACGACGAATGCCTCCGCTATTGACGACGTCCATGGAACGCAGCAAACCGGCGGCGTACTGTAGTAGCAATGGCCGCGAGGACGTGTACACGACGAGCACCGCGCAACAGACCAGCAACAGCAGCAGCCCCGTCAAGCCCGGGGGCGGTCCCACCTCTTACAGCAGCAGCTGCTCGTCGACGCCGCGCAAGGTGGCCAGCTCCACCTCCTCGGGCGCCGATCCGCACTCCTTCTGGACGGCGCTATACGATTACGACGCCCAGGGCGAGGACGAGCTCAGCCTGCGGCGGGGCGAGCAGGTGGAGGTGCTGTCAAAAGACTTCAAGATCTCGGGTGACGAGGGCTGGTGGACGGGCAAGATCGGCGACAAGGTGGGGATCTTCCCGGCTAACTTCGTCACCAACAACGGCGGCGTGCTAGCGGAGCGCGTCGCCAGCGTCATCGGCGACTCTGTGCAGCCCGTCGAAATCAACTTTTCCGAGCTGGAGCTGGAGGAGGTGATCGGCGTGGGCGGCTTTGGTAAGGTGTACCGCGGCTTCTGGCGCGGCCAGGAGGTCGCCGTCAAAGCGGCGCGCCACGACCCCGACGAGGACATCGCCGTCACGCTGGACAACGTGCGCCAGGAAGCGAAGCTGTTCTGGCTTCTGGAGCACGAAAACATCGTGTCACTGAAGGGCGTGTGCCTGCAGCTGCCCAACCTTTGCCTGGTGATGGAGTACGCGCGGGGCGGCTCTCTCAACAGGGTACTGGCAGGCCGCAAGATCCGCCCCGACGTGCTCGTCGACTGGGCCATCCAGATCGCCCGCGGCATGAACTATCTGCACAACGGCGCTCCCGTCTCCCTCATCCACCGAGACCTCAAGTCCTCTAACGGTGAGTGCGTGTGCTGCCACTTTCTACCCACAACGATTCTTTATTGTTCCATATCTACTATCTTTGTCGGATTTGTAGAAGTACTGCGTTAGCTCTCTGACAAGCCTTGCTGTCGCTTCCTATGGTGTTGACAGATTCAGCCATTATTGTTCTTCGGCGATTCCTTCGTCAGAACAAATCTAGGGCTTTATGGAGCAAGTAAAAGTAGGCATATACATTTGCCTGACATGTTTAGATTAAATTAGATATACTCCTTGTTCTGTAGACCCATACTGAGGAGTCCCTCAAGTATGTTAAACAGATCAAAACAATAATAGGCCTACATAAGTTCTAAAATTGATGTGCCAATGATTCTTGCACAGAGTGTATGAAATTACTCCCATAAATTAGGAGTAAGCCAGAGAGATCTTTAAAATATTTTCATTTAGGAAGGAAAAACAAACCAGTCACGAAAGAAAAAAATCTTTCATATATTGCAGTGCATGTAAGTCTTTGGTAGTTGTTGTTACCATCAGTTTACAGTTTTTTGCATTAATTACATTATTGCACACTAAAGATGTGCGGATGTCAATTTTATGTAGTTACTTGGTAGAAGAAATTCTGTCATTAATAATACATTTTCAATATCGTAAAAGTGTTATTCTGTTTGTGCTTAATGGTTATAAAAATACACAAAGAAATTAGCAAGAATTCTGCATTCCCAGATAGCCTATACTAATTTGATATTATTTGTTTACAACTTCTTCCCGATTATGATTACAGAGATACTTGCAAAGTTTTGTTGTAAAGGTCTGTGGCTGAAATTTTCGTTGTTACAGACTGATATGCAGCATAGGCCTAACTCAAGATCTAGGTAGAGAGAGAGGGGGGGGGGGGGGGAGAGTGAGTTCATTGATAGAATTATTGGTCATAAACATTCTATTTCAGTAAGACATATTTGTATTCTTGTTGTGCAATGCTGTGGTACGAAAGAAACTAATTTTTGTGATTACTGTCAGTTAAGCATATATCAAGATTTAAAAACACTAGAAATCATAAAAATAATTTTTAAAAATCTTTCAAGATACCTGTTTAGCTGCTCTACATATTGCCTTTGTTGGCTGCTTTTATAAATACAGTTTTGAACAAAGCTGTTTTTCAGTAGCCATATATTAAGTCTGATGCTGTTCCTTTCAAGGTGTCTGTATCAAAGGCTGGAATATGTTTAATTTTTGACTTGATCACGTCTGCTCTAAACTTCAACTACTACCGTTTCGCATTTTAACTTTACGGCTTTTAAATTTTCAGTCTGATGAAGTCGTGCTTAGAGGTTTCGAAACTTATATAAAACTATTAAACAATTATTTGCAACTGGTTGGCTGTGTTATTTCTCCACTGAGATGGTAATGTATTTAATTTCACCACATTAACCCACAATAAGAATCCATAACCTAAGGGAACTGAAATTACTTAAACTGTGTTAGAAATTGTACTTCGTTAAAGAAATTCAAGAGTTGAAAACTAATGGTTATTAGTTACTTATGAATCATATAATTTATATGATTTATTCCTCTAATGATGTATGATGAGTCAGTTTACAGTGTGTGTAAATATACATGATTTGTTTGTGTATATGACTGCATGCTGGTCTGTCAGTTTAACAAAAGCTACAGAGCCTTAAATTTAATACAAATCAACATATTAGTCACTGTCACTACTCATGTTTCATTTTTTATTTGTTTATATAATAAAAGCTATCCAGAAGAAATGAATTTTTTAAGTATAAATTAAAACAGTTGTCAGCAGGAAAGCCCATATTTTGAGGGAAAACTACAGCATTCCCATACTATTTAACTGTGTCTGCTTTTTGACTACATTCATAACCGTAAAAAAGAAAAGAAAAAAAAGGGGAGCCATCTACTTTCTGTGAGACTCAAGTCCTGTCTTCATTGAATATAGGCCTGTTATCAAGCTGATAAGTTATATACTCCAACTGCACCTTCACAGTATACATATTCACAAATTAAATTTGGAATTAAAGATGGATGAGAAATTAATGTTCACAGTAGCAATATTTGAATACTACAGCTGTTATTGGCAGTAAAATGAGTTCTGTATGCAGTCACAAAAAATCTAATCACCTGCCCAGTCAAGTAAAATGTTTTACAGGTAGTAAATGTAATTCTGAAACCATTTCTTCTGGTTGTCAACTTCTAATCCATAGACAGATATTTATATAAACACAGGTGTCATATGTAGTAGAGCAGGAAAAATGTGTTGTAATAAGCCACTATGGTATGTAATGTTCTGTAAATAGTCAGTGTATAACATAATATTATGTACATACATATAATCATGTATCCATGTGTTTGTAACGAACAGATCAATAGTTTTTCAATTCTTGAATTTTATAATGAGATACTGTAATCTGTAGCTTGGTTGACATCATTTTACTTCCTGTTAGCTTATGAAATTTTTTGCGATAATGTGGTGAAATTAAAGGCAGCCAGGGTACCCTCTATTTTGCAAAAGCAAACAATAATTTTATTGTGTCAAGTACTTAACTGCACTTCTTGCTAAGGTTGCCTGAAAGTTTCTTGGAATCATGTAGCCAAGTCATTCGTAGTGAGTGTAGTCCTTATTGTAATCTCAACTAGCCTAATAATAAGTCAGTTTCAAGTGTACCATGGCATTTGCAACTACAGTACTAGATACAAATACTTAGGGTTCAAAGTCTCTTTCTATTCATATATTCTGCTGCATAGGTCTTTAATAAGCTTCTTGTAGATATAAGGCAAGAAACTGGAAATCCCTAAAAAGAAAATTAGAAGTATATTTTATCAGACACTTCTTTTCCAAGTTACCTGATTATCTAGATTCAAAGATTAAAAACCCTCCCAGCAAATTAACAGTTAAAGTAGGTCTCTGCTGTAACAGTAAGCAGATAATCGTTTTTCGGTAATTTCCAAGAATGATTGCCTCCCGAAGTCACGGGGTCAAAACAATACATACGGAACGTGTGATCCTAAATCGATCACGCGACTCTGGTGGCGGGCATTATGATCAATTACTTGTGATTGTCACTGTTATCTGTTTTCCATCATTCCCTTAGTTGCTCTATGTTACACACCTCCAAAAATTAATGGCAAAAGGGGACTTGTTCCTTTAGCATACACATCACACGGACTTTCATAATGACGACAACACAGACAACGTATAAGGTAAGCTGTCTCCGTTGTAATTACAAGTATCTTTTTAACGCTCTTCTTTTGTCGTTGCTTTAGTGACCACCCTAAACATACCAATAATGCCCGCCACCAGAATTGCGTGATTGACTTTTTTAGGATTGCACGTTTGATATGTATCGTTTGGCCCCCTGATTTCGAGAGGCAATCGTTCTTGGAAATTACCCATTTTTCTTTGGCAGTTATCATTGTAGTCCTGCAAATATATGCAAGCCATAGCAAACAGCTACTTTAATAACTGAGGAAACAATAGATTTTTTGCATATTGGCTTCACACTTTGGTCCAGAATTAGTACTGTAGTAGTAATATTGACATTTTTACTTTAAATCGTGCACTTTGTACTCTCACATGCATGTTTGATGTGTACTTCTCGGTCTACAATTTTTACATTTGTAGGTCATTTGCACGACAGGCTTTTGTTAACATATCCTGTAACTTATCTCTAACTACCATGTTGGTGGCATTCCAGGGGTCATAAATGGTATGTATCACATGTTAGTACCAGCTCAGGGGACAAAAGAGAGAACTTTATAAAAGTTTTGAGTGAAGGTGTAGGAATCAGGTAGACCTATAAGAGAATGTAATCAAAACCCGGAATCTGTTAGGCGTATAAGAGAATGTAAACAAAACCCAGAATCATCGTGCAGTCACTATTGCTATACTGTTAGTCTAGCTGTGAAGCCCTGTCGAGTGTTGGGATATTACTCACAATAAACTAAAAACTTGTGAATAATTATGTTGCGTTTACTGTACAGTAGCTGCAGAATTTCAGTGTTGGGGTACAGGTTTCACTTTCTTTTTCCGGAGCAAGCAATGTAATTTGTGTTCTCCAGTACCATATTACATTCACAAATTTAAATTACCAGAGTGTGTACTTTTTACCCACAGTTATGCATCAATTTCCACCTAACAATTGAAGTGAAGGCTGTTTAGCTGTTTTAGTGGTGTCCCTATTTCTGCTTAAACCATTATTGCTTCTGTTTTTGCACACTGCACGAGATTCCCCATATCCTCAACATTTAGTCTGACATTGCAGTGTATTTAGCAATTTACGTACACGGCGCCCAAATTGAACGGCGGTGACACTTTAATGAATTGTAGCACATTGTGGTCATTTTGGCAGTATGCTCTCAGGACTGTAGTCCAGTGTAAGTAACCTGTCTTCTGCACAACTCTAGCTTCCTGTTCTTTTCAGAATCTTTGGTGATAAGTCGGTCGTAGGTATTTTGGACGTATATATCGACCCGTATTGTGTCCAAAAAATATTATTTATGTTTCAATAAATATACTCCTATCACTTGAGAATAGTTATAAATGCTCTTATGTACAGTTAAAATTTGCTAGACTGCAATAAAATGTGATCTTAATAGGTACAGTTTTTGTGGACTGGTGGCATCGACTTTGATGAAAATCTCACTACCATTGAAAAAGACTAATAGAGGTGCCCTGGAAGGACAGATGCATAGGTTAAAGTGTAGCACGTGCACAGTGAAATAACTCAGAATAGTGAAATACCAAACAACAGAAAATCCAGGTGGGTTGCAACTACGCATAATATACAGGGTGTAAAGTATTTAAACCGACAAACTCTGGGGGGTTGTAGGGGACATCAAAACAAATATTTTCCCCTAATGTCATTTTTTCCTACAAGGAGTATTTAAACCGGTAGAGGAAGATTTCTCTGGCGGCAAATTAATTAAACCAACAAACACTTTTCCATTTTTCTATGACCAAGAGACCACACGTTGACACAACCCAATTTCAATTACAGTAGATTTTCAAAAAATGTGGGTTATCCTCACTTCAAACATGCAAATTGTGCATGTTGAAAACTCCATCACGCCAGAACGTTGCTTCATTGGTAAACAACACAGAGAATGGAAATGTAGGATGCGTTTCACACTGTTCCAGGTACCACTGCGAAAACTGAGCTCTGGGTGGATAATCAACTGCTTCTAGATTGTGGACACGCTGTAAGTGAAATGGACGTAACAATTGCTCTCGAAGGACTGTTCTTACATTTGTCTGATTGGTCCGCATGTTACGTGCAGTTGCACGAGTGCTGATTGAAGGATCCCACGCCACATGCTGCAAGACAGCTTCCTCAAATTGCAGCGTTCTTAAAGTGCGACAGTGTCCCTGTCTAGATAATCTGCTAAATGACCCGGTCTCACGCAGACTTTGGTACACAGCATCAAAGGTCGTATGATGTGGGATACGACGATTAGGATATTGTTGTTGATAAACCCAGTGTGGAACTCATCCGTTATGTTGCGCTACGTAGTACGCACCAACCATATCAGTGTACTCACTCCAGGTGTATCGCTCCATTAGTAAACAGAGACAATGCACTACTACACTGGTGGACAGCAGTTGCCTATAACTGAAGAGCGTAATACGCCCTCTAACAACTGAAGAGCGTAATACAGCCTCCAATGGAATCCTCATAGGAAAAAATGACGCTAGGGAAAAATATTTGTTTTGATGTCCCCTACAACCTCCCAGAGTTTCTCGGTTTAAATACTTTTCACCCTGTAGAGCCGGCCGAAGTGGCCGTGCCGTTAAAGGCGCTGCAGCCTGGAACCGCAAGACCGCTACGGTCGCAGGTTCGAATCCTGCCTCGGGCATGGCTGTTTGTGATGTCCTTAGGTTAGTTAGGTTTAACTAGTTCTAAGTTCTAGGGGACTAATGACCTCAGCAGTTGAGTCCCATAGTGCTCAGAGCCATTTGAACCATTTGAACTTTTCAGCCTGTAGAAGAAGAAATGCTGAGTCACAGGTAGGCACAATAGAAAGACTGTCAGAAAGTGAGCTTTCGGGCAACAAGGTCTTTATCGGAAATAGCTGAAATAACAAGCGCGCTTGCATACGCGCGCGCGCGCGCCCACACACACACACACACACACACACACACACACACACACACACACACACACACACACACACAGGAGACCGCAGTCTCCATCTGTTGAGGCTGGCAACTCCCCTTTTCATAATATTGTTGAATAGTAAAATATATTACTCAGCTTTGGCAGCAGATGCGTTGACAACAGTTCTCTGAACACAAACTAAATAATGGTCTCTGAAGTAAAGTCAGAAGAAAACTAATATTTTATCTCGACGTACTGTTCGAAGAACAGTTCATAATTGACAGTAGCGGTACTTGGTTAAATCTGTATGCAGGTGGTCTCTGTCCGTACACAACAATTCTTTTCACTATTCTGTTTCTGCTGAAGACTAACCACCGTCTATCTATCAGCCACTGTTTCTATCGCACAACTTGAAGGCGGAACAAATGTTGTGCGTTAACCTCCTAGTGAGACTGACTGACAGCTTGCAACTGACAACGTCTGCTCATCCGGAGTTACTTAAGTGCGCATCCCTCATCCTGGTGGCACTGCCCCTCCTGGAGGCACGATTGATTTGTTCATATCAATGTTCCTGCTGTGGATGGGCATCCACGGTACTTCTGGTACTCTCGTTCGATATCTCAGTACACGGTAACAGTTATCGTTGAGAAGGAAGAAAATGTGGAAAGTGTAACTCGGAGTGTACTGTAACTGAATAGATACTTACCCTCATTCACAATTTTTAAATTTTTCTACTTGACAACTTTTGATTATTTGCTCCTTTCAGTGTCACCAGTACTATGCAGAAGTCTATTTGTTACTTACATTTAGCATGTCATGTAGGAACTATTAAAAATATTGTGATTTTTAATTAAGGCGGTAGGACGTCAAATGGACCGACGTGGAGCAGGAGAGGCACCACAAGACATTTTATTTTCTACTGTCTATACTTTTACAAGTAGATTCATAAAACTTTCTCAGCATGACCAGGAAGGATTCGGGATTCACACTCGTAGCAGTGGAAGTTCAAAAACATAACAAGATAAGTTTTTTTACATGTGAAATTTCATCTTTTTTCACTTGCTATTGGCAGCATTTGTTGCTATAGGTACACTTTTCTTCATAAGTAAGAGAGACTGTTCGATGAATTTTGCACAACATACATACCATACTCACAGGTGTATGAAACTCTAGAATTTATTTAATTTATGAAAAAACGAATGATCTGTTGTATTTTAAACTTCATGTTTAGAAAAAACACAAATTTTGTAGTTAATTATCTCAATTTTTACCACAGTTTTTAATAGATTTGGAAAATTCTAGAGTTTCATACACCTGTAAGTATGGTTTGTACGCTGTGCAAAATTCATCAAAGAATCTCTCTTACTTGTGAAGAAAAGTGTATCTATAGCAACAAATGCAGCCAATAGTAAGCGAAAAAAATGATGAAATTTCACATAACAAAATAAATTTTTTTACATGTTTTTGAACTTCCACTGCTACGAGTGTGAATCCCGAATCCTTCCTGGTTGTGCTGACAAAGTTTTATGAATTTATTTGTAAAAGTATAGACAGTAGAAAATAAAATGTCTGGTGGTGCCTCTCCTGCTCCAAGTCGACCCGTTTGATGTCCTACCCCCCTTAAGTTACTTTGAGAAACTTCCGTACAAAAAAATCTATTGTAATAGGAGTTTGTGGACTCTTTGCAAAAACAACGAGTAACGTTGCATTTAAAACATTCTAGTACATAAACAAAATCACTTGCAACAAATATTTGGATATACTGAAGTTTTCCACGGAATATTAATTTTGGCAAAAGGAAGTTCGTCAATTGAAAATACAAATTTTTGTAACCACTCACATATAATATATTTAACATTACACATTTCAAAGAAACAGGCTTCCATCATCAGGTGCAGTTACGTCAGTTAATATGGCACAGATATGTTGCAGGCTACGACCTCCACAGAAAGGCTGTGCAACAGGTTAACCAAAAATCATGCATACAATACACCCACGGCATATCGGTGCAAATTCATCTAACGAAGTCATTACCCTCGCAGACATCTAATAGAAACTATAATACACTAAATGTGACTCGTTAAACCAGTTTATATTTTCAGTTGATACTCATAATAATCACAGTCAAACATAACAAAAAATGCTGACATTTGAAATGAAGTTACCAATAGATATACATTACAGAGGAGGAAGAAACCTACCTGTTGTGAAAACTATTGTGATGAGTCCTTAACTGATAAATGCCTTAACTGTTCATGTCACAAATATCAGTATGCCCCAGGAAAGTGTATAGGAAGAGCTATTGCATCATTTAGGGAAAAAAGGCACGAGACAGTTTTATAATCTTACCTGTTTGTCTCAAAAAGGCTTAAGTTCTCTAAAAAAATCTAGCCACATATTGAGAATTTTGGTATCGGATGTTGTTATTCAAGACATAAGTTTATACACCGGTTTATTTCTTCTCGAGCCTCTCTTTTTTTTTAGGCTGTAATGTCTCCTGTCACATGGTCATTGAGAAAAGACTGTTTATTTTTCTGACAGCCTACCTCAGGACAACAGAGGAGACTCATTTTCTTCAATTGTAATTTCTTTTTGCCCCCAGCAAACACTTTGATATTGTATGTGTTGTGTGAATAACAAAAGGTGTAACCCGTGTGCTTCGTAACTGGAATGCATAATTTTCATGCAGGGTTTTGGGTTATGTGTTTTAGTTTTTCCTACAGTCTGTTCTTCAGCATGCATGCAGGCCTGATGTCACTTTTGTAAATAGGAGAGGATTGGGCATAGTTTTGTAGCAGATAAAGAAAAACTTTTCCTGCTCTTCACCAGTTAACACAATTACGTGGTTTCATAAAAATGTAAAAAGTATAATGCAACCGTTCAATTGGAAAGTTGTATAAAAGGTTGTGCTGTTCTCATTTTGTTTCTTTAATATTTTGCACTGATTTAACTAATGCTTTTGACAGCATAGGGTATTGCATGTCTTTGAGTTATAACTTTGTGCATTTGTAATGTGTAAATAAAGCGCTCGGCTTATACTTAAATATTCATCCTGTTTGCAAGTGTCGTGCATAAACATAAAATTCCTCTTCTGTTTGTCTGGTTCCATTGTACTGAAGTATGTGGAAGAACTTAAACCTATTTGAGTGTGTACAGAATATTGCTTCGCAAAGATTTTAAATATAGATTGTTGACTGCTGGAATAAAGTGTAGAGTAATATTGATTACTAATAGTGTGATACTTTGTTATGGCTATTTTATCCCAGTGACTGCATTTAATGTAAAAAAAATAACAGCTTTACATAAAATGTATAGGCCTACTTGTCTGTTGGAATGTGAATAGAAGATTGAAAAGCAGAAGGATGCGAGTCTGTCAGAAGCAAACATTCCTTCCTCTTCATTAATTTTTCATTTCCTCCACCTTTGCTTTTCTCCTCATTGGTATTCACTGTGATCAGTGATTTAATTTTTTCCCCTTCTGTAACACCTGTTTCTGACTGTATCTCGCCGGCCGGGGTGGCCGAGCGGTTCTAGGCGCTACAGTCGGGAAACACGCGACCGCTACAGTCGCAGGTTCGAATCCTGCCTCGGGCATGGATGTGTGTGGTGTCCTTATCTTATGTTAGTTAGGTTTAATTAGTTCTAAGTTCTAGGGGACTGATGACCTCAGAAGTTACGTCCCATAGTGCGCAGAGCCATCCCCCCCCCCCCCCCCCCCCCCTCCCCACCCTGTATCCCTGATACACTTCTGTGCACTTCTGTGTTATTCACCTTAACTATTTCCTATTCACCTGTTGTCCTTCATAGCCCTAATAGTCCAGTCTGCAGGTTCTTTATGAAAGGTCCAGATTTTTTTACGAACTTGTAGTGTGTCGGATTTTTGTGGTCTGTGCTGTGGAATCAAAGTTGCAACCCCGAGTATTCTGCGCTAACTTAGGAGAGCTGAAAAACTGAAAAAGGTTGTCAATTTTTTTCATCTCCTTCACCCCCCTTACATCCTATGGCACACGCCACTCTGCATACTCTTTTGTCCATGTTGTGACTCAGTGGACAATGTTTTTCCCTTTATGATGTATAAATCTTTAACACAGTGCCTCCTGAAACACCTAAACACTTCAACCACCTTGGTTACAGAAGACCCACCATCTGAGCACCAACAATTTGCCTGTGTTCAAAGTCACTTAACTCTGACATATGCACCATCAACTACACAGAACAGTATTCTGACTGAGACTGACACTTGCAACCTTTTCAAGGCATTTCACAGGCTTGGCCACCATCTGCATATACAGTCAAGCTTGCACTTTTCACAGTGTCTCCATAGTTTTGCCCAACCCTCATAGATGTTACACACTGACCGGAATGTAGCATTTGTAGTTGTACGCCATCGAACGTTATGTAGAAGCCATTTACCTATACACAGATGCTGCATGTTCAGTGAATAGATGCATTGGAAAGTGTGCAGTCTCAAATTTGAACAATTCTCTCAGGTCATCATCAGGTAGCTTGGCAGTGCAAACTCATTGGAAGAGAGTGAAAGTATCGACTGTGCCTTTTGTGTCTGCAACTTTCAGCATATTTGAAACTGAGACTACAGTAACAACACTAGTTTTTCATTTCAACATCACGTCATCGACATTTTCTCGTCGCGTATACTTCATGTAATCGGTGTCAGTTCTTCGAGATATGAAACAGTTAACTGCTGCAATATCTATTGTTTGTGCGGTAAGTGACATATCTGTAGTCTTGGAACAATGGATGCTTGGAGAATTATGTAGTCACCTTCTCAGTATAACGACCACCTCTGGTAAAACAGATCATCATATGTACATGATGTTCAGAGGTTCGTCAGCATACCCCAGTGAACGCCTCCTTTTGTTCTCACAAGGAATCGCTTGAGTGCTAGGTCGCAAAGGCCAATAATGTTTATGGCATTCGGTGCACCACGTACTGTGTACCATGCAAATTAAAATATTGGGTGCTTATGGTAACGGGCCGGGACGAGAGGCAACCAATGGTGAGCACAACGTGAGGCTACAAAACCAGTTAAACTGCTTAGTCGACGAGTAACTCACAACAGTGCTACCTATGCAACAGGTTTACGAACGGCAGAAATAGCATTCACCGTCACTTGAAATGAGTCCATTACTGATTAATGTGTACAAGTTGTGGCAGCACGTGACCTGAAAAGCAAGATATTACAGATTTTCGCCCGGCATCCATGCAAAAACGTTGTAAATCTAACGACAGTAGCACACTTCTGTGGGTTACAAAGTTTATACCACTGATATTATTTAAGGGGGGTAGGACGTCAAACGGGCCGACTTGGAGCAGGAGAGGCACCACAGGACATTTTAATTTCCACTGTCAATACTTTTACAAATTCATAAAACTTTGTCAGCATGACCAAGAAGGATTCAGAATTCACTCTCATAGCAGTGGAAGTTCGAAAACATAATGAAGTAATTTTTTTACATGTAAAATTTCATCATTTTTTTCACTTACTGATGGCAGCATTTGTTGCTATAGGTACACTTTTCTTCATAAGGAAGAGAGATGGTTCGATGAATTTTGCACAGCATACAAACCATACTTCAAGGTGAATGAAACTCTAGAATTTTCCAAATCCATTAAAAACTGTGGTAAAAATTGAGGTAATTAACTACAAAATTTGTGTTTTTTCTAAACATGAAGTTTAAAATACAACAGATCATTCGTTTTTTCATAAATTAAATAAATTCTAGAGTTTCATACACCTGTAAGTATGGTATGTATGCTGTGCAAAATTCATCGAAGAATCTCTCTAACTTATGAAGAAAAGTGCACCTACAGCAACAAATGCAGTCATTAGTAAGTGAAAAAGTGATGAAACTTCACACGTAAAAAAATTATTTTGTTATATTTTCGAACTTCCACTGCAATGAGTGTGAATCCTAAATCCTTCCTGGTGATGCTGACAACGTTTTATGAATTTGTTTGTAAAAGTATAGATAGTGGAAAAATCCAAGTCGGTCTGTTTGACGTCCTACCCCCCTTAACCTCTAATACTGTTTATTGGTTTTATTCTGATTAGGCGTAAATACAATTTGCATTATACAATGTCGGAACTCCTGGGTGTTTGATTGAAGGTGGGAATATTGTTACAAAAGAAGGGCTTGCAGTGATAAACGTTTACATTTCAATTTCACAAGAATATAACGAAACAGAATCGATACTGCACACGCAGTTTAGACGAAACATTATTAATAGTTCCCACTGTGTTACACGATTATTCCCTGCACACAAGACATATTGTTGCAAAGGTACGTTTTGCGTGACCGACCATGACACTGTCACTTTAATTTATCTTTAGGTTCTCATAATACTCTCGGTATTTTTCAGGAATATATCTACACATGTCTAGCAGATTAGCTTTCTTTTTCGCAGAGACTGGCAATGGCTCACCATAAAGTTTAGGTAGGTCATTCAAGCTAAACACCACCGGCGGAACTGTAATACTATTTTTACCCCTGGAGCGTTTTGCTTAAGTTTGCTGAGTACCAAGGCTGCAAGTAGTTACGGCTGTTGTACCACTGAAGTACTGTTGGGGAATCTGAAGATACATTCATCCAAACATAATCCGTTATTCTGCATTTTGGATATTTGCGGACGTGCTTGTCAATGCCGCTTAAATCAATAAAATCGTCCTGCTCCATGTAACAAACCAGAAACGAGTTGATTGGTCGTGCAGTAGCTGTTACCTGCTCCCATTCAAATGGTTCAAGCACAGATTTGTTCTTCTTATTTCTCTCAATTAATGCGAAATCCCTGTCACAAGGCAAAAAGCTGTGTCCTGTGATAAGAAACATTAGCTCCACAGAGGTGACATACTTCATGTTCAAAAAATATTGATACAAAACAAGTTTCCAGTTATTGTTCTGTCCTGTACATCGATTTGACCACACCACTAAAGTTCTTTCATCACACGGGTTTAGTACTGAAAATGTAGATGTTACGTACTTCAGAAGGCACGAAGTAATTTCCGCGGATCCCCGCTTACGTACATCCACACCTTATTGTCACCAACGTTATGTATTGCCTGATTGTATGTTGACAGCCGACGTTGATAGAAAACCGCAGAATGGGTAAGGGTAGGACAATACACCACCTGTTGGAGGGTCTGTGAATATCACAACATATGTCTCGTTTGCGTTAGCTTTTGCTGTATCTTTCTCGAGCATTGAATACGCTGCTTCCGCATGTAAATGGTGCAGTTTGCTTCCTCCGTCGATTTTCTTTGTTTCAGTTTTACTGTTAACTAACTGCAGGAACAGTCTGTCACAATACCCACATGAATCCGAACGTGGTACTCCAAAGCGAAAATTATATCGTCCCCTGAAAATACCTCTGTAAGCTCTTTCACTGTACTGTACTGTCGGATTATCTACTTTAAAGAGTCGGCAAAGTTTAGAAATATTAAAATCGTATCTCAGGCAGAGCTTTTCGTTCTTATGTCTTGAGTAGTGGCTTTCTTGTTTTGGTAGCTTCTCAATGTGGTTTCTTATCACGTCCTTCAAGCTGTCCTGCAGCTTATTTGGACGATTCACATGCTTACCCCTTCTGTCTTCTAACGGCACGCCACATTTCATCTTCCATTGGAGCATTTGTACACGTCTAGCTGTAATCCTATATACCATGCATAACGTTTTTTGACATACCTGAATTTTTTCTGCTCCTTTTCTTAAAAAGTACTTGAATGTGCAGTGTCTGCGCGAAATGGTCTCCTCAGTCTCCCTACGTTTGATGTCTACTATTTCAATGCACGACGAAGCCAAATGTCTGGTTTGTGCATTATAGTCTAAAGCATAGAATTCTTGTTTGCAGGTAGCAATCTACAAAGGGAGCACGACATAATGATAAGTATAGTTGACCACATTAATGTCAAAGGTAAATGCTATGACAGTGCATTACAATATAATGTTTGCGAATAACGTATGGAATTTCCCATTTCACAGAAATATTGTGTTAGATTGGTATACAACTTTTATGCACCCACCAGTTCAGCAGGGATTTTTCCAGGTACTGGTTTGCTATTGTGGGCCAATTATGGTTGCCCTGAATTCCGTTTGTGTTTCTTCGCATTCCTCTTCCATTCACTATACTTAATTTTCAGTTTCAGGCCCCTATTTATATCTTCGCACGTGCTCTGACTTAACGTCACACACCGTTCCTGCTCCATGTTTACAACGTTTCTGCATCCGAGCGCCTCACGACGAATAGGAAACAAACGAAAAATGGTGCTTAATGTACATGTTTACCAACATAACTTCATACACGCCTTACTCTTGACACGTATAACGTTTATACGTAACAAACCGGTTTCTTAGAAAAGTGAGGGTTACACCGTTTTTGTCGGCAGGCATTCAATTGTAGCGTGTAACATGGCGGTGTGTAACGTAACTATATAAGTGCGTGAAAAAACTGAAAGCACGAATTCGAAGAGGTCGTCCACACATGGAAGCACCATTTCCTTCAGCATGAGAATGCCAGACAGCACACGAGCTCTGAGACATCTGCAACAATCTGACGCCTTGGGTTCACTGTCATCGATTTTCTTTCATACAGTTCCGACTTGGCACCATCAGATTTTTCATCTGTTTCTAAAACTTCAAGAACACCTCGAAGGACTTCATTTTGATAATGATGAAGCTATGTAGGATGAGATGAAGTTGAGACTCCTCCAATAAAATTAAAACATTCTACAGTAATGGTACCAACAAAGTGCTCTGTCGTCGAGAGAAATGTTTTCGTTTCCGGGGAGACACTTTTGAGATATATGTGTGGACATGAAGAATAAATGCGGGCCGCGGTGGTCTCGCGGTTCTAGGCGCTCAGTCCGGAACCGCGCGACTGCTACGGTCGCAGGTTCGAATCCTGCCTCGGGCATGGATGTGTGTGATGTCCTTAGGTTAGTTAGGTTTAAGTAGTTCTAAGTTCTAGGGGACTGATGACCACAGATGTGAAGTCCCATGGTGCTCAGAGCTGTTTGAACCATTTTTGAAGAATAAATATGTACGGTGGCGTCCTGAAAAGTAAGGTCTCCGAATTTTTTATGTAAAAACTCTCAAAGGTTTTTAAATAGAACTAACTTTATTAGCATTTTACATCTTTATTCTTCATGTCTACATATTTATTTCTCCAAGTAGTCACTCTGGCGACGAACACATTTCTCCCAACGAGTGACTAGTTCGTTGATACCATTTTACTTTATTGACGGAGCCACAACCTCACCTTTTGGAAACAGTTGGGAATTTCCGGTAAAGAGGCCACAGACTCTTTTTGTCGACTAAACTTACCAGTTTCTCAGCGTCGTTTGTGATAACTTCGGCCGATTCGAAGTAAACATACTAATTTTACCAATTGTTGTCCGAAGTCTATATGTTCGGGTGAAGAGATCGGCCGTGTTTGGCGAGGTCGGGACCCTGAGCTTCAAGTCGTATAAGTGTAGAAGAAATGGAAGATGATCAGCCCGTAAGGTCCCGTTGTGGGAATGCAGGTTTACTTTTGCATCCGCCACGGTACATGGCAGTTTCACCCAATTCCCGAGAGTAGTGTAGCGTGGCGCACAAACGGTTTAGCTTGAGCCAGAGACCAGTGCCCGTGACGTCAGAGAGGGAAGCCCCACAACAGTGACCGATTCGACTCTGTGAACCATTCGCAGGCAGGGCAAGTGCAGCAAGCAGTAAGCGTGGACGTCGTTGAATTTGAGTTGTAGGGTTTGACTGGACCAACGTACAAAAATAAACAAACGGTTAGTGCGTGGCAAAGGAAATGTCTCTTAGCGACATAGATAGGGTTGTGCCTACAACTTCTAGTGCTTTAATATAGATTTCATGCGAGATCCTTGGCATAGGCCAGAGCCCTGTGACTCATGGCTGCTTAGTCCGGCGAGAGGACTCGCCCATGTGTGATGCTTGTGGCGTGCAGATAACGATGTACCACATTTTAGTAGACTGTGTTATATATTCGGGCAAGAGGGTAGCAGCTCTTTTGTGAACGGATTTGCCCCCTCTGTTTTAGATGACTGTGACGCGAATGTGGCATGTCTTCTAAGTTTTGTGTAATGGTGTAATGTCCTACTTAATTCCTCAAATTATAGGGCAGCGTTTTTAATGTTTCACATGGGCAGCTGCCTCATCCGTGTTCTTCGTATAAGTGATCAGGCAGCCAGATATTCCTGTGAATCTGTTTTAGTTTTCCTCTTGTCTTACTTGTTTTTGCTTAACAGTTTTAGAATATTTGAACAATTTTAAAACTTATATGTCTGAATTTCTTGCATTTTAGCTGTTCTTTTGTAAAGTTTATTCTGTGGGTATGTGTGGGCATGGATGTAAAACGTACCAGTTTTGCTGTTTGTGTGTGTGTGTGAGGGGGGGGGGGGGTTGATATTTTATCTATTACGTCTCCTGTGTTTTTGAGGCTTCTGTTTGTGTATGACTATGTTTTCTAGTTTGGGGAATAAATAAGTAAATAAATAACAAAAAATGTTTTGCATCAAGGCTGACTCACAATTCCCTTATTGTTTTTTTTCCATGCGAACACTGACAAAATATGAGTTCCGAGATCAAGTTATTGTAATCCAAGTAATCTGGCGAGCATTAGTCCATCCATGTAGGCAGTGTGGCAAACGGAGGTTTGGATCGGTACGGGAAGCGTGCACGGATAACTCAAGTGTTTAGGGCGACCGCTCGCGAGAAGCAAG
The DNA here is from genome assembly GCF_021461395.2 of Schistocerca americana. NCBI lineage: Eukaryota > Metazoa > Arthropoda > Insecta > Orthoptera > Acrididae > Schistocerca > Schistocerca americana. Next base: position 166,259,144 of record NC_060127.1, on the reverse strand, counting down.
AAATTCGAGTTCGAGCCCAGGTCTGGCACAACTCTTCATGTGCCGTTAATAGGTAGTATATATATATATACACGCAATTCAGCTGATGAGAAATAATTCACAATTAGCGAATACATTTAGTGCTCCACAACATCGACGCGGTCTGTTAGGTCACGTTAGTTGCTGGCGAAATGTGTGCTTTGGTTTCACGAAACGAAATCGCCCATCAGTGTTCAGCGTAAATTTCTGACTTCTCATGGGCGCAGCTCTCCTCACGTTAAATCAATAAAGCGATGGTGTGCAAAGTTTAACGAAACAGCCAGCGTTGAAGACCGTCCTCGAAGTGGCAGGCCCCTGTGAGTGATGCAGCTGTTGATCGTGTTCGGAAATCGTTTCAGTGGAGTCCATTTAAATCAACTCGTCAAGCATCACGTGAACTTTAAATACCGCAAGCAAGTGTGGTGAAGATTCTTCATGAAAGGCTTAGGTTGCATGCTTACAAAGTGCAAATCGTGCAGGCATTGCACCCGAATGATTTGCTGACACGTGCTGTATTTGCAACTGAGAGTCTCAACAGGATTGATGGCGCTAACGATTACTTAAATCGCATATGCTTTACCGATTAATACACCTTTCATGTCAGTGGAATGGTAAATAGGCATAATGTCCCTATAACGGGGTTCAGAGTCTCCACATGCTACTGTACAGTTACAGCGAGACGGCGGAAAAGTGAATGTTTGGTGCGCCCTCATCTATAACAAGGTTTTGGACCGTTTTTCTTCCCGGAAAAATCCATTACCGCTAACATTTACTTAGACGTTTTGCAACAGATGCAGCAAGATGGAGCACCCCCCACCGCTGGGCTTTGATAGTGCGTGTTTTCCCGGATGAAACATTTCCGGATCGGTGGATTGGAAGGAACGATCCAACACCCTGGCCACCCCGCTCTCCAGACATTACGCCCCTTGACTTTTTTTGTGGGGATATATCAAGGGCAGTGTCTTCGTCACACCAGTTGCTGATGACGACGAACTGAAGGCTAGGATACAAGCTGCTGTGGGTACTGTGACAGAACACATGTTACGAAACACCTGGCGGGAACTGGAATATCGCCTCGACATTCTCCGAGCTACCAAGGGAGCATACGGTGAGGTTTACTAACGTAAGTGGTCTTAAAAAAAACTAGTGACACTAACCAAAGTAACGGCATCAAATGTAAGTTACTATCTCAAACGGTTATTCTGTAAGAAAGTGCTATCATCAAAAATTGTTTACCCGAAATTACGTAATGTGACCCCCAACAAACTATATAACAAATTTTATGAAATACACTGTGACGGGTCGTATGCATATTTCATATTTTATTACTCGTATTTTATCGAGATTATGTTCGATATGTTTACTTTATTCAAATTCTTGAAGTGTTTAGCATAAGTGACTGCAGACATCAAACTGTCTGAGATGTAGCAGCTACTGAAATACGAAAAAGTCTGTGGTTGCTCGTAACCACTTTACGAATGCTAACCTTTCTTCAGGTTGTGTTGATCATCGCTAATTAGTGTTCCGCATTTAATTTTCCTCCTCAGTTGATAAGACTGCGAAAAGCGTCCACCGACATATGTGCAAAGTTTTGGATTAACGCGAAAGAAGGCGGGAACAGCAATACACTGTTAGATGCACTAATTCCAACCACTTCAGGTTTATATAAAATTTCTGACACCTTAGTTCTTCCATTCCTACTCTATTTTGCTTACTTCGTCAAAAACGGTGTGGTAGTCTTTCAAAATAATCCTCTCAGAATATCAGTGTTTTGCATCGCGGCGCTAACTATACAAAGTGAAAATTATTTAAACCGACAAACTCGGGGAGGCTACACGGGAAACCGAAGCAAATATCTTTCTCTAGTGACTTCTGAAATTTTCCCGGCGTATTTCTTCTTCTAATAATTTCCGGGTATGCAGCCGGATCCCGTCGACATTCTGCCACGGAAATTATTAGAAGATCTTTCTCTAGTGTCTTACTTTCCTGTGAGGCTTTTTAAACCGGTAGAGGAAGTTTTCTATGGATAAAAATTAATTAAAATAACAGGAAACAGAAGTTGCATAGGACAGTGGAAACACTTTTTGTAATGTGCTTGCCCGTGAGGACAAAAAGTAAAACAAACAAGTTTTAATTCTTTATTACCAAGTGGCAACAACGTAAACATAACACAATTACGTTAGTTACACTAGAGATTCAAAAAATGCATCCATTGACTTGTTGACAGAGGTTACACCGGTGGGTCATGTTCTGTTTAACACTGTCGAAGGGCCGGCCGAAGTGGCCGAGCGGTTCTAGGCGTTATAGTCTGGAGCCGCGCGACCGCTACGGTCACAGGTTCGAATCCTGCCTCCGGCATGGATGTGTGTGATGTCCTAAGGTTAGTTAGGTTCAAGTAGTTCTAAGTTCTAGGGGACTGATGACCTCAGAAGTTAAGTCCCATAGTGCTCAGAGCCATTTGATTTGAACTGTCGAAGGCGGCGGGAGTGTCCTTAATTCCTACTAGGTCCGCTTCTGATTGAACAGGGATTTTGTGATAGGGCTGCATATCTCACGTCACACACAAAAGTCCAGAGCGCTCAAATAGAGAATCGAGCAGACGATTCTACAGGACCATCACTGTCACTCTACTTTTCTGAAGACTGTCGGTTGAAGTATCGACTGAAATATGCCGGCGTCCCGTCGTGCTGGAACCCCATGCGTTGTCTTGCAGCAAATGGCACGTCATCCAGCAACTCTGGTAGTGACTTGGCGAAGAAATTGTAATAATACCTGCCATTTAGCGGCCTAAAAAGAAGATATGACTCAATTAAACAGTCATGAACAATATATACCCGCACATGCACTAGAGTAGCAATTCAAGAGCGCGAGTAAAGGTGGCATGTGGATTAACCTAACTCAAAACATGCGAATTGTAGATGTTGAAGAGCCCCTCACACCCGAACGTTTCTTCATCTGTAAATAACTTGTTGTTGTTGTTGTTGTGTTGTGGTCTTCAGTCCAAAGACTGGTTTGATGCAGGTCTCCACACTACTCCAGGCTGTGCAAACCTCTACATCTTTGAGTAACTTTCGAAACCTACGTCCTTCTTAATTTGCTTGCTGTATTCATCTCTTGGTCTCCCTCTACGATTTTTAAACCCAACGCTTCCTTCCAGTATACTAAATTTGTTATACCTTGATGTTTCAGATTGTGTCCTACCAATCAAGCCCATCTTCTAGTAAGGTTGTGCCACACAGTTCTTTTCTCCCCAATTCTATTCAGTACCTCCTTGTTACTTACGTGATCTACCCATCTAATCTTCATAACTTCAAAAGCTTCTATTCTCTTTTTGTCTAAACTGTTTCACTCCCATACATGGCTACACTCCAAACATACTTTCAGAAGACTCCCAAACACTTAAATCTGTATTCGATGCTAACAAATTTCTCGTTTTGAGAAATGATTTTCTGCCATTGTCAGTCTATATTTTATATCCTCTCTACTTCGGCCATCATCAGTTATTTAATATCCTTAGCACCACCTGGTTTAATTCGACTACATTCTATTTTCTTTGTTTTGATTTTCTTGATGCTAAGTGTTTATCCGCCTTTCAAGACACTGTCCATTCCGTTCAACTGCTCTTTCAGGTGCTTTGCTATCTCTGACGGAATTGCAATGTCTTCGGCAAACTTCAAAGTTTTTATTTCTACTCCATGAATTTTAATTCCTATTCCAAATTTTTCTTTTGTTTCCATTACTGTTTGCTCAATATACATATTGAATAACATCGGGGATAGGCTACAACCCTGTCTCACTCCCTTCCCAATCTCTACTTTCCTTTCATACCCCTGGACTCTTATAACTGCCTTATGGTTTCTGTAAAAATTGTGAATAGCCTTTCGCTCCCTGTATTTGACCCCTGCCACCTTCAGAATTTGAAAGACAGTGTTCCAGTCAGCATTGTCAAAAGCTTGCTTTAAATTTACGAATGCTAGAAACGTAGGTTTGCCTTTCGTAACCGTGTCTTCTACGAGAAGTCGTAAATATCTCCGGAATTCAGTCTGATCTTCCCCGAGATGGGCTTCCACCAGTTTTTTCCATTCTTCTGTAAAGAATTCGTGTTAGTATTATGCAACTGTGACTTACCAAACTGGATAGTTCGGTAATTTTCACACCTGTCAGCACCTGCTTTCTTTGGAATTGGAATTATTCTTTTTGAAGTCTGAGGGTATTTTGCTTGTCTCATACACCTTGCTCAGTAGATGGAAGAATTTTGTCGAGGCTGGCTCTCCGAAGGCTATCAGTAGCTCTAACGGAATATTCTCTACTCCCGGGATGCTGTTTCAACTGAGGTCTTTCAGTGCTCTGTCAAATTCTTCTCACAGCATCCTATCTCCCATCTCATCTACGTCCACTTCCCTTTCCGTAATATTGCTCTCAAGTACATCGCCCTTGTGTACACCTCCTATATACTCCCATCTTTCTGTTTTCCCTTCTTTGCTTAGAACTGGGTTTCCATCTGAGCTCTTGATATCCATACAGATGGTTCTCATTACTCCAAAGCTCTCTTTAATTTACCTGTAGGAGGTACCTGTCTTTCCCCCCAGTGATATATGCTTCTAAATCCTTAAATTCGTCCTGTAGCCAATCCTGCTTAGCCATTTTGCACTTCCTGTCGATCTCATTTTTGAGACGTTTGTATTCCTTTTCGCCTGCTCCATTTACTGCATTTTAATATTTTCTCCTTTCATCAGTTAAATTCGGTATCTCTTGTGTTACCCAAGGATTTGTAGTAGCCCTTGTCCTTTTACTCACCTGGTGCTCTGCTGCCTTCACTATTTCATCTGTCAAAGCTTCCCATTCTTCTTCTTGCGTATTCCTTTCCCGTGTTCTTATCAGTTGTTCCTTAATACTCCCTGTGAAACTCTCAACAAGTTTTGGTTTTTTCAGTTGTTCCAGATCCTCTTAAATTCCTACCTGTTTGCAGTTTCTTCAGTTTTAATCTGTTGTTCATAAATTGTGATCAGCGTCCACATCTGTCACTAGAAATGCTTTACGATTAAACAGCATAGAGGACGGAAATGTAGGGTGCATTTGACACTGTTACAGGTACCACTGCGAAAACTGTTGTTTCACTGGATAATCTTATGGTTTCGGGCAGTGCACAAGCTGTAAGTGAAATCGATGTAACAATTTCTCATGGAGGACATTTATTACATTCGTCTGATACGACCCCATTTTATGCGCAACCGCACGAGTGCTAAGAGCGATTATGCCCTGTACCGGATTAAAAGAAAATGCTCACAGGTAATGATGACATTACAGAAAAATGTTGTTGTTGGTATCTGATGCAACGTCCCAGAATGTGTCGGTTTAAATAACTCCTACCTTGTATAGGGTTTTGTTTTGTGTGCTGACTATTAGCAGCAAAAAACAATAATGCAGCGTTCATCGGTTATGCTCGTCATATCGTGTTCTTTTCTGTTCCGTTCCCTGTAGTGTAAACGCTTGTGTTCGCTTCCATTCACTGCGGTATAATGCAGGCTTAAAATTCACAAATAGATGTGGGCATATTATCCTCATAAGTCACATACTTCCTTAGGCAATCTTACGATCAATTAGCACAACAGTGCAAGAACTGTTTACAAAAACGTGATCCTCTGTGACACCAAATGGAAGATACATAAACAAAAAAAATCTTCCGACCAAGCCTTGAAGGCCCAACGGTATCGATTGGCCGCCGTGTCACCCTCTGTCCTTAGTGCCACTGGATACGGATACGAAGGGGCACGTGGCTAGCACACAAATCTCGCGGCTGTTTCCAGTTTTCATGCCCCGAGCCGCTTCTTCTCAGTCAAGCTGCTCCTCAGTTGGTCCCACAGGGGCTGAGTGCACTCCACTTGCCAACATTACCTGGCAGACCCGGATGGTGACCCATTCACATGCTAGCCAAGCCCGACAGCGCTTAACTTCGGTGATCTAATGCGAATTGATGTACCACTGCGTAAAATAGATGTAACAAAATATAATAAAGCTCAACATTGACATTTTAGTATTTGACACACCTACTTCGGAAGCGACCGTGATGACTACGTGCTAGGGGTAAGGGGCCATATACCTTTTGAGGTCACTATATACAAAAGTATCCGGACACATGGCTGAAAATGACTCTCAAATTCGTAGCGCCCTCCATCGGTACTGCTGGATTTTAATATGGTGTTGGCCCACCTTTAGCCTTGATGACGGCTTACACTCTCGTAGTCATACGTTCAATCAGGTGCTGGAAGGTTTCTTGGGGAATGGCAGCCCATTCTTCACGGAGTGCTGCACTGTGGACAGGTATCGATGTCGGTCGGTGAGGCCTGGCACGAAGTCGGCGTTCCAAAACATCCCACAGGTGTTCTATAAGGATTCAGGCCAGGACTCTATGCAGGCCAGTCGATTACAGGGATGTTATTGTCGTATAACCACTCCGCCACAGGCCGTGCGTAATGAACAGGTGCTCGATCGTGTTGGAAGATGCAATCGCCATCCCCGAATTGCTCTTTAACAGTGGAAAGTAAGAAGGAGCTTAAAACATCAGTGGAGGCCTGTGCTGTGATAGTGCCACGCAAAACAACAAGAGGTACAAGCCCCCTCCGTGAAAAACACGGACACACCATAACACCACCGCCTCCGAATTTCATTGCTGGCACTACACACGCTGGCAGATGACGTCCACCGGGCATTCGCCATACCCACATCCTACCGTCGGATCGCCACATTGTGTACCGTGATTCGTCACTCCACACAACGTTTTTACACTCTTCAGTCGTCCATTGTTTACGCTCCTTACACCAAGCGAGGCATTTGGCATTTACCGGCGTGATGTGTGGCTTATGAGCAGCCACTCGACCATGAAATCCGAGTGTTCTCACCTCCCGCCTAACTGTCATAGTACTTGCAGTGGATCCTGATGCAGTTTGGTATTCCTGTGTGATTGTCTGGAGAGATGTCTGCCTATTACTCATTAAGGTCCTCTTCAACTGTCGGCGGTCTCTGTCAGTCAACAGACGAGGTCGGTCTGTACCCTTTTGTGCTGTACGCGTCCCTTCAAGTTTCCACTTCACTATCACATCGGAAACAGTGGACCTAGGGATGTTTAGGAGTGTGGAAATCTCGCGTACAGACGTATGACACAAGTGACACCCAATCACCCGACCACGCTCGAAGTCCGTGAGTTCCGTGGAGCGCCCCATTCTGCTCTCTCACGATGTCTATTGACTATTGAGGTCGCTGATATGAAATACCTGGCAGTAGGTGGCAGCACAATGCACCTAACATGAAATGTTAGTGGGTGTCCGGATACTTTTGATCACACAGTGTTCCATGTGTTTGCTGTCGTAGAGTATAGAATTTTTGTAAATAGCTGTTGTAGTGTTGTTCCAGCTATGTAATAGAATTTTTTGATCATAGGATGGCCATACAGTGTGCCGAAAACTGTAGTTAGTAGGCAAAATATATACATTTCGACTAAAGACTAAAACATACAACTTTCCAGCATTGTATTGGCCGCTGTTCCACCGACACTATATCGGGAAGAGGTACTTTGCAAAAATGTACACGTGATAATCGTGAGTGGACACAACCTCGAAATAAATAACCATAAAAGACGCAAACAAGTGTTGGCAGTGGCGGGCTACATGTGTATGCAAGTATACGTAGTAAGTTTGTCTGCCTGGAATCGTTTTATAGCTTGTGTCCAAGGTACAAGTAACCTCTGGAAGTGCTTGATGACGTGTTCACTTTAGTAGAAAAAACAGGACAAGTTTAGTACTGCAAGTCACTTGGCGAACTTACTTTCAGAAACGTGCTGCAAGTTATTGCAGAAGTGTTCGCAATATAGTCACGTCGTGGGACGGGCTGTTGCAAGTTTACAGTGCCTCGCTTAAAAATCACTGTAGTTGCCGCTGTTATTACATTATTATTATTATTATTATTATTATTATAATCATTATTATTAAAGAAAATCGTGACAAAAGGCAAATGTTAAGAAAAACAAGGGTTCTTTCGGCATTTTTTCTGTTTCGGCGTATGTTGCTTTAGAAAATGCCGCAAATTTTGTACTGCGTCTTGCTTCTTACCCACCGCCCCCCCCCCACCCCCCGCCCCACCCCTTAATCTAGTTGTTTCGTGTCTCGCAGTACAGGAAAGCACTCCATTTTGTTACTTAACAAGTGCGTCTTTTCACTGGTCGATTCGTATTTCTCACACTTCGACACTGAACACACACAGCTTCTGCAAGTTCGAGAGAAATTTTCAGCAACTCGCAAGTTCGAGCAGTAATTGCAACAAGATACGCAGGAAACTGTTTCCACAAACTTACGGGTGCTACTTCTCAAAGTTGCTGAAGTTGATTTGTTGGGTGTTTTAGGATAATTCTTCAAGCGACTTGCGAAGGTTTACTTGCTAGTAGACATTGCTTTGAAGGTCGACATATTGAGCAGTTCATATGACAGTAATAATAATAATAATAATAACAACAATAAATACACGAAGTGTGCCTTGCTTAACAAGTTTGTTCACATTTGATACAGCAGGGCAGACGTTTTTAGCACACCTCTTCTCTTGACCGCGGGACAGAGGTTTACGGTGCTTTAGTCTTGTTACTTTTTGATCAAGTTTTTAAGTATTGTGTCGTTGACAGATCCTTGATGACTGCAGTGTTACACGAAAAAAATATGTACCCCCATTAAAAAAGACAAATTCGATGTCATAATTCGACAACTGCCAACGTCAGAAAATTGACCAAATTTTCCGCCGTACGACGGTGGTTTGATAAGTCTGGTAAAAAAGCGAGAAAAGTGTTTGTTTCTTAAACAACTCACTTCTCGGCATAGACTCCTTTGAGGGATATACATTCGGTCCAACGATCCTCCAGCTTTTTATCTCATCGGGAAAACAGGTTCTATCAGACACTGCAAAGTACCCGTTGACTGAACAATCACGTCCTCATTTGATAAGTTCCTTCCCAGCTAGCCAAAATTCCAAGTTAGGGAACAGGAGGATGTCACTTGAAGGTAAGTCGGGTGAATATGGTTGTAGCGGAAGGTGATGCTGAAAGAGCACTTTTTTGCGTGTCAGCCTCAGTCTCTCTCTTTTTTTTTTCCCAGCCAACGCAAATTTCAAACAACCCAACAATGAAGCAGAACAAGATACAGTTATGGTTCTGCCATTGTCTACGTAATCTATGAGGATTATTCTTGGGAACCGCAAAAAAACAGTGGCCAACTTACCAGGTGACAAAATGGTCATTGTCTCCTTCGGGGCACTCTCATTAGCCTCTGTCAGTTGTTTTGACTGCCTTTTTGACTCTGGTGGGTAATTATATATCCAGGTTTCATCAACAGTCACAAATCGGCGAAAAAGTTTTGCTGATTGTGATTAAACATTATCAGACACCATGTGCTGAAGTGCCGGATGCGCTTTTGGTCGACTGTGAGCAATCGTGGCACCCACCTCGCACACAGCTTCTTCATAGCCAGTCCTCGTGCAGGATATTATGCACTCGCTCTGTTCAGATTTATTTATTTATTGCCAAATTATAGACCTGTTAACTGATGTTTTAAAACAGGTTGCACATCTCACAATTTTAGTTTTTCATCTTTTTGCAGTTCTTTGTAAATGTTGTAAGTAAAACAAAAAACAGTACTTTTCAAAATAACAATTTAAGGTTGATATATAAATAAAATGGTGTTTTTTAACTTCAGTTCAGATGCCTGCGGTCCCAGCAATCTCACGAATCTTTAATCGGTGGTCTTGCATTACCATAACATGGATTTTTCAGTTGTTTCCTTGGTGGCGCCCTCAGTTGAACGGCCGGAATGCAGTTCGTCTTCGGTGCTTGTCCGGCCACGTTTGAATTCATGAACCCAAAAGTAAATGGTCTCAATGATGGTGCAGAGTCCACTTGAATTTCGCCAAATTTTGTTTCGATTTGTGCGACAATCCAACCATTCAGATGAAAATATTTAATAACAGCACAAAACTCGATCGATTTTCTCCGTTTTCAGTCTCAGTTGACACGCTGACCATTCCAGAAGGCTTGTGATGTTACAAAATAAAAGTGATGTTGTTGTTCAATGGAAAGTTGGAAATTGAGATTTCGCTTACTGTTTTATCATGGATTGACCATTGTCATCAAATATTGCATTATGAGATGAGAATAGTTTTTACTTGCAGTTTCGGATGGCTTGAGGCAGTCACAACTAGCGTGCTATTGATTAAGAAATTGCGTTATCGTTTTTCTAATTACTTCATGATCGTAGATACGATCATACCCGGTTGTGAAGTTATTGTTATGACAAAACAATTTCCTAAGGGACCAGAAAGTTCTTAAGGGCGCAAAAACAACTGTAACATCACACAAAAGGGAAATTCAATATTGAAGCTGATGCAAGATGACGATGAAACAGTTTTATTTTTGTCAATGTAACACGCACATTGGACTGCTGATCTTGGCGTCTGTAATCTTAGCAAAATGCATAATTAAAATGGAAATAATACTGAGGAGATGATAGGAATGAGCACTGCTAAATGATTCAGTATCTCCAGAACAAATATTTATTATAACTAAAACATATATCGTACCTTAAGCTTAGTACTACAATGACTGTAGATTTTTATGTCCGTATCATGTCCATTGAGCGCTCTTTTATATATCCATTGTCCTTTTGAGTCACCCGTGCGTTGTCACGATAAGTTATAACAGTTCTTCTTACACTTCACTCAAACTTAGACGGAACACGTTTTTATTTATTTAGTAAAAAAATTAGGTCAGACCGCCACAAATCTGCGTCCGTCTCACTTAAGAAAAAAACGGTACAAGTCTTTAGCGCTCGAGGCTTCATTTGTTCTCCAGCGAACAAAATAGTGAAGGATCGCATATCTATCCGTATTTTTCTGTTTATATTGCCGCCCAAAGACGACGAATTACATTATTTAGAAAATTCCACCGTCGCTATGCGACGCCTTATTATACATTAATCATTATTTATAAACAAGTTATTGCCTTCTGGCTGAAAGTATTAACTACTCGTATTTGCTGTTTTAATGAAGTCAAAAATAGCGAATATCACAGGCTGTCAAGAACGAACTGTACGCTGTACATTGTTGAAATTCTTAAAACGATCCTTGGAATAATCCAGCTTATCAACCATGAGGGTGCTTCTTTCGCGGAACGTAACCAGTCTTGTTGAACCACTCTCGTAATTTAGTAATGGCCGTATCTCGATGTATTCACTTGTTTACACAGACGGAAATAGTGTTAACTCATTTATAAAGCAAGGATCATACACGGGAGTTAGATTCTTCGAAGAATTGAGGGTTTATATTGTATTGTATTGAACTGGGGCTTAGAAACGACGGAGAAGATTCGTCCCCGCCGTAGCCTTCAGTGGCTCACAACCCCACAACAGGGTACAGCAGTCCACTCACCCCACCGCCGCCCCGCACCGAACCCAGGGTTTTTGTGCTGTTCGTCCCCCAGTGGACCCCCCCCCCCCCCCCCCACACGGAAAGTCTCACACTAGACGAGTGTAACCCTAAATGTTTGCGTGGTAGAGAATTATCGTGTTCGCGGAATTACGGTGTACGCGTACGTGGAGACAGTGTTTGCGGCATAGTGTAACTGAGGCGGAAAAAGGGGAACCAAGGGAACCAGTCCGCATTCGCCGAGGCAGATGGAACACGCCTTAAAAACCATCCACAGACTGGCCGGCTCACCGCGAGAGCCTGTATAGGGAGAGAGTGGCCAACCGGACGATACGGCGGCCATTTTTCTGCCAGACTGCGGGCGGGACTTTTGAATGGCCAGTAGTGGAGTACACACTCACCGAATCAAAAGTACAAGACAATATGGCGAAATCATTCGTTAAATGCCTTTGTTTTTAGGAATAATGTGTTACAATAATTTTCACACAGCCAATTTACAGATGTGTTTTCAAATTTAACTATGTATGTTGCAAGTTGTTTTATATGTAGTAAAACGCAAAAACGACTGCCTTCGCATAGATAAGAGTACTTGGTTGGTTTCCACAGGGCTCCCGTTTGATTTATGGCAGCCCTGTTGACTGCGACTGCCCACAGCTTTCGTCTTTCTTATTTGAGTGGAAACGCTAACACGCGAAATCGACATTCGCCTCTATTGGAACAACCAAATGCAGCACAACCTGGCATCGTTTACGAACGTCTGCAGAAAGAATTACATATGTCAAAAACAATACTGTACAATTACTAACGTGTTTACTTCAAACATGTAGGCCTACCGACTTCATCACAAAACGCTTCATTATTTCAACTCGTATTTAAAATCTCAAACGCTAATTACGTACTAAAAACGATATACAGCTAAATCGAACATGCATGCACAACGCATAACAAGTCTCTCAATAATTCAAATACCATTTAATCGTTTCCAAAAGTCGTCTGAACTTCAACTCAAAAGCACGGCGAAAATAGGAAGCGCGACAGACGTTTGGCAGAAAAATGGCGCCAAAGCTAATCAACCAATCACGGGTAACTTCACCTATGGCCACTGTCTCTGTATACAGGCTCTCTAGCTCACCGGACCTCGACACTAATCCGCCGGGCGGATTCGTGCCGGGGACCGGCACGCCTTCCCGCCCGGAAATCAGTGCGTTAGACCGCGCGGCTAGCCGGGCGGGCCATTGAAGGTTGTTTCTAGAGAAAGGAATCTGCAAGACGGTGCTTACATCACGCGCTGCTTCCATTCGCTGCCATGTATTTCTCAAAACTGATTGGCAACTTTCGTGGTGATAAAGTAAATATAGTTTGGCTGGGATGTCTCACGGGGTGGGTTCTGCTGAAAGTCCCACTCGGTGGCGTCTTTGCTTGCAGATTTGACAGAGTTGTGCCGCATGTGTATTTGCAGAGTGTGGGCGAGTGCAATGAATCCGTGTATAGTGTGCTGTTACGTTTGTGATTGATGATGATGGCTCAAATGGCTCTGAGCACTATGGGACTTAACATCTGTGGTCGTCAGTCCCCTAGAACTTAGAACTACTTAAAGCTAACTAACCTAAGGACATCACACACATCCATGCCCGAGGCAGGATTCGAACATGCGACCGTAGCGATCACGCGGTTCCAGACTGAAGCGCCTAGAACCGCACGGCCAAACCGGCCGGCTAATGATGTTGAAGTGTAGCTGTTAGTTGTAGGTCACGGTAATGGGTGTGTGTAGTGTAATAGTGTGTTTGTGTTGGAGACGGTGAGAGGAGGGAGAGGTTGAAACCCGCTGCCGGCACATAACCTGCTCGTCTCGCCGAATTTAACGTCCCCGTCCGACGGACGGATCACCACGACAGCGTCAAATGTCCCCATTTCATGAGACACTGCGGAGAGTTTTGGAGTTTAAACCAAGACACGCGGTGCAAAGGCGGGTGATCAGGAACTGTACGCCACCAGCCTTCCTCTCCTTGCCGGCCAAATACTGCAAGCGAAAATTTTCCACCACCAGGGTACGAACCGTCGTACCTCCGAGTCGAGCGCCAGCGCGCAGGTCTGTGCCACAGACCTCGTCAACGGTAGCGGCCAATTTACCTGGTCGTCGAGGAAAGCGAACAACTCGGAAATATACCGCCCCCACTTGTAAACTGCGCAACTGGACTCGTTAAACTGCGCATTAAACAGCACAGAACGCAGGGTGAACGGATGCGAGCGAGGTACTCTTCGCCCGTTAACGTGAAAGCGGTGTCAATTTACGATATGTCGTACAGAACTCAAAACTAAGAGAGATGTAAACTGTAATCTGCAACTAGCACCTTCAAGAACGATTCTCCTTCGCAGTTTGTTAGTCGTTTCAACCACAAATGAGTGGCCTTGACTGCAGTTGGAACAGCTTGCAGGCTTGGAATAAAAGGTAACTGTCTTTAAATTTCTACCTGCGGTGGGAGGTTACTGTACTTCTGTTCAGCACTGCGCAAGGTGGCTCAGCAAAACGTCGTAGTCTGAAGCTACGCAGTCATGGGCCATAAAAATTGCATTTTTCGGAAATACAGTGTTGTTCGTCAACATTGCGGCCACACGAATTGTAGCCACTTGTACAACAACACTGCCAGCCACAGTTATCCTGCAGTGTTTGCGGCGATACATTTCTAGTCGAAAATGTTCATACGAGCCCTCTGTGGCTTTGAAATGAACGAAAGCAAGATAGTTGAAGTAAGTGTGTCTCTGCTCAGTTAGCATCCCGGAAGGAGAGAAAGCCTATCCGGCTTCGTGGGTATGTTCTTCTTTAAGTAAGCGAACTGATTCCGAAAATTGAACTCGTGAACTGTTACTGCACATACAGGATGTCCCATTTATCTTCACCGCTCTAAATAACTGTTTCTCCAGATACAAATAACAAAATGTTTCAAGAAAATGTTCTTTAGCCGTCAGGGGGACATAAATCAGCATGATTGCCTTCGTTGTAACTTTGTTTTTTGTAAAGATATGAACAGCGGTATGACTTTTTTAAATGGCATCCTGTATTTTTTCTTCGGTAATTCATTTCTTCTCCTAAAGACCTATTCAAAAATGTGTCACAGTGTACCATTCAGTGAAACACAACTCTATTAATTACATAAGACAACACTGACGTTGACGCTCCCAGCGCTTAGTGCGGGTACTCGGAGTAATGGAACACATCCACGTGCTGACCTTGACAGAGCACAAATGTAAACATAAGTAGAAGGCACACCCGTCATTCCGTCAGTCATCGTCAGTTGAAGAGTTGTGCGAGTGGAATGTACACCAACGAAGAGAAGGTAGAAATTCTACTCATCTATGGGGAATGTAAGTTAGCAGAACAGTATTTGGAACACTGTTTTCTTATGTGCGGGTACATTTAGTACAGTAGTTTAGTCCTTTTAAATACTGTTGCGTAGAGTAGGCATACATTAAAGGCTGTCCTTCCTACAAACTGCATCGACGTAACGTTTGTTTCATTGTTGTTGTTGAAGGAAGGCGAAATGCTACGCAGGCAGCGGAATTGTAGAGAGAGCGATATCCTGACAAGAACCCACCTTCCCGACATATGTTTACTCGTCTTGTTGCGGCGCTTCAGGAATCGGGATGTTTCGACCCACAACAACGCAATCGTCGTAGCACTCGCACAGACGAAGCTGCCGAAGTTACTGTTCTCACTTCCGTTGCTATGAACCCACATATAAGCACACGACAGCTTGAACACGAGATTGGCATTTCTAAAACCAGTGTACATCGTATTCTTACACGTCACCGGTTCCACCCTTACCATGTACACCTACATTGAGAATTGCATGGGCATGATTTCCAGAATCGTGTACATTTCTGTCAGAAAATCCTCGCCAACCCGAACCTCTTCTCCAGTTTTCTATTTACCGATTAATGTTCCTTCTCAAATAAGGGACAGGTAAATAAATGCAACATGCATTATTGGTCCAGGGACAACCCACGATGGCTTAGACAGGTGGAACATAAGCGTCAATGGCGAGTTAACGTCTGGTGTGGTGGGGTGCTTGGTACTAGAATTATTGGCCCTTATTTAATCAGTGGTAGTCTAAGCGGG
Organism: Schistocerca americana; assembly: GCF_021461395.2. Lineage (NCBI taxonomy): Eukaryota > Metazoa > Arthropoda > Insecta > Orthoptera > Acrididae > Schistocerca > Schistocerca americana. The sequence continues at coordinate 166,243,555 of NC_060127.1, read as the reverse complement.
ACAGAGTATGCCAACTTCCCCAGACGTATGCCAACTCCTCCTCTTCTGGATGAAGTGCCGCCAAGAACCGGAATGCTTATGTGGTATCAACACGATGGATGTCCAGCACATAATGCCTAGCGTGCACGTCGTATTCTGAACCAAAGGTATCCTGCTAGATGGATTGGTCGAGGAGGAACAGTTACTTGGCCTGCTAGGTCTCTTAATTTAAATCCATTGGACTTTTTTCTTTGGGGATGCATTAAAGACGTTGTCTATGCGATATTCCAACAACTCCAGAGGAATGCAGGAACGGATCGTGCTTGCTTGCAGTTCTCTCCAGCAGGCAACACTGGAAGCAGTAAATAATTCTTTCATCAAACGAGTGCACCAGTGTATCGGTGTCCAGGGTCACCGCTTTGAGCACCTTTGAATGTTCTACTCCTGGACAATGGTACAAGAGAGTCAAAGTCGATTTTGTGTTATGTTTTTACTTGGTTTTCATTTGTTTTCTGACAACTCCAGCAAGTGGAAGAGTTTGTGATCCCGGGCTCAAAGTTAATGTTGCATTATGTCACTAATAACGTTGTGTTTCAGTGAATGGTACTCTGTGATATATTTTTGAATAGGTCTTTTAGGAAAGAAAATGAATTACCGAATAAAAAATACAGGGTGCCATTTAAAAAAGTCATACCCCTGTTCATATCTTTGTAAAAAACAAAACTACAACGAAGGCAATCATGCTGATTGATGTCGCCCTGACGACTAAGGAACATTTGCTTGAAACATTTTATAATTTGCATCAGGACAAAAAGCTATTTAGGGTGGTCAAGATAAATGGGACACCCTGTATGCCTTTTCCAGAATGCAGAAATACGATTTTCATTGTACAGTTTAAAAGTAATTCGTCCGAGAACTGGTAAGACCAATACCAGTGTAAAAGACTATACCGGTTACAATCACATTGGTGGTCACCATCAGTTTTTGGCTAGTAGTGATTCATACATGAGTCTGCTCTACCTATTTAAAGTGCACATATCATTAATTTGCCGATTACTACAAGACGTTCGTAGCGCTGTGGTGGAAGGACACGACGAATTCTTTAAGCTGGGTTAAAATAACGCACAAATATTCCTGTCAACATTTTACTGATCTTCACAAGTACAGTGAGACAACTACTAGTTTCATAAATGCGACACATATACGACCAGAGAATCGTAGACAAATTCGTTTTTTTTTTTTTTTTTTACAAAAGACAGCCAGTAAGACAACTTTCTGCAGATGATGTACATGTGATGCTTCAGAAATTTTAGACGTGTTAAGGACCTATGTAGAATGAAATTACGGCTCACAACAGCACATTTTCAATTACGGCAGTAGAAGGGAGTATGGCCTTATTGAGATTGAGCGTTACTCAAGAATAGGTCGCACTAGTTCCCATATGCCGTTTGCTTTACAGATGAACCACACTTTCCTAGAATTCTCCCAGTAAACCGAAGTCAGCCAGTCCTCTACCCTACAACAGTCCTCACATGCTCTTTCCATCTCAAATTTTTTTGCGAAGCTACAGCCACATACACTGAAGCGCCAAAGAAACTGGTATAGGCATGCGTATTCAAATACAGAGATATGTAAATAGGCAGATTACGACGCTGCGTCGGCAACGCAAGACAAGTGTCTGGCGCTGTGGTTAGATCGGTTACTGATGCTACAATGGCACGTTATCAAGATTTGCGAGGGGCGTTTGAAAAGTCCGTGCAAAAATAAAAACTACTTATGTCTTTTGCCGCCCGGAGTGGCCAAGCGGTTCTAGGCGCTACAGTCTGGAACCGCGCGACCGCTACGGTCGCAGGTTCGAATCCTGCCTCTGGCATGGATGTGTGTGATGTCCTTAGGTTAGTTAGGTTTAAGTAGTTCTAAGCTTAGGGGACTGATGACCTCAGAAGTTAAGTCCCATAGTGCTCAGAGCCATTTCAACTTACGTGTTTGGGGTAAACCTTTTTTATTTTTCGATGTAGTCTCCTTTTAGACTTATACACTTCGTCCAACACTGTTCTAATTTGTTGATCCCTCCCAAATAACAGGAACTGTCCTAGTCTGCAAAATAGCTATTAGTTGCTGCAGTCACCTGCTTGTTTGAATAAAATCTTTGTTCCGCCAGCCATTTCTTCAGATTGGGGAACAAATAGTAGTCCGAGGGAGCCAAGTCTGGAGAATAGAGGGGTTGTGAAACGAGTTGGAATCCCATTTCCATTAATTTTGCTACCACAACTGGTGAGGTGCTGGTGCATTGTCGTGATGGAAAAGGACTTCTATGCGGTCCAATCGCCGGCGTTTTTCTTGTAGGTCGGTTTTCAAACGATCCAATAACGATGAATAATATGCACTTGTAATAGTTTTACCCTTTTCCAGATTGTCGATGAGGATTATCCCTTGCGAATCCCAAAAGACAGTCACCATAACGTCACCGGCCGAAGGAATGGTCTTCGCCTTTTTTGGTGCAGATTCTCCCTTGGTAACCCATTGTTAAGTTTGTTCTTTGGTCTCAGGAGTATAGTAATGTATCCATGTTTCATCCACAGTGACGAAACGACGCTTAAAGTCATGCGGATTCTTCCTGAACAGCTGCAAACCATCCTTGCAACACTTCACACAATTCCGTTTTTGGTCAAGCATGAGGAATCGCGGAACCCATCTTGGGGATAGCTTTCTTATGTCCAAATGTTCATGCAAAATACTATGTACCCATTCATTCGAGATACCCACAGCACTAGCAATCTCACGCACCTTAACTCTTCTGTCATGCAACACCATATCATGGATTTTATCAATGATTCCTGGAGTCGTAACCTCCACAGGGCGTCCAGAACGTTCAGCATCACTTGTGCCCAAATGGCCACTCCGAAAATTTTGAAGCCACTTATAAACTGTTCTAATCGAAGGTGCAGAGTCACCGTAATGTTTATCAAGCTTTTATTTAGTCTCCTGAAGCGTTTTGCCTTTCATAAAGCAATGTTTAGTCACCAAGCGAAATTCTTTTCGTCCATTTTTTGACAATCACTCGACTTCCTTGATTCACACGAATGCCAAACACAAAGAAATAGACCAATATGGGTGGAACTTGGTGTGCGTTCTTTCCAAAGATGCTACTAACTAAACATGACCTCGATACGCACCAGTGGTCCATTTCTCGGACTTTGCACTGACTTTTCAAACGCCCCTCGTGAGTGAGTTTGAATGTGGTGTCATAGTCGGCGCACGAGCGATGAGACACAGCAACTCCGAGGTAGCGATGAAGTGGGGATTTTCCCGTATTACCGTTTCACGAGTGTACCGTGAATATCAGGAATCGGGTAAAACGTCAAATCTGCGACATTGGTGCGGCCGGAAAAACATCCTGCTAGAGTGGGACCAACGACGACTGAAGAGAATAGTTCAACGTGACAGAAGTGCAACCCTTCCGAAAATTGCTGCAGATTTCAATGCTGGGCCATCAACAAGTGTCAGCGCTAGAAGCATTCAACGAAACATCATCGATATGGACTTTCGAAGCGGAAGGCCCGCTCGTGTACCCTTCATGACCGCACGACACGAAGCTTTACGCGTCGCCTGGGCCCGTCAGCACCGAGATTGTCGATGACTCGCCTGGTCGGGTGAGTCTCGTTTCAGATTGTATCGAGCGGATGGACGTGTACGGGTATGGAGACAACCTCACGAATCCATGGACCCGGTATGTCAGCAGGGGACTGTTGAAGCTGATGGAGACTCTGTAATGGTGTGGGGTGTGTGCTGTTGGAGGGATATGGGACTCTTGATACGTCTAGATACGACTCTTAACAGGTGACACGTACGTAAGCATCCTGTCTGATCACCTGCATCCATTCTGCATTCCGACGACTTGGTCAATTCTAGCAGGACGATGCGACACCTCAGCCGGCCGCGGTGGTCTAGCGGTTCTAGGCGCTCAGTCCGAAACCGCGCGACTGCTACGGTCGCAGGTTCGAATCCTGCCTCGGGCGTGGATGTGTGTGATGTCCTTAGGTTAGTTAGGTTTAAGTAGTTCTAAGTTCTAGGGGACTGATGACCACAGATGTTAAGTCCCATAGTGCTCAGAGCTATTTGAACCAATGCAACACCTCAGACGTCGAGAATTGCTACAGAGTGGCTCCAGGAGCCCTTTTCTAAGTTTAAACAGTTCTCCTGGGCACCCAACTCCCCCGGAATGAGCATTATTGAGTATACCTGGGATGCCTCGCGACGTGGTGTTCAGATCTCCACCCCCCCCCCCCCCCCCGTACTCTTACGGATTTATGGACATCCCTGCAGGATTCACTGTAAATTTCCCCCAGCACTACTTCAAACATTAGTCGAGTCCATGCCACGTAGTGTGTAGTGTTGCGCCACTTCTGCGTGCTCATGGAGTTCCTCCACGATATTAGGCCGGTGTACCAGTCTCTTTGGCCCATCAGTGTATTCAAACGACGTAACAGTGTCAGCACACCGCTAATGCTGTATGCGAACATTACGTGATAGCTTTTCCTACTGATCCGCATTAACGTATATTTTCGTACAATGGAGCAAGCTGCAGTTCACCACACGATCTAGAAATTTTGTGTAAGTCATCTTGTATCCTCCTACAGTCAGTCAACTTCTACACCTTACCGTACACCATAGCATCGCCAGCAAACAGATCATCCTCGCGATACCCTTCGATGAACTCTCGCCGCCGAGGACAACGTACTGCTTTCTATTCCTCAAGAAGTCGAGCCACTCACATATCTGGAAGGCTATTCCGTACGCTAGTACCTTCGCTAAAACTCCGCACTGGGGCACCGTGACAGATGCTTTTCGGAAATCTTGAAATTTGGGTTCTGCATTTGATTTTGATCCATAGTCCGCTGTATATCATGTAAAGAAAAGGCAAGCTGAGTTTCGCAAGAGTGTTGCTTTCTAAAACCGTGCTGATTCGTGAGCATAAGCTTTTCGGTCTCTAGGAAGTGTTTTATTTTCGACCTTAGAATATGTTCAATAATTCTGCAGCAAACCGACGTTAAGGATATTGGTCTGTAATTTCGCGAGTCTATTCTTTTATCCGTCGTGTGTACAGAAGTCACACGCGCATTTTTCCACTCGTTCGATGCTTTGCGGTGGGCAAGAGATTCGCGGTAAATAAAAGTTAAACAAGGGGCGAATGCCGTAGCGTATTGCTTCTACACCGACATAGATACTCAACAAATCACACATTAGTGGCTTGCACAGGGTTCATGGAACCACTTTAATAATTCTGTATTACTCCACTCTCTAACTGATTTCGCTTATTTTATTACGATCATTGTTTCTCCCAATATAGATCGGCGTCAGCAAAATATTTTCGCATTCGGAGGAAAAAGTTGGTGATTGAAATTTCGTGAGAAGATCCCGCTGCAACTAGAAACGCCATTGTTTTTATGATGTTCACCCCAAATCCTGTATCATGTCCGTCACACTCTCTCCCGTATTTCTCTATAACACAAAACGTGCTGCTCTTCTTTGAACTTTCTAGGTGTACTCCGTTAATACTACTAAGGATCGCCGCCTCAAAGGAGGACGGACAAGCGTAGTGTAGGCAGTTTGTTTAGTATATGTCCTGCATCTTCTGAGTGTTGTGCCAATAAAACGCAGTCTTTGTTTAGCCTCCCTCACATTTGTTCTTTCCAGTTTAAGTTGTTTGTAGTTGTAATTCCCAGGTATTTAGTTGAATTTACGGTCTTTACATTTGATTGATTTATCGTGTAACCGAAGTTTAACGGATTCCTGTTACGACTCAAGTGAGTGACCTCGTACTTTTCATTACTTTGGGTCAATTGCCAATTTTCTTACCATTCAGTTACCTTTTCTAAATCGTTTTGCAATTTCTTTTGATCTTCTGATGAGTTTACTAGACGATAAACGGCAGCATCATCTGCAAACAATCTAAGACGGCTGCTCAGATTGTGTCCTAAATCGTTTATATAGATAAGTAACAGCAGAGGGCTTATAACAGTGCCTTGACAAACGGCAGAAAACACTTCTATTTGACTCGATTACTCTCCACCAATTACTACTTATTGTGATCTCTCTCACAGAAGATCACGAATCCAGTCGCATAACTGAGACGATATTCCATAACCACGCAATTTGATTACTAGCCGTTTGTTAGGTATAGTGCCAAAAGCCTACTGGAAACCAGGAAATACGGGATCAGTTTGAAAATCCTTGTCAGTAGCATTCAACTCCTGTGAGTAAAGAGATGGTTGTGTTGCAAAAGACGATGTTTCCTATATCCGAATTGACCGTTCTCTTAGAAGTAATTCATAATCTTCGAACATAGTATATGTTCCAAAACCCTACTGCATATCGACTTTAACGATATAGACCTGTAATTTATTGGATTACTTCTACAGCCTTTCTTGAATATTGGTGTGACCTGTGCAGCTTTATCACTCTTTAGGTACAAGTCTTTCTCTTTGGTGAGTTCGTGCTTGAATACTACGAGGCCCCAGACTTCGCAGCACATTTCCCCTTCCGTGCCGCCTGTCTAGCCTCCTGCTATACTTTGCCCCCTCCCGGAGGATGTCTGGGGTCGTTTTGGGAACGTGTTCTGAAGTTTGAGTCGCCTGACTTCAGACCAGTCCTGTCACTGTTTTATCTCTTTCTTCATTCTCCGTCTCCTAGCCTTCCTCAGCTTCAGCATTTGAGGTTCGTCTTTGTCTCATTTTCCTCCCTGTGCCCTCCTGAAGGCCGGCCCACGCGTCTGACACGTAACAGGTGACAGGGTAACGCGTAATTCCCAGCCAGATGTCCACAGGTAGGTTTCGCACGTATTCTCTGGTACAGAAGGCCCAGGGAAGGATGATTGCCCGAGCTGTTACCTTCCCAAACTGTCAGTTGGTACCTCTGTCAGGAGCTCGGGAGGTGTGACCTGAAGTGTGAAAAATCACCTAAGGTGTGGGTGAGTTGGAAGGAGCGCACCATCAGAGACGCTGCCAATCATGGGGGATTTTCTCGCAATGAGCCAATCACCATCTGAGTCTACGTCTACAGAATGAGGCTAAAGATTCCGAGATCCTACCAGATGCACCTCGGTTCCTCGTGGCATCACATACTGAAGAAGGTCAGTCCTTTGCTACGGTTAATCCGTTTATAATTCGGAAAGATATTGATGCAGTTGCTGGCCCCGTGAAATCCTCCTCTCATTTACGTAATGGCATTTTGCTTTTGGAGACCAATTGTGATTCTCAAGCCCAACAACTGCTTGCAGCTTCGCTTGTCCACGGCTATCCCATTCGTGTGGAGGCCCATTGTACACTGAATTCTTTGCGTGATGTTATTTACACTTTGCTGCTCGATGGTCTGACCAAAGGAGAGATCCAAACTTACCTCTCTGATCAGGACGTCACTGCAGTCCATCAGGTGATGAAAAGAGTCGATGCAACCTTAGTGCCTTCGCGCACTCTTTTTCTCACTTTTGGTAGAGTAGTGCTTCTGTCAAAGATGAAAGCAGGCTATGAAGTTGACATGGTCTGACTACACGTTGCAAAACCGATGCGCTGCTGCCAGTGTCAAACCACAGTCGAATGTCCTGTCGAAACATGGCCAAATGCGTTACTTTTTGTAAGGATGGTCACGAGGGTGATTGTCCGCCTCACGACGGTGAATGAATGCCCGCCTGCTTCTCCCCGCTGCATCAATGACTGCCATGCAGCCTCATTCGGAGAACGCCCCATGTATCTCAAAGAACGAAGCGTCCAAGAGACCCAGGTGAGGGGAAAAAGTGCCTTACCTATTCGAAAGCCCTGTGTTTTACCATCTGGTACTTACAGTACCACTCTTGCTACACCTCGCTCCACGAAGGACACAACGATGCAGACTTGTGTCCTCAGATTCAGCACCACGGTTGTAAAATCGCCCAGTGATACAGTAGCATCACCCTCCACAACAAGCTACCAAATCGTCGCCCAGTCAACATCCGTTTCACGGGTGCACACTGCCAACCGTTCACAGGACGACACAGTGTGAACGCCAATGCCTCTGCAGATTTCATGGAAGAGGATCCTCCAGCCTCTGAGGGCTACAGCAGTGAGTATTTGTATGCTGGCACTCGGCAGCCACGAAGGTGACAATCCTTCATTTTTCTCTCCTCCCCTTTCCCCGTCATGACTCTCCTCCAATGGAACGTTAACGTTCGCGACATTAAACAAGGAGGAATTACAGCTGCTTTTGTAATCGCAATGTCTACTTGTTTGCCTCCAGTAAAACCATCTGACTGAATACCCGGCTCCAAGTTGTTGCAGTCCACATTTTTCTTCCTCGCTTCTCATTTTCACTTTGTAACGTCAACATCCCTCCATCATTCGGCGTCACCAGTGAAGACTTCCTCCTTATTGGTCAACTGCCTCACTCCTTTTCGCTGCTTGGTGACTTTAATGCACATCTTCCCCTCTGGGGCTCTTCCAGAACCTTTCTGACAGATGGCTTCTTGGCTGACCTTCTCAGTCAACTCAACCTCATCTGCCTTGACAGGGTAGCGCCCACGTTCCTTTCAGACACCGTACACGCCTATTCCCATTTGGACCCCTTGTAGTGCATTTTCCTGCTCGCCCATCGTCTCGAGTGGTCCCTTCTCTCTGACACGTACTCAAGCGACCATTTCTCGTATGCTATCCGTTTGCTGACTCGTACCCCATGTTGATGTAAGCGCAACTGGCAGCTTTCTAAGACTGACTGGAGGCTTTACTCTTCCCTAGCGATATTTCCCCAGTTGCAGATGACAAGGTAGAATACCACACTAACGTTATCTTTACCGCCGCAGAATGTTCCATTCCTCTCACTTTATCTTTACCGCGCCGTGTCCCGATTCCTTGGTGGTTTGAGGCGTGCCGCGACGCAATTCGCGCGCGGAGACGTGCACTCCGCGTTTCTAACTCTCATCCTACGATGGCGAACTACATTCATTATAAACAGTTGCGTGCGCAGTATCGTCGCATTCTTCAGGATAGCAAAACATCTAGTTGGATTTCATGTGCTAGTGCTTTTAACGTGCTTTGAACTGGATCTTTTAACAGTTCCACTCCCTCTTCCGTCTTGTGGGCTAACCTCAGGCGGCTCTGTGGGACCAAGATCCATTCCCCAATTTTCGGCCTGATGATTGTAGCAGATGATTTCATTACGGATCTTATTGTTATCTCCAACACTTTTGGCCCGCTATTTTGCGGAGATTTTGAGGTCTGCCCTCTGTCACTCCACCTTCCTCCATCGTAAACGAGTGAGGCGGCTCGGGTGAAACCCTTCTCCTCTCAGAATCGTGAATACTATAATGCCACCTTTACTATGGGAAGCTAGATCATGCTCTCGCTTCATCTCGATCTTCTGCCCCTTTAGCAGACGATGTTCCGATTGAGATGTTGCAACACCTTTCTCTTGCGGGCAAACACTTTCTCCTTCATACCTACAATCACATGAGGGCAGATGGCTCGTCTCCCAGATGGCGGCATGAAGCCACTGCCATACTCCATACCGAAGCCCGGTAAGGACAAACACTATGGTGGCTTGAGTCTTGCAATTTACTCATCAGTGCACAGTGTGAACTTCGAGCGCGCCGTTCTGCAGTTGACCATCTCGTCACTTTGTCAACCCATGTCAAGAACGGTTTTCTGCGGAAATGCCTGACTGTGGCCGTGTTTTTTAATTTGGGGACTGCCTAAGACACCTGCTGGAGGACTGCTATCCTTGTATACACGTTGAGCCTGCGAGGCCACCTGCCCCGTTCCCTTCAGGAATTTTGAAAACACCATTTTTTCAGGGTACATGTGGATTCTGCCTTTTCAGACACCTTCATCCACGAAAATTGGCTGCCTCAGGACTCTGTCCTGAGTGTCGTCCTCTTTGCTATAGCCATTAACATTATAATGGCCCGTCTGCCGCCGGGCTTCTCCAGCTCCCTATTTTGCAATCTATAGCAGTTCTCCACGGACTTGTCTCCTTGAGCGGTGTCTTCGGCGATCTGTCGATCGTCTTTACTCGTGGAGCACCGACAAAGGATTTTGTTTTTCCCACTGTCATCTTGCGGCGGCGCGGTTCTTTCAGTCCCTTTACGACGAACCTGCACCTACCTGTGAACACTGTCTCAGCAGATCATCAGTAGGGAAGCCGAGTGAAACCTACTGTACTTCGACGTGAACCAGGCTGCAATTAAAGTCACTAATCTACGTTTCGGTAGAAACACGAAATGAAAGGTTGGAAATTTTGCCCTCAATTAATATATTGTGAAACTTAGGTGAACAAGTGTCAATGCCAAGCCCGTGCTAGTCTTAACACAGTCGCTCACAATCCCTTTCACTCACGTTAGCAAGTTTATGGTGTAGCATTTCTCGAAAACGTAATAGCTACAAAAATACTGATTGTTTTTGGTTGATAATGCTCGCCAAATATTAAGTCTGTCGGTACCAAATGCAGTCACAGTTTTTTAGCCACCGACCTGCTCAATACGCCACGCGGAATATATGTCTTTTCTCGTCACAAAATTCACTTAAAAATTCCGAAATTTCTACAAACACATCGGAATAATTATGCCGTCACTTTCCAATACTTTTTATGTATGAAACACTGCTAGATCCGGCAACTTATCGTTTCCATCGGAACTACTGCTACACACGTCCGATCTCTTTCATGGCTAGACTTCTACTCCTCTCTAGAACACTCCAAGTCTTCTCTACCAGCAGAGAAAGGCGCGCGAAAAATATTGCCTTACCATTGGTCAGTTTACTCAACAGCCAATAGAAAACAACATTCTCCCGCGTCAGTCAGCGTTTTTCATCCATAACCAATCGCAAAATAGTAAACCTAACTGCACGTTTTACCGACGTAATTGTCTAATCTACTGAAGTTTTGCTTATGCATAAAGTTGTTTACTATTGTTATTTATACCTGAATTAACTTTCTCTTTACCATAAACGTACTTTACAAATCTATTCTACAAAAATCCCCTTTGTCCATATCCAAACTTCTTCGAAATGTTCCCACACTAAATCCTACTACATAACTCGTTAAACAATTATCTTCATATTAACCTTAAACCACACTCGTGCATCTTTCATACTGCTAAAACACATTTATAACATTTTACATAGACACTTCATGAAAATACTAGAACAATTTATGAAAAACATTCTCTTACTTTAGTGCCCTCTAGTGGGCACAATCGAAACTAAAATCACAGTCCTTCTATCCAATATTGTCCTCAATCGGCTGATACATAAACTACGTGCGCGTCCAGTCTGGCGTCACCATCTGTCACTCTCCAGCTCTGAGACACATCTCCCACTTAACCGCCTCCAAGGCAGGATCGTTATACGGCGCTACGCCTCAATCTTACGCCGCCTATAAACAATCCACTATCATGTAATCGGTTTGGCCATTGGCACCTTTTACACTAGCCCGCCTGGAAGTATCTATGCAGAAGCTGTCGAACTACTGCTGTCATACCGGCGTGATGTTCTACTCAGAAGATACGCGCGCCGTTTCTCTGCCATGCCCGGCCACCCATCCAATACCTCCTTCTTTGATGACGCCACTGACCGTCGGTATGGGGCGCGTCCCTCTTCTCTTGTTACCTTCTCGAGTTCACTTTCGGCTCTTGCTCCTGCAGATTAACTTCACGCTACCTGCCACTACCCCGATGGGGTGAACCCTTCACCAACTTGGCTTCGTGCGGCCGTCAGTGTTCACCTTCGACATCATTTGCTTCCTAGGGAAACTACTCCAGATTCGATCTCTCGGTGTTCAGTTTCTCAACCTATAGTCTGTCTGTGAACTCAAGAGCGAGCAACGCTTTTGGTGGGGGAAGTGGCCTTTCCCGGAAGAAGGCTGCCACCGGCCTACAGGGGCACCCAAAATCTGTTGCCCGTTATCTGTCTAGAGGTGTAGATCGGCGCGCAGTCATATACGTCGGTTCTGTTCGTATGATCTTAGTTGTCAGTGTCAGTGAGTTAACTTTGTGTACTTACTGATATACTTCGATATCCGGAAGTGGTGAATAATCGTCTAGCATTGCAAGAAAATGTTCAGAATACGAAGAGGGGAGGTATTTGCGGAGTAACGAGCGTTCGATCGTCTCTAATGTTATTACAGCGTGTATTAAAGAGGCGACCCAAAAAGAACTGTTGGCTAATATTACCAGTCCCAGTCAAAGAGCTGAAATTTATGCAAACGTCAGCCGCGTCCAACAGGACGCATAAGGAAGGAACGCGAAAATAAGCCGCATGGTTTAGTGGAATTGCCACGAAGGAATACTAATAATCTTGGGAGGAAACCCATCGCTATAGACAGTTTCAAAATCCTGTAAAACATGGACGCTTATGGAACACTAAATCTCTATCTCGGTCACAATTTACCTGATTCTAAGACATATTGCTTAAAACATGTGCGCAATAGCTATTCTAAACACTGCTAAAATTTCCTTCGAAACATGTACACAGATTCTGGACTTCTAAGCAAAAAGCTTGACATACGAGGTGCGTTCACATATTAATTTTTATTTTTTGGTAAGAATTTTATTTGTTAATCTACATCAATGTTATCCTCTTCAAAATATTCCCCATTACATAATATACAATTATGCCAGTGCTTTTTCCAATTTCCGGAACACTCTAGGAACTGTTTCTTCGGGATAGTTTATAGGTCTCTTAACTGTGCATTTTTAATTTCTTCCATGCTTGTACAACTGCTGTCTTTTAAGGCCTGCTTTAAAATGCTTATACCACTTGTCTGCCCTTGGTTCACTCATAACAGGATTACTAAAAGCAATATTTGCCATTTCTAAAAATTTCATACACTTTATTCCACTCTTATAACAAAATTTAATACAGATTCTCTAATTTATTTGTATGCTACCAAATCACATGTAACCTTTCTGACAGTGGACAACAGAGTAAATACCCAACATGCACAACATTGTACACATACTTTTGAGGCATGTTTACGAAGACAGTGACAAAAAAGTAGTGCAAATGGGGACTAATACAACACACAAAATTATAAATTTCTGCTTACTTTCTAAACACTCTTCGTGTTGGAAGAATTGTCAAGTTTCAAAGCAGTCCTTCAAAGAAAACTACTACATTTTAGTAGGAACTCAAAGTAAGAAGAAGCCTTAAATTCTACAGACTGATTACATTATATGGGGTTCGTTTTACCAATAGCAGTAGAGGAACATACATTGACATGAACAGGCATGTTTGTAGTAGAACCCTGACTTCCATTCTTATGTTAATATTATTTATTCTATGTTGTGTTTCGGCAGAAGCTATCTTTTTTTTGTATTTCTTATCGTCTTAATGTATTTGTATAAAAAAACGCAGTCGAGATGTTATCTATCTGTACACGGCGTCACCACAGGTTTAAAGCGCGCGCCGCGGCAGGCCCGGTACTGCGTTGTGAAACAGCCTGTAGAAGCGCCCTGTGACGTAGCAGGGTAGGCAGAGTGGGGACTCGCTCGCTCTTCAGTTTACCGACAGACTATACTAAGCGATAGTACCTTTGTGTACACTGACGGCACTCGGACTGACCGTGTTGTCGGGTATGCTTTCGTCATTGGCACCGACGATTTTCGGTATCGGCTTCCGAAACACTACTCACTATTTACAGCACAGCTGTTGACCCTGTATCGGGCCACGCAGTACATCGGCGACAGGTTTTTCAGTTGTGTCATCTGCTCCGATTCTCTGTGCCCTTCAGAGCCTCTGTGTGCCGCACGTAGTCCATCCCTTAGTGCAGCAGGTCGAAGAAAGCTTCCACTTGTTCACCGTTGGGGTAGCCACTATGATGTTTCTGTGTGTTCCTGGCCACGTCGGTCTGACGGGAAACGAAGCTGCTGTCGCTTGCGCTAAGGCTGCAGTCCTCCTACCTCAGCCCGCCAGTTCTTCCGTTCCTTCGGGTCTCAGTGTTGCCGCCTGTCAGCAGTTCGTGTCACTTTGGCATCACCACTGGGAACAAGCTCTGGGGAATTAAACCTCTCCCAGGCCGACCTCCTCTCGGGCCTCTCACCGCAACATCATTCTAGCTAGGTTGCGTATTGGGCACCGTCGTTTTAGCTATCGCCATTTGCTAAGCGCCGAGGGACATTTAATCTTTAGTTCGGAACCTACTTTGTCTCTCAGAGTATTTTGTGAACCTTTCCTGCCGTCCGTTGGGCTTAAGGTGCAGTCACTTTAACTCCTTCTTCGTATGTGTGTTGTAAGGTTCTGACATGGGCACGTATAACCTTAGTTGTTTTTGCGCCCTAAAACTAAACAAACCAAATCGTCGAGCAAGCGGTTGCATGTGATTTTCAAGTATGAAGCTATTGCATAAGCATACTCTGAAAGGTATCTAATTGGTATACGGTGTGGGCCGGAAGACTTACTTTTATTAAGGGGAGCCGGAGGTGGTCAAATCCAAAAAATTACTTTTTTTTTTTGCTACCGGAAATTAATTGGAACATTCCTCTCTAATGTAAACTTTGAATTATTGTTCTACTCGCCCTGGAAGTGGAGTTATTACCATTTTCCCACACGCCCCAGAGGAAATGGGCGGCCGCTGAATGCATCTAACACCCTCTCGTGACTTCCTGGCGAACTGCTTGGGATTTTCTCGGCCTGTTACGCATACAGCGCCTTATGTTAACGCATACAGCGAGTGTGCAACGGTTGGCTACATTGTTTTCTGTGACAAATATTACCCTTATTTCCTTACAGCTTACTCCTATTTTCCTCAGAATTTCGAACATCTTGCTCCATTTAATATTGTCGTACACTTTTGTTCTGGTTACGATGCCACGTTTTAGTAACCGTGTATACAAGAAGAGGAAGAACGTAGGGAAAAGAAAATTAACACTAATACCAAGTTGCGATACTACAATGAATAAGAGCGCGGAACATCGTCTCTCTGCTGTTTACCGTTTCGAATTAGTTCAGTGTTGCGCCTGTTGTTGATAGTATTATACTTCTTGTGTAAAGCGGGTAATATGCAGTATGTACAAGAATCAGGAGGGAACAATAAAACCAATTTTTCGACTTAGCACAGCCAGAATTGTTACACAAATGTCTACACGGAAAGACGCAGATTCCTAATGAGAGCGTAAACAATTTGATTTGGAAAGTGATTCCTAAAAGGGTGTTTGTAAGCATAAAAACACTGCACTTTGGCATTTATGATGCAATAGCAACCTACAACCAAGGGAACAGTGTGAAGTGTGAAGTTCTGAAGGCATTAGGATTTACAGCTGGGGTGAACACTGTACGAGCACTAAGAAATATTGACAGAGAAAGGTTAAGAGGAGCAGAAAGAAGAGAAAGGCATATGAAGTATGATGGAACAACAGGCCAGAAAAGAAGACAGAAGAGGAAGCTTTTGGAGGATGAAGAAGAAGACCCTGACAATCCATCCTATAGTGCAGGAATGTATTGAGAAACTTTGATAGCCATTTCCCGTAAATTAGAATTTTTTCGAATATAAAAACATTTTCTCAAAATCCACTCAAGCTAGAGAGATGAAATTTTTATACAGCACTCCTAGTGGTCAAACTTACATTGTAACACAGCCATTTGGCAATATGTTGAGTAGTTTCATTTCAGTTTAATTATAAAGCAATTATTTGTAAAAAAAATTTGAGTCATGAATAGAAAAAGTTATTGGAAGGAGACTAGAAAAGATATTCCAAAATCCCTCTGTCATAACTGCAATACTAAACCACTCTATATGTAAAAAAAAATTCAAATTTTTCTATTTGGTACATTCATAAATGTTCCTCAAACTTAGTGATTTTAACATGGGCAGCATAGGCACCTCCGGCTCCCCTTAAGTGATTTAAGTTGCTTCACTTCTACGAGGATATCTGATTTTAAGTTACTCATGTTTGGAGCTGTTCTCGATTCGACTTCCGGAATGTTTACCTCGTCTTCTATGGTGAAGGAATTTCCGAGGGCTTTGTTTAGTAGCTCTGTTTTAGCAGCGATTTCGTCGATAATATTTCCATTGCTATGGCGCAGAGAAGCCATTGATTGTGCCTTGCTGCTAACATACTTTATATACGACCAGAATGTCTCTGGATTTTCTGCCCGGTAAACCGAATTCGGATTCCATCCGGACCTGCCTCAATACTCTCGGCGATTTTGCTTGATTGGTTTAACGATTCTGGACTTCACGGCCTTCAAACGGAACCTTGTAACCTCCCAACAGAAAAAATCTCGTTTAAGTTCCCAATAAAAAAATTTCTTTCCGATAGTAAAAGTTCAAGTTTTAATGTGACCTTCCATTAAAGACTGACTGCATATCGAGATTTGAACTCAGCAGCGCTGCGTCATGGCCCTGTGAAATCATCCTGAATAAACTGAAAACTTTTTACCTCATAATGATGTCGCCGGATAACGCTCTCTATATATCAGCTCCTATAAGAAATGTTTTGGCACAACCCAGTGCAATGCTGTCCACTAGATTTTCATTTGTAGGAAAACAACTAATTTTCTTTTGCTTAATCAACATGAGTATGCACAGGAAAAATTCGTAAAGTCTTTGAACTCAGGTAAATGACTGGTAGGCTTTTTCTTCACAACAAAAGTTATTAAAACATTTCTGCAAGGAAAAAATTAAATGAAATGTCGTGTGGCTAGGGCCTCCCGTCGGGTAGACCGTTCGTCTGGTGCAAGTCTTTTGATTTGATGCCACTTCGTCGACTTGCGCGTCGATGGGGATGAAATGATGATGATTAGGACAACACAGCACCCAGTCCCTGAGCGGAGAAAATCTCCGACCCATCCGGGAATCGAACTCGGCTCCTTAGGATTGACATTCTGTCGCGCTGACCACTCAGCTACCGGGGGCGGACTTCTGAAAGGAATTACATGAGACTTTAACATTACAATTGTGGTTAAATCAGTTGTGGCAACTGACATACGCGCGCAGCAACAAAGAACAACATTTTTTTTTTTTTATTACCTCATACTGCATCGCCCAGGCGCCGCCATCGTTCTGCACGACCGGCCCAGCACAAGTCAACCGCTGCGCTGCACCGCCCTGTCCGAACTCCGGAACTCAAGTGCTCTGTGCGAGCTGCAAAACACGACTGCTCTCTGCGAGCTACTAAACTCGCCTTACTGCCAACACTGCTCTGACCTGCGATTCTATTGTAGCACAGATATTCCATATCGCACGGAGCGCGTGAGCAATCCATCGAAATTACATCTGCTCAAGTGCGCTAGCGAATAGTAATGAACTCCTAATGAACCCCTTACAGTCTGTAGCTTTGGTCGTCGATGTGTATATCACTTGATAGTTGTCTCGTTTGCCCAGTTTAAAATTCTTGTAGACAGCAAGCAGATCGAGTGCCTCTACGTTCGCGCGCCAACTGTCGAGCTAATAGTGTTGACGTGACTTGGCAGCGCAGTGCCGTCGCCGTGGGAAAGAGGAAGTAAGGCTGATTGCAAGTGAGGGAAACACATACAAACAAGGACACATATATGGTCCACGAAATTCTCCACTCTCTGTGGAGAACACCGGCAATGCGGCTGTCACACAGAGTGCGGCTGTGACGCACCGGCATGCGGCCTGCCGCACCGGCCGCCGCCCGGTTGTCACAGATTACAGATTCGCCGCAAGCCGGAGCGGCTGCCTGCCTCTGTTGGCGCAGTCAACTGCTCTGCTGTCACTCTGGAAGCAGCGGCGTGGGGCAGTTTTTGTCTTGTAGCTCGTAGTGCATGTATCATGGACACAGAAAGACTTACAGAGGAGGTGAGAGAATACAACTTTTTGTATGATACACGCGATCCTGATTTGGAGGTAGAATACTTTTGCCCTCGATATACTCTTGATAGAAAGCTGAAGTGTCAGAAATAGTGTTGTCACTGTGACGTCCATAACTTTCAATATCAACTACTGTAAACTCCGTAGTATGAATTAACGATCGCCAGGAGAACTAGCGAGAAGAACTGTTTGTAACAGAAGAACTGGGATGCACTATCCTTCGGGCATTTTAACCTGATAGGCTTTCCGTCTATGCTTCCAAGGCAGTCCGGAAACACCCAAAGTTCTAGAAATCCTTCTTCAGATTTCTTCCACATCTCTGTTGTAGGAGTAGGTAAATACTTGAGCTGTAGAACAGTCCATATTGCCTGGCACACTTCTTTCACAATATCTGAGACTGTTGAACGTCCTAACCGAAAAGAAAAAGCTACGGCCTGGTAAGTGTCGCCTGTAGTCAAGTATCTGGAAAAGATTAAAATCTGTTATGCCGATAGAACGAATGGATAAGTTAACGACCAAAGATATGTTTGTTTAAATTCAATAACAATGTTATGAATACAACAATCTATTAAGTAGAAAGTTCTCTCTAGCGGGACATACGTAACTAGATGTTACTATCGTTTGCTGTATTCGTAAACACTGCAAATAAATTTATCACTCCACTCGTAACTACGTTGCGGGATAGAACTTTCTTCCGCCGAACCTTTCATATCATACAGCAAAACTGATATGGAATAATTTATATGACTTCTATTTGAAGCACAAAGAGGCCACAAACAGTAAAACTTACCTCAAACAAATAGCTAGTCTGTGCCTTGTATCAATTGGCTTTCTCCAGTTCGTTGTGCGCTTCTCGGTGCTATCTTTTTATCAGGCGATGCATTTTCTCGAAACATTCTCGCGACATACGAAAATATTTGAAGAAACTATCTTCGTCAGACTCTAGATCAATACACACACGATGGTATTCTCCTAACAAGGGAACCTCCCCATCGCACCCCCCTCAGATTTAGTTATAAGTTGGCACAGTGGATAGGTCTTGAAAAACTGAACACAGATCAATCGAGAAAACGGGAAGACTTTGTTGGGAACTATGAAAAAATAAGCAAGATATACAAACAGAGTAGTCCATGCGCAAGATAGGCACCATCAAGAAGAATCTGACTTCAGGAGCGCCGTGGTCTCGTGGTTAGCGTGAGCAGCTGCGGAGCGAGAGGTCCTTGGTTCAAGTCGTCCCTCGGGTGAAAAGTTTTAATTTTTTATTTTCAGACAATTATCAAAGTTCAGGCACTCACAGATAATCAACTTCGCCCTCCAAAATTCCAGGACATGTTCAGATTTGCTTGGACATATGCAGGATTTGACGGTCTACACACGGAAAAATTTGAAAACGTTAAAAACATATGTTTCAACAGACCACAGGGTAAACTGTGAGACTGTGAAACTGTTGCATTCATTTCTTGCAGTTTATGTGACACTCTTATGTTTTCATCACTTTTTTGGGAGTGATTATCACATCCACAAGAAAACCTAAATCGGGCAAGATAGAAGAATCTTTTTACCCATTCGCCAAGTGTACAAGTTAGGTGGGTCGACAACATGTTCCTGTCATGTGACGCACATGCCGTTCAAATGCTTCTGAGGACTATGGGACTTAACATCTGTGGTCATCAGTCCCCTAGAGCTTAGAACTACTTAAACCGAACTAACCTAAGGACATCACACACATCCATGGCCGAGGCAGGATTCGAACCTAGAGACCGCGAGACCACCGCGGCCGGCCGCACATGCCGTCACCTGTGTCGTATAGAATATATCAGACGTGTTTTCCTGTGGAGGAATCGGTTGACCTATGACCCTGCGATCAAATGTTTTTGGTTCCCATTGGAGAGGCACGTCCTTTCGTCTACTAATCGCACGGTTTTGCGGTGCGGTCGCAGAACACAGACACTAAACTTATTACAGTGAACAGAGACGTCAATGAACGAACGGACAGATCATAACTTTGCGAATATAAGTGAACTTTTCACTCGAGGGGAGACTTGAACCCAGGCCCTCTCACTCCGCAGTCGCTCACGCTAACCACGGGACCAGCGCTCATGAGCTCACGCTGTCCTTGACGTTGCTTATCTTATGCATAGACTACTCAGTGTGTATATTTTGCTTATTTTTTTCATAGTTCCACACAACTACTTCCTGTTTTCTCGATTGATCTGTGTTCAGTTTTTCAAGGCCTTATCCACTGTGCCAACTTATAACTAAATCTGAGGGGGGTGCGATGGGGAGGTTCCCTTGTAAGCTTTCTCTCTTGCTATTGATGTCGTACACCCAACATCTATTCTTGGTGCCATTTCGTATCGCTAGTGCGAGTTACTCATTTCTGCAATAAAAAAAAATAAAAATAAACTCGAACAAAGTTAATGTCCCGCGTGAGGATTCCAAATCGTGTAACGCCAAGACAATCGCGCTACGTATGCAAGCTTATTAATGCGGTTCGGCCCCTTCCACAGTGTAACAGCTGACGCATCAAGAGTATCTGCCTGTGTGGCGTCCCTGGCCGCCGACGGGTCCGGCTCACCGCTGCGCCGTCCGTCGCAGCGGCAGGCCGGATTCTGTCTGGCCAGGCCTTAAACGGCCCGAGTAAACGCGTCTAAAATTGAGACGCGTATAATGCGTGTGGCGCGACGCAGCGCAGCGCGCGTTTTTGTAACATCACAGGTTCAAATGGGACCGCGTGAATTGCGACGCGACGCGGCTGCGCCAGGTCGCGCGGCGTTGTGGTTGAGGCACAGTTTCTCGCGCCGCGCGTGCCTCGCTAGCACCGTGGGAAATCTGAGGCGGGGAGCGGAAAAGTAGCCCGGCCATATGCTCACATCGGAACGGCGCATATGAGCAGTGGTAGTATTGCCCATACGATAAATTTTGCCTTACTGTGTACTGAATTTTATTGCCGTTGGGTAGTGTTTCGTTTTTCGCCATTTAAACGCTCCAGCTTTCTTTTAGCACGTTATACTTTTCTGTTATTTATATGTGCATAGTTTTGTTTTGTTTTTCTTCTGTCAAGAAAAATGTATGCTTCAGTAACTGATGAGCCATTGGCCGCTGGAATTGCACCATATGCCTCCGCGATGTTTTCAGATAGCAAGAAGGAACAGAGGGTAGCGAATAAGGAAGCAAGGAATATTATAAAATCATGCGATTAAGAATCAAGGCAGGAAAGTAAAGAAAGGTTATCTTCTCGCTGCCTAGTAAGCTAGCGTATCTGTACGATCTGTTACAAAAATTTAGAAAGGGATAATCTCCACAGGTGTGATCCCTTTGTGCATCTGGTAAAAAGCGTCCAAGATCTGAAGTATAGAAGTTTAACAGTGATTACTCTGATATGGAGGTAATAATGTAATACGACACACTGTACTACATGCATGTGAACAACATATTTCCACTGAAAGCTGGAAACAGTCGAAATGCAGTCACAAATAACAATGTTTTAATTGGTTCGCCGTGATGAGAATAAGCATTTCAATAGTTGCATGGACATTATCGGGATTACTAAACTAATTATACAACAACAGGCTACACAAATGAAGAAAATGGTTGGTTGGTTGTTTTGGGGAAGGAGACCAGACAGCGTGGTCATCGGTCTCATCGGATTAGGGAAGGAAGTCGGCCGTGCCCTTTCAGAGGAACTATCCCGGCATTTGCCTGGAATGATTTAGGGAAATCACGGAAAACCTAAATCAGGATGGCCGGACGCGGGATTGAACCGTCGTCCTCTCGAATGCGAAAAATGGTTGGTATTATTACGAAAGTAGGAATATCCTAAAAGAGTATTATGATTAGATATATTTTATTTGTTGAAATGTGCTGCTGACAAAGGCAGATCTACTTTCATGACAATGTTTTTCGAACTCCATCTCACAAGGCACACATGGCTAGCTTGTGCATTCCTGTCGCGCGCATTATCCTTCGGTGCTGACAATACACTGACCATTGTGTTGTGCGGCAGATCAATTGTTTATTTTTCTCAATAACAACTATTTTATTCGCGATCACGCATTGTCAGTTTGGCAAGCCCTAGGTGAGTAAACAGTATCTGGCATGTGCCTATCATTCCGCCTGAAGGAACGCTCGTCATTATTTTAATACTGCTCAGATCAAGAGAAGGAATAAAATCGTTTGGTAAGTTTCCATTCCAGTCGCTCAGTGTTAAAAATACGATGGGTTACGGGGATTCCACCAAAATTCCAACAGAATTGCCAATCTGTTTTTGTGTGAGTTGTTAACCTTTTCTCATTCGAAGAAGCATCACTATTTATGAGTAATGGCCACATTTCTCTTGGTGACTGGTTTAATTGTACTTCCTTTGTCACAATGTAATTTGCCAAACTCATCTCACATCAGCTATTCAGACAGAATTCCGAAACGGAGGGCCTCATTAAACAAGTAATTGGCAATCACAGAGCTCAATAGCTTACGAAAAACCTCGTAGTATCGGTTTGCACTAACATAAAAGAAGAAATTTCATGTTTATTTTCATACTAGGAAGCTCTTGTTTCGCTAGCTGTCGATAACTCTTAAAAAATTAGTCACTGGAGAGAATTAAATAAAAAAAGAAGTAGTGATAAATCGCCATAGATAAGAAAGTTCCGTGTGTTTAATAATTGGCAAAACACTCTCCCCCTTGTGTGCTATCATTCGCCAAACTTTCGTTTCGATGTCTCGAGCGGTTTAGGAGATACGAGAAATGTTGCGAGAATTTCATTCTCGTGGGCGTGAGATCGGAAGTGAGTGCGCTACATGGGATCAATTTTCTCGAGATCGGAGGCAGGTAGAGACCTCCTCCCGAGTCTAAACAAAAATTCAACATGTTAGCTGAATTTCATACACAGCAACATATGGTGTAATACGCACCAAACGCAAAATCATAGCGACCCTTAATTTTCGTTGCAAACTTTCTGAGTTTTGCGTAGTGCCTTACTAAAATGTGTACATCACAATAAGTATGGTCATTAGCGAGGTGATGGGCACTTCGCCACGAAGCTGACATATAACGCTACAAGTAAGGCAGAAATCTTATATTTTCAGAGAATAGTTTCTGTAAAATCGTATGAGAAAGATAACAGGTTGCGCGCGATTCGGTTGTCAGCGCAGAGCGTCGCCAGTCGGCGCTTGCGAAGTATGGTGTACGCGTCGCAATATGCGCTGCACCCGCGCGACCCGTGCGGCACGTGCGTGTCGCGCTGTTGTGTCGTGTCACGTGACACGCGCTATACGCGTCTCAATTTGCGCCTAGCCTTCCACCGTGTTCCTGTACGTAACGTATCGTACCCTACTGCGGGACACAGTCCTCAGGGCGGAACCTTCCTTTCGGCCGTCGTCGAAGCTGTTGCTGCGTCCACACCCGTGCGCCTTGAGGCCAGGCGCCGTACCGCTGTAGGCTGCACCACAAGCAAGTGGAGCCCCCGCCCCCGTGAGAACACAGGTATGAGTGGAATCACTCGCACGCAGATGTCGAGGAAGAGGCATGGCGTGTGGGAGAAGCACAAGTAGCCCGGCGATTAGGCGCAAGACGCACTGGTGTAAACCCACCTCTGTGATTGAAGGGTTCTGAGGAGCGAGATAATACATGACGCTCTCGATCAGAGCTCACGTTGCTCCACGCTTTCTGTTTCCAAACAGCGAATTAACTCCTAATGTTGTCGAGCCGCAAAAAACTTGCACTGGGTTCTTGAGAGACCGTAGTCCTGAGTTTTGTGGGCATTCTGGTGTATTCACAAGTATGGGATCATTTTCTTTGAATTTATATTCATAAACAAAACTAAATCAGAATGTAATGAGTAGGCACCAGTATCACAAAGCAAACTCAATAAATTCGTTTATCATCGTGAAGAGTATAAATATGATCTATCGAAAGAAGCAAAACAGTTGAGACGCCCTCTAAACCTGCTGGGCAAAACAGGTGATTAGGATTGTGGAAAGGGCCAAATAAGGTTGGGGTGGGCTTCATATTAAAATTGTAGTTTATTGTAATTTAATAACACCTTTAAACCAAAACGACACATAGCCGAACCTTTACAACCACGAGTTTCAAAACGCAATTCTTTCGCGGCTGAAGGCCCCCAAACAAGAAATCTTAAAAATCAACAAGATAAAAAATGCAATTAAAATAGCAAATAAAATATTTAAAATATGTATATATTACAGCTAGACTGAAAGCCTCAAGGGAAACTAGATAGAACAAACATATGCTAAGTGCAATACAAGTGGCAGAGGGCCACAATTAAATTTTAAAATTTTAAAATATGTCTTTGGGGCAGAAGACCGCAATGTTTTTGCTTAAAGGGTAACTTCCAGAATAAGGTTTCAAGCGGTTTAAGGCCCACAATTGATTTCTCATGTGCGGTTCTTGGCGCTACAGTCTGGAAGCGCGTGACCGCTACGGTCGCAGGTTCGAATCCTGCCTCGGGCATGGATTTGTCTGATGTCCTTAGGTTAGTTAGGTTTAAGTAGTTCTAAGTTCTAGGGGACTGATGACCACAGATGTTAAGTCCCATAGTGCTCAGAGCCATTTGAACCTTTTTTTTTTTTTTTTCAAAATTCAAAAATATATAAAGTCCAGTAAAAACAAGAATTTTTAAATCATTGGCTATGATTATAAAGGGACAGTTAAACACCGGTGAGAAGGACAATAAAGAAAACGGCACTCAGAAGCCTCCAGGGAGGTCGGTCTGCCCTCGTTCACTTAGGTGAGACAGGTGGTGAGCCCAACTACACTTGCTCTGTCGGAACACAATCAGGGTCAGCCACGGACCGACCGACAGAACGACTTGCTTGCCACCAATCAGTACATGAGAACTCAAACACAAAAGGTTACGAACGTGATTATCCACAATGAAATATGTATTAGCTGTCAAAACTACACACCATGTTGGACAGCGACAACAGGTGAGGAAAGGACGCTGCCTGAAATTACGTTAGTGGCCAGGGCAGGTAACCGGAACACCGACGGCCACAAGGCAGAAAATTCCGCTGGTGCACTCAAATTGTAGTCAACTAATCGGTGTTGCTCACAGGAAAACCTCCCGAACAGCGAACCACCGAACCACGACAGCACGAATGGACGTGGCTTGGATAGATGAAACCACTACTCAACTTTGACGTCCTGGGTCGGTGATCCACGAAGCTATTAGCGATCGGACAACTCCACACACGCTGCGACACTGCCCAGGGACCGCCAGCGGACCCAGCCTACTGCACCGCGCGGAGATAACTTCCCTGGTCCGCAGCAACCGACCGACTCCGCTCAGAATGCCGACAGCAAAGCGCGCGCGCACCCCCGAGGGAGGACTCTAACCTCCGACGGGGGGAGCCGCGCACCGTGGCAGGTTGCCTCAGACCGCGCGGCAGTCAGCATGTCGGAGCCAAGTAAATTCAGTGTTAATTTGTATTGATAAAGATAAGATTTCAGCACTTAACGCTGTCACTGACATAAAATTCCGAAAACACTTCTGCCACTGAGGTAATAAAACTTTTTTTTGGAAAGAAGTCAAATATAAATAAAATCTGTCGAAAGAAGCAAAGCAATGTCGTTACGTTTTTAATACACAGAGCGGTATCAGTAAATGCGCATAACCAAAACAAAGTAAATTCACTGTTAGTTTGTATCCGTAAAGATAAGATAGCGGAGCTTAATTGCGTCACTGACATAATACATCTGTCACTGAGCAAAAATAAAGTCCTGAACAAGGGGCTTAAACTAAAAAGATAGGTCAGGTGCGAGCGGAACTCGTCCGCTGAGGGTTCCGCACAAACTTCATGGTGTACATATTATAACTTAACTAATTACGTACGTAGGCAGTTCATCATGTTTTCGACAGCAATAGTAGCATGATACTGGTCCCGGGAGTACCAACACTTTGTATAATGTTTTAATTTTTTTATGAGATTTAATTACAAACCAACAATTCTGACTTTTTCCCTCTATTTCTTCTGTGAAATCTTGATTCCTCTTAAATTTTGTGATGGTACGTGAACGGGAAGTACCGTGGCTTTTAATGAATGAATTTGCCTCAAATGGCTCTGAGCACTATGCGACTTAACGTCTGAGGTCATCAGTCCCCTAGAACTTAGAACTACTTAAACCTAACTAACCTAAGGACATGACACACATCCATGCCCGAGGCAGGATTCGAATCTGCGACCGCAGCGGTCCAGACTGAAGCGCCTAGAAACGCACGGCCACACCGGCCGGCAATGAATGAGTTTGCGAGCATCGAAATACACTATGTGATCAGAACTATCCGGAAACCCGCAAAAACATAAGTTTTTCATATTAGGTGCTTGTGCTGCCACCTACTGCCAGGCACTCCATCTCAGCGACCTCCGTAGTTATTTGGCTTCGTGAGAGAGCAGAGTAGGGCGCTCTGCGGAACTGACGAACTTTGAGCGTGGTCGGGTGAATGGGTTTCATTTGTCA
This sequence comes from Schistocerca americana, assembly GCF_021461395.2. Taxonomy (NCBI): domain Eukaryota; kingdom Metazoa; phylum Arthropoda; class Insecta; order Orthoptera; family Acrididae; genus Schistocerca; species Schistocerca americana. The sequence goes on along the minus strand of NC_060127.1, from coordinate 166,217,307 downwards.
TACGTCTGTACACGAGATTTCCACACTCCTATACATCCCTACGTCTACTGTTTCCGATGTGATAGTGAAGTGGAAACGTGAAGGGACACTACAACACAAAAGCGTACAGGCCGACCTCGTCTGTTGACTCACAGAGACCGCTGACAAGTGAAGAGGGTCGTAATGTGCAATAGGCAGGCATCTATCCACACCATCACACAAGAATTCCACATTGCATCAGGATCCACTGCAAGTACTGTCACATTTGGTTGGCAGGTGAGAAAACTTGGATTTCATGGTCGATCCACTGCTCACAATCCACACATCACCTCGGTAAATGTCAAACGATGCCTCGCTTGATGTAAGGAGAGTAAACACTGGACGATTGAACAGTGGAAAAACGTTGTGTGGGGTGACAAATCACAGTACACAGTGTGGCGATCCGATGGCAGGGTGTGGGTATGGCGAATGCCCGGTGAACGTCGTCTGCCACCGTGTGTAGTGCCAACAGTAAAATTCGGAGGCCGTAGTGTTATGGTGTGGTCGTGTTTTTCACGGAGGGGGCTTGTACCCCTTGTTGTTTTGCGTGGCACTATCACAGCACAGGCATACATTGATGTCTTAAGCACCTTCTTACTTCCCATTGTTGAAGAGCAATTCGGGGATGGCGATCGAGTCTTTCAACAGGATGCAGCACTTGTTGATAATGCACGGCCTATGGTGGAGTGGTTACACGACAGTAACATCCCTGTAATGGACTGGCCTGCACAGAGTCCTGACTCTAATCCTACAGAACAACTTTGGGATGTTTTGGAACGCCGACTTCGTTCCAGGCCTCACCGGCCGACATCGATACCTCTCCTCAGTGCAGCACTCCCTGAAGAATGGGCTGCCATTCCCCAAGAAACCTTCCAGCACCTGACTGAACGTATGCTTGCAAGAGTGCAAGCTGTCATCAAGGCTAAGGGTGGGCCAACACCATATTGAAATCCAGCAGTACCGATGGAGGCCGCTACGAACTTGTAAGTCATTTTCAGCCAGCTGTCCGGATACTTCTGATCACATAGTGTATGTGACGTAAATAACCGTGTCTTTTATTGCAGTAACCTAGAATCTTCACTTTATTACATCAACAAGGGACCGCAGACCTTAATATGTCACACAAATTTCAGTTTAATACGTGTGCCGGTTCTTGAGAAAAACGGTTTTGAACAAACGGAAAACGCGACCCTGTAAGGGCTCCGTTATAATAGTTGAGGTGGGAAACCCCCCCAAAAAAAGTGGCAGCTCTAACTATTGGTCCTTTGGTGTTTTACGCCATGATGATTAAACATACGAAGTACCAAGCTGACCAGACGACTTTGCATAAAAATTTAAATTAGGAATTTTTTTTCCATGATCGGATTTTGATTAAATAAAACCTATACGTTGCCCCAAGCTACGCCCAAGTTAACTGTGAAAACCCCATGAAAATTCGCCCCTAAGTTTTGGAAATTAACTAGTTCAGACAATGTGTCTTCTTTTTCAGTTATCCGATTTTGGTGAAATATAGCCTATACGTTGCTCCAAGCTGGGCTTAAGTTACGTGTGAAAATCTCACAACATTCGTAATACGTTTGAAGACTATCGTGTTCAAACGGACAGACAGTCATTACGATGTTAGATAAAATTTTAAATAGCGATACTTTTTTGTGATTCTATTTTGATGAAATAAAACGTATACCTTGGCCTAAGCTACGCTCAAGGCACTTGTGAAAACCCCCATGAAACAACTTCTAGTAGTTTGGAAAGTTAGTGTGGCGAAACAGAGACGACGCTATTAGATAAAACTTTAAATTGCGATATTTTTTCCGTGGTCCGATTTTGATTAAGTGAAGCCTACGTTGCTTCAAGCTGCGCTAAAGTTACGTGTGGGAATCCAATGCGAATACATCCAGTAGTTTTGGAGATTAGACTGTTCAAGTAGACAGATAGACAGACATGACGGTTTTGTAGTTTTATTGTTAGTATAGATATTGAAGACAATGCACGACAACATGGAACAATACAGATGAAGGAGCTCGTATTCTGCCTGCCCATTCCCCCGACTTAACCCCTCACCGCATACTGTGTCAGATATGTCTCATACCATTTTCCTAATTGTGGAGCTCATATTTGAAAATCTATTTCGTAAACGCACGTTGGGATAGATACGGTGCGCTGTTAAGAATATCTGTGCAAACAATGAATGTCATCTGTCGAGAAAGTAAGGAGCTATGTAGTAAGAATCTTTGCTTTGCGCTGCGAGCTGTTCACATCAAGTTCGGTCATGCGAAAAGTTGTATTTGACGCAGTAAACATTTGAGTTCGGAGTTTGTATAATTTATAGGGGTGAAAGGACATATGTGGATAATTTTAAAGATATAAGTTCATATATTTGTCAATTAAAATGCAAATAATATTGAAACTCGGTTAGTGACACATATGGCACAACATGGTGGCATAGAGTAAACATTCATCATAACCTAACTTCCATAGGAAACTATATCTTTTCTTTGTCAGCTATGTTAAGGCAACTTATGTAACAAAGTTTTACAGCTCTTCTGCCACAATAAGAGTTATTGAGGATGTAAATATTAGTGAAGACCCGGATATGTCACCTAACAAAACATTTTCTGCAGAACGATACTTTCAAAATGAAGATGATGTGCTTCGTTCAGAGTCATATAGTGATGATGAAATCAGACCTAAGAGCTGTAATATAACAAAGAAAAGAACTGCGGTACCAGAAACGGAATCAGTGTCAGAAGATGACATTCAGATGAGGCTTACTGCTGATTGTAATCTGGATGATAATCGTGTTGAAGACAGGGTTCAAAGCGACGAATTTCAAAACGTCCTACTAAGGTGGGGAAACCTACAATACACTGGAAAGTAGGATACTTGATTAGAAAAGATGAAGAGATGAAATCCACCAGTAACACTAATCTTCCTGAGGAAATATTGGATCTTGAAACTCCTGTGGAATATTTTCAGTATTTCTTTACTGAAGACATAGAGCACTACATAACCAAACAAACTAATTTGTATTCTGTAGCCGGCCGCTGTGCATGGATGTGGGTGATGTCCTTAGGTTAGTTAGGTTTAAGTAGTTCTAAGTCTAGGGAACTGATGACCTGAGATGTTTAGTCCCATAGCGCTCAGAGTCATTTGTATTCTGTACAATGCCAACCTAATAAAAGTGTAAATATTAATGTAGAAGAAATGGAACAATTTATTGGTACGACCATGTTCATGTCAATTATTCAACTCCCAGCAACAAGGCATTATTGGTCTCAAGATGTGGGCCACCCTGCTGTAAGTGACATAATGAGCTGTAACCGATGGGAAGAAATAAAACGCTTCATACACTTCTATGTAACAGTAATCTAGTCCGCGCTAGCGACCCCAACCATGACAAACTTTTCAAAATTCGCCCACTGCTAGACCATTCGCGTGAAAGACTGTTGCGAGTGTCAAAAGATGAATTTTTAGATGTGAAGGAACAGATTATTCCAACAAAGTGCAGATCTTCACTAAAACAATACAATCCTAGTGAACCACATAAATGGGGGTTCAAAGCTTTTGTTCTTGGTGGGATGTCAGGATTCAGCTGTGAGTACGAAATTTTTGCTGGAGCTCAGAATAATGTTATAATACCTGGTGCTGGGTAGCTTTGAGGGATGAAGTAGTGAAGGCAGCAGAGGACCAAGTAGGTAAAAAGACGAGAGCTAGTAGAAATCCTTGGGTAACAGAAGAAATATTGAATTTAATTGATGAAAGGAGAAAATATAAAAATGCAGTAAGTGAAACAGGCAAAAAGGAATACAAACGTCTCAAAAACGAGATCGACAGGAAGTGCAAAATGGCTAAGCAGGGATGGCTAGAGGACAAATGTAAGGATGTAGAGGCCTATGTCACTAGAGGTAAGATAGATACCGCCTACAGGAAAATTAAAGAGACCTTTGGAGATAAGAGAACGACTTGTATGAATATCAAGAGCTCAGATGGAAACCCAGTTCTAAGCAAAGAAGGGAAAGCAGAAAGGTGGAAGGAGTATATAGAGGGTCTATACAAGGGCAATGAACTTGAGGACAATATTATGGAAATGGAAGAGGATGTAGATGAAGATGAAATGGGAGATATGATACTGCGTGAAGAGTTTGACAGAGCACTGAAAGACCTGAGTCGAAACAAGGCCCCCGGAGTAGACAATATTCCATTGGAACTACTGACGGCCGTGGGAGAGCCAGTCCTGACAAAACTCTACCATCTGGTGAGCAAGATGTATGAGACAGGTGAAATACCCTCAGACTTCAAGAAGAATATAATAATTCCAATCCCAAAGAAAGCAGGTGTTGACAGATGTGAAAATTACCGAACTATCAGTTTAATAAGTCACAGCTGCAAAATACTAACACGAATTCTTTATAGACGAATGGAAAAACTAGTAGAAGCCAACCTCGGGGAAGATCAGTTTGGATTCCGTAGAAACACTGGAACACGTGAGGCAATACTGACCTTACGACTTATCTTAGAAGAAAGATTAAGGAAAGGCAAACCTACGTTTCTAGCATTTGTAGACTTAGAGAAAGCTTTTGACAATGTTGACTGGAATACTCTCTTTCAAATTCTAAAGGTGGCAGGGGTAAAATACAGGGAGCGAAAGGCTATTTACAATTTGTACAGAAACCAGATGGCAGTTATAAGAGTCGAGGGACATGAAAGGGAAGCAGTGGTTGGGAAGGGAGTAAGACAGGGTTGTAGCCTCTCCCCGATGTTGTTCAATCTGTATATTGAGCAAGCAGTAAAGGAAACAAAAGAAAAATTCGGAGTAGGTATTAAAATTCATGGAGAAGAAATAAAAACTTTGAGGTTCGCCGATGACATTGTAATTCTGTCAGAGACAGCAAAGGACTTGGAAGAGCAGTTGAATGGAATGGACAGTGTCTTGAAAGGAGGATATAAGATGAACATCAACAAAAGCAAAACAAGGATAATGGAATGTAGTCTAATTAAGTCGGGTGATGCTGAGGGAATTAGATTAGGAAATGAGGCACTTAAAGTAGTAAAGGAGTTTTGCTATTTGGGGAGCAAAATAACTGATGATGGTCGAAGTAGAGAGGATATAAAATGTAGGCTGGCAATGGCAAGGAAAGCGTTTCTGAAGAAGAGAAATTTGTTAACATCCAGTATTGATTTAAGTGTCAGGAAGTCGTTTCTGAAAGTATTTGTATGGAGTGTAGCCATGTATGGAAGTGAAACATGGACGATAAATAGTTTGGATAAGAAGAGAATAGAAGCTTTCGAAATGTGGTGCTACAGAAGAATGCTGAAGATTAGATGGGTAGATCACATAACTAATGAGGAAGTATTGAATAGGATTGGGGAGAAGAGAAGTTTGTGGCACAACTTGACCAGAAGAAGGGATCGGTTGGTAGGACATGTTCTGAGGCATCAAGGGATCACCAATTTAGTATTGGAGTGCAGCGTGGAGGGTAAAAATCGTAGAGGGAGACCAAGAGATGAATACACTAAGCAGATTCAGAAGGATGTAGGTTGCAGTAGGTACTGGGAGATGAAAAAGCTTGCACAGGATAGAGTAGCATGGAGAGCTGCATCAAACCAGTCTCAGGACTGAAGACCACAACAACAACAACCTGGTGCTGTCTAACTAGGAGTTAGCAGCAATGCTGTTGTGCGTCTTACGCTAGCAATCCCACGACATGTGAACCACAAGTTTTTTTTTTTGTTAATTTCACTAGTATACCTGTGGAAGTGTATTTGCATAAGGAAGGAATACAGTAACTGGGGACAGTCCGTGCCAATCGTGTACTAGGTTGCATTTTTCCTAAAGAGGCAGAAATGAAGAAGAATGGCCGAGGTAGCATGAAGGAGAAAGTAGGAACAGTAGATGGCGTAGAATTGTCATTAGTATCCTGGTTTGACAACGGAGTAGTCAACACTTTGTCCACATATGTTGGATGCAAGCCAGAAGGCGAAAATAAGAGGCTTTTCAGAAAGGAAAAGTAATACAAAATGATACCTTGTCCACACTCTGTGATGATCAACAATGACTACATGGGTGGTGTCGATCTGTTAGATTCTATGCTTGGATTTTACAGAAATGAAATCAAATAAAAAAAATTGAATCTGAAGATATTCTATCATCTAATTGATCTAGCTTGTGTTAATAGCTGGCTACTATGGAGAAGGAGAAATACATACTACATGCCACTAGTGGATTTCAAGGTAGCAGTTGCAGATGCCCTCTGTAAAAGGGGCAAAACATTATCCAAGAAACGAAGTAGGTCAAGCAGCGAAGTCCAAAAACAGCTGGACAGTAAGAAGAAGAAAGGTCCTGTGGCAGATCTTCCACAGCGTCAGGTGCGACAGGATGGCGTAGATCATATGCCGGTGTGGCTCGAAAACCGTGGTCGAAGCAAATACCCAGATAGCAGCGAAATCGTACATAGCATGTCTGAAGTGCAGTGCATCATTATGTTTGAATAAGGAAACTGTTTCATGAAATTTCATAATGAATAGACTAAATGATAAATAATTTTGTTTGGTTTCTGATAAACATGTAAATTCATGAACAAAAATTGTAATTATTTAAAAAAATAAACTTAGTCCTGCTAATGTGTGTTTATATTTTGTATATTTTCGAAATGTTTTCTCATCCAGCCTGAAACTAGTATCACAGAATGAAACTTCCTGGCAGATTAAAACTGTGTGCCCGACCGAGACTCGAACTCGGGACCTTTGCCTTTCGCGGGCAAGTGCTCTACCAACTGAGCTACCGAAGCACGACTCACGGCTGGTACTCACAGCGTTACTTCTGCCAGTACCTCGTCTCCTACAGAATGTTAACCGTAGCTGCATGCTGTCCCATATATGGCACAAACCCTTAAACCAAAACTAACAAACCACACATTAGAGATATAATTTAAGTATTTTTCCAGACATCAGGACACTGAAATTAACACGTGAAATTTTTTCACAACAATAAAAAAAATGTAATGCAGTAAGAAGTTAAATCCCGAAGAGCTGTTGTGAGACGCGTTGTGAAGACGTACTTCAGCAGGTCTACGTGCAGCCGTCGACCGTGCTGATGGACGAATGCAACGTCTTACCACAAGAACTCCTTGCCAACCTTAAGCCGTCGGCACACGGACCGTGCATCCGAACGTTGAGCGTGCCGAATTTCTGACGTCATAGCGTGGAACAGCACGTTCGGGAGTCTTTACGAACGTGCAGAGCAATATCTATCATGTCAGATATTCTCAGCGTGCGTCTGAGCGTTGACCACCTACGTCACACGCACGCCATCTCCCTTCAGCACAGAGCTGTGAGGCGCCATATTGGCATTCAGTTCAAGCCTATACGACAAACGTATATATGCTGTTTCTGAGCCCCAGCAAATTGAGAATCACTCGAAAACCGCTTGATTAACTGTGTGATTTGTTGCAATAAAATAACGAGAAACGTATTCGTGGCAGTAGAATTATTGTAATTGCGTATAATGAGAGTACGTCATTTAAAGGTAGCGGCACACTGAGGATCCACAAAAAATCCATTGTTGTTGGTACAATTTGTTATAACTAAATTTCAAGTAGTAACATAGCTACGATTAAAGCATTTAGCATGTGCTAACATGTCAGAATTGTCCCCGGATGAATTGTTGTCACTTTAGCGCATGGCACTCACTGCCATGGGGACACGCATCATTAACGTCTACGCTCCCTCAGGCACCGACCGACGGCATAAAAGAGCCCAGTTTTACTCCGAGGAAATCGCTCCCCTGTTTTTAGGGCGTTATGACCAATGCTTACTAGGAGGTGATTTTAACTGCGTTCTACATCCTAAAGATCAGATTCCCCACTATGCTACATGCCAGGAACTACGTATAGTGGTGCGAGACCTCCTGCTTCACGATACCTGCGAAGTTCAACACGGTGACCCTTCTGGCCATACCTTTCTTACCAGTCATTCCGCAAGCCGACTAGACAGGATATATGTCTCACAAACTCTTAGATCTGCGATACGGGGCGCCGAACGCTGGCCGCTGGCCTTTCCCGACCATTGCGCCTACATCTGTACGGTCCTCCTTCCGCCGCAATCCGTCTGGCGCAGCCGTGCGCCATGGAAACTCAATACCTCACACTTGCATGACCTGGCGTCTCGCCAACAAGTCACTGAAACGTGGACAGCCTGCGAAAGGCGCATTCCCCGCTACCACTCGACATTGACATGGTGGTTGGACTGCGCCAAGCCGGCGATCCGGAGGACACTGATGAGATACGGGAAGGACATGGCCGACTGGCATAGCACCACTGTTGACTTCTATTATACGATTCTCCGCGATCTGGACGCTCAACCGCCGACCCCGGAAAACCAGTTGAAACGGCAAAGAACTAAGGCGAAGATAATTGCGCTGGCACGCCGGAAACTGCAAGGGGTCGTGATACGGACGCGACGCCACGATAACGCGGATTTAGAAATTCCACCCATGCATCATATAGTGTCCGACAAACGACGGCGTCGTCGGCAGATCATCAGCACTCTGACAACGCCTCAAGGAACGCAGGTGACCACTCAGAATGACATCGTTCACGCATTCGTCGAGCACTACCGTCGTACTTATAGTGAAGAAGACGCTGAAACTGCACCAGACGACTCCATTTTGCATTACGTCACGCGCACCCTCCCCCACACGGAGGCGGATGCTTTGACAGTGGCGGTCACGCGAGACGAAGTCAACAACGCAATCGCCAAGGGTGCTGTCAGCAGATCGCCCGGCATTGACGGCTTACCGATTGAGTTTTACCGTACCTTTCGGGACCTCGTGGCACCACGGTGGACGACTATGTGTCAAGAACTGATAACATCTGACCAAGCAATCCAGCAATCCCACCCACCTTTGCTGAGGGCATCATCATACCAGTCCACAAACCAGTCCGTGGTTCGATGGTCACGAGTTACAGACCGCTCACCCTACTCAATGCCGATTACAAGATTTTCGCGCGCTTACTGGCGATGCGGATCCGAACAATACTCCCTCATATCCTCTCGCCAGAACAAACGACGCCTGGAGGACAGGTTAACATACAGACTGCCACAGGGGAATGCCGCGACTTAATTGCGATGGCGGCGGCCTGCAGACTTCGTGCAGCGGTCGTCGCTATAGACTTCGACAGCGCCTTCGATAAAATGCGTCATCGTTTCCTGTTTTCGGTGGCAGCCCGGATGGGCATCCCCCCTCCGATTCTCGACGTCATCCGGCGTCTTTACGACAGTGCCAGTTCACGTGTCTAAGTCAATGGACGTTTAGCAGGGCCGGTACCTATCTGCCGTTCGATACGGCAGGGGTGCCCCCTCTGTACCCTCCTGTATGCCATTGCCCTTGAGCCCATTATTGGGGGCTTGACGACCAAGCTCTCTGGCCTCACCCTACGCCAACACACTTTTCGCTGTCGGGCATATGCTGAAGACCTCCTCCTCCTCAATCGCTCCGGCTCTGAGATTCGAGAAGTCCTCGAATAGATTACCCGTTATGGGACTGCCGCTGGCAGTGCCATGAATGTCGCCCAATCTTCTGCAATGCACATTGGACGAGGCCTCCAGGAGGGTGAAGTGGCGCCCCTGCCGCTTGTGCGGACTTTCCGGTACCTGGGCATTACCTTTACCGCCACGGTCACACGCACAGCGGCAACGAATTTCCGTCGCCTGTTACACGTCATCCGCAACGACGTCCGCCAGAACCTCTTGCGCCGCCAGGACACACTTCAACGGGTTGAGCTTCTTAATCTTTATGTGGCATCAAAATTGGTTCACATCGCGCAAGTTCTCCTTCTGCCAACTGCAATTGGGCGCAACCTTCAGGCGGCTTTTGGCTATTATCTCACGGCTGGTTCAATGTTTAAAGTCCGTTATGAGACACTTACCCTGCCCCCACGGTATGGTGGCGTCGGGCTCGTCAATGTCCGTATGCGAGCTGCCGCCTTGTACATGAGTACCATGAGAAAGCAGTGGATGGGCCAGGGTACATCTCTAACACGCAGCTTGCTTGTGGTCCTCCTACATGCTTCCCCCTCACCACCGGGGTCTGTCGGCCATATCGTGCCTCATTTGTCCCATCTTTCGACCTTTTTCGTCGACTACAGTTACATACATACCAGTCTCCCAGATACGCGCCCACCCGGGACCAAGGGTTTTTACAGCCTGCTGCTGCGCTGTGTTCCCCGGAATGTGATGGAGACCAAACATCCCTCCATCCAATGGCCCATAGTGTGGACTACCGTCCACCAGCCCTTCCTCCCTACGAACGTCCGGGCACTATGGTATCACATAGTCAACAGGAAATTTGCCACGAAGCAGCGACTGCACAACATCCCCTCTTTGTCTCCTTTGCCAGCAACTGGACACTGATGAACACCGTCTGACATGCGCCTCATCGCAAGATGTATGGCGCTTCGTGCAGCAAATCATTGCCTGCTATCTTCGGGTGCCACCAGACACCATCGTACCTCGAATGTTTCTATACCCGGAGGACAGACATTTTCCCGCCGCCAAATGTCATGCTATTACGTGGGTCAAAGGGTGGGTGGTCGCTTATCTCTTTCATGAGGGACCTAAATCCCGCCTCGACTTCTGGACCTATTTACGAACAGCCCATGCAGCTCTCGAAAACACGCCACGTTACCGAACATTATTTGCTAACTATCTTCGAGCGGTCTTTGTTAGACCTCCACTGAGTTGGGGGGTGCCTGGCTCAGAGGGCACCTACCCCTTTTCCCCCGGCGGTGTCTGAGTTTCAACCGCCTACGATCTATTCTACTTCTGACATCCGCGGATGGGAGAGCGCGTCGCAGATTGCGCGGATTTTATTTCTTTTTGCTTTTCCTTTTTCCTTTCTTTTTCTTTAACCAGAATTTATATTTCTTTTCTCTTTCGCCGATGTGTTCACATCATTTCATGATATTAGTGAATATTACAAAAACACATGCAAATAAATAAAAAACAACGCCTTCCACTACTGTTGATTCCTGTCTCCCCCATAAAAAAAAGAAAGCGTAGTGAGTAGCGTCAACGATCCACGACAAGATTAGTGGTAGAATGTTGGTTCGTGTCTCGCGAAGCTTAAATTTTTTTTTTTTCCTAACATTCGCGTATTTATAGGTTTTGATGCTTCATTATAATGTAAGTATATACTACATATCTGATGTTAAGTAAATATAAGTTCACATTCTTTTGAGGAGTGAGTTTTTTCGATTGGCTTAATGTACAGGACAGCTTGCACTACTTGTATAAATATATTTTGTTCATTTTTCTTTTGATTTTCGTAATTCACGCCTTTTAAAGATTCTGCTTCTCTGTAGGAACAGAGATCAAGTAAGAATGATCTAAGGGTTTTACCAAAATCTGGGAAAGATATAATAACTTTATCTTATGTGGAAAACTATTGCAAATTTGTGTGTCACATTGTTTGTAATGGAACTTTTATAAGCTTGTGTCCTTATTGATTGGACATCGCACTTTCCTTTTTGTCTTAAAACATGTACATGGATATTGAAGTTTTTGTTTATATTACGTATAGAACGTGAGTAGCATATGGACAATGGAGGAAATGTGCGTTTTAATAGAACTAACGTGGAAATTTTACGCGCACCCATTGAGTAAACAATGTGAAATAGGAATAGAAACATCCCACAACTGCCGCTGGAGTGCGTCTCGATCGCGTGTACCACGTTGGGGCCCACGTACGTATGCACAAGTCGCATCGTTCCTGAGCGTTCAGCAGCACGTTGAACTCGGCACGCTCAACGTTGACGTTCGATAGCACGGTCCGTGTGCCGACGGCTTTACGGCCAGCAGGGGAGGACGTTATAGTGTCTGCGCTGCCGTCCATGGTGATGGCACACTTATTTAGATCCGTGTCGAACCTTTCGTAATGTCCAGGGGGCCATAATAAATAGCGATGAGTTCAGTCTGATTATTGTCTTTTACTCATCGCATTGCGTATTTCTTTCAGTTACTTTCTCTGGTATGTTGTTGAAGTTACTTTTACGTACGGTCCAAGTTTCCTCTGTCCATGCTATTTCGCAGTGACACATCAATACGAAAGTTACTTTCGTCCTTAAGTTTTGCGCGTCAGTGTGTAATGAAAGTGTAATATGCTAGTAGATCTGTTCCGTATTTAAATGGCATTTGGAATGACATCTCGTGGTAGTGATGGAAGCTACGAGGTGGTCAGTAACAGAGTAGGCGGTATCTGGCGGGAAAGCAGAGAAGTAAAGAGCCGTCGGAACTCCCGAAAACAGTGAAGATCGACCAGTGTGTATGAAGGTTGTGGGGGCGAGCGGTAAAGCGTGTGCGTAGAAGCAAAAATCTCGGGATCGAATCCTAGCCAGGCACGGATTATCCAGTCTGTTTTTTAACAAAGGGTTTGCGTCCCAACGTTAAGGAGATTTGCCAGAAACGACGCGTCGTCCGGATTCCACGTTAAAGAGCAGAGCCCCTCTCCCTGGATGGATAACTGGAGCGTGTTAGGGACACGCAGTCGACGAAGTGGCGTCCAATTGAAAAGCTTCCACCAGGTCGTACATACACATGAATTTATTTAACTAATTTTTATTATATTATTTTTTACAATCGTATTGTCCAACTAGGATCACGTTAATAACTTCAGTTCCTCTTTTTCCTTTGTTGTTGTTTCCTATTTTTCCAGTATTCCCTCATTTTCTCCCCGTGAAGTCTCTTCCTTTCTTCTGTCCATGTTGTTCCCGATTTCTTACTTCTTCTGATTTGAAAGCCTTCCAAATTTAGTAATTTGTTTTTAAAACGGTTTCTTTCTGCTACTTCTGATTCTTTGATGTCGTTTCTTTCAAGATCTTTTCTTACTTCTGTAATCCACGCTATTGTCGATTTCTTCTTCCAGAAATATAGGAGTATTTGTTTTGTTAGTCTATTTCCATCCATTCGGTAGAGATGTCCAAAAAAGGTTAATCTTCGTTTGGCCATTACTTCAGATATTTTCTCTATATTTTTGTAGATCTCCTCATTACTTCTTATTTTCCAACCATCTGCAGTTTTCATTGCACCCATTATTTTTCTAATAATCCTTCTTTCCAGTACCTCTAGTTTGTCCATCTTATAGTTCGTCGTTAGGCATTCAGATCCATGATATGATACTACGTCAAGAATTTGACAGAGCACTGAAAGACCTAAGTCGAGACACGGCACCGGGAGCAGACAACATTCCGTTAGAACTGCTAATAGCTTTGAGAGAGCCAGTCATGACAAAACTCCAGCAACAGGCTAAATACCGTCAGACTTCAAGAAGCATATCTTAATTCCAATCCCAAAGAAAACAGATGTTCACAGCTGTGAAAATTACCGAACTATCAGTTTGATAAGTCACTGTTGCAAAATACCAAGACGAATTCTGTACAGAAGAATGAAAAAACTGGCGGAAACCGACATCGGAGAAGAGCAGTTTTGATTCCGGAGAAATGTCGGAACACGCGAGGCAATACTGACCCTACGACTTACCTTAGAAGATAGGTTAAGGAAAGGCAAACCTACGTCTATAGCATTTCTAAACGTAGAGAAAGCTTTTGACACTATTGACTGGAATACTTCTTTCAAATTCTAAAGGTGGCAGGGGTAAAATACAGGGAGCGAAAGGCTCTTACCAATTTGTACAGAAACCAGATGGCGGCTATAAGAGTCGAAGGCACGAAAAAGAAGCAGTGGCTGAGAGGGGAGTGAGACAGGGTTGTAGCCCATCCACGATGTTATTCAAGCTGTGCATTGGATGTGGTCGAATTAAATCAGATGATGCTGAGGGAATTAGATTAGGAAACAAGAAACTTAAAGTAGTGGATGTGTTTTGCTATTTGGGCAGTAAAATAACTAATGATGCTCGCAGTAGAGAGGATGTCAAATGTAGACTGGCAATGGCGAGAAAAGCATTTCCGAAGAAGGGAAATTCTTTAACATTGAGTATAGATTTAAGCATTAGGAATTCTTTTCTGAAAATATTTGTACGGTGTGTAGCCATGCATGGAAGTGAAACATGGACGATACACAGTTTAGACAAGAAAAGAATAGAAGCTTTCGAAATGTGGTTCTACAGAAGAATGCTGAAGATTAGATGGGTAGATCACGTAATGGTGAGGTACTGAATCGAACTGGGGAGAAGAGGAGTTCGTGGCACAACTTGACTAGAAGAAGGGATCGGTTGGTAGGACATGTTCTGAGACATCGAGGGATCACCAATTTGGTACTGGAGGGCAGCGTGGAGGGTAAAAATGGTAGAGGGAGACCAAGATATGAATACACTAAGCAGAGTCAGAAGGATGTAGGTTGCAGTAGGTATTGGGAGATGTAGAGGCTTGCACAGGATAGAGTGGCATGGAGAGTTGCATCAAACCAGTCTTCGGACTGAATACCACAAAAACATTATTATTGTCGTCGTCGTTGTTGTTCTTCTTACATGTCCTTGTGCCATCGGAGAATAGGAGAGGTTGTCACGAAGTTTTAATTGTCGTTCTCTTTATTGCGCACTGGGAGTCAATTTCTCTAAGGCGTTCGCATTAAAGGTCCGCGTGACTCTACGTACGACGTATGTTGAAAAAGTAACGCGAATTCTGTAATTTAGCGTGCTCTGTTAGACCGATTCGCGTTGTTTTATCGTTGTTGTACTGATTTGCATGTCTGAGAACTAAATTGTTAGTCGAATGGGATATTTATTGTGTTGTCAGCTGTCAAACATTTATTTCAGTAGTATCGGCTATTATTTATTTTGTGAAAAAACTGATCGTGGAATTTGTTACATTCTGCTATAAGAACGGAACAAAGCGTAGCAAAGTTCATCATCTCCCAGTACTTACTGCAACCTACATCCTTCTGAATCTGCTTAGTGTATTCATCTCTTGGTCCCCCTCTACGATTTTTACCCTCCACGCTGCCCTCCAATGCTAAATTTGTGATCCCTTGATGCCCCAGAACATGTCCTACCAACCGATCCCTTCTTCTACTCAGGTTGTGCCACAAACTCCTATTCTCCCCAATTCTGTTCAATACCTCCTCATTAGATATGTGATCTATCCATCTAATCTTCAGCATTCTTCTGTAGCACCACATTTCAAAAGCTTCTATTCTGTTCTTGTCCAAACTATTTATCGTCCATGTTTCACTTCCATACATAGCTACACTCCATACAAATACTTTCAGAAACGACTTCCTGACGCTTAAGTCTATACTCGAAGTTAACAAATTTCTCTTCTTCAGAAACGCTTTCCTTGCCATTGCCAGTCTACATTTGATATCCTCTCTACTTCGACCATCATCAGTTATTTTGCTCCCCAAATAGCAAAACTCCATGAAACGTGTCACAACATAATTTGTTCCAGAATTGTTGCATTTTGAACAAGAGCAGCGGCTAACACAGGTTGCTCAGGATTCGCTAGGTGAAATCAACAACGATGCATAACTGCTGAAACGTGTCATGTGATAGGTGATGAAAGTGGGTTTACAGATGTGATGTCGAAACTAAGGCTCATTGTGGATCGCCGAGGTAGAGAACAGCTCGACAAGTCCGCTCAAATGTGAAGGTTGTGCTCAGTGCGTTCTTCGAATTTTAAAGGCATAGTGCATCATGAGCTCTTGCCACAAGGCCTAATGGTCAATGAGAAGTACTGCTTTACAAGTTAGGAATACAACCCGGGAAAACAATTATTCGCGAATTTTTGGGCAAAAGGAATACTGTAGAGACGCTCCAACCTCCATATTCGCTAGCCGTGGTCGCCGTGTGGCTTTTTCTGTTCCCAAGAAAAAAAGAAAAGAAAAAAAAGGAGACCGCAAAGGGGAGCAATTTTGCAAGCATAGATAGGATTAAAAACGTATCGCCGGAGAGCTGAAGGTCGAGCTCCTGAAGGGGGGATCGGAAAAACCGCTGGCATAAGTGAGTAGCATCTAATGTGGACTGTTGTGAAGGGGATAAAATTGATGTAGAGGAACAGATAAAATTTAAAAAACATATGCATCTACATCTACATCCATACTCCGCAAGCCACCTGACGGTGTGTCGCGGAGGGTACCCTGAGTACCTCTATCGGTTCTCCCATCTATTCCAGTCTCGTATTGTTCGTGGAAAGAAGGATTGTCGGTATGCCTCTGTGTGGGCTCTAATCTCTCTGATTTTATCCTCACGGTCTCTTCGCGAGATATACGTCGGAGGGAGCAATATACTGCTTGACTCCTCGGTGAACGTATGTTCTCGAAACTTCAACAAAAGCCCGTACCGACCTACTGAGCGTCTCTCCTGCAGAGTCTTCCACTGGAGTTTATCTATCATCTCCGTAACGCTTTCGCGATTACTAAATGATCCTGTAACGTTGGATCTTCTCTGTCTCTTCTATCAACCCTATCTGCTACGGATCCCACACTGGTGAGAAATATTCAAGCAGTGGGCGAACAAGTGTACTGTAACCTACTTCGTTTTCGGATTGCATTTCCTTAGGAGTCTTCCAATGAATCTCTGGCATCTGCTTTACCGACGATCAACTTTACATGATCATTCCATTTTAAATCACTCCTAATGCGTACTCCCAGATAATTTATGGAATTAACTGCTTCCAGTTGCTGACCTGCTATATTGTAGCTAAATGATAAGGGATCTTTCTTTCTGTGTATTCGCTATTCGCAGCACATTACACTTGTCTACATTGAGATTCAATTGCCATTCCCTGCACCATGCGTCAATTCGCTGCAGATCCTCCTGCATTTCAGTACAATTTTCCATTGTTACAACCTCTCAATATACCACAGCATCATCCGCAAAAAGCCTCAGTGAACTTCCGATGCCATCCACACGGTCATTTATGTATATTGTGAATAGCAACGGTCCTATGACACTCCCCTGCGGCACACCTGAAATCACTATTACTTCGGAAGACTTCTCTCCCTTGAGAGTGACATGCTGCGTTCTGTTATCTAGGAACTCTTCAATCCAATCACACAATTGGTCTGATAGTGCATATGCTCTTAGTTTGTTCATTTAACGACTGTGAGGAACTGTATCGAACGCCTTGCGGAAGTCCAGAAACGCGGCATCTACCTGGGAATCCGTGTCTATGGCCCTCGGAGCCTCGTGGACGAATAGCGCGAGCTGGGTTTCACACGATCGTCTTTTTCGAAACCCATTCTGATACCTACAGAGTAGATTTCTAGTCTCCATAAAAGTATTATATTCGAACATAATACGTGTTCCAGAATTCTACAACTGTTAGACGTTAGAGATATAGGTCTATAGTTCTGCACATTTGTTCGACGTCCCTTCTTGAAAATGGGGATGACCTGTGCCCTTTTCCAATCCTTTGTAACACTACGCTCTTCTAGAGACCTACGGTACACCGCTGCAAGAAGGGGGGCAAGTTCCTTCGCGTGCTCTGTGTAAAATTGGTGTTTTTCGGCTTGCTTTTACTTTTTTAACGCTAGTCGTTCAGAAAAGGGAAGAGAAGTAAAATAGGTGTGCAGTGGTGCGGAGTGTCTGGTTGCCGGCTGGGTAAGTCGTGACTTCCTGCCAGAGGCGCCCGTGAGCGGAATATGAACAGCCAGACGCAGCCGCGGCCACAGCCCCACGCGTGCGTCGGCTCGCACGCTGGATTCGGCTGCGCTGGGCCTCTCTGTTGAAAATTCTCTAAGATGATGCCCAAATAGCGAGATGCACCCACGGTTTTCTCCCAGACGTAAAATAGAGACTGGGAATGAAGCACCTAAATCTCTCGAGGGACCTGACAGACTTTTTGACGGGTCGAGAGCGTCACGCCACCTGCTGGCATCGAATTGGGCGAAGAAAAACCTCCTAACGTACCTGTGGGAGGAGCTACCACCAGCTTGCTCAGTACTTTGTTGACAACCTGGATCCGTAGCTTCGTGGGGCCTGCGCCACACTCGAACCCTGCCGTCAGCTCTTGCCAACTGAAATCTGGACTGATGTGACAGTGCCACGTTTTTCCAGTGGTCTAGGGTCCAACCGGTACGGTCAGAGACCAGGAGAGGAGATGCAGGCGATGTCGTCCTGTTAGCAAACGGACTCTCGTCGGTCGTCTGTTGCCATAGTCCATTAACGCCAGATTTCGCCGCACTGTTCTAACGGTCGCATTCGTCGTGCGTCCCACATTGATTGCTGCAGTTATTTCGTGCAGTGTTGGTTGTCTGTTGACACTGACAACTCTACGCAAACGCCGCTGCTCTCGGTCGTTAAGTGTCCGAAGTAAGAGTGATTTCAGGTGTGCCGCAGGGGAGTGTCGTAGGACCGTTGCTATTCACAATATAGGCCTATATAAATGACCTTGTGGATAACATCGGAAGTTCACTGAGGCTTTTTGCGGATGATGCTGTAGTATATCGAGAGGTTGTAACTATGGAAAATTGTACTGAAATGCAGGAGGATCTGCAACGAATTGACGCATGGTGCAGGGAATGGCAATTGAATCTCAATGTAGACAAGTGTAATGTGCTGCGAATAGCGAATACATAGAAAGAAAGATCCCTTATCATTTAGCTACAATATAGCAGGTCAGCAACTGGAAGCAGTTAATTCCATAAATTGTCTGGGAGTACGCATTAGGAGTGATTTAAAATGGAATGATCATATAAAGTCGATCGTCGGTAAAGCAGATGCCAGACTGAGATTCGTTGGAAGAATCCCAAGGAAATGCAATCCGAAAACAAAGGAAGTAGGTTACAGTACGCTTGTTCGCCCACTGCTCGAATACTGCTCAGCAGTGTGGGATCCGTAGCAGATAGGGTTGATAGAAGAGATAGAGAAGATCCAACGGAGAGCAGCGCGCTTCGTTACAGGATCATTTAGTAATCGCGAAAGCGTTACGGAGATGATAAACTCCAGTGGAAGACTCTGCAGGAGAGACGCTCAGTAGGTCGGTACGGGCTTTTGTTGAAGTTTCGAGAACATACGTTCACCGAGGAATCAAGCAGTATATTGCTCCCTCCTACGTATATCTCGCGAAGAGACCGTGAGGATAAAATCAGAGAGATTAGAGCCCACACAGAGGCATACCGACAATACGAGACTGGAATAGAAGGGAGAACCGATAGAGATATTCAGGGTACCCTCCGCGACACACCGTCAGGTGGCTTGCGGAGTATGGATGTAGATGTAGATGTAGATGAATGCAGTCGGCCACTAAGTTGTCTGCACACTCTCGGCTCACTTTGCGTCTACCAGGTGTACCGGTATGAAATGAGCGTTTTTTGTGAAAATGAAACACTAATTTTTAATTGAAAAGTAAAAACATTTTATTCAAAGTACTGACCATTGCTTTCTATACATTTTGACCACCTTTCTGGCAATTTGTGGACACCACGCCAATAGAAATGTTCGTCTTTTGAATCAAACCAATCAGACACCCAATTTTCGACTTCTTCGAGGATCGAAGTGTTTCTCAGCCATGCGTGTCCCATTGGTGAAAACAAATGGTAGTCGGAAGGGGCCAAGGCTGGTGAATACGGCGGGTGGGGTAGCAGCTCCCAGCCAAGTGTTTTGATAGTATCCTGAACCAGTTTTCCTTTGTGTGCAGGTGCATTGTAGTGTACAAAAAATTACTTTGCTGTGTCTTCTGGCGCATTTTGGTCTTTTTTCGATCAGTACATGGTTCAAATTAATCATTTGTTGTCTGTAGCAATTAGCACTCACAGTTTCACCGGGTTTTAGAAGCTCATGATACACCACACCTTTCTGATCCAACCAAACACAGAGCATTGGCTTCTTGCTGAATCGATCTGGATTTGCTGTCGAGGTTGATGGTTGTCCCGGATTAACCCATGATTTTTCCAGTTTAGGATTCTTAAAATAAATCCATTTTTCATCGCCAGTAAAAATTCGATGCAAAACTGATTTTCTTTCATCTCTTTGAAGCAAAATTTGACAAATGGTTTTTCGGTTTTCCATCTCTCTTTGGTTCAATTCATGTGGCACTCATTTTCCACACTTCTGGATCTTTCCCATAGCTTTCAAACGGTCAGAAGTTGTTTGTTGTGCATCATTTAGCATTGCTGCTATTTGCTTCTGACTCAAAGTATCATCTTCATCCAATATTTCTTGCAATTCGGCGTCTCAGAACTTTTTTGGTGGTCTTCCACGTTCTTCATTTCTTACATCAAAATCATTATTTCTGAACCGTTGAAACCATCTTTTGCGTGTTGCTTCTGATAGAGCATTATGACCATATTCCTCGACAAGCATTCGATGCGGCTCTGCAGCACTTTTTTTTTTTTTTTTTCAAATGAAAACAAGAAATTAATGCTTCCCGCAAATCATCACTTTCTGGTACAAAATTCGGCATTGTTAACACGGTGAAAACGTATGATGATGTTGTTCGTTGCATGACTTGATGTATACTAAATATCTTTGACAGATGTCATACCAACCAAAGAAAAAAAGATTAAGGCTCGTTCACAACAAATGTTCCCGATCGACACATTTGTACCTTAACGCACATTTCATACTGGTACACCTGGTAGGAATATTCCCTAACGTTTTCCGAAATGGAATGCCCCATACGTCTAGCTCGAACTAGCACTCTGGGTTCAGAGTCTGTTAATTCCTGGTGTGCTGGCATAATCACGTCAGACACCTCCAACCATGAATCGCTTCAGTACAAATGACTGCTCTGCCGACGCACTGGTCTTTTATATCTCGTGTACTACTACCGCCGCCAGTATACGCACATATCGCTACCCCACGACTTTTGTGACCTCGGTGTAATGTGGCAGTGAAGTAAAGCTTGGTTAATTGCTGTCCTTCCTGTAAATGGCGAGCGCTGCACACAGAGTTGCGATTACTGGCGGCCCGCTATCGCAAACAAAGCGCGCAGTAACAGCGCCTCGGGATTTCGCGCTTCTAGCGAAGTGCGGCACGCTCTCGCAATTGCTTTACTCTCCGACGGTCGACGTAGTAGGCCTACGATAGAGTGATGGGGAGCTCGTGAATGAGTCGTTCAAATGAACGCTTCACTCCTGAAGTGTGAACTAACCACTGAATTTCAATGAACTGGTGCTTCAAACACTTCACAGATAGCACACTCCACACTTCTTTCTAGTTCACTCATTCTCTTCCCCTCTCCCATTACATCGGCGCTACGTCACTCATCCTCCATTCACTTCAATCCTCCCTCTACTGCCAGTCGACGAATCGCGCGGTGTTTGTGGGGAACGATAGGTTTACGAGGGGTTGGGGAGGTGAGGGGCGAGGGGAAAGCAGCGTCAGTTGCTTCCTGCAGTGCTGACATCATTACCCATGACTATTTGTGCAGTTAAACTTAGCGTCTACGGATAGCCTACCGTTGGCAGCGCTTGCAGACAAATGAATATTAAAGATGCAAACGAAGAGGCTGGCTGTGTGAGCACGCACAGCCAACATGAAAACAAAAGGTTTGTTAATAACGCTGAAAGAGGGATTTTACCTGAAATCGTACCAATGACTACAGGTGACAGTTTACGTTTTGAAGGAGGGCTATTATTCTCAACAAAAATAAAATCTACAGGAAAACTTCTGAATAATTACTTAACGTACGTATACAGGGTGTTAAAAAAAGGTACGGCCAAACTTTAAGGAAACATTGCTCACACACAAAGAAAGAAAATACGTTATGTGGACATGTCTCCGGAAACGCTTACTTTCCATGTTAGAGCTCATTTTATTACTTCTCTTCAAATCACATTTATCATGGAACGGAAACACACAGCAGCAGAACTTCAAACACTTTGTTACAGGAAATGTTCAAAATGTCCTCCGTTTGCGAGGATACATGCATCCGTCGCATGGCATCCCTGATGCGCTGATGCAGCCCTGGAGAATGGCGTATTGTATCACAGCCGTCCACAATACGAGCACGAAGAGTCTCTACATTTGGTACCGGGGTTGCGTAGACAAGAGCTTTCAAATGCACCAATAAATGAAAGTCAAGAGGGTTGAGGTCAGGAGAGCGTGGAGGCCATGGAATAGGTCCGTCTCTACCAATCCATCGGTCACCGAATCTGTTGTTGAGAAGCGTACGAACACTTAAACCGAAATGTGCAGGAGCTCCATCGTGCATGAACCACATGTTGTGTCGTACTTGCTCCGTGCTAATCCATACATCAAATGGGCATCTGCCAACTCCGCATTTGTAAACATTGCACTGACTGCAAAACCACGTTCGTGATGAACACTAACCTGTTGATGCTGCGTACTGATGTGCTTGATGCTAGTACTGTAGAGCAATGAGTCGCATGTCAACACAAGCACCGAAGTCAACATTACCTTCAATTGGGCCAACTGGTGGTGTGAATCGAGGAAGTACAGTACATACTGACGAAACTAAAATGAGCTCTAACATGGAATTTTTTTCCCGGACACATGTCCACATAATATCTTTTCTTTATTTGTGTGTGAGGAATGTTTCCTGAAAGTTTGGCCGTACCTTTTTGTAATACTGTGTATAGACTTTTTGACAGTGGTAAACATACTCATTCTATTTTGGATTAAATTTTAAAAGAAACGTAAAATTCGACTGCATTTCTTTGGTAGCCCTAGTTTTCGGTCCATGAATACAACAAATAATGTTTCATTTGGCAGATAGACTTTTTTGGGCGCTTCACGAGAAAATGTCGAGAAGATTAAATGTAGTACCTTCTTTATATGTGGCCGGCTTCTCTGTTTATCTTTCCTTTGTACCCTTCGACCATGCTCTTACTCAGACGCTGTAAGAGCGTAAAACGTTGCGTGCACGTTACTGCATAGTTCGGCCATCTGTTGGTAAAAGTATGAAGTATTACTAAGCTTTTTGCCGGCCGCGGTGGTCTCGCGGTTAAGGCGCTCAGTCCGGAACCGCGCGACTGCTACGGTCGCAGGTTCGAATCCTGCCTCGGGCATGGATGTGTGTGATGTCCTTAGGTTTAAGTAGTTCTAAGTTCTAGGGGACTGATGACCACAGATGTTAAGTCCAATAGTGCTCAGAGCCATTACTAAGCTTTTGTACGATCGAGGCGAAGTGAGCGTAGCCGCGGCTGAGCGGCGAACTGGGCAACTTCGCCAGGCTTCCGTACTTCATTAGAACGTTTCACGGCAAAGAGTGAAATGAATGAAATAGTTCACGGGAATGAAAGAGTTTGACACATCTCTACCAGGATAGAAGGCGAGCGGCTACGGCTCACGGGCTCGGACGGCGCCGAAGCAGGCTGACGCGAACCCGAACGTGGTGTCGCGCAGATACGCGCGGCCCCCGGGGAAGACTCAAAGTCCTTGCCGTGCGAGCCGTGACGTCAGAGCGGCGACGGGAGGAAACGGTGAACACGCCCGCCTTATCAGGAAGGGCGCGCGCTGCTGGCGGCTCCCTTCCACTGGCACACGAGACACTGCGGCGCAATTGTGAAAGCACCTACACAGTATACTGTGTCGGTAAACTGAAGAGCGAGCAAGCGAGTCCCCACTTTGCCTACCCTGCTACGTCACAGGGCGCTTCTACAGGCTGTTTCACAACGTAGTACCGTCTCTGCCGTGGCGCGCGCTTTAAACCTGTGGCGACTCCGTGTACAGATACGTCCCCGCTGCGTTTTTTTTTTTTTTTTTTTAGGCAAATCCGTTAAGAGTGTAAGGAAAACAAAAGGCGATAGCTTCTTCGAAACAAAACATTATAGAGTAAATAATATTAACATAAGAACGGAAGTGAGGATTCTACTGTAAACAAAAAACCGAATGCCCATTCATATGAATGTATGTTCCCCCATTCGTAAGGCGAACCAGATATAGTGTAATCAGTCTGTAGAATTTAAGGCTTCTTCTTACTTTGTGTTTCTACTAAAAGGTAGAAGTTTTCTTTGAAGGGCTGCATTGAAACTTAACAATTCTTCCAACACGAAGAGTGTTTAAAAAGTAACCAGAAATTTATAATTTCGTGTGTTGTATTAGTTCGATTTGCACTCCTTTTTTATTGTCACTGTCTTCGTAAACATGTCCGAAAGGTACTTGGGCAATGTTTTGCATATTGGGTATTTGCCCTGTTGTCAACTGTCAAAAAGGTTATATGGGTTTTGGTAGCATCAACTATTATTTTTTTGTATAAAAATAGATTAGAGAACCTGTACTAAATTTTGTTATAAGAATCGAATAAAATGTATCAAATTTTTAGGAATGTTAAATATTGCTTTTGGTGAGGCTTATGAGTAAATCAAGAGCATACAAGTGGTATAAACATTTCAAAGCAGGCCTTAAAGGGCAGCAGTTTTACAAGAATGGATGAGATTAAAAATGCATAGTTAAGAGACGTATAAACTATCCCGAGGAAACAGTTCCTAAAGTGTTTTGGGAATTGGAAAAAGCACTGGCATGTGAAACTGTCTATAACTTTGGGTCTCCTCCCTAAATTATTAGTTTTCCTTCGCGGCGATTCCAGTAAACCATGCGGCTTGTTTTCGCGTTCCTTCCTTATGCGTTCTATTGTGGCGAGGCTGACGTTTGCATAAACTGCCGCCCTTTCACTGGGACTGGTAATATTAGCCAACAGTTGTTTTTGGGTCGCCTCTTTAACACACGCTGTAATACCGTTAGAGACGATCGAACGCTCGTTACTCCGCAAACACCTCCTCTTCTTCGTATTCTGCACATTTTCTTGCAATGCAGGGCGATTATCCATCACTTCCGGATACTGAAGTACATCAGTAAGTATACAAAGTTAACTCACTGACACTGGCAACTAAGATCATACGAACAGAAACGACGTATATCACTGCACGCCGAACTACACCGCTAGACAGGTAACGGGCAACTGCTTTTGGGCTGCCCTGTAGGCCAGTGGCAGAGTTCTTCCGGGAAAGGCCACTTCCCCCACCAAAAGCGCTGCTCGCTCTTGAGCTTACAGACAGACTATAGCATCAGAAATAGCCGCCTCACACCCACTCTTGTAAACACGGTGCTGCAAGCGCCACAGTTATGGGCCGGGCATCCACAGCCAAACTTTCACATCTCGAACGGAAACCGCTGCAACTGTTGCAAAATTCTTCACTAAAGGCGCAACCGTACACTTGGTCTTTTTGACATTGGCCGTCAGGCCAAGTTCTCTTGCACCTTTCCCCAGTAGTTAATAGGTTTCGCTTAGCACAGCAGTGTTTGGTGCGAGTAATGCCACATCGTCAGCGTACGCTAGGTACTGTAGTGAACGATTTAAGAAGGTTCCTCATTAATGAGGATATATTGTCACCCTGTCCAAGTCCCTTCTTCACTTCCACTTGTCTGGAGATTTCGCCCTGTATTTTTACTTTACAGTTGGTTTCGCTGAGGGTCATTATAGAAAGTTTAATGGGCTTCTTAGGTATTCCAGCCTCTTCCATTACATTCCGCAATGCCACTCTTGAGATGCTATCATAGGCTTGAATGAGATTTTCACTCTACAGCGGAGTGTGCACTGACATGAGACTTCCAGGCAGATTAAAACTGTGTGCCGGACCGAGACTCGAACACGGGACCTTTGCCTTTCACGGGTAACTGCTCTACCAACTGAGCTACCCAAGCAAGACTCATGCCCCGTCCTCACAGCTTTAAGGTTCGCGAGGTTCGCAGGAGAGTTTCTGTGAAGTTTGGAAGGTAGGAGCCGAGGTACTGGCGGAATTAAAGCTGTGAGGACGGGCCGTGAGTCGCGCTTGGGTAGTTCAGTTGGTAGAGCACTTGCCCGCGAAAGGCAAAGGTCCCGAGTTCGAGTCTCAGTCCGGCACACAGTTTTAATCTGCCTGGAAGTCTCATATCAGAGGCTTGTTTAAAGTCGATATAAAGCTGGTGTATGCTAATTTGATGTTCGTAACATTTTTCAAGTAGTATACGCAATGTGGATATATGGTCACTTGTTGACCTATTTCTTCTAAAGCCACTCTGATAGTCTCCAACTCTCTCTTCCTCATATGGAGTAAGCCTGTTGGTTAGAATCTTGCAGAAAACTTTATATGTAGTATTTAGTAGCGCAATGACCAACCAACAAAACCTACCAAATCTCAGGATAGCCGACAGGGAGTTTGAAAGGGTGAGAGGCTTCAAATACCTCGGGTCGACTATCACTGAGACAAATGACATTGGCAGTGAGGTGAAAGCCAGAATAGCAGCAGGTAACAGATGCTACTTTGCCGCATTACCCATGGAGTTCGCTTCTATCACGAAAATCCAAAATCCTCATTTACAATGCAATTATAAGACCAGTTGTTATCTATGGTGCCGAAACGTGGACCATGACTGTAAATGAGGAAAGGATCCTTAGCATATGACGGAGAAAGGTTCTAGGATAGGGTGGATAGCAATGTGCGGCTGTTTGCTGATGATGGTGTGTACGGGAAGGTGTCGTCGTTGAGTGACTGTAGGAGGATACGCGATGACTTGGACAGGATTTGTGATTAGTGTAAAGAATGGCAGCCAACTCTAAATATAGGTAAATGTAAATTAATGCAGATGAATAGGAAAAAGAATCCTGTAATGTTTGAATACTCAATTAGTAGTGTAGCGCTTGACACAGTCACGTCGATTAAATATTTGGGTGTAACATTGCAGAGCGATATGAAGTGAAGTGGGACAAGCATGTAATGGCAGTTGTGGGGAAGGCGGACAGTGGTCTTCGGTTCGTTGGTAGAATTTTGGGAAGATGTGGTTCATCTGTAAAGGAGACCGCTTATAAATCACTAATACGACCTACTCTTAAGTACTGCTCGAGCGTTTGGGATCCCTATCAGGTCAGATTGAGGGAGAACATAGAAGCAATTCAGAGGCGGGCTGCAAGATTCGTTACTGATAGGTTTGATCATCGCGCGAGTGTTACGGAAATGCTT
This sequence comes from Schistocerca americana, assembly GCF_021461395.2. Lineage (NCBI taxonomy): Eukaryota > Metazoa > Arthropoda > Insecta > Orthoptera > Acrididae > Schistocerca > Schistocerca americana. Next base: position 166,190,436 of record NC_060127.1, on the reverse strand, counting down.
CAGGAACTCGGGTGGGAGTCTCTGCAGGAAAGGAGGCGTTCTTTTCGTGAATCGCTACTGAGGAAATTTAGAGAACCAGCATTTGAGGCTGACTGCAGTACAATTTTACTGCCGCCAACTTACATTTCGCGGAAAGACCACAAAGATAAGAGAGATTAGGGCTCGTACAGAGGCATATAGGCAGTCATTTTTCCCTCGTTCTGTTTGGGAGTGGAACAGGGAGAGAAGATGCTAGTTGTGGTACGAGGTACCCTCCGCCACGCACCGTATGGTGGATTGCGGAGTATGAATGTAGATGTAGATGTACGTAAAATATATGGCCCAATATATGATCAAGAAAGTTGGCGCATTCGTACCAATGCAGAACTACAACACCTTTTTGAAGACCCTGACATTGTCACTACCATTAAAATAACACTGCGGTGGGCAGAGCACGTGGTCAGAATGGAAGAAGACAGAGCGAGTAAGAGGATTTTTGATGGCAAGGCTGGAGGCAGACGGCAGAGGGGACGCCCCAGAAAGAGATATGTGGATGGAGTTGAAGAAGAAGACGTTGACATAACTTACAAGTTGTCTTCTGAGACATTATTGCGTCGATCAGCCAACACTTCACCGTACAGCACTGTATGGATAACGGGAAAACAAAGATAATCCAAATACCCATGTTTTTACGTGCTATATTTACAAAATCCGATAAACGTCAGGTTTGAAATCACACTGCATTACTTACGCTGTACTGGCTGCAGAAGTGACAGCTTATTTTGAAAATTATACTCAAAACACACTGTATTTCGTATCACTTGCCTTCATTTAATAATCGTCCAATTTTCTGTTGTTTTTTATTCACTTTTTACTGTCGAAGATCTTCATTTTTCGGAGAGTTAGAACATCGATCAGTCGAAAGAAATTTTTCTTTATAGTCTAATAAATCAACGTGAGTGGTAGAGGGTTCCCCGAACGCCTCCTATTAACTCTCTTCTCTACCGAACTCAGTTTGTACACTATATCACCACCACCTAGTAGGTGGCGGTGACTATATTCGCATCACCTAACTCCTCGTTCATAGGTGTCGCTATTAAGCACTAGCGGATTTTTTCGTCGTCTGCTTATTGCCAACTAGAAATTTGTGTAGTTAACGATAATGTTTGTTTTGATTATAACAGGATACTTCAAGCCTTGCTTTTCTTTGTTTTTTAATACGCGGGACTGCAGGGATAATCCGGAGTTTACTGTAAGGTGAAAACAAATGTTTGGAGTCTGTTTGGATATGGAAGGAAATTTACTTCAGCACAACTACAGACACTTCGAAATGTCCATATTTTTCTGCTTACTTGGAAACTAGCATTTCCACCCCAAGCTGGTATCTCTTTGGATTATAAAGGGTGATTCAAATGCCCATGCCAAAGGGTTTTATGCAACCCACAACGCCTTCAAATACCGCACATAAGATCTTCATGTTCTCTCGCTCGCTAAGTGCAAACTGTTAGTCCTACAGAAAAAACGAACAGGACCTTGCTTGCAGGAAATTTAATGTAGTTAAATTTTGTACTGGGTTACGTTTTCGGTGGAGGCCACAGTTCTCGAGTTATTCAAGGCTAACATGTTAGGTCATTTTTGTATGTTTTCCGTGGATAATGCGAAAACTACGACCTCTAGCGAAAATGCATCATAGTACTAAATTTAACTACCTTAAATTTACTACAGAAAGGTCCTGTCCATTTTTTCTGTAGGACTAATAATTTGCATGCAGCCAGTGAGAGACTATGAAAATCTGGTGCGTGGTTTTCGAAGGCATTGCGGGTTGCATAAATCCCATCAGTATGGGGTGCAGTACACAGCCTTGCCAATCCAGGTATACGTAATAGGGTCTTTGCCGTTTTCTCATTAACGCAGTTTATCGTTGTTGTCCTATGAATGAAACAGCAGCTTAAGATCATGAACTGAGACTTGCATATTCCGCTTATCAGTGGTCTGCACCGTTTTGTTTTGGCTGTCCTGTGGTATTGTGGTGCAGGTAATCAGTGTGTACCAGGTCTGGCAGCCCTATACCTGCAAACAAACAATATGTTCAATACATAACTCTTGGCCTTCAACCTGTACGCCAGAGATGTGCCAAACATTACTAGCAACAAGTTCCTCTGTGCTGATGATCTTGCTTAACACATAAAACATAGTGTTTACTCCAACCAAATGCAACCAGGACAGAAGTCTGCACATTCCTTCTAACCAGCAGAATTGCAAACCAACAGCTCAAAGTGAATTTCTGTCAGCAAAGGTTTGGACACAGGTTGCAGCCTAAATCCCTTGGTGTCACACTGCATCGACCATAGCGTATAAAGAGACCTGCAAAAAGTAACAGTCCTAAATTTAAAGTTCAAATGTTCTCCTTGTTAGTATTATTAAATTACTAATTGTTAGAATTTACTCATATTAACTTTGTGTCTAAATACTTAAACATATAATGCAAACTATAGGTATTTTATAATATATGCTGTTGTCGCCTTACGATAAATAAATAAAATATTGACACAATTTTTTCACATGAGAATGAAAAAAGAACGGGCACAGGTCGACATCATCGGTTTCTGTTCTGGAGAAATTTAGGTACTGATCCAATGACATATTTTTGAACGTAAAGGAAAAAAAAACAAAGCTACGTTCATAGCACTTCTAGATTCGGAGAAAGCTTTCGACAAAGTTTGACTGGACTACACTTGAAATTCCGGAAGTACCAGAGATAAAATACAGGAAGCAAGAACTTGTTCACAAGTTGCACAGGAACCAGATTAGTGTAGTTAAGTGTCGAAGGACTTGAAAAGAAATCATCGGTTGAGAAGGGAGTGAGGCAGATTTATAGCGTATCCCCCACGTTATTCAGTCTGACACTGAGCGAACCGTAAGGAAAGCCAAGGAGAAGAAATCTGGAAAGGAAATTAAAGTTCTGGGAGGAGAAATTACAACGTTGGGATTTCCCTATGAAACTGCAATTGTGTCATATCCAGTGTAGTTGAACGAAGTGGATATTTTCTTTAAAGCCGGGTACAAGATACGTATTAACAAACTCAGACAAGGGTAATGGATTGTATTCGAATTAATTCAGATGGGCTTATGGAATTAGATTAGAAAATAGGGCACTGAAAACAGCAGGCGAGTTTAGGTATTTGAGGTGGCTGGTCCCGGCGGAGGTTAGTCTTTCCTCGGGCATGGGTGTGTGTGTTGTTTGTCCTTAGGATAATTTAGGTTAAGTAGTGTGTAAGCTTAGGGACTGATGAACTTAGCAGTTAAGTCCCATAAGATTTCACACACATTTGAACAATTTAGGTATTTGAGTAGAAAAGTAACTTATGATGGTTGAAGTAGTACGGATATGAAGTGCAGACGCAACAGAAACATTTGTAAAAAAAAAGAGAATTGCTTAACAAGTAATATAAATTTAAACGTTAGGAATTCATTCGCTGAGTGTATTTGACTGAAGTGTAGCCTTTTATATAAGCGAAACGTGGACATCTACATGTGCATACGTGCATGGATACTCCGTAAGCGACCGTACGGCGCGTGGCGGTGAGTACCCTGTACCACTGCAAGTCATTTCCTTTCCTGTTCCACTCGCAGACAGAGCGAGTGAAAAGCTACTGTCTGTGTACCTCCGTACGAGCCTTAATCTCCCTAATCTTATCGTCATGGTCCTTACGCCAAATGTACGTTGGCGGCAGCAGTCTTGTTCTGCACTCAACTGCAAATGCCGGTTCCTTGAACTTTCTCGAAAGTGCTTCCCGCCAGTGAATCCCATTTGAGTTCCCGAAGCATCTTCGTAATACTTCAGTGTTGTTCGAACCTACCAGTAAGAAATCTGGCACCCCGACTCTAAATTGCTTCGATGCCTTCCTTTAATGTGACCTGTTAGAGACCCCTAACACTCGATCAGTACTTAACAACGGGTGGCACCAGTGTCTGGTAAACGCGGTCTCCTTTGCAGATGTACCACACTTTCCCAAAATCCTCTCAAATAAACCGAAGTCGGCCAGTCGTCTTCCCTACTACATTCCTTAAAGGCTCAATCCATTTAATACTGCTTTGCAGCTTTCCGCCTAGCCATTTAATCTATGTGACTGAATCGAGCAGCTCACTACTAATGCTGTACTGGAACATTACAGATTTGTTCTGCTGTTCTCCTGCGTTAAATTATATTTTTCTACATTTAGAGCTAGCTGCTAAAATCACACCAACTAGAAATTTTGTCTAATTCATCTTGTATCCCCCCTACAACCACTCAACTACGACACCTTACCGTACACGACAGTGTCACCAGCAAACACCCGCAGACTGCTTCCCCGTCTTCCAGGTCCTTTATTTACATGGGGAACAAGAGAGGTCTTATTACACTTCCCTGGGGCACTCCTGAGAATACCCGTGTCTCTGATGAACACTTGCCGTCGAAAACAACGTACTAGGTTCTGTTACTTAAGAAGTCTTAAAGCACTGACATACCGCAGAACTTCTCCGTTTGCTTGTTCAACAATTTGCAGCCGGGCACAATCAAAAGCTTTTCGGAAATTTGGGAGTACGGCATCCGCTTGTTGCTCTTAATTCATGATTGCCAGGAGAAAAGAGCAAGCTGAGTTCTTCACGAGCGATGCTTTCTAAATCCTTACGGATTCGTCGACAGAAACTTTTGCGTTCAAGGAGATTTATTGTATTCGAAAAAGTGTTGTGTGCCAAACCGATGTTAAAGATATTAGTCTTCAGTTTCGGGCGTCCGTTCTTTTACTCTTCTCATATACATGAGTCACCTGCGCTTTGTTCCAGACGCTTGGCCGGCCGCGGTGGCCGAGCGGTTCTAGGCGCGTCAGTCCGGAACCGCGTGACCGCTACGGTCGCAGGTTCGAATTCTGCCTGGGGCATGGATGTGTGTGATGTCCTTAGGTTAGTTAGGTTTAAGTAGTTCTAAGTTCTAGGGGACTGATGACCTCAGATGTTAAGTCCCATAGTGCTCAGAGCCATTTTGAACCAGACGCTTGGGCCTTTACACTAGGCGAGAGATTCGCGATAAGTGCAACTTAAGTAAGTGGTCAGTGTCGTAGAGTACTCTCTGTGAAACCTAAGTGAATTCCATCTGGATCTAACGACTTACTTGCTTTCAACTCTTTCAGTTGTTTCTCTACGCCAGCGATGTCTGTCCGATGGTCAAAAAACTGTATGTTTGTACGAGTCTCGTACATGAACTATTTCTTAAGTGGGAGATTTAAAACTTCGGCTTTGGTTTTGCGATGTTCTGCTGCCACACCAGACTGGTCAACGAGTGAGTGGATAGAAGCCTTAACGCACTTAGCGATTTTACGTGCGACGGTGAGCGGTCTGACAAGAAGATAGTAGAAGCATTTCAACTGCGCTGTTGCAGAAGAAGACTAGATGAGTACATCGGACGACCAAGCAGTTACAAGGCACTTAATCGAAGTGAGGAAGAAATACAATGATGAGCCGAAACATTATGACCATATGCTTAGTAACTTGTATGTCGGTCCTTGGAACGTTATACACAACTGATTCTGCGTATCAAGGATCCGAGAGTTTGTCGGTAGGTTTGTGGAGGTACGTGGCATTAGATGTCTACGCACAGATCATGGAAATAACGGGCCGCTGATTTGCGCACGCGGTGATGGCGCCCGATAGCGACTCACGTGGGTTCCATAAGATTTACATGAGGCTAATTTGATCGCTGAGACATCAACGTGAGTTCACTGTAATGATCCTCAGACCACTGTAGCACGGTTCTGGCCCAGAGACACGGACAATTATACTGCTGGAAGACGACATCGGCGTCGAGGAAGACATCAAGCTTGAAGGCATGCAGGTGGTTCGCAGCTGTCAGCGTGTCTTTGATTACTACCGCAAGGCCCGTGCAAGCGCAGCAGAACGTCCCCCACAGCACAGCACAGCACAGCACTACTCCCACCAGGCTGCGTCCGTGGCGCCCTGCACGCTTCGAGCCGCCGCTCACCTCGATGACTGCGTTTGTGGAGGCGACCATCGACCTAGTGTGTTGCAAAAAACGTGATTCACCCGACGAGCCGACACGTTTCCATTGATTGACGGTCGAATCCTGATGGTCCCGTACCGTCTGCAGTCATGTCGTTGGGTCAACATGCGAACACGTAGGGGTGGTCTGCTTCGGAGCTCCATGTTCAACAGTGTACGATGAACGGTGCGCTCCGAAACACTTGTACGTGCACCAGCATCGCGCTTTCGGCATAGATACCACAGATCACCATCTGTCTAACTTCACAGAGCAGACAAGCCTCTGAACCCCAAGTTCTGTGATCGATCTCAATACATTTCCCCATTTGCAGCCCGTATCTTCGATAGGGTGATCCCCCGTTCGTGTCTGCTCCGCCTATATACACTCCTGGAAATGGAAAAAAGAACACATTGACACCGGTGTGTCAGACCCACCATACTTGCTCCGGACACTGCGAGAGGGCTGTGCAAGCAATGATCACACGCACGGCACAGCGGACACACCAGGAACCGCGGTGTTGGCCGTCAAATGGCGCTAGCTGCGCAGCATTTGTGCACCGCCGCCGTCAGTGTCAACCAGTTTGCCGTGGCATACGGAGCTCCATCGCAGTCTTTAACACTGGTAGCATGCCGCGACAGCGTGGACGTGAACCGTATGTGCAGTTGACGGACTTTGAGCGAGGGCGTATAGTGGGCATGCGGGAGGCCGGGTGGACGTACCGCCGAATTGCTCAACACGTGGGGCGTAGGGTCTCCACAGTACATCGATGTTGTCGCCAGTGGTCGGCGGAAGGTGCACGTGCCCGTCGACCTGGGACCGGACCGCAGCGACGCACGGATGCACGCCAAGACCGTAGGATCCTACGCAGTGCCGTAGGGGACCGCACCGCCACTTCCCAGCAAATTAGGGACACTGTTGCTCCTGGGGTATCGGCGAGGACCATTCGCAACCGTCTCCATGAAGCTGGGCTACGGTCCCGCACACCGTTAGGCCGTCTTCCGCTCACGCCCCAACATCGTGCAGTCCGCCTCCAGTGGTGTCGCGACAGGCGTGAATGGAGGGACGAATGGAGACGTGTCGTCTTCAGCGATGAGAGTCGCTTCTGCCTTGGTGCCAATGATGGTCGTATGCGTGTTTGGCGCCGTGCAGGTGAGCGCCACAATCAGGACTGCATACGACCGAGGCACACAGGGCCAACACCCGGCATCATGGTGTGGGGAGCGATCTCCTACACTGGCCGTACACCACTGGTGACCGTCGAGGGGACACTGAATAGTGCACGGTACATCCAAACCGTCATCGAACCCATCATTCTACCATTCCTAGACCGGCAAGGGAACTTGCTGTTCCAACAGGACAATGCACGTCCGCATGTATCCCGTGCCACCCAACGTGCTCTAGAAGGTGTAAGTCAACTACCCTGGCCAGCAAGATCTCCGGATCTGTCCCCCATTGAGCATGTTTGGGACTGGATGAAGCGGCGTCTCACGCGGTCTGCACGTCCAGCACAAACGCTGGTCCAACTGAGGCGCCAGGTGGAAATGGCATGGCAAGCCGTTCCACAGGACTACATCCAGCATCTCTACGATCGTCTCCATGGGAGAATAGCAGCCTGCATTGCTGCGAAAGGTGGATATACACTGTACTAGTGCCGACATTGTGCATGCTCTGTTGCCTGTGTCTATGTGCCTGTGGTTCTGTCAGTGTGATCATGTGATGTATCTGACCCCGGGAATGTGTCAATAAAGTTTCCCCTTCCTGGGACAATGAATTCACGGTGTTCTTATTTCAATTTCCAGGAGTGTATTTTTGTTGCTGCGTCATGTGCCCACAACGCCACCAGGCCGCATCAGACGTCACGGTTGGCAGTGGCCAGAATCATACAATGAAGGCTTTCACCACCGGATGGTACTGTTGTTGATAATTCTTCCGGGTTATATGGCCGGGTCCATGGAATACTTCTATTCCTAACGTTTCGTCCAATACTACGTTGGACATCCTCAGAGGTATGGCTGGTCCTGTTGTCCTGCCGACTGACGAGTCGGGCGTCGGAGAGCGGCCTAAATACTGAGCAAAGTGGGTAAGGTTACGGATCGAATCGGCAAAATTTTGCTGAAATATTAAGTGAAACCGGTATTCAAACCTACCAGAAAAATAGGACAAGTACTTCGTTCTGTTATAGATAGGCCACCATTATCATCTAGCGGTGTGTATAAAATTACGTGTACCTGTGGCAAGGTCTATATTGGTACTACGAAAAGAAGTGCGAATACGAGGGTAAAGGGGCATAAAAGTCTTTGCCGACTGGGTAATATAGATAAATCGACCGTTGCCGACCATGCACTTCAGTCCGGTGACAATGCAGTTAAGTTTTCTGAAACTACAGTTTTAAGTGCCACCACGAACTATTATCCACGACTGTACAGGGAAGCTATTGAAATTTATAAACATGAAGATAATTTTAATAGAAAAGAAGAGGCCTTGAAATTAAGCGAGATGTGGACAGTGACGTTACAGAATCGATAAGTGATTTTTATCTATGACGGACTATTATCGATAGTTACATTTTATCTTTGACTAGTTTTCTCTCTGCTACTATGTGCAAGCTAGACCACGCCCACTTTCCTCAGTATTTAGGCCGCTCTCCGACGCCCGACTCCTCAGTCGGCAGGACTCAGCAGGACCAGCCATACCTCTGAGGATGTCCAACGTAGTATTGGACGAAACGTTAGGAATAGAAGAATTCCATGGACCACGGCCATATAACCCGGAAGAATTACCAACAACAGTGGTCAGAATGTTTTGGATTATGAGTGTATTTACGGCATAGGCTCACTAAAAGAAAGTTTGACACATCGTCAGTTTGGTAACGGAAATAAGTCCGTGTGGTAAAAATCGTAGAGAGGGAGATCGAGTGTACTCTACTAAGCAGGAGGAATGAGATTGTAGATTGCGGTAGTTATGCAGGGAGAGATAGAGAGATAGACTAGCTTCGAGAGTTGCAATCACACCAGTTTTCGGTCGGAAGACCACAAAAAGAACAATTTCCCTTCGAGGTGATGATAAAAACTTTGATTGCCCAAGACATGTACGAATGTTGGACAGTGGAGAGTAAGCAGGTGCACACTTAGCGATCTGCTGCACCGGCGGGGCAGTGCCTGCCCGCTGCTGGTCGTCGTTAACAACTGGTCCAGTCGGCGCCTGCCTTGACACAATCTTATCTCGGGGAAGGCTATTCTTGGCGGCCACTCGCGGCTCGCTTATCATCGCATCCACGCGGAACACGAGAGGAGCCTTACCGGGGAGAGGATACGGCAGGCAGGGACGTACGCCAAACCACTGGCTGTGTCATCTGGCACAGGGTGCAACTTGCTACTGCCTTCGGCGTGGTGACTGCCAAGGAAGTTGAGAGACGCTCTTCCGTCCGCCTCGGTGGCTGCGCGGTCAGCGCCGCAGAATCCCGACACAAGTGGCTCGGGTTCATTTACCAGCCAGGTAGGAGATTTTCTCTGCTCGGGAACTGGGTGTTGCGTTGCCCTTATGTTCGTATCGTCATTATTGACATTCCGCTGTTCTGATGGCTGAATGGGCACGCCACGAAAGACAATAAACACCAGTTTCAAGAAATCGCGGAACCCAGAGTGTGCACAATTTCCGTTGCTGCAGACTGTTTCGAACGATAAAACTGACACTGGCTATTTAGTTGCGCACCTGTTGAGCAGTGTCCGCGACAGTCACCCTGCTGTCGCTGAGAATCATTTCCTCAACTGCCAGTACAGTGTCATCTGTTCCTTGCAGTCGGCATTTCTTCCACGATCGGCACCACCCACGTATGTGTGGCCTCGGTCATACTGCAGGCGCCATTTCACTAAGAAGTTTGCAATTGTTCCATATTCCGCCAGGATTTCCCAATGAATCTCAGTGCAATTTACTGTACATTGACTGTGCCCAGGAGTCGTGCTTCCTCGTATACCTCAACGCTGGAGTACGTTTCTTGGCGTGGGACGTGATGTGTAACTTCCTTTCTGAAGTCCCTACGTACATCTACACTGAAGCGCCACAGAACCTCGTGAGATATGTAAACAGGCAGAATACGGCACTGCGGTCGGCAACGCCTATATAAGACAAGTGTCTGGTGCAGTTGTTAGATCGGTTACTGCTGTTACAATGCTAGCTTATCAAGATTCAAATGAGTTTGAAAAGCGGTCTTATAGTCGGCGCACGAGCCATGGGACACAGCATCTCCGAGGTAGCGATGAAGTGGGGATTTTCCTGTATGACCATTTCACGAGAATACCGTGAATATCAGGAATCCGGCAAAACATCAAATCTCCGACATCGCTGCGGCCGGAGAAAGATCCGGGACCAACGGTGACTGAAGAGAATCGTCCAACGTGACAGAAGCGCAACCCTTCCGCAAACTGCTGCAGATTTTAGTGCTGGGCCATCAACAAGTTTCAGCGAGCGAATCCATATGGGCTTTCGCAGCCGAAGGCCCACTCGTATACCATTGATGACTGCACGGCACAAAGCTTTACGCCTCGCTTGGGCCCGTCTACACCAACATTGGACTGTTGATGACTGGAAACATGTTGCCTAGTCGGACGAGCCTCGTTTGAAATTGTATGGAGCGGATGGACGTGTAGAGGTATGGACCCTTCATGTTATCGGGGGACTGTTCAAACTGGTAGAGGCTCTGTAATGGTGTGGGGCGTGTGCAGTTGGAGTGATATGGGAACCCTTATACGGCTAGATACGACTCTCACAGATGACACGTACGTAAGTATCCTGTCTGATAACCTGCATCCATTCATGTTCATTGTGCATTCCGACGGACTTGGGAAATTTCAGCAGGGCAATGCGACAACCGACGCGTGTAGGATTACAATAGAGTGGTTCCGGGAACACTCTTCTGCATTTAATCACTTCCACTGCCCACCAAACTCCCCAGACATTAACATTATTGAGCATATCTAGGATGCCTTGCATCGTGCTGTTCATCAGAGATCTCCACCCTCTCGTAATCTTACGTATTTATGGACAGCCATGCAGGATTCACGGTGTCGATTCCCTCCAGCACTACTTCAGACATTAGTCGAGTCCATGACACGTGGTGCTGGGGCACTTCCGCGTGCTCGCGGGGGCACTAAGCGATATTCGGCAAGTGTACCAGTTTCTTTGGCTCTTCGGTGTATTAGGTTGGAGCTGAAGTTCGTAGCGTTTTTTGTTTTGTATGTTGGTATTCTGATTGGTACAGGTTAATTTATCGATTGTCATTTGTTCTGTGTATAGTGAAATGGTGTACCTAGAGCCGTCCTTACGTTATTTATTGTATAGCTACCAGTTGCGATGGGTCAGTACTCCACCTTTAGGTCTTAACTGACGCAATCTCATACACGATTCATCAGTGGCCAACATGTATGAACTGGTTTTTGCAGACTACCAACTGACTGAGGTAGTTGGTAGTTGATAATTGGAGATACAAAATCGTTGTTAGAGTGAGTCTGCGAAAATAAGATGTTGGTCACTGATGGGTTGTGTATGCCGATGCAGTTAACCCTTCAGCGTCAGGTAAGCCTGAAGATGGTGTACTGAAGCACTGAAATTAGTAGCCATATAACACGTAACATCGTAAGGACAGCTATAGGTGTTCCATTTTATTACATAAGTGAACGAACGAAGTCCCTCAAATCTCCCATCAGACGTACTGACATACAAAAACTTCTTTATTTGTAGTGTCCTGTTGCAATTTGATAGTACATATTGTCACTGCCATTTGGAGATAGTGAGTGGAGCTGTGGAGGACTCTTAGAAAATGGAGTGTCAAGTGGAGAAACTGGAACATTTCCGACATATTCTTCTGTTTTAAATTCAATATTGGGGTGAAAGCAGTGGAGGGGGCCAGAAACATTTGCGTCGTGTGTAGGGATAATGCCATTGGAGAGAGCACGGCAAGAAAATAGTTTTCTCGTTTTAAGGAAGATCTTTACCTGCTACCTAGGCAGTAAAATAACCAATGACGGACGGAGCAAGGAGGACCATCAAAAGCAGACTCGCTATGGCAAAAAAGGCATTTCTTGCCAAGAGAAGTCTACTAATATCAAATACCGGCCTTAATTTGAGGAAGAAATTTCTGAGGATGTACGTCTGGAGTACAGCATTGTATGGTAGTGAAACATGGACTGTGGGGAAACCGGAACAGAAGAGAATCGAAGCATTTGAGATGTGGTGCTATAGACGAATGTTGAAAATTAGGTGGATTGATAAGGTAAGGAATGAGGAGGTTCTACGCAGAATCGGAGAGGAAAGGAATATGTGGAAAACACTGATAAGGAGAAGGGACAGGATGATAGGACATCTGCTAAGACATGAGGGAATGACTTCCATGGTACTAGAGGGAGCTGTAGAGGGCAAAAACTGTAGAGGAAGACAGAGATTGGAATACGTCAAGCAAATAATTGAGGACATAGGTTGCAAGTGCTACTCTGAGATGAAGAGGTTAGCACAGGAAAGGAATCCGTGGCGGGCCGCATCAAACCAGCTGTAGAGCGTGTAACAAATGCAAAATTTCTAGGAATGAATATTGATTCTCAGTTGAAGTAGTGCGAACACACAAAGGTACTTGCAAATAGAATGTCATCAGCATGTTATGCCCTTAGAACCCTATCATCAGTGTGCAACATGCAGTGTCCTTTAGTTACATATTATTCATATGTACACTCAATTCTTAGCTATGACATTCTTATTTGGGGAACAAATGCACATAATATGAACACAGTTTTCAAACTCCAGAAAAGAGCCATAAGAATAATAACCAAAAATAGTAGTCGAGCTTATTTAAAGATCCGTTCAAAACACTAGGGATTTTAACTGCTCCATGTGCATACATTTACCAGTCAGTTGTATACACCAAAAATAACATTAGTAATTACTGCACAAACAGCTCTGTGCATGACCATGGAACAAGAACTAGACTCATCTGACATTTAACAAGAAAAAATATACATAAAACTCAAAACCATTTTTCAACAAGGAATAAAACTGTACAATAAATTACCAAAAGAGATTAAAGAAATTACAAAAATACACTTATTTAAAAGGCAGCTAAGAAGTACCTGTTATGCAATACATTTTATACATTGAAGGATTACTTAGCTAAAACAGAGTAGGGTTTTGATAAAAAAGTTATACAAATAAATAATATTAATTATTATTATTATAATTATAAAACATCCAATATTCGACTTAACACCTTCACACCATGTTTTTTCCCTTCTTTTTTTCCTTTTCTACAAATATTTACCCCCAAGCTAAGCATAGCACAATACTACCACCTCTTCGTCTTTCTGAGCTGAACATCTCACTCATTATAGAGGGATGCTGACTCAGTTTTTCAGTATAGAAAATGGGAAGTTGCGCGGTATAGAAAATGGCACAGAGATCACCAGAGAGAGAGTGAGAGAGAGAGAGAGAGAGAGAGAGAGAGAGAGAGAGAGAGAGAGAGGGAGTGTGTGTGTGTGTGTGTGTGTGTGTGTGTGTGTATGTGTGTGTGTGTGTGTGTGTGTAATGTTATGAAACCAACAATGTGTCTAGAGTGTATGCAGTGACTGATAGTGAGATATGACTGAACAGTGTGGCATTACACTATTTAATAAGTTGTTTGTAAAAAAAAAAAGTATTGTATACCTGTTGTAAATCTAATGATTGTCTCTAACTAGAAGTCTGTAAATGTATGTGTATACGAATTAGCTTGTTTTAAACTGGTCTAAACTTGTCAATACTTTGACATGTCCTATATCCTTGTGAAGAGAGGTCTACGGATGAATAAAGTTGCTACTAATGCTGCTACTATTACTACTACTACAACTACTACTACAACAACTACATTAGTCACTTTCCACGTTCAAAAGGACTCTCGGGGTTTGATGAAGATCGTTGAAACGCTTTAATACACAATGGTCAGTGTACTCGAGAACTGGCAGAGATGATGAACTGCGATCATCCCACCATAGCCCGACATTTGCATGCAGTGGGTAAGGTTCGAAAATCCGGTTTGTGGGTACCGCACTCTCTAAGCTGAAATCACAAAAATCAGAGGATGGTCGTATGCATCTGCAAAATGTAGTGTTATGCACCTGGTGGGACAGCGCCGGTGTGGTGAACTACGAACTGCTTTCCCGAGATGTAACCGTCAGCGCCGACATTTAGTGTCAACGACTGAGACGCCTGCCTTGCATTCGCACTCCAGGAACAGCGACCAACAGGAAGGCTGCGTGAAGTGACGCCACTCCACGTTAACACCAGACCACCACCTGCTAGACTGACAAAAAGCACCATAGAGCAGTTGGGCTGGTTAGTCATTCCGCACCCACCTTTCTCACCTCATATTGCGCCCTCAGATTTTCGCTTTCTGCACTCTCCATCGAACAGCGTTCAAGGAACTTCCTTTCCGGACGAAAATGCGCTCCGAACGTGCCTCACTCTAGTGATTTCTACAGTCACGGAATCGAAAAGTTGTTCCAACATTGACAGACAGTTGTAAACAATAAGACACATCGAACTTACGCAGCAATCCAACATATTCTGCAAATCAGTCTGAAGCGCTTGGCAGAGAGTACTTTTGATTTGTGCCACTTCTCCGGGCTTCTTCCGCCTCCATTCGCGGATCAGGCGCGGGCAAAATGATTAACAAGCAGCGCGTGCTATCGACAGTTTCACTTTTGTGTAGGTATTTTTAGTGCAATATACATGAAGAGATACGGTGATAAGAAGTGACGAGCCACTCGTCCCCATGGTTTCCTTATTCTAATACTCAGGAAATATTCCTTAGTAACGGCCGAAATGTTGTCTGTAGACTCCACATTTACTCTGTATACAGTAGATACGGTATAATATGATCTGTTATCCTCCCAACTCCGATTATTTGAAGAATTGGGCTGCCATGGTTGCGTGTACTCTGCGTGATTTTCCGACTTTGGAAAACCTAGGTTCTTTTACACATCTCATTGTTTATGACGTCATATTTCCTGAAGTATGTGTCGTACAGTGATGTAATTTTGCAGTTAGATTTGTGGTACACGTAGACAATGTTGGTGGCGTGTCCATTAAAATTGGCAGGCAGTTCGAGAAACATCAAATAAAATGAAACTTGCTGGCAGATTAAAACTGTGTGCCGGACCGAGACACGAACTAGGGACATGTGCCTTTCGCAGGTAAGTGCTCCACCATCTGAGCTACCCAAGCACGACTCACGACCCCTCCTCACAGCTTCAGCACCTCGTTTCCTACCTTCCAAACTTCGCAGAAGTTTCTTTCAGGAGTGCTAGTTCTGCAAGGTTCGCAGAAGAGCTTCTGTGAAGAATCGGAGGTAGGAAACGAGGTACTGGCGGAATTGAAGCTGTGAGGAGGGGTCATGAGTCGTGATTGGGTAGCTCAGATGGTAGAGCACTTGCCTGCGAAAGGCATAGGTCCCGAGTTCGTGTCTCGGTCCGGCACACAGTTTTAATCTGCCAGGAATTTTCAAATCAGTGCACACTCCGCTGCAGAGTGAAAATCTCATTATCAAATAAAATGTCTTCCGCCGTCCAGCGCAAGTGCAAACGATGCTGGAAAGCAACCTAGATCTAAGGACAGCAGGGACATATAAACTCCCGTACCAGTGCGGGAAATAATACATTGGCCAGACGTGTCGCAATGTTAAGGATAGAAGCACTGAACATACACGTCACATCGGACTGAGTCAGCCAGAAAAGTGTGCTGTGGCTGAACACTGACTTGACACGGGACACAGCATGAATTACGGAGAGACAAAGATCCTTTCGTCCGCTTCCATATACTGGGACTCCATCATTAAAGAAGCAGTCGAAATACCTATAACTACCTGAGTAACAGAGACACGGAATGTCAACTCATCAAGACATGGGAACCAGCATAGGCGGTACTAACAAGGCAAACTTAGTGGTAAGATGGCCCAGTGAATAGCCCGTCAAAAACTTAACACAGATCAAGCATGAAAACAGGAAGAAAGTGTACTGGACACTGAAAAAAAAAGCAAAACAGAAACCGTGAACGGCCCAAGCTCAAGATCTGCAATGTCGAACATATTTGTGTGGTCGTGGTGTCGTGGTTATGTGGTCACTGCGAAGATGGCGATCCGTACTCAAATCTCACTGATGCCCCTTTTTTCACAAAATTATGAAATGTCCGTCCGGTGATAGACGTGTCTGTTGGCTGTATTCAGATTTGTGTCTGTGTCACGGTGTAACGTCCGTTTCGAACGGCGAGCTGTAAGGAAGGGACTTACAAACGTTCGTACCTCCTATTTTTTCTCCACAAGTACCTCACGTTTTGACTCTCGCGAACCATTTCCGAAGTTTTGACGATTTGTAACATAGTTCACACACCTTCAACTTTTGTAGTCCTGTCTTCCTCAGTTGCGTGTAATATTACTGTATATTGATAATTTTTACTTATGGACCATCTGGCAGCAACTGAATAAAACACAATTTTAGTGCCATACGCGTTTCGCCTTTATTTTCTGCTAGGCATCATCAGTGGCAGGTTGCGTCGACAATTTCTTATGAATGCCGATTTGCGATTTTTTTTCGCACATTCCACAGCACTATGAACTGAACGCTTGTTTCAGTGCAATGTAACATTGAGGACAGTGGGACTTGCGGTTCTGGTCGAACTGAGTGAGTAAAATTTGTTTACAGCAGCCTACATCACTGCTGTTGGGGGCTCGGAGTGAAATTATTATCAAAGTAAAACTGTGAACAGTCTCACCATTGTGTGAAAGAAAAGGACAACGCCAATAAATAGTGATTGAACTGTGTCGTGAAAAACTGATTTTGCTATACTAATCGCCTAATTTTTGTTCCCTAGCATATACTATACTCATGTCTGAGTCAATAATTAATTCAAAAAACTATAACAAATGCGCGGGTGCGGAAGTGTACTAATGCACCAAGTGTGCAAATCATCCCCTGAGAGTTACGGGAAAGTCAAAATTTGCAATAACATTTTTTAACCAACATTTGTATATTCAGATTCGTGAGAACACCCTTCAACCGCACTACTTCTTTATTAACCGCCCCGTCGCAAGCATAACAGTCACAAACTGTTCTCTGGAAGTAAAATTTTCAAATTTTAAATGACATGTTGATCTGAAGGGAACACTGTTAAATAACAATGTTGTTGACTGCTGAAACTGAGGTCACAACCTGGGACTGGGCTGTTGCATGCTGGACACTATACTGACCTCAGCGTGTGGACGCCGCCGCCGCCGCCGCCGCTGCTGCTGCTGCTGCTGCGGCTGCTGAGAGGTGGGGTGTGGTCTTCCAGAGCGCCTGCCGTCGGTTGTTGCGCTTTGCAGCGAGCCGTCGCTAACGTCTGTGGTGTCTGTTCACTCTGACGACTCTGGTGTGGCACCGCGATCTCTGGACGACGGCACAGTTTTGTGAGGGACACCAGGGAGAAACACTTTCGTAAAGGTTTGAAATTTCGTGTGAAGTTTGTTGGAAGTCGCAAAATGCTATCATTCTCAAATACTGCAGAAGAGAGTAATTTACGCGCCGTCAGTTGCACTACCTCAAGACAAACACACAGTTTGTCACTGTAATACTTGATTTATTGTGTTGAACATTCAACGTAAAATTATAGACCATTATTATCGAGTATGAGATCATTTTAAACTTTAAATTCGGTCAATGCTTATCACTTGTCAGTAATTATAAAAATCAAATTTTTGTTGCACCTGGAGGCCGTTAGACAGACAACCTGTAATCGTGACGGTGTGGCCATTTTATCCGTTAGATGAAGTGTCTGTGGAAAACTTTGTGATGAACGACTCATTTATCACTGGCGATTCGGTATTCGGTAAGTCAAAATGAAGAGCTGCGGAAAGGTGACATAAGTCAGACTTACGCCTCGGGTTTGCGTGTCGTCTTTAGTGGAGTTCCCAGATGGTTCCTCCACAGAGCTCCTCCTTACCCGCCGTCACTAATGACCTGGACGTCGACGCGGCCTTGCCCGTACCGTCAGTCGCACTGCGTGATTTTTATTTATTTATTTACTTTTTGTGGTGTCACCGCCAGACACCACACACGCTAGGTGGTAGCCTTTAAATCGGCCGCGGTCCGCTAGTATACGTCGGACCCGCGTGTCGCCACTATCAGTCATTGCAGACCGCGCGCCGTCGCACGGCAGGTCTAGTCTAGAGAGACTCCCTAGCACTCGCCCCAGTTGTACAGCCGACTTTGCTAGCGATGGTTCACTGTCTACATACGTTGTCATTTGCAGAGACGACAGTTTAGCATAGCCGTGAGCTACGTCATTTGCTACGACCTAGCAAGGCGCCATATTGAGTTACTGAATGTATTCTGAACAGACAATATTGTGAATAATGTACCGTCAAGTGCGACGTTAATCATTAATGGATTAAAGTTAAGTGTGAAACTGATTACGTCCGCTTTCTGAATTCTAATTCCTTGTCATGTTCCAGACCTCACGTCAGTATAGTTCTTCCCTCCTCACGCCAGCCTGCGTGAGCCAAAACGCGTGCCTTTCGGCCTCCACTAGTAACACGGTGTCGGCTCTTCTGCCAACACAACAGTTTTCGATGGCTAGGGCTCTGCGGAGGTTGGTCCCTCAAGTGTAGGGAGTGGGGTTTCTTACTGGGGCCACCATTTATTTTCATAAATTGGGGCACCGTAGGAAGGCACTCGTTCCTGTTATGATCAAGAGTGTTCTCTCGGTGTTGAATTTTTATTGAGCATGAATTGCTCGTCCCTTAATATAGCCACGGGGATTCTGACGTTGTGCCAGGGTGCTGTTCAACTGTTGCTGATTCTTGAAGTTGTTTGCGAGTACGTCTCTTCCGATCTCGACGACTTGGCTATCCACAGCGGGCATTTCGAGTTCTGCGTGGATGAGCTCTGCGTTTAGAACGAGTTTTAGACACCGGTTTCGTAGCACTTGTAGCAGACTTTTGTTTGATTTGCTCGTGATTCCCCGTGATGAGCATCCATACAGCATCATGGGTTGGATAATGGTCTTGTGGTTTGGTGTGGTGGCGCAGCTCTTCGCTGGCTAGTAGCGGGTATATGACGTGAAGTGCTCGTGATATCTGTATTTTTTTTTTATCTTTGAAGAGCATCTTGCCGTCGATCGCGACGCCTAGGTACTTCCCGTTGTCGGTCCCACTCCGGCACTAGCCGCCCGTGGACCGGTCGGCAGGGATCTCGGCGCTGTTGGCCGCTTGCCGGCCGTAATGCTCAGCTAATGGGCTTGTTTGCCGCCCAGGTCCGCCGCTTTCCCAGGAAAAATAAGCGCGTTCCCCGATCTGACACCCGCGGCGCCAGCCGGCTCATCAAGTACTCACAGCCCGACAAAAACTACGCTGAGTAGCAGCTACACCAGATATCCAGAGAAAGAAAAGAAGAAAAAACACAAACGCACAACATCGCGAGTACTTGTTTCACTTCGCAGGAGTCCTACGGAAAAAAACTGGACCACGAATATTTATTACAACAACGAATACGAGGGTCACTCCAACAGAAATGCACACTATTTTTTTTTAACCATCTTTTATTCTACATGTTTGAAAGTTTTACAGTGTGTAGATACATCGTTTAGGAACGATAATTCGTTTGTCCACATAATTTCCATCCCCCTCAGCTGCCTTACGCCATCTTGAAACCAGCGCCTACATACCCACACGGTAAAATTCTGGACCAACCTGTTGGAGCCACTGTTCGGCAGCGTGCACAAGGGAGTCATCATCTTCAAACCTTGTTCCAGGAAGAGAGTCTTTCAGTTTCCCAAAGAGATCATAGTCACATGGAGCCAGGTCAGGTATGATTATATGATAGCGGAACAAACACTGGTAGCAGTTACTTCTGTAAAATATCTGGGAGTATGCGTGCGGAACGATTTGAAGTGGAATGATCATATAAAATTAATTGTTGGTAAGGCGGGTACCAGGTTGAGATTCATTGGGAGAGTGCTTAGAAAATGTAGTCCATCAACAAAGGAGGTGGCTTACAAAACACTCGTTCGACCTATACTTGAGTATTGCTCATCAGTGTGGGATCCGTAGCAGGTCGGGTTGACAGAGGAGATAGAAAAGATCCAAAGTAGAGCGGCGCGTTTCGTCACAGGGTTATTTGGTAACCGTGATATCGTTACGGAGATGTTTAATAAACTCAAGTGGCAGACTCTGCAAGAGAGGCGCTCTGCATCGCGGTGTAGCTTGCTGTCCAGGTTTCAAGAGGGTGCGTTTCTGGATGAGGTATCGAATATATTGCTTCCCCCTACTTATACCTCCCGAGGAGATCACGAATGTAAAATTAGAGAGATTAGAGCGCGCACGGAGGCTTTCAGACAGTCGTTCTTCCCGCGAACCATACGCGACTGGAACAGGAAAGGGAGGTAATGACAGTGGCACGTAAAGTGCCCTCCGCCACACACCTGGTGAAAAATGATGGAGCCATGTTTCATCACCTATCACAATTCTCCCAAGAAATTCATCTCCACCATTCTCATACTGTTCCAAAAGTTCGCTGCATACCGTTTTTCTTGTTTCTTTGTAAGCCACTGTCAACATCTTAGGAACCCTCCTGACACAAACCTTTTTTAACGCCAATACTTTGAGTATTCTCCAAACACTTCCTTCCCCTCTCCCGACGTAGCGTGACAATTCGTTCACTGTGATGCATCTGTCAGTAGTCACCAATTCGTTAACTCTGTGCACATTGTCTGGAGTGTGTGCAGTACGAGGCCTGCCGCTGCGAGGAAAATCCTCAATATTGCCGTGCCCGCTTTCATCACGTAACCTGCTTGCCTACCGACTAACTGTACTGCGATCGACAGCAGCATCTCCATACACTTTTTTCAACCTCTTGTGGATGTTTACCACTGTCTTATTTTCACATCACAGTAATTCTTCGACAGCACGTTGCTTCTGACGAACGTCAAGTGTAGCAGCCATCTTGAAGACATGCTGTGACGGCGCCACTCACGGGAACAGGTTGAATTAAGTATGAAAACAAGCGGGAAGGATGTAGCTACACACTGTAAAACTTTCACACATGCAGAATGAAAACTGTATTTTTACAAAAATAGTGTGCATTTATTTCGGAGTGACCCTCGTATATTGCTTGGAAAAAAGTGAAATACCCAGAAGGAGAGGAGGAAACGAAGTGAATTCACGGTTTGCGAAGGTATTCACGTTATTTCAATGATTACAAAATCGAGTCAAATTTACAGATTTGACCGCATTAGTCCACTGATCAGCGTGACGTTGCACCCCTTCTGGCCTCGATGCGTACATCGATTCGGCTGGATATGGTCCCATAAGGGCTCTGTGTCCTTCCCTGAGGCAAGGTGGCCAACAACTGTTGTAAATGGCCCTTCATATCCTGGGTACTGCCAGTGAGCCGAGTTGACGTCCGAGCTGGTCTAGATGTAAGTAGGGCGGAGCACCTCGACGTCCACACCGGCATTATGGCCAACACGAAAGGTCTACTGCCATCTCTGCATACTGGTTACTTTTCACTGAGTGGGGTCTCGCAGGATGTGGGTACTGCGATGTTTGCGTACGTCTGGTTATGATTAACCATTAACACGCGCTCATCTGGAGACAGATTGGGTCGAAACTTGAACGAAGGGTAGCAGTTTGAAGCGAAGAGGGGGGAAAAAGTGCCAAGACAAGAGTCAAGGGAAGAAAACCTCTGCGAAAGTTAGGTCGGGTGGTAAGAGCATTAGCGGTTGTCTTGCTGCCTGCGACAGGTCATGCAAGGGTAGGCTTTGTTAGTAGTGGGTATCATGCATGTCGATACCTTTGACGTTGTGCGGTGCTGTTACTCGGCGGCTGCCGCTGGGTACCGGTGTTGATCTCTCCGTCAGCGTCAGCATACTTGTAACACTTAGGTTCATCATCGTTTTGTGTCCGATAGGTCATATGTGATATGCACAGTGTAGGGTGATGTTGGCGATTTGTTTGGTGCGTCGGTGGGCGAGCTCGTCGGTTTCCCTGCTGTAGCCTGTTGGTCGGTCTTAATAGCAGCTGGCATATCCAGTCAACGTTACCGATATGCAGGGGCTTGCCGATGTTTGTCGCTGGTTGGTCTATGTTAGCTTGCCATAGGTGGTTATGCCCTAGCTAGTAGTGTCTTTGGCCACTTATGCTTCCACCTATGGTTGTGATCGTAGTTTCCCAGAGTAAGGATGAGTTCCAGTGTCTCGAGTTCCTGTACAGTTGTGTCGCGAGTTTTCTGAATACTTCCTCGAGCGTTTCAAGGCGGTATTCATTGTGAAGATCCACGGTGCGGGTATAGCGTGGAGCGTTACTAATGATGTGTAGCTCTTTGTTCTGTATGATCTGCAGTCGTGTAGGAGCTGCGTTTCCTCGACGGGAGCTGCATATGTCATTCAGTGACATGTTTATGGACCTCGACACCCTCCTACTCAGTGTGCGTTCCCTGTTAAGCACAGGGTAGAGTCTGGATGTCGACGTTGCGCCAGCAGAATGAGAATCGATTACTCTTAATCGAGAGTGATGCTAGGCATACCGTCGGCATCACGTGACGAATGGTGGTGCTCTCTCTGCGCTCTATAAATGCGAGAGTACCTGGAGCCTCAGTGGCAGTAGCCGGACGACCTCAGAAGATGTCTCCCACAGATGGAGACAAAATGTTAGGTGGAAATTTTATACATCGACCACGGCCTCTCAGCCCGAAAGTTTCAACTGAAGGCAGGGTAGAGTTGTTTAATAAGCCTCACGTACGCTCTGTTCGCAAAGTAGATGGAGATCACTTGTTCTATTGGGACAGATCTGGTGATCTTGCTGCAACCGCAGTCCTGAACGCCAGGCAGACAGTTCATAGAGACACGTCCCATGTATGAACGACCATTGTCCTGTTGCTTTGGAGGTAACACATGGGTATGCAGGATGTCCGTGACGTACGGCTGTGTCATAATTCCCTCAGTCACTACTAGCCGTTACCTGAACCCATACCCGACACCTCCATACACCGACACGCCAGGAGTAACATTGCTATGCGTCTCCAAAACGTTGGAAGAATGGACCTCTCCCCAAGTCGCCATTATACTCGCCGATGATCATGATCTGCGATAGTGCAGGATCGCAATTTATCATTGGACAAGTGCGACGCCATTCATCAGTAGTCGATGCTTCACGGTTACGGAGCCACTACAGGGACAGCCTGTTTTGTTATGGTGCTAGTAGCAGCCTACGCATGGGAAACTAATTCCCTTGTCTGTTTGCTATCAGTATCCTTCTAATCGTAAGGGATGAGACGGAACGTTTCATGCGATCCATTACTTGTTGCCGGCCGGAGTGGCCGAGCGGTTAAAGGCGCTACAGTCTGGAACCGCACGACCGCTACGGTCGCAGGTTCGAATCCTGCCTCGGGCATGGATGTGTGTGATGTCCTTAGGTTAGTTAGGTTTAAGTAGTTCTAAGTTCTAGGGGACTTATGACCACAGCAGTTGAGTCCCATAGTGCTCAGAGCCATTTGAACCATTACTTGTTCGTGAATGACAAGCGCACATGTTACTGTGTGTCCAGTGTGTGGTTACTGTGTGTTCGGTGCACAGTACGGTGATCAGACGTTGTCGACGGGAAACTTGGCGATGAGCATGCCTTCCCTCACATTCCCACGGAGACCAACACTGGGCCACTGTCACATTTGAATATCCCACAAATCTTATAAAATGACTTTTATCTTAATAATATGAATATATTAATATATGTGTTTGGAGAGAGAGAGAGACAGAGAGAGAGAGAGAGAGAGAGAGAGATTTTTGATTGAGGTTTTTACTTTTTACTTTAAGTCGTAACTGGTACCTGGATTTTGGTTGCTGCCTCATTGAATGGTCAGCTTCTGCACCAGTTGGTGATGTATTACAATTTGGAGGAAGTTATTGTTCTTTAAGGTTTAAAATACGACTCTGTTAGCTACTTGGCCGTATTGCGGATAGCTTTGAGCCCAAGTTTTCGTAGCTTATCATACCTAAGGGACCACTGTTGTAAGTAAATACGATCAATCAGCAATCTGCTTTTCGTGAGAAAAGGAGATTGCTTGGCGCACAAACTTCCTTCAATCTACACGTCCTGCCACATCAAAATTGGTCAGTGGACCTCAGCACCATACTAGGGTACAAGAACGTAATCCAATTACTGTAATTAAGAAATTATGAGAGGTTGTTACTTACTGAATAAAAACTAATGAGAATGCATTTCTTTTCCTGTATTTTAGTGAACTTTGTACACTTAAAATTCTGTCGATTGATAGACGGCGACGACAATGAAGTTCACCTCCTTTTCCAAAAACAAGATACTTCTATTCTTCACTTCCAAAAAATTTGTATACATAGATGTTTGGCAACTCTTACACATATTTTACTCGGTTTTATCACTAAAATATCAATTTTCATTAAATGTAGCAATACGTTCTCAGTGACGGGCTAGCAAGACGCCCTCTTTCCACAAGATACAGATTAACAGTCCTCTTTTTTATAATAAATCAATTTTTTTAAGTCCGTACTCAAAGATTCACAACGACTATCGTTATGGAGATTCCGCGCTAAAGAGTTTGTTGCTGTGTAGATGCGCTTCACTCCACTTCAAGTACTTTTAGAATCGCATTTACAGTATTTACATACATTACTGAGCTTCTCAGAATAAAATCAGTCACCAATTAGTTTAAAAAATGGGCAGTGAGGCTCACATAACATTACAATCTGCTCGATTTAACCACCTGACCTAATGTGGACCCACAATGAGGCCCGTTTGAAACTCTTGTCAGGTGCTGATAACGCTGCCTCACAGGTGTATGCGGCATGTCCGCTCCGCGCCCCTCCCAGTGGTCGCTTAACGTCTGACGCTGCTCACTCACACCCTAGCGGCTTGCTAACAACGCTGAATACGAATTCAGTGTAAATACCGGCATTTTGCAACTGCCGCGCAGGAAATGACTTCGGGAAGGTGGTAGTACGGAATGAAAAACAAGGCAGAAGAGTTCGTAGTTAAATACGAGGATGAGTCAAAGGAAAACCTTAGATATGTCATAACAGATCGAAATTTCGCGCCGTTATCCTGTAAGTTGGAAAGCGTGCACAATAGCCTGTAGGTGGCAGCATAGTGCATATGCACACATACCATCGCAGTATCAGTATAAAGATGGCCGCCCCACTTGCGACTTGCACCAGGGAAGAACAGCGTTCTATTATTCGGATTTTGCGTAGTGAAGGTATGAAACCTACTGAAATTCATCGACGAATGAGGGTTCAGTACGGTGATACATGTTTGTCACAGCAGCAAGACTACGAATGGAGTAGGAAGTTGGCAAATGGTGTGACTTCAGTGGAAGATGCTCCTCGTCCAGGTCAGGCACAACGAGTTGTGACTCCACAGAACATTGCAGCAGTTGAAGCCATAGCGAAGGAAAACCGCCGAGTGACACTGAATGACATTGCAGCATGTTTACAGATTAGTCGTGGGTCAGCACACCACATTGTGCATGATGTGCTCCAGTTTCACAAAGTGTCTGCAAGATGGGTGCCACGGCAGCTGACTCCTGAAATGAGAGAACGACGTGTTGATGCTTGTGAACAACTTCTTCGGCGCTTTGAACGACAATGTGATGGCTTCCTTGCAAGAATCGTTACTGGGGACGAAACCTGAGTTCACTTCCACCAACCGGAAATTAAGAGAGCGAGCAAGGAATGGCGCCATTCCTCATCACCAAAACCAAAGAAGTTTCGAACAGAACCATCAGCAGGGAAGGTTATGCTGACTCTCTTTTGGGACGAAAAAGGCGTCATTTTGGTGCATTACATGCCGAGAGGGACCACTCTCACCAGTGCATCATACACAGATCTCTTAAAAAAATCATCTGCGGCCTGCAATCAAATCAAAGCGACGTGTTTTGCTGTCAGCAGGTGACCTTTTGCAACATAACAATGCAAGGCCCCACACTGCCCGTACAGCAGTTGCAACAATCACAGACCTGCATTTTGAGTGTCTTCCTCATCCACCATACTTACTAGACCTTGCCCCTAGTGGTTTCCATATATTTGGACCACTCAAAGACCCAATGGGAGGAAAGAAGTTCTGTTCTGACGAAGAGGTACGCCACGCGGTGCGTGAGTGGTTGCGCGGACTACCAAAAGAATTTTTTTTCTGAAGGAATTTATGCACTTTGTAAGCGCTGGAGGACTTGCATTGAGCGTGGGGGAGATTATCCTGAAAAGTGATACAGCTTTGTACCACTTCTGCACAATAAATAATATTTAAAAAGATATTTAAGGTTTCCATTTGACTCACCCTCGTATATACCTTTTACAAATACATTTCATCCGAACGAAAGTCAACCGTCGGAAGAGCCATCTTCCCGCTTCTAAGACGGAGATTCGGTAGTCCCAAAGTTACTCTATCCACTGAAACTTCTTAAGGCTGATTTTTTTTTTTTTTAATTTATGGCCACCTTTTCCGGATTCTGACCCAATATGCGGCGGCGAGCTCACACATCACGCTCACTTCTTGCGGACGACCTGCCCTTCCTGCTGGAAGACGTGCTACTGGTAGTAAGGAGGGTAATGTGGCTACTGCGAGATGGTGCTCTAGCTCACTTCCGCTACTTCAAGTTCGAAACAGAAATGATAATCGATAAATAAAGCCACACCAACTGTAGTGCCAACATGCGAGATGAAGACTTAATCTCTGTAACCAATAAACATGGTGTGGAATGTTTCGTTCGAATGTGTCTGTATTACTGCCTGTTTAAATATTTTGTATTCTGACTGAATAGCCCTGTACTTTTAAATGTGTAATCGCTGCGTGCTGACGGCGTCTGTTTCTTGTGTTGCAGGTGAGTAACGTGTTTGAAAAGCGACATGGAGCGCATCGCCATGCTGTTTGGTGAGTGGCTGACAAGTTTTTGTTTTGTTTACCAGCGTCTGACCTCATGAATCAAGATTTCGCTATTCCACCATGATATAACATCTTTTACCTGTTGCTTCAAGGTGTTAAATCATTACAGAAAATCTCCTGCGTAGGTGTGAAAAGGAATTTTGCCAACAACGATCGTGTTCCACACAGCTCGATCTTTTTGCCTACGACACCCAGAAAGTAGTAGATACTGACGACCAGGTTGCTTCTGTGTTCCTCGGCTTCCGGGAGGCTTTCGATACGGTTAAACAGTCACCTAATGAACAAATTTCGAGTGTACGGAATGCGAGACCAGCTTTGCGATTGGATTGGAGTGATCGTAGCAAACAGAACGCTGCATATCTTTTCCAGAAAAATCGTCAGACATAAATGTACCTTCACGCGCACCCAAAGGGAGTGTCACAGAGCCATTACCGTTCACAGTAAAGGCCGAGTTCGCTACCTGGAGACAGATTACAGGAAACGACCCCTAAGAGAATAATGAGGAAAAGAAGTCAGATGGATATGTGGCCGGCAATGCGTGTGTAGCACTCAGTGAGTTGAGTGTACGCACTCTGGAGGACACAAGAGTCGAGAGGCAACGTTTTTTCCGTACTAGTGGCACACTCAAGAACGCTCATATTGTGCCTATGCTACAGTGTGCAGAGGCAAGCACACTGCGCAACGCAGTCCATTTGCGACGCTGAAGTTTGAAATTTGGCTGAAAGGTGCCTACAACATTCTTCTGCAATGGTGTAAAAGCGTGGAACGTGACGTATAAGGTGAGTTAATGACGTAACATTTGCACCAAATTCACCACAATTCTGCAAGTGCCACAGGTATCAAACGATTCGAATGTCGTCACACCCTCTCACCCACATTTCACTCCTTTTGACGACTCTGCGATGGTCAGAATCGCAAAGCCGATCGTGAAAAGCACGCGGTTTTGTTGTGGGTGGCCGCTCAGAATCGCCACGATAAAACCTCAGGGGGTGACATAAAGGACGGCAGTGACCCCAGCTTTCCTTGGGGCGTTAATTCCCAGACATTTCGAGATCGAAAACTACAGTTCACCTTGCGATGAGCAACAGCAAGCTGTTCTTGACAGCATTTGACACCTGACAGTTTGCAGGCCAGTGTGGCCGAGCGGTTCAATGCGCTTCAGTCTGGTACCGCGCGACCGCTCCAGTCGCAGGTTCGAATCCTGCCTCGAGTATGGATGTGTGTGATGTCCTTAGGTTAGTTAGGTTTAAGTAGTTCCTAGTTCTAGGGGACTGATGACCTTAGATGTTAAATCCCATACTGCTCAGAGCCATTTTCCTGACGGTTCCGGACGTTTCAACCCCTCGTTGACGATGTGAGGCTGCATCCTCATTGATCCTGATCGCACCCCTTTGGAGTGCAGCGCGACCACAGTTTTTGTTCTCTTGTACAGGCTGGAACCACTGTGGTCCAAAGAAAACCACTCGACGGAATTTGAACGTGACCCGTAGCAGGAAGGAATGCCTATGCATTTTCACCCCTCCTGCTTCGCGGCGCCCTGTCACGGGATCGCGGTTGGGGACGGGTCACGTTGACATATGCGTGCATAAAATGGCAAAAGGTCTCTCTATGACTCCCAGTGCGGCAACACCCTCGGTGGCACATGCCCGCCTTTTGACCCGTTAAGCGCAGACATCCAGCATGCTGGAATAATTGTAGGTCAGCAACTTCTGTTAGTCAGTACAGCGAAAAATCAGCTAAAATTGCAAATGTTCCTTCTTTTGATTAAAATTCTTCTCGGTATTATGCCGCGTCATTGCTAAAAAACTAAAAACAATAATAAACTAAAACTGACGTTTCGGCCGAATTGCAACGGCCTTCCTCAGGGCACGACTGGTTTTGCATGGGGATAGGTGCTTCTATTTATTACAGACTATCGATGTTTTTTTGATAACATAATAGATCGAGCACTCCACCCTAGAAGTAGTGTGTCCGAAAATACACGACAACAACCACCGTCGGCTGGAAAAGTTTTTCTTCCATTTATTCATAACATCACGGACCGTATTGGGAAAGTTTTGGCCAAGTTTCAAGTGGAGACAATCTCTCGACCTACCAAGAAAATTAGTGAAAGTTTAAGATCGGTGAAAGAGGCACGACACCTCTTAGCCACCCCAGGTGTGTATAAAATTCCGTGTGGCTGTGGCATGGTTTATATTGGAAGAACTAAAAGGAGTGTTAATACCCACCTAACGGAACACAAAATGAACTGTAGATTGGGACAAATTGACAAATCAGCTGCAGCGAAACATGTTTTCAAATACGGTGATCACGAAAAAAAAAAAATTTGTGAGATAAATGTCATAGCTAGAGATCTACAAGCACGAAAATAATTTTAATAAAAAAGAAGAGGGATTAAGACTTGACAAGATATGGCGGTCGACTTTGCATCAACGAAGTGACAATTGATTACCTGTAATCGAGAGAGATGGCACTAGTCAGAGATAGTTTTAAAGTCGAAAGCACGTGACGAGTGGTGGCGCCATCTAAGCGCTCTATATAGGCGGGACCTCCAGCGCATAGCAGCCAGTCGCCGACTCTCCTCGGAAGATGTTGCCCGCAGTAGGCAACGAAACGTCTGGAAGGAGAAGCAGTTTTATATATGGACCACGGCAATTCAGCCCGGAAGTTGTAATTAATGAAGACGCCGGCCGTAACACATGTTATGATTTCGCTCTGAACAGTTATTGCTCACCCGCACTGCGCAAAACGTAGAACACACAAACGCTTTCTGTTGTGTAGACATCGTTTTTGCTAGAACTTAAGTGGGCGCACACAGCTGCTACCTAGCGCGAACTATGTAAAACTCTTTCAAACAGTACGTTGTTCACGCACATACGTCAAATAACATAATAGCTAAGATTTTTTTTAATGGGATGATTCTTTTTGATATACCCTGTACTTGAGAAGAATAGGAAGGCATGTGGAATAGATGATTTGCCAGCAGAACTGTTGAAGAATCTGGGAAACACGGCAAGAAAAGAAATAGTCTACCTCTGTAACGAGATATACGACAAAGCGGAATGGCCTGAGGACTTCGCTGCAACAGTTATGATACCAATCTAGAAAATAAGAAACACTAAAAAATGTGAAGAGCACCGGACCATCAGTCTAATTTCTCATGCAGCTAAAGTCTTGCTGAGAGTGTTGAATAGAAGGTTATATGGCAAGCTGGATAGAGGGATTGCAGAGGAGCAGTTCGGATTTAGAAGAGGAGAAGGAACAAGAGATGCTATTGGCCTGCTAAGAACTATAGGGGAAAGATATATAGAAAAGGGTAAAGAAATCTTTGCTGTTTTTATAGATTTAGAAAAGGCTGTTGACAGAGTTCAGTGGAACAGGCTGATGGATATTTTGAAGTGGAAAGGAGTAGATTGGAAAGAGAGACGACTGATACAGAATCTATATTTACACCAGAAAGTAAGGATAAGGATTGGAAATGAAATGTCAGAAGGAAGCAGCACTGGACGAGGTGCTAGACAAGGTTGTTGCCTTTCCCCACTGTTGTTTAACGTGTACCTTGAAGAGATTATTGCGAAAAGCTTAGATGGGAAACTAGGAATATGTATTGGTGGAAAGAGAATAGAATGTATAAGATTTGCTGATGACATGGTATTAGTGGCAGAAAGTGAGCGGACAGTGAATAACATGCTCAAAGATCTGAATGAAGCTTGTGTGGAAACAAAGAGTATGGTCATCAGTACAAGACGCAGACTGTCCAATATTAAAATAGGACAGCCTACCATTAGCCAAGTAAGTGAATTTAAATATCTCGGAAGCACAATAACTGAAGACTTGAGATGTCACCAGGTGACATCGACAATTATTGCACAAAGTCTACTACATCACTAGAGACATTAATTTCACCAGAACTGTGCAGACACTTTTGGAAAACCGGCGATTCTATGTGGAGTTCCAAGGAAGAAAGAGTAGATGGAGAAGTCAAAGGAATGGCTTGCCTCAGGGTAGTGTCCTTTCCCCCATATTGTTCAACATATTTACAAATGACCAGCCTCAACCTTCTCTTACAAAGAGTTTCATCTATGCAGATGATCTTGCCTTAGTCACACAAGCCAGAGATTTTGACACAGTAGAAAACCAGCTTACTGTTGCTCTCAAGGACCTATCTGAGTACTACAGAGTCAATAACTTAAGACCGAACCCTGCTAAAACTCAAGTTTGTGCTTTCCACCTACGCAATCGAGAGGCCTATAGAAAACTTACAGTGTTTTGGGAAGATCAAGAGCTTGAACATTGTTTCTACCCCAAATATCTGGGTGTCACCTTAGATCGAACGTTGACCTACAGAAAACACTGCACTAACACCAAGCAGAAAGTTGCTGCTCGTAACAACATCCTGCGGAAGCTCACTGGCAGCGTTTGGGGTGCAGATCCCAAACTACTAAGAACATCAGCCTTGGCCTTGTGTTATTCCGCAGCTGAATACGCATGTCCTGTATGGTACAAGTCATCTCATGCAAAGCAGGTTGATGTGGCCCTGAACGAAACCTGCAGGACAGTAACGGGATGCCTCAAAGCTACACCTATTGATAAACTCCATAAACTAGCAGGTATTGCTCCTCCAGACATAAGGCGTGAAGTCGCAGCCAAACTTGAGAGACATAAAGCAGATCATAACACCGATCACCTGCTACATGGATACCAGCTACCAATTAGTAGACTCAAATCTAGGAGGAGCTTCATGAGAACTACTACACCCCTCACCGGTCGGACTGGAGCAGCCAGACTATCTCAGTGGACAGCAAAATCTGACAGTAACGATTGGATGACTCCTTCTGAGACCCTTCCTCCTGGTGGAAATCAAGTCTGGACAGTGTGGAAGTCTCTAAATCGGCTCAGGAGTGGCGTCGGACGAACTAAGGACAATCTGTTTAAATGGGGCTTCATGAAGGAATCTTCCACCTTGTGTGACTGCGGAGAAGAACAGACAACCAAACATTTAATTAACTGTCCTAGATGTCCTGTATCATGTTCCACACAAGAGCTTGTTGATGTTTCAGACAATGCTGCTGCCGTTGCACAATTTTGGGCTAATACCGTTTAGTTTGTTCTTTTATGATTTGACCTGATTTGTTATATTGTATATATTGTAAATATTGTTGTAATGTTTTTGACTCGAAATAAATAAATAAACCAGGTGAAAACTTGAATTGCCATAGCGAAGGAGGCATTCAACAGAAAGAGGAGACTCTTTATGTGGCAAATTAGATAAAGGACTAAGGAAAAGGTTTGGCAAATGTTTTGTCTGGAGTGTGGCACTATATGGGGCAGAAACATGGACGCTGAGACGAGAGGATGAAAAAAGGTTAGAAGTATTTGAGATGTGGATTTGGAGGAGAATGGAGAGAATAAGCTGGATGGAAAGAGTGCGTAATGAAAGAATATTGGAAAGGGTTGGTGAGAGAAGGTGTCTGCTGAAGGTTGTGAGAGAAAGGAAAAAGAAATGGTTGGGACATTCATTGAGAAGGGAGTGCTTGCTAGTAGATGCTTTGGAAGGATTGGTTTGTGGGAGAAGACTTGATAGGAAGAAGGAGATACAAGGTGATCGACGACATCGACATAAAGGGAAGAGGAAATTATGCAGACCTGAAGAGGATGGCAGAAGACCGGACAGCCTGGAGAACTACTATGTGAAAACCTGCCTTTAGGCTGAACACTGATGATGATGTAGTTGAGTTGACGCCGTTTTGGAAAGTAAACCGGTAGAAATGGCGGCCTCGGCACGTGAAGCTGTCGGTGGGACGTGAGTTGGCGACGCAGGTTGGGGAGTGTGGTGGCCCGCGGGCCGAGCGAGTTGCGACAGCTGAGCGTCGCCAGCTGTGCGCGCCGCGCGCTTTCACTGGAATGCCGGCCGCTGGAGGCTGGCCGCCGCGGCGACCGTGGGAGACCAGAGGCGGCGGCCGGATCGACTACACGCGCCGCCGACCGGTTCTGCGCGGCAGAGGCGCGCCGGACTCCCGGATCTCTGGCAGCACTCGGCCGCTGCTTTTTATAAGGAGCGCCAGCGCCTCTCTGTGTGTGTGCGCCGTGGCGTAACTACAGCGCTTCCGGCTTTGTGCTACTGTCGTCGCCGAAACGCGCGTACACACTGGGTCAACGAACGACTCTTTATGTACATCTTTATACTGATGGTTGCGGCACCACGACTGTTGAGTATACAGGGTGGTCCATTGATCGTGACTAGGCCAACTATTTCACGAAGTAACCGTCAAACCAAAAAACTACAAAGAACGAAACTTGTCTAGCTTGAAGGGGGAAATCAGATGGCGCTATGGTTGGCCCGCAGTGCTGCAAAATGGTTCAATTCATACCTCGCTAACAGGAAACAAAGGGTGTCAGTACAAGGGACTAGTGAATTAAGTCATCATTCATCATCAGAATGGAAAGAAATTACATGTGGTGTCCCACAAGGATTCATCTTAGGGCCATTGCTTTTTTCTTGTGTACATTAATGATCTCTCATCAGTTACACTACCAGAAGCAGAGTTCGTTTTGTTTGCAGATGACACAAGTATTGCAATAAACAGTATATCGAGTGCAGTTGTAGTGCACTTCGAAAAGACTCACTATATGAAATTCAGAACCGGTAAGAGCTTTCCACCCAGCATATGCATAAAGTATGAAGAAGAGCAGATAGAAGAGGTTGACAGTCTTAAATTCCTGGGATTACAACTTGATAATAATTTCAGTTGGGAGGAGCACACCACAGAACTACAGAAACGCCTTAACAAATCTGTATTTGCGACTCGAGTGTTAGGTGACATAGGCGACATAAAAATGAAAAAGCTTGCATACTTCGCTACTTTCATTCAATAATGTCATATGGTATAATATTTTGGGGTAACTCTTCAAGTCAAACAAAAGTTTTCAGAGTGCAAAAGCGTGTAATACGTGTTATTTGTGGAGTAAATTCACGGACGTCCTGTAGAAACCTCTTCAAAGAACTGGGTATACTAACTACTGCCTCTCGGTATATTTACTCCTTAATGAAATTTGTCCTAAATAATATATCTCCTTTTCCAGCAAACAGCTCAGTTCATACATACAATACCAGGAACAAAAACGATCTGCACAAGGTCCTAAAAGCACTTATTTTAGTTGAAAAAGGGGTCCACTACTCAGGAACACTCATCTTCAATAATTTGCCAGCAAACATAAAAAATTTAGTTACAAATAAAGATCAGTTTAAAAGGAGCCTGAAAGACTTGCTATTGGCCAACTCCTTCTACTCCATTGACGAATTTTTTAATGGAAACAAATGATGTATATATTCATACTATTAGTATTGTTATTTCAGCTTTAAAAAAAAATTGACATGTTCCACATCCACGAGGATCTCCTTAGCACGAATGTATGGAACGAAAAATTAATCTAATCTATGGCGCTGCCATAAGTCAAACGGATATCAACTGCGTTTTTTTTAAATAGGAACCCCGTTTTTTATTACATATTCGTGTAGTACGTAAAGAAATATGAATGTTTTAGTTGGACCATTTTTTTCGCTTTGTGATACATGCCGCTGTAATAGTCACGAACATATGGCTCACAATTTTAAATGATCAGTTGGTAACAGATACGTTTTTTGAATTGAAACACAGAACATAGGGACGTTTGAACATTTTATTTCAGTTGTTCCAATGTGATACATGTACCTTTGTGAACTTATCATTTCTGAGAAAGCATGCTGTTACAGCGTGATTACCTGTAAATACCACATTAATGCAATAAATGCGCAAAATGATGTCCGTCAACTTCAATGCATTTGGCAATACGTGTAACGACATTCCCCTCAACAGCGAGTAGTTCGCCTACCGCGATGTTCGCACATGCATTGACAATGCGCTGACGCATGTTGTCAGGCGTTGTCGGTGGATCGCGATAGCAAATATGCTTCAACTTTCCCCACAGAAAGAAATCCGGGGACGTCAGATCCGACGAACGTGTGGGCCAGTCATGAAATATGCTATTCAATACCGCTTCAACCGCACGCGAGCTATGTGCCGGACATCCATCATGTTGGAAGTACATCGCCATTCTGTCATGCAGTGAAACATCTTGTAGTAACATCGGTAGAAAATTACTTAGGAAGTCAGTATACATTGCACCATTTAGACTGCCGTCGATAAAATGGGGGTCAGTTATCCTTCCTCCCATAACACCGCACCATACATTAACCCGCCAAGGTCACTGACGTTCCACTTGTAGCAGCCATCGTGGATTTTCCGTTGCCCAATAGTGTATATTATGCCGGTTTACGTTACCGCTTTGGTGAATGACGCTTCGTCGCTAAATAGAAGGCGTGCAAAAAATCTGTCATTGTTCCATAATTCCTCTTATGCCCAGTGTCAGAACTGTGCACGACGTTCAAAGTCGTCGCCATGCAATTCCTGGTGCATAGAAATATGGTACGGGTGCAATCGATGTTGATGTAGCATTTTCAACTCCGACGTTGTTGAGATTCCCGATTCTCGCGCAATTTGTCTGCTACTGATGTGCGGATTCGGCACGACAGCAGCTAAAACACCTATTTGGGCATCATCATTTGTTGCAGGTCGTGGTTGACGTTTCACATGTGGCTCAACACTTCCTGTTTCCTTAAATAACTTAACCATCCGGCGAACGGTCCGGACACTAGGATAATGTCGTCCAGGATACCGAGCAGCATGCATAGCACACGCCCGTTGGCCATTTTGATCACAATAGCCATACATCAACACGATATCGACCTTTTCCCCAATTGGTAAACGGTCCATTTTAACACGGGTAATGTATCACGGGGCAACAGTCTGGGTGATTGACTGACCTGGCCTTGCAACATTAACCAAAACGGCCTTGCTGTTCTGGTACTGCGTACGGCTGAAAGCAAGGGGAAACTACAGCCGTAATTTTTCCCGAGGGCATGCAGCTTTACTGTATGGATAAATGATGATGGCGTCCTCTTGGGTAAAATATTCCGGAGGTAAAATAGTCCCCCAATCGGATCTCCGAGCGGGGACTACTCAGGAGGACGTCGTTATCAGGAGAAAGAAAACTGGCGTTCTACGGATCGGAGCGTGGAATGTCAGATCCCTTAATCGGGCAGGTAGGTTAGAAAATTTAAAAGGGAAATGGATAGGTTAAAGTTAGATATAGTGGGAATTAGTGAAGTTCGGTGGCAGGAGGAACAAGACTTTTGGTCAGGTGATTACAGGGTTATAAACACAAAATCAAATAGGGGTAATGCAGGAGTAGGTTTAATAATGAATAAAAAATAGGAGTGCGGGTAAACTACTACAAACAGCATAGTGAACGCATTATTGTGGCCAAAATAGACACGAAGCCCATGCCTACCACAGTAGTACGAGTTTATATGCCAACTAGCTCTGCAGATGATGAAGAAATTGATGAAATGTATGATGAGATAAAAGAAATTATTCAGGTAGTGAAAGGAGACGAAAATTTAATAGTCATGGGTTACTGGAATTCGGTAGTAGGAAAAGGGGGAGAAGGAAACATAGTAGGTGAATATGGATTGGGGCTAAGAAATGAAAGAGGAAGCCGCCTGGTAGAATTTTGCGCAGAGCATAACTTAATCATAGCTAACACTTGGTTCAAGAATCATGAAAGAAGGTTAAGAATCATGAAAGAAGGTTGTATACCTGGAAGAATCCTGGAGATACTAGAAGGTATCAGATAGATTATATAATGGTAAGACAGAGATTTAGGAACCAGGTTTTAAATTGTAAGACATTTCCAGGGGCAGATGTGGACGCTGACCACAATCTATTGGTTATGAACTGTAGATTAAAACTGAAGAAACTGCAAAAAGGTGGGAATTTAAGGAGATGGGACCTGGATAAACTGAAAGAACCAGAGATTGTAGAGAGTTTCAGGGAGAGCATAAGGGAACAATTGACAGGAATGGGGGAAAGAAGTACAGTAGAAGAAGAATGGGTAGCTCTGAGGGATGAAGTAGTGAAGGCAGCAGACGATCAAGTAGGTAAAAAGACGAGGGCTAGTAGAACTCCTTGGGTAACAGAAGAAATATTGAACTTAATGGACGAAAGGAGAAAATATAAAAATTGAGTAAATGAAGCAGGCAAGAAGGAATACAGAGGTCTCAAAATTGAGATCGACAGGAAGTGCAAAATGGTTGAGCAGGGATGGCTAGAGGACAAATGTAAGGATGTAGAGGCTTATCTCACTAGGGGTAAGACAGATACTGCCTACAGGAAAATTAGAGAGACCTTTGGAGAAAAGAGAGCCACTTGTATGAATATCAAGAGCTCAGATGGAAACCCAGTTCTAAGCAAAGAGGGGAAAGCAGAAAGGTGGAAGGAGTATATAGAGGGTCTATACAAGGGCGATGTATTTGAGGACAATATTATGGAAATGGAAGAAGATGTAGATGAAGATGAAATGGGAGATACGATACTGCGTGAAGAGTTTGACAGAGCACTGAAAGACCTAAATCGAAACAAGGCCCCGGGAGTAGACAACATTCCATTAGAACTACTGACTGCCTTGGGAGGGCTAGTCCCCACAAAACTCTACCATCTTGTGAGCAAGATGTGTGAGACAGGTGAAATACCCCCAGACTTCAAGAAGGATATAATAATTCCAATCCCAAAGAAAGCAGGTGTTGACAGATGTGAAAATTACCGAACTATCAGTTTAATAAGTCACTGCTGCAAAATACTAACGCGAATTCTTTACAGACGAATGGAAAAACTAGTAGAAGCCGACCTCGGGGAAGATCGGTTTGGATTCCGTAGAAATATTGGAACACGTGAGGCAATACTGACCGTACGAATTATCTTAGAAGAAAGATTAAGGAAAGGCAAACCTACGTTACGTTTCTAGCATTTGTAGACTTAGAGAAAGCTTTTGACAATGTTGACTGGAATACTCTCTTTCAAATTCTAAAGGTGGCAGGGATAAAATACAGGGAGCGAAAGGCTATTTACTATTGTACAGAAACCAGATGGCAGTTATAAGAGTCGAGGGACATGAAAGGGAAGCAGTGGTTGGGAAGGGAGTGAGACAGGGTTGTAGCCTCTCACCGATGTTATTCAATCTGTATATTGAGCAAGCAGTAAAGGAAACAAAAGAAAAATTCGGAGTGGTATTAAAATCCATGGAGTAGAAATAAAAACTTTGAGGGTCGGCGATGACATTGTAATTCTATCAGAGACAGCAAAGGACTTAGAAGAGCTGTTGAACGGAATGGACAGTGTCTTGAAAGGAGGATATAAGATGAACATCAACAAAAGCAAAACGAGGATAATGGAATGTGGTCGAATTAAGTCGGGTGATGCTGATGGAATTAGATTAGGAAATGAGACACTTAAAGTAGTAAAGGAGTTTTGCTATTTGGGGAGCAAAATAACTGGTCATGGTCGAAGTAGAGAGGATATAAAATGTAGACTCGCAATGGCAAGGAAAGCGTTTCTGAAGAAGAGAAATTTGTTAACATCGAGTATAGATTTAAGTGTCAGGAAGTCATTCCTGAAAGTATTTGTATGGAGTGTAGCCATGTATGGAAGTGAAACATGGACGATAAATAGTTTGGACAAGAAGAGAATAGAAGCTTTCGAAATGTGGTGCTACAGAAGAATGCTGAAGATTAGATGGGTAGATCACATAACTAATGATGAAGTATTGAATTGAATTGGGGAGAAGAGGAATATGTGGCACTACTTGACAAAAAGAAGGGACCGGTTAGTCTGACATTTTCTGAGGCATCAAGGGATCACAAATTTGGCATTGGAGGGCAGCGTGGAGGGTAAAAATCACAGAGGGAGACCAAGAGATGAATACACTAAGCAGATTCAGAAGGATGTGGGTCGCAGTAAGCACTGGGAGATGAAGAAGCTTGCACAGGATAGGGTAGCATGGAGAGCTGCATCAAACCAGTCTCAGGATTGAAGACAACAACAACAACAACAACAACAACAACAATGTATCACGAAGCAAATACCGTCCGCACTGGCGGAACGTTACGTTATAGCACGTACTTATACTATTGTGTGTATTACAGCACCATCTATCACAAAGCGAAAAAAGTGGTCCAACTAAAACATTCATATTTCTTTACGTACTACACGAATATGCAATAAAATATGGGCGGATAAAAATGGGGGTAACTCCCGTCAGGTCGGGCCAATAGTTTGTGTCACTAACGGTGGCGGTCAAGTTTAGGCTTGTTCGGCGCATCTACGTCACGCATTCCGCGACAGCCAATGAGCGTTCCTAGTGTTCTTAGCGTTCTGATGTGAATGTCGCAGCGAGTTATTTAGTGAATTTTTATTCCATTTGTTTCGAAATGTCACGGCTGATGGCGGTGGTAAGCGATAATTTCCGCAAAAGCAAGGGAGAGACATAATTTCCAATATACACTCTTTGTTCAAAGCAGAGCACGCGTTGGCATCGTGTAAGACGCCTGTCTCGAGTAATCATAATTTCCTGTGGCTCAGTGGCCGGGAACAAGTCTTTCAAATCGGCGCCATATCGGCGAAAGATGCAACGGGGCAAAAGGAAGCTACAGTTCAACGT
The DNA here is from genome assembly GCF_021461395.2 of Schistocerca americana. NCBI lineage: Eukaryota > Metazoa > Arthropoda > Insecta > Orthoptera > Acrididae > Schistocerca > Schistocerca americana. The sequence goes on along the minus strand of NC_060127.1, from coordinate 166,150,870 downwards.
GGAATCCACACCACATGCCGACCCTGGCGACTCCTCACAACGTCGATAGGTGAAGGCGAGATTAGGACCGAGACTAAAAATGTGTGGTCCCACTGAGATTCGGTCCCGCGACCTCTCGGTTTCCAGGCACGCACTTAACTGCCACACCGCTGTAGTCTGACCCACGAACAATGGCGGATCGCGCAGCTCGAAACACGGGCGGGGACTGCGTTGTTGTTGATTCCAAGCGACGGCTGCGGTAAGCGAATTAGTGAAATATGTTGTGATCACCCTGGATGCAAAACTATCATGGATCCTGACTTACAGAATGTATGTTGCAAGGCGAGAGGGTACTCTTATAAAGAGCCGTGGGTTAAAGTAAAGGCAGCGGCAAATCCTGAATCCCACACCAATATAGGGAATGTGATAAATACAGTATTATTCAAAACGATCTATACACCTTCGAGTGACTATAAAAATGTTTCTATTGTGGTAAGATTTACAGTGTACGATTACATATTGATGAGCCAAAACACTATGACCACTGTCCACTGCAAGGTTGAATGCCTCCTCGTGGTGTGCGGGCACGTGACGCAATAAGGAAAGAATGTAAGCGGAAGAGAGATGAATGGGCAGTCATTACAGCAAAGATACGGGCCGCAATTGCGGAAATCCACTTACATAAGCGGTTCTGACAAAAGGCATGTTGTTGTGCCGCTGCGGCTGGAAACGACACTCTGAAACGCCGAAGCTGGTCGCCTGTGCCTGTCGGCGTACTACTGTCGTGGGCACCCATGGAAAGTGGTTGAATGATTGTGAAATAACGAGTAGTCGGTATGATATTGGACGACCACGTCTCATTACAAAACGTGGAAGTCGGATTATCCCCCCACTGTATAGTCCAGGAAAGCCAGCGATGCGTAGAGATGTGACAAGAGAGTGGAATGCTGGTGCAGGCATAGGTGTTTCGGAGCACACCGATCAAAGGCCATTGTCGAACATGTAGATCCACATCATACGACCACTGTGTGTTCCTGTGTTGACCCAACGACACCGTCAGCTATGACTGCAGTGGACACAGCATCACTGAATCGTCACCATGGATCAGTGTCGCCTGCCGAATGAATTGCATCCGTCGTTACATCAGGCCGATAGTTGTGGCCTTAGACGCCGTCGTCCAGGCGAATGGCTGCACGGAACATGCGCCTCGCCACAGATGCTGGCCATCTGGGGCACGATTATGCTTTGGCATACACACAGTTGGGCTCCATGGGTTCTGTGGTGGTAATGGAAAACACCGCGACACCAGACAACTACGTGAACTTTATTGCGGGGCACCTGATCACGTCACGCTTGAAGTCTCCCAAGATGGCAATGACATTTTCCAGCAGGATAACTGTCTGCGTTGCAAGGTCAGAATCGTACTGCAGTGGTTTGAGGGGCGCTGCACTGAAGTGAGATTGATGTCTAGGCCAGCAAATGTGCCTGATCCGTACCCAATGGAACACTAATCGGGAATCAGCCTGTATACCACCATCCCCTGCTGTGCGGGAATTGCTTGACCTGCACGTAGACATTTGGGGGGGGGGGGGGATTTAATTCTGGACTCCTGTCAAGGAGTTGTAGAATCCATGCTAAGCGGAATGTCTGTTGTACTTCTTTTTTGAAAAGTGGAACACCACGCTATTTAACTGGTTGTCATAAGGTTTTGGCTCATCAGTGTACACATGAAGTAGTGTTTTGGTACATTGATCTCCAGCGACATGGCTGTCAGACCAAATGCTTCAAATGGCTCTGAGCACTATGGGACGTAACATCTGAGGTCATCAGTCCCCGAGAACTTAGAACTACTTAAACCTAACTAACCTAAGGACATCAGACACATCCATGCCCGAGGCAGGATTCGAACTTGCGACCGTAGCAGTCGTGCGGCTCCAGACTGAAGCGCCTAGAACAGCTCGGCCACAGCGGCCGGCCGCTGCCAGACCAACGGAAATTGCATTTTTCGTAGTTTATCTCGCAGTTGCAAGAGGACAGTGATAATTTGGTTTTTCAACGTAATGGCGCTCCACTGCACCCTCACCACGACGATCGTGAGTTCTTGAATACTGACCTACTATGTCAATGAATCGGTCACGCAACAGCTGTCATGGCCCACACGATCTCCGGACCTGACACCGTGTGATTTTTTCCTTCGGGGTTACATCAATCACACCTCCACTTCTCCACAACGTCACTGCATTGCTAGGACGAATCAGAGCAGCTGTGACTGACATCGAAGGTGACACTTTAGGGCGAATGTGGGCCGAACTCGACTGTAAACTGGGCGTGAACCATGTGACTATCGTTTCACAGTTTGAACGTTTGTGAGCATGCCACAAAAGCTTGAGTTGCTGTTAATATACAAATTTCGATTATTAAGAGGCAATGACTGAGTCACCATCGCCCAGCCTTAGCTGCTAAGGGTAGAAACTTGAGTTTCTACCTTACCGGGTAGGACTGACTGAGTACATCGAAAAAGTTCAAAGAAAGGCTGCACGTTTTGTTTTATCGCGAAATATGGGAGAGAGTGTCACAGAAATGATACAGGATTTGGGCTGGACATCATTAAAGGAAAGGCGTTTTTCGTTGCGACGGAATCTTCTCACGAAATTCCAATCGCCAACTTTCTCCTCCGAATGCGGAAATATTTTTTTTACACCGACCTACATAGGGAGGAACGATCACCACGATAAAATAAGGAAAATCAGAGCGCGTACGGAAAGATATAGGTGTTCGTTCTTTCCGCGCGCTATTGGAGATTGGAATAATAGAGAATTGTGAAGGTGGTTCGATGAACCCTCTGCCAGGCACTTAAATGTGATTTGCAGAGTATCCATGTGGATTTTCTACTGTAGGCGTTGTTTAAGAAGAGATTTTCCGAAATTCCAACCCCATGGTTTGTCGGTCAGAAGAAAAACACGTGTTTTAGCATTTATGGAAATTTAACACTGTGTAAGTGAGAGAAAGCTTTTTTTTGAAAATGTGATGCGAATGGAATTAGTAGTACGAAGTAATTAATTGAGGAAGGAAGGAAGATAGATTAGGGTTTACAATGAAATGAACACCCGTAGCTGCTTACAGGCGTTGACATACGTCAACGGGGACTGAAGAAAATGTGTGCCCCGACCGGGACTCGAACCCGGGATCTCCTGCTTACATGGCAGACGCTCTATCCATCTGAGCCACCGAGGACACAGAAGATAGCGCGACTGCAGGGATATACCTCTGGAACGCCTCCCGCGAAACCCACATTCTCAACGTATTGTCCCGCACTCCATTCGTAGTGCCCCCGCCCATTATACTCATTACTCGCGGCGCGTTGCCGATTCCCGTAAGAGTTCGGGCACTGTCTATGCATTCGCACAGAAGAAGATGTTCAAGTGGCCGGTGAGCCTTAACTATATATACAGGGTGAGTCATCTAACATTACCGCTGGATATATTTCGTAAACCGCATCAAATAATGACGAATCGATTCCACAGACCGAACGTGAGGAGAGGGGCTAGTGTAATTGGTTAATACAAACCATAAAGAAAAATGCACAGAAGTATGTTTTTTAACACAAACCTACGTTTTTTAAAATGGAACCCCGTTAGTTTTGTTAGCACATCTGAACATATAAACAAATACGTAATCAGTGCCGTTTGTTGCATTGTAAAATGTTAATTACATCCGGAGATATTGTAACCTAAAGTTGACGCTTGAGTACCACTCCTCCGCTGTTCGATCGTGTGTACCGGAGAGCACCGAATTACGTAGGGATCCAAAGGGAACGGTGATGGACCTTATATATATATTAGGGTTTATTGTCCCATCGACATCTAGGTCGTTAGAGACAGAGCACAATCTCTGGCTGTTTTTAAGGATCGGGAAGGAAATCGGGCGTGCCTTTTTAAGGGAACCATTCCGGCATCTGGCTACAGCGATTTAAGGAAATCACGGAAAACCTAAATCGGGTAGACGGACGCGGATTTGAACAGTCTTCTCGAATGTGAACAGTCGTCTTCTCGAATGCGAATCCAGTGTGCCAGATGCTCAAGTTTTACAACGTCAACAACGAAAATTAAGTAAGCAGGAAACTTTTTTTCCCTTTCGTGATTTTGTGGAGGGGTGACAGCTCTAGCAACCCTACCACAACAACGGTCAAAAATTAATTATAATTGTAGTGTTGCTCACGCTGCTAAATATTGCATTTTCGGGCAACAATAAAGTTATATTATGTGGCAGGTGTCATTAGAGCACCGTTAATAAAGTCATTTCTTGAAATAATGCATAAACTAGGCACTCATCTTTTCGTGTTTCCCACACTGGTCTCGTTGTGAACTCACAGCTCAATCGTCGAAAATCTAGGTAGTGATGATTCCAAGCTCGGATGCAAAGAGGCCTAGGTGTTATTCTGCGATATTCAAAAGTTTTATATATGTGTTTCGTAAACCATTCTTGAAGATTAAACTTTTGCAAGTTAGCACAATGGTGATGTAAAAAAGTAATCAGCACTCCGAATTTAAGTTACACTTCCTTTTTATTACTTTTGTTGCGATATCACTTAACTCAGAAAACATCACTTCACAATATAAAACATACTTTAAAATATCTTCCTCACTGTTAAAGTTCACATTTCATAAACTGACTACAATATGCGTCTTTTCAACATGACGACCAAGGCTTGAGTCCCTAATCACCGGTTACGCGCCCAAACCTCAGAGTTAAAAGTACGACAAAGACCATAGTAACAAAAGAAAGAATACACATAAGAATAATATCATTGCAACATAAACATATCGATGTATCAAAGTACCTCTACATTAATGAAATCAAATCTGAATGTTGTCTCAGAAATATTTTAACTACTTTACAAAAACACAGTAGAAAATTACTGGTATCGAGAGGTTGAGGTGATGTGCCGCAATGGTTACCTAGTCCACGTACCATTACACAGCGAGAGAAAGCTTCGGGAAGGTTTTGAAATTGAGTGCAAAGTGTGTTGGAAGTAACTAAGCTCCCTCATTCTCAAGTACTGCATGACTATAGTGTGGCTAATTTGCATGCCGTTTTTTACGCTGCCTCAAGACACACACTTTCTACCTGTAATACTAGTATTATTGTACCTTTACTGTAAGATTGTACCTGTTAATATGTGCATTGTGACAGAAGTTTAATTTTTTTCGGTTTCATACATAATTAGAGGAAATATTGAAAAATCAAATTTATATAGCCTCTGGAAACCTGGAGATATGTAGCTTGCGGCTGTGTGACCGTTTTAGCTGTTTAGTGATACAGATTTAGATCAGCATAACTTCCCCGTAAAGTAAAAGGTACGCATTTCAGTAATTAATCTTTATGTGGTACAGTAAAGTCATATGGCACGAAAGGCTGGAAGACCCCGAAAGACATGTTCAGCGGGCCAGTTGGAAAGGTTTTCCCTATCTTTCGCGCGACAGGCACATTTTCTTCGCGAAGTATGAGAGTCGTGTATGTGTGTCTGTTAAGTGTAGGTGACTGTAATGGGTCTGTGTGTGTAGTATCGCATCGTGTTCGTGTTGGAGGTGGTCAGAGAAGGGAGAGGGTGAAATCGGGTGCCGGCACACAGCGTGCTCCTATCTAAAAGCACGAAGGGTCCTGCCGAGCCTGCCCTTCACACCGCTACCCTTCGTCAGATTTCGACCAATCTATCTCCAGATGAGCGCGTATTAATGGTTAATCCTAACCAGACGTACGCAAACATCGCAGTACCCACATCCTGCGACACCTCACTTTAGTGAATACTAACCCTTATGCAGAGATGGCAGTAGACCTTTTGTGTTGGCCATCATGCCGGTGTGGGCGTGGAGGGGCTCCACCTCTATTTTAGCCGAGCTTATCGTTCCCATCCGACGGACGGATAACCATCGACGGTGTCACGTGTCCTCACTGCGGATACTCCGCGACTGATGGTCCGTACTTTACGCCACCGCATCTCCTCCCTCTGCCGGCCAAATACGAGGACTCGAATCGACTTAGATCTCCGGGTCGAGCGCTGGCGTACAGGCGTGCGTTAGCCACCTCTGTAACGGAGGTGGGCATGATACAGTTCAAAGCAGGAACACAAACGGTCCAAACTCCCACGAACTAAATAATATCAACAGACTGTCCCAAATTTGACAACGTCATAACTTGTTGTTGTCTTCAGTCCAGATACTGGTTTGACGCATCCTCTCCATGCTGCTCTATCCTGTGCAAGCTTCTTCACCTCCCAGTACCTACTGCAACCTACATCCTTCTGAATCCGCTTAGTGTATTCATCTCTTGGTCTCCCTCTACGATTTTTAACCTCCAAGCTGCCCTCCAATGCTAAATTTGTGGTCCCTTGATGCCTCAGAACATGTCCTACCAACCGATCCCTTCTTCTAGTCAAGTTGACAATGACAGGAATAGTTAGATAGACGAGATTGTTTGTTAGAACGAGTAAGGAGAAAAACGGGGATACGACACAAATGATATGGAAAAATACAATTCCAAATTTATATGAAAGTTTCGTGCTACTACTTTTCGATCTCATGCTTGAGAAACGAGCATATAAATGAAATGTGAAACTATTTCCTAACTCTTTGCTTACAGTAGCCATAAAAGGCATTTGATGTTGGTACTTAGTGAATTATGTTCTGTTGTGTAATTTGTGTAAATGAGGTACATAAAAATGATCAGTTGTGCCAAAACAACCTCGCTTATTTGGGGTGTGCTACAATTCTTCCAATATCACAAAGGCCTGTTTTGTTTTATCTAGCAGACCATAATGAAATAGACGTAATGAAATTGAGAAACCACACCAGTCTTGGGTACTATTCGTATTAACACATTTTTCAGCATTAGACAGCGACATTTTGATATTTCACATAGCAAAACGATTGAAGAACATTGATGAGGTAATAGATACTTTTGCAGAAAGGAAAGCATGTCCTGTATAGCTGTGGCAAGATGAGGGAGAAAGAAAATACAGGGACCTTAAGGATTGAAGAAATGTGTACAGTCTAGCTTGTCTCATGTCTTTAATCGTTTTATGTTTCCTGCATTCAGTTTTATGTCACGCGAAAGAGAAAGTTTAAGAGGGATATGATGTCAAAATTTGCCGACTTGAGAGTAGGAGAGGCACCAAAGGACATTTCAGTTTAGTCTGCCCTGAATGTAGGTTTGATGGTTTCCTTTAAAAAATATTCTAGTTTGAATGCCACAGAGTAAAATACAGTGACCCGGGATAGAAGAATGCTGTGTGAAGAGGTTTTGTACTGCACTTTGGCGCACTTACGACTGAATAACCTGTGTTACATTTCCTCGAATATATATCACTATCAAATTTTTGCCCCAGTTCTGAAATATCATAGATCCAGGGCTGTTCATACTTGTCAAACACACTACTAATCCGCAGGCATTTAAGATGTTAATAGCGCCTCCTCTTCTCCCCAATTCTATTCAATACCACCTCATTAGTTATGTGATCTACCCATCTAATCTTCAGCATTATTCTGTAGCGACACATTTCGAAAGCTTCTATTCTCTTCTTGTCCAAACTAGTTATCGTCCATGTTTCACTTCCATACGTGGCTACACTCCATACAAATACTTTCAGAAACGACTCCCTGACGCCTAAATCTGTACTCGATGTTAACAAATGTTTCTTCTTCAGAAACGCTTTCCTTGCCATTGCCAGTCTACATTTGATATCCTCTCTACTTCGACCATCATCAGTTATTTTGCTCCCCAAATAGCAAAACTCCTTTACTACTTCAAGTGTCTCATTTCCTAATCTAATTCCCTCAGCATCACCCGACTTTATTCGACTACATTCCATTATCCTCATTTTGCTTTTGTTGATGTTCATCTTATATCCTCCTTTCAACACCCTGTCCATTCCGTTCAACTGCTCTTCCAGGCCATAACTTAAAAGACATAAAATGTACGTGTGCATTCACCATTATCAGTCCTTCACTAAACGGCGATTGTGAACACAGGTGTGCAGCCTGTGGACTAAGCGAGAATGTAAATGAGGGGACCGGTGTCACTTAGAGTAGTCTGAGTTTTCAGAAGGACAATTTTTTTAAGGGTCATTTCTTCTCTGTCTTGCCTTAATCAGTTTCGTCGTGTGATTGGACGGTTCTGACTGTCGGATCACGAAGTGTATCGAGTTTGGCGTTTTCAGCAGATACGGTCAGCCTGTGAATGCGTGCCTCTATGTGGGTGGAATATGTTCTGCAGTCCGTCAGACCGCAAGGCTTTCGGACGAGAAACTAGTATCCTCTGTTAAACATAGCTTATAATTTACTAGCATCCTTGTCATTTATAAACTGTTTTCATAGTACTTTAACATTCGAAAATGATTGAAAAACTTTGGAAACTGATGTACGTAAAATTCCAGGGGACGATCAAAAACTTACCGTTTGATGATGTTGCTACAACGTATAAGCCACATAGCGCGACTCCGATGCGAGTATACAAATATTTTTCCCTAATGTCATTTTTTCCTATGAGGAGTATTTAAACCGGTAGAGGAAAATTTCTCTGGCGGCAAATTAATTAAACCAACAAACATTTTTCAATTTTTTTGTGACCCAAGAGACAACACATTAACACAACCCAATTTTAATTACAGCAGATTTTCAAAAATGCCTCCATTGACACGTAAACAAAGGTTACACCATCGGATCATATACTGTCTGACACGGGCAAAAACCCCAGGAGTATCCTGAATTGTTCCTGCTGCTGCTACTATCCGGGCAACTAGATCCTCTTCTGATACAACAGGAGTTGCCTAAACAAGGTTGCGCATCTCTCCACACACACAAAGAAGTCCAGAGGGGACATATCTGGGGATCGAGCAGGCCATGGTACAGGACCAACTATGCCAATCCACGTTTCTGGGAACCGTCGGTCCAGAAATCGACGCACACGACGACTGAAATGCGCCGGCGTCCCGTCATGTTGGAACCACATGCGTTGTCTTGTAGGGAGCGGGACGTCTTCCAGCAATTCTGGCAATGCTCTGGCGAGAAAAGTGTAATAGTGCCTGTCATTTAATGGCCTAGGTAGCAGATATGGCCCAATTAAACAGTCCCCAACAACACCGACCCCCACATTAATGAAGAACCGCACTTGTCAGCGCTAGTAACTGTGGCATGTGGGTTATCCTCACTGCAAACATGCGAATTGTGCATGTTGAAGACTCCATCACGCCCGAACGTTTCTTCATCGGTAAACTACACAGAGGATCGAAATGTAGGATGCATTTCACACTGTTCCAGGTACAACTGCGAAAACTGTGCTCTGGGTGGACAATCAACCGGTTCCAGATTGTGGACACGCTGTAAGTGAAATGGACGTAACAACTGCTCTCGAAGGACTGTTCTTTCATTCGTCTGATTCGTCCCCATGTTACGTGCAATTGCACAAGTGCTGATTGAAGGATCCCCGGGATATGGCGATTAGGATATTGTTGTTGATAAACCCGCTGTGCAGCTCGTCCGTTGTGGTGCGCTACGTAGTACGCACCAAGCATATCAGTGTACTCACTCCAGGTGTATCGCTCCATCAGTAATCAGAGACAATGCACTACTACACTGGTGGACAGCAGTTGCCTACAACTGAAGATCGTAATACGCCCTCTAACAACTGAAGAGCGTAATACGGCCACAACCGGTTTAAATAATCCTCGTAGGAAAAAATGATATTAGGGAAAAATATTTGTTTTGACGTCCCCTACAACGTCGCACAGTTTGTCGGTTTAAATACTTTTCACCCTGTATAGACACCGACTTATAGGCAAGGAATTAGCTTGGCATTCTCGTGCGTGCGGTAAATGCGGAAACGTGAGATACGGCAACATTATTACGGAATGCGTCCAAACAGGACCAACGTGCTATTATTCTTTTATTGTGTGCCAAAGTACAAACACCGGTAGACATCCATCGGAGAATGAAGAATGCATATGGGGCTGGATGTCTGTCGAAAGCCACCGTTGTGCAGTGCTACTCAACACAAGACACAGGTCGATCTGGAGGCCAACCTCATCCGTAAGGGGCAACAACAAGCGAGCGATTGATGATGTGATAAGGGGAAGCAACCGTGCTGTGGAAGAGGATCTGGACATCACATTCGGTAGAGTGCAACACTTTATCCGGTAAATGTTTCATTACCGTAAGGTCTGCAGCCAATGGATATCCCGGGCGTTGAATGCCGAACTAAAAGCAAACCGGGTGGCTGTCTGCCTGAAACACCTGATCCGTTTCAAACTTGAGTACAACACGTACCTTGAGCGCATTGTTGCAGGCGACGAAAACTGGTGCCACCTCTGGGAACCAGATTCGAAAGCGTCAAAAATGCAGTGGTGTCATCCATCGTCCACTCTCCCAAGAAGTTCAACAGGCAGCCATCAGCTGCAACGGTGATGCTCACACTATTATTTGATTTCCGGGGCCTACTGCTTATTGATTTCAAGGAACCTGATGTCCCCATCACTGGGGAAGAGTACTGCTCAACGCTCAAGCAATTATGTTGTGCAGTTTAGGCGAAACGTCCGGGATAAGTGCTTCATGATTACAGGCGTCCCCATGTCGCAAATATCACAAGACTTTATGCCGTGTAAAGTGGGAGACACTGGAGGACGCGCCCTATAGTCCCGATCTCTCCCCATGCAATTATTACGTCTTCCGTCCCTTAAAAAAGCCTTGAAGGGTTGACCTTGTCGGACGACGAAGTGCAGCAGGCAGTTACAGACTGTTCCTGTCAGCAGGGTATAGTGTTTTATCGAACGGCTGTCTTCAGCCTGATGCGTCGGTGGAATGATTGCGTCAATGTTCGCGGCGATTTCACCTGATTGGTTCAAAATGGTTCAAATGGCTCTGAGCACTATGCGACTTAACTTCTGAGGTCATCAGTCGCCTAGAACTTAGAACTACTTAAACCTAACTAACCTAAGGACATCAGACACATCCATGCCCGAGGCAGGATTCGAACCTGCGACCGTAGCCGTCGCTCGGTTCCGGACTGTAGCGCCTAGAACCGCACGGCCACTCCGGCCGGCTCACCTGATTGGCATACCGATTTTGGGGTGTACGGCTTACTTTCTGATCGCCTCTTATCTAAATGCTCGTAGTAAAACTTCTTTCGGAGAAGGATGCGGGTCACAACTCGCCCCATTTCTCCCCCGCCACTTGGATCTCTTCCTGGACGACAGTGCATCCTTCTGATGATCATTAGCTTCTACCTGCCGCTTGTTCAGTCGGGAATATCGTGGTCGTCCATCAGCGGGCTGCCCCATTTTGTTATGTTTCCTCCTCTAGCGCCGTGCTACGGTACTATGCCAGAGGTTTTCAGTGTGTGCCAAAACTACAGACATGTACACAGTGTGATCAGAACCATCCAGACACCTCTCTGTAATGCGGAATTCACCGCGAGAGGCGGATCCTCCTGTACAAAAGCAGGCGGGTAGTGTTGTGTTCTCAGGAGAGAAGAACTAACAGCTTAGCGGATAGGTCAGGAGAGCTCACAGCTTAGAACGTGTCCTGGTCACTGGATCTCACCTGAGTAACGTATCCATCAGAGATGTTTCGATCCTTTTAAAGCTGCCAAAGTCGACTGTAGTGAACGTGAAGAGCAAACGGCGAAGAAAATCCGCAGCTGAACTGAGAGCATGCAGACCTCACATACTGACAGGCGGACCCTCAAGCATAGAAGAGCGCGTTCGTAAGAAATCGCAGGAAATCAGCGGAAGGAACCACTCGTGAGTTCCAGAATGCTATGAGGAATCCAGCTAGCGCAGTGACTGTGCGAAGTGAATTAAAAGGATGCTTATGTGGATCTCTGTAAACGAGTGTTTTGGATTGATGAATCACGCTATACTATGTCGCAGACTAATGGAAGGTTTTGGGTTTGGCAAATGCCTGAAGAACGTTACCTGCCATCATGAATAGTGCCAGCTGGGAAGTACGGAGAAGATGGTGGTACGATGTGGAGATGGTTTTCGTGGTTAAGGCGTGGTTCCTTTATTTTATTGTGCTGGAAAGAAAATGCGGAGGACGGAAGAACGTGAATACATTTTCCAGTGTTTTATACTGCGTACAGTTGACGCCACGAATGTGCACCCTGTTATAACACAGCATCTGCGAGGTAATGGTTTGTGGAAAGTAACGCCCCTGAAATGAAATGAACTTGCAAGCCGGGTCCCGTATTGAACGTAATGGAACAATTTCTTTGGGGTGAGTTAGAACTTGGATTTCGCTACAGTCGCGAGTGTTGAACACCACTACCTTCTGTCCTTTCGTCTTCTAAAGAAGAACGGGCGCCATTCGTCTACAGACGTTCAGATACCTCAGTCACAGTGCTCTCAGCAGAGTTCAGAATGTCAAAAATGTCCCTCATTAATGTCCGGACACTTCGATCATATAATACACATTGTGGAAACAAAAAGATTGTAATTCAGTCTGCTTACATTTCTATAACTGCCACACGTAAACCTTTTATTAGTTACTAATGCCAAAGCTGGACCGAAGTGCATTTATTTCGCAGTTACTAAATGTAATTCACACATAATGACTTAGAACAACTATCGCTGTTGGCGCCCTGTGTTAGACCCAACTGACTGCCTCGTCGATTTACGTCCGAGTAAGAGAGATCGGAAATGGTGAATGCCTAGCTCACTGCCTTCATTGAAAAATATTTTCTAATTTTTTTGGTATGGGAATGCTTACGCAACAATGCGTCAAGTGCCTTGCAAACCAGGGTTTGTAGGTGGATGGATAAATTTGTGTATTTATCGTATGGCAATACATATCCGAAGATGACGAAACTACTTCATATCAACATTTAAAAATAGCTCTCCAGCATATAACAACACACAACACGGGTATCATATATAAGAGTTGGCATTTCGATTTGCTTATACCTTCAGTATTTATTCGACAGATCTTGATAACAGGTAAAAATTTTCCAGCTGGATGTGAGAACAACCATTGAGAGTTCATGTCTTCCGACAAATTCGTTTTGGCCAGGATATCTTGGAGGTTACCGGGCTGCCTCTGCTTCGTGTTTAGAAATCGAGAATTCTTTAACAACACGCAGAGGATACGCGTGACTAAGGAAATGTCACGGACGCGAACAGCCATTGTCGATCGATGATATCTCTCTAAAATTTGTGCTCATGCTGTTGTTGTTTAGTTGTGATGGTGGTGGTCCTGAATAGGGAGATTGGTTTGATGGAGCTGTGGGCACTAACCTGCACAAGCAGCGTCACCACTACATAACTACGGCAACCTACCGTCGCATAAAAGTGCTTGCGGTGATCATGCTTTGGTCTTCCATCGCAGTTTCTACCCCTAAACTTTCCTCCGTTAATAAACTGATGATTCCTTAGTGTTTCAGAATGCGCTGTGCCAACCTATCCCTTCTATTAGTCAAGTTGTGTCACGATTTGGTTTTTTCCAAAAATCGACTTGGTATCCCGTCAATAGTTACTCGATTTACCTGTTTAATCTTCAGTATTCTCCTGTACCACTGCGTATCAAAAGCTTCTGTTCTCTTTTTGTCTGAACTGTTTATCGTCCACGTTTGACTTCCATATGAGGCTACACTCATACATACTTTCACATAATAGTTTCTAATGCTTAAATTCATGCTAACAAATTCCTATTTAAAAAAAAATGCTTTTCTCGCTACTGCCAGTCTGTATTTTACATCCTCTGTACTTCTGCGACTGCCAATACTTCGCTGATCGATTCCATTATCTATACCATTCAGCTGTTCTTCCAAGTCATTTCCAGTCTCAGAACTACAGTGTCATCGGCAAAGCTCAGAGTTTTCATTTCGCTCGCCAAGTTTTTGCATGGTTTCCACTGTTGTTTGCTCACTGTACAGATTTTTCTTGTGGTGAATACCAAAGGTCCCGGCGGAGTTTAAAAATCATGTTGGAAGTATATCGCCATTCTGTCATGAATTGAAACATCTTGTACTAACATCGGTAGAACATTACGTAGGAAATCAGCATACATTGCAGCATTTAGATTGCCATCGATAAAATGGGGGGCCAATTATCCTTCCTCCCATAATGCCACACCACACATTAACCCGCCAAGGTCGCAGCCATCGAGGATTGTCCGTTGAGTCCTCACTCGGGCATAGGTGTGTGTGTGTGTGTGTGTGTGTGTGTGTGTGTGTGTGTGTGTGTGTTTGTCCTTAGGATAATTTAGGTTAAGTAGTGTGTAAGCTTAGGGATTGATGACCCTAGCAGTTAAGTCCCGTAAGACTTCACACACATTTTTTGAATAACAAAAAATGAGTGGACATACTTGCTGACGTGCCCGTGGTGACAGAGTTGGAGACGCCATCGCTACACACCTCAGCGCTCTACCAACGCACACATTCGCACCTAAATGATAAATATCGAATTTATAAGGCGCCGCGAGGCGAATTCTGTTTACCTAACGAAGTGGAAAGTCCGCCTCGCTGGCGGGGTAATTTATTCGGCGGCGCTGTTTATTTGATAGTCCAGCCGGTCCCCTCCTGTGGCGGCGGCTAACGACCTGAGCGGCCAGCAGCAACTTGCGCGACGGGTCCGGCAGGGGCGGGTCGAATGGGGCTGCCCGGGCCGGGCCGGCTGGCTGGTTCTCTAGCCGGGGGGACTGCTGCGCACGCAGACGCGATCAAACTGGTTTGTCAAACAAGCGCCTACGCTTACCGACGAACTTACAGGATTTAATCACTGTCTCGCTGTGCGTATCGTGTCGCGAAGTATTTTCACTTTATCTACACTGAAGAGCCAAATAAACTGGTACAGCCTCGTGATGACTGGGTGTTGTGTGATGTCCTTAGGTTAGTTAGGTTTAAGTAGTTATAAGTTCTAGGGGACTGATGACCATAGATGTTAAGTCCCATAGTGCTCAGAGCCAAACTGGTACACCTGCCTAATATGGTGCAGGGCCCCCGCGAGCACGCAGAAGTGCCGCAACACGACGTGGCATGGACTCTACTACTGTCTGATGTAGTGCTGCAGGCAACTGACACCACTCTCTAGCAATTCTGGATGTGTGGGGTGTCGCATTGTCCTGCTGGAATAGCCCAAGTCCGTCGGAATGCACAATGGACATAAATGGATGCAGGTGATCAAACAGGATGCTTACGTACGTATCTAGACGTATCAGGGGTCCCATATCACTCCAATTGCACACACCCCACACCATTACAGAGCCTCCACCAGCTTGAAGAGTCCCCAGCTGACATGCAGGGTTCATGGATACATGAGGTTGTCTCCATACCCGTACACCTCAATTCGCTCGATACACTTTGAAATGAGACTCGTCCGACCAAGAAACTTGTTTCCAGTCATCAACAGTCCAGTGTCGGTGTTGACGGGACCAGGCGAGGCGTAAAACTTCGTATCGTGCAGTTGTCAAGGGTACGCAATTGGGCCTTCGGGCCATATGGACGATGTGCCGTTGAATGGTTCGCACGCTGACACTTGTTGATGGCCCAGCATTGAAATCCGGAGCAAGTTGCGGAAGGGTTGCACTTCTGTTACAATGAACGCTTCTCTTCAGTCGCCTTTAGTCCTCCAGTTCTTGAAGGTTTTTTTTTCTGGCTGCAGCGATGTCTGACATTTGTGTGTTACCGGATTCCTGATATTTGCGGTACCCTCGTGAAATAGTCGTACGGCAAAATCTCTACTTTTTCGCTACCTCCGAGATGCTGTGCCCCATCGGTCGTGCGGCGACGTAACGTTCAAACTCACTTGAATCTTCATGACCTGCCACTGTAGCAGCAGTAACCGATCTAACAACTATACCAGACACTTGTCTCTTATAGGCGTTGCCGACCGCACGCGCCATTTTCTGCCTGTTCACACATATCTATATTTGAGACTACACCAGTTTCTTTGGCGCTTCAGTGTACATCTAAATCGATGCTCCGCAAGGCACCGTATGGTACGTGGCGGAGGGTATCCTGTATCACTACTATTAATTTCCGTTCCACCTCAGATCGCGAATAGAGCGAGGGAAAAACGACTATCTATATGCCTCTGTACAAGCCCTAATTTCTCGATATATGTTGGCGGCAGTAGAGTCGTTCGGCAGTCAGCTTCAAATGGCGGTTCTCTAAATTTTCTCAATAGTATTTCTCGAAAAGAACGTCGCCATCCTTCCAGGGATTCCCATTCGAGTTCCCGAATAATCTCTGTAACACGTGTTGTTCGAACCCACCGGTAACAAATCTAGCAGCTCGCCTATGAAGTGCTTTCATGTTTTCCTTGAATCCTACCTGGTAAGAATCCCAAACATTCGAGCAGTATTCAAGAATAGGTAGCACAAGTGTCCTACATGCGGTATCCTTTACAGGTGAACCACTCTTTCCTAAAATTCCCCCAATAAAGCGAAGTTGACCATTTGCCTTCCCTGCCACAGTTCTCACATGCTCGATCGATTTCACGTCGCATTGCAACGTCACGCCCAGACATTTAAACGTCTTGACTGTGTCAAGCAGGATATGGTCTCCGGGCGTTACTGGTTTGATCTTCCCAGTCTTACATTTTTCCACATTTCGAGCTAGCTACCATTCAGCACACTAACTAGAAATTTTGTCTTAAGCCGTCTTGTATCTTTCTACAGTCACTCAACTTTGACACGTTACCGTACATCATGTACATAGGGAACAACAGCGGTCCTATCACACTTCGCTAGAGCACTGCTGACTATACCCTTGTCTCTGATGACACTCGACGTAGAGGACAGCTATTGGGTACTATTATTTGAGAAGTCTTCGAGCCACTCACATGTCTGTGAGCTTACTCCATATGCTCGTACTTTGTTAACAGCCTGCAGTGGGGCAAGGAAGTTTTACATATTGGAATTGAGAACATGTTCAAGGATTTTGTAGCACACCGAAGTTAGGGATATTGGTCTGTAATTTTGCGTGTCCGTTCTTTTACGCTTCTTATATATACCGGAGTCACATGCGCTTTTTTCTATCACTCGGGACTTTGTGCTGGGCGAGAGATTCTCGATATGCACGCTAGATAAGGGGCTAGTGCCGTAGAGTACTCTTTGTACATGGCTACCAATGCAGAGAAAGCATTTCTTGCATTGACGTTAGCACTGTGCGTAAGAGAAAGAAAGGGAGGTGCTGGTCCAACGAATCGTTGAAATTTAGAGATAAATATAGCAACGACAATCAGGTAACACAAATACGAGGGCGTGCTGAAAAGTAATTCCTCCGAAATTTTTTGATCTTTTCTCATTATCGCTTGAGGTATCACACATATTGTGCACATGACGCTTCGCTGATGCAACTTGCAACCTTTGGCCTCTGGACGGCTGTAGCGTGTGACACGGCGGTGTGTAACGTAACTGTGTGTCGATGCGCGAGAGACAGCCTGCTGTAATCGCAGAAAACGTTCCCACAATTGAAATCCTTGGAAGAATGAATGCCCTGTGCGGTGACGATTGTATCGACATCAATAACGTGCGACGTTGGGTTATTCGTGCCCGTAATGAACGAAACGGTGGTGCTAAACTCAGCGTGTGGGACGGAGCGAGCACTGTTTCCAAAACTTACAGAATACCTTCGAGGATTTTGCTTTGATAGTGATGAAGCGGTCCATCGCTCCATCGCCACAGGGACGATATCCACAAACTAGTCTCTCGTTGGAAGTGTGTTCGTCGCCAGCGTGACTACGTTACGAAATAAATACGCAGACACGAAGAATAAAGACGTGTAATGTTGTTAATAATAATGTTAATGGTGTTATTAATAATGTTAGTAATTTTATAATTAATTTAATAATAATAAATAATTATAGAAATATAATATTATAATGATTTATTAATAATTTTTCGGAGGCATTGCTTTTCAGCACACCTTCGTATTATACTCAGAACTTAATGATTACCTCAGCTTCCTACAGGTGAAGAGTTACATTTCAATTCCTTGATGTACTTCGCACTCAGACGAAAAAGGTCTGTTCCACTAGTAAATTCACGAGAGGAAGCGATTGTTTGTAAGCTTTTGTACGAGTCATAATATTCTATAGTCATGAAATCGTAGAAATATAGGTCTACAGAATCAAGCCTTAATTATAATGCGTCTCGAAATTTTTAAACATATACAGTGTCTCTTTCTAATATGATAACTATAATTAGAGCTACATGGTTATGTACCCATGAAAAGTTACCATCCCTCCATTCACATATTTTTCTTTGCATCCGTAGCAACAACAGTAATTCACCATCGCTATTACAATATCAACAAACGGTGAAACACAACAAAAACTCTTGACATTATAAACTTCAAACGCTGCAGAAAGCACACACGCACAGTGAAGTCCCGAAAACACTTGACAGTCCTGGTTTAATGTTGACAACACGCGCAGAACACAATGCTCACTCCAGTCATATTTACTCTATGGTGATATCGATCGGTGTGTACGATCATTTGTCTGTGGTTCGGCATTCTAGGGTGCAGTGTGGACATTGCGTTGTTCGGCGTCCGTATAGTCTGTCAGTAAACTCTAGAGCGAGCAGCGCTTTTGGTGGGGGAAGTGGCCTTTCCCGGAAGAACGCTGCCACCGGCCTACGGGGGCACCCAAACTCTGTTGCCCGTTATCTGTCTGGCGGTGTAGTTCTGCGTGCAGTGATATACGTCGTTTCTGTTCGTGGGATCTTAGTTGCCAGTGTCAGTGAGTTACCTTTGTGTACTTACTGACGTTCTTCGATATCCGGTTGGGTTGGGTTGTTTGTGGGAAGAGACCAAACTGCGGTCTCGTCGGATCAGGGAAGGACGGGCAAGGAAGTCGGCCGTGCCCCTTCAGAGGAACCATCCCAGCATTTCCCTGGAGCGATTTAGGGAAATCACGGAAAACCTAAATCAGGATGGCCGGACGCGGGGTTGAACCGTCGTCCTCCCGAATGTTCGATATCCGGAAGTGATGGATAATCGTCTAGCATTGCAAGAAAATGTGGAGAATACGAAGGAGGTATTTGGGGAGTAACGAGCGTTCGACCGTCTCTAATGTTATTACAGCGTGTATTAAAGAGGTGACACAAAAAAAACTGTTGGCTAATATTACCAGTCCCAATCAATGGGCTGCAATTTATGCAAACGCCAGCCTCACCTGATAGGACGCTTAAGTAAGGAATGGAAAAATAAGCCGCATGGTTTACTGGAATCGCCACGAAGGAAAACTAATAATTTTGGAAGGAAACCCATCGTTACAGAGAGTTTCAAAATCACGTAAAACCTTTGATGATGCTTACGGAACTCTAAATCTCTTTCTCGGTCACTGTTCACCTGATTCTAAGACAGATTGCTTAAAACATGTGCGCAATAGCTATTCTAAACACTGCTGAAATTTCCTTCGAAACATGTACACCGATTCTGGACTTTGAAGCAAAAAGCTTGACATACGAGGTGCGTTCACATATTAATTTTTATTTTTTGGTAAGAACTTTATTTGTAAACCCACAGCAATGTTATCCTCTTCAAAATATTCCACATTACATACTATACATTTATGCCAGTGCTTTTACCAAATCCCGAAACACTTCAGGAACCGTTTTTTGGGGATAGTTTATAGGTCTCTTAACCGTGCATTTTAAATCTCATCCATGCTTGTAAAACCGCTGTCCTGTAAGACGTGCTTTGAAATGTTTATGCCCCTTGTCTGCCCTTGGTTTACTCGTAACAGGCACACCAAAAGCAATATTTACCGTTTCTAAACGTTTCAAGCACTTTATTTCTATACAAAATAAATAATCGTTGATGCTACCAAAACACATGTAACCTTTCTGACAGCTGACAACAGAGTAAATACCCAATATGTATAACATTGAACACACAGCTTTGAGGAATGTTTACGAAGACAGTGACAAAAAATAGGTGCAAATCGGACTGATACAACACACAAAATATAAATTTCTGCTTACTTTTTAAACACTCTTTGTGTTGCAAGAATAGTTATGTTTCAATGCAGCCCTTCAAAGAAAACTTCTACCTTTTTAGTAGAAACACAAAATAAGAACAAGCCTTAAGTTCTACTGATTGCATTATATGGGGTTCGTTTTACGAATACCAATCGAGGAACGTACATTCACTTGAACAGGCATTTGGTTCTATGTTTGTAGTAGAATCCTGACTTCCGTTCTAATGATATTATTTACTCTATAATGTTGTGTTTCAGAAGAAGCTATCGTTTTCTGTATTCGTTATGGTCTTAATGCATTTGTCTAAAAATAAACTCAGCCGAGATGTATCTATCTGTACACGGTGTCGCCACAGATTTGAAATGCGCGCCGCGGCAGGGCGGGTACTACGTTGTGGAACAAACAGCCTGTAGAAGCACCTCGTGACGTACAACTTTTAGATGGCAGACCTCTCCCTAATCCTGAATCGGTAGAAGTCGGTAAACGTTGGGAGTCTTCGGTAGGCACCCAGTTTCGACTGCTGCTAACATTACGTAGCTGACTGTGTTGTACAAGGTAGCCATTGCCGTCTGCTTCGTTAATGTTTCGCGCCGTACTGTTCTGCGTGTTTTTACTGTGCAGTTGTGCTAAACATTATCAAAATGAGTGAAGAGGCAGTTGCTGGCCCATCTCGGGAGTCGCCAACAACCCCCGTGGTTTTACATACTTTTTTTAACACGTTAGCGAAACGTGTTGCGAATAGTGTTAGTAGTAGAGAAATAATAGAACAAAACGTCATGCCTGACGCAGCACTTTTCACGCATCTCGATGTTTACCACGTCAATCTCCTGAATTATATGTCCGAAGGAGACATAAATTTGCTGGCGCATTTACTGATACTGTATGCGAAATATGTTGAGATTAAAGTTAATAGTAAGGAAATAATACATTAAAACGTCATGCCTACTGCGGCAGATTTCCGGTATGTACTGAGAAAATGTAGTAAGCGCCAACCTTTTCTCCTTTCATTATTTTGTGGGGGGTGTCAGCGAGAAAAATTTTCATAAAGGTTTGAAACTGTATGTAAGGTTTGTTGCTAGTCGCTAAGTGCTCTCATTCTCAGATAGTGGATGCGTAAATCTGGGTGTTTTCCCGCGATGGCATGTCATTGTTTATGACGTCATATCTCCTCAAGAATGTGTCTCTTTTCTTTTTTTTTCGGCTAGGAACCTTCGTGGGCGTACGGAGAACAAATCACCAAAATTTCATCGCAATCGGATGATTGGTTTGGGAACGCAAAGAGGGCAGACATATACAGGGTGTTACAAAAAGGTACGGCCAAACTTTCAGGAAACATTCCTCAAACACAAATAACGAAAAGACGTTATGTGGACATGTGTCCGGAAACGCTTAATTTCCATGCTAGAGCTCATTTTAGTTTCGTCAGTATGTACTGTACTTCCTCGATTCACCGCCAGTTGGCCCAATTGAAGGAAGGTAATGTTGACTTCGGTGCTTGTGTTGACATGCGACTCATTGCTCTACAGTACTAGCACAAGCACATCAGTACGTAGCATCAACAGGTTAGTGTTCATCACGAACGTGGTTTTGCAGTCAGTGCAGTGTTTACAAATGCGCAGTTGCCAGATGCCCATTTGATCTATGGATTAGCACAGGGCAATAGCCGTGGCGCGATACGTTTGTATCGAGACAGATTTGCAGAACGAAGGTGTCCCGACTGGAAGACGTTCGAAACAATTGATCGGCGTCTTAGGGAGCACGGAACATTCCAGCCTATGACTCGCGACTGGGGAAGACCTAGAACGACGAGGACACCTGCAATGGACGAGGCAATTGTTCGTGCAGTTGACGATAACCCTAATGTCAGCGTCAGAGAAGTTGCTGCTGTACAAGGGAATGTTGACCACGTCACTGTATGGAGAGTGCTACGGGAGAACCAGTTGTTTCCGTACCATGTACAGCGTGTGCAGGCACTATCAGCAGCTGATTGGCCTCCACGGGTACACTTCTGCGAATGGTTCATCCAACAATGTGTCATTTCAGTGCAAATGTTCTCTTTACGGATGAGGCTTCATTCCAACGTGATCAAATTGTAAATTTTCACAATCAACATGTCTGGGCTGACGAGAATCCGCACGCAATTGTGCAATCACGTCATCAACACAGATTTTCTGTGAACGTTTGGGCAGGCATTGTTGGTGATGTCTTGATTGGGCCCCATGTTCTTCCACCTACGCTCAGTGGAGCACGTTATCATGATTTCATACGGGATACTCTACCTGTGCTGCTAGAACATGTGCTTTTACAAGCACGACACAACATGTGGTTCATGCACGATGGAGCTGCTCCACATTTCAGTCGAAGTGTTCGTACGCTTCTCAACAACAGATTCGGTGACCGATGGATTGGTAGAGACGGACCTATTCCATGGCCTCCACGCTCTCCTGACCTCAACCCTCTTGACTTTCATTTATGGGGGCATTTGAAAGCTCTTGTTTACGCAACCCCGGTACCAAATGTAGAGACTCTTCGTGCTCGTATTGTGGACGGCTGTGATACAATACGCCATTCTCCAGGGCTGCATCAGCGCATCAGGGATTCCATGCGACGGAGGGTGGATGCATGTATCCTCACTAACGGAGGACATTTTGAACATTTCCTGTAACAAAGTGTTTGAAGTCACGCTGGTACGTTCTGTTGCTGTGTGTTTCCATTCCACGATTAATGTGATTTGAAGAGAAGTAATAAAATGAACTCTAACATGGAAAGTAAGCGATTCCGGACACATGTCCACATAACATTTTTTCTTTCTTTGTGTGTGAGGAATGTTTCCTGAAAGTTTGGCCTTACCTTTTTGTAACACCCTGTATACAGTAGAACCCCTCTAAACAGTCACCTTCGGGACCGGGACCATGGTCGGAACAAAAAAATGGTCGGATTATCCGAAAAATCTAATATTTGTTGCCAAAAATATAAAAAGACATTTAGTGCAAAAAATTAAACGATTTAAGAACTAAAGGACATCTACAGTAATATAAAAAGATGTTTTTTACACAGTGTCGAGCAAAATATTAACTAAAAAACGTCTACACACACTATAATATGTATTGGTTTTAAAAGGAAAAAGACAATCAAATTACAGTACTGTACTGTACTTAATAACGTATAAACGATATATACTGTAAACTAAAAAATGTTTATAGCACAGTATATGAAAAAGAAATTTTTTACAAAGAAATAAACTACTGTATGTATAAACTAAGAAATGATTATACTGTATACATAAAACGAAAACAAATTACTTGGAACAAATGTCAGTGATCCATTTTTGTTTAGCAGATAGCAGGTTTCTAGATTTACCTGCAGTGTCCCTCCATTTTTTTATCCACAAAACGTCCTTTGGAGTTGAAGTTGGATTCTGCTCGATGTATTGAAGAGCGATGTAAGAAAGCGATTTTTGCATCGCTGTGTGAAATCCGGGCTGGGGGTTCGTCTTCGGTGTCCGAGTCCTCATTCACAGTTTCCTGGCTAACAGCGGCAACAATCTGGTCGTCATTGAGCTCTTCAAAAGTGTCACATTCGTTGATGCACTCTTCAACTTCATTGGCAGGGACGCTCGGCGCCAGAGTGTATAGGTCTTTAACGATTTCCAGTGCGTCGTTGTTTTGCTCATCTTCGGTATGCTCATTTTCAGTCATAACTTGTGGCCAAAGCTTGCGCCACGATTTCCGCGGTGTGTCAGGTTTCAGTTCATCCCATGCTGCAGTGATTGTGTAGGTAGCATCTTTGATGTTCACGGATTTCATTGCCCCAAATAAGTTATGACCTCCTTCAGATTTTTCAAAGATTGACTTTCTGCGATATCACCTTTTTAACCATTCGATAACCCTCTGATCCATTGGTTGGATGAGTAAGGTCACATTAGGAGGCAGAAAGAGAGCGTTATGTCCCCTTTCACCATATCTTCCTCAGATGGATGTGATAGTACGTTATCCAACAGCAGTAGAGCACGAACAGGCAGATTTTTTTGCTTCAAGTCTTTTTCGACCGATGGCACAAACTCGTCGAAAAACCAGGGTTTAAAAAGGTTGCAGTCCATCCAAGCAGATTTTTGATTACGGTAATAAATCGGCAAGGAAGATAAGTTTATATTTTTTAATGCCCTTGGCTTCTTAAATTTGCCAGTGACGAACAAGGGGAGCTTGTGGGTACCACCTGCGTCGCTACAAGGAATGACTGTTATTCCATCTTTTATAAGTTTCGTTCCTAACACGGATTCATTTGAAGCTGCGAGCGTTTTTGTTGGCAACATATTAAAGTTCAGCCCCGTCTCGTCGATGTTATACACTTGTAATAGTTCATTTTCTTCTAAAATTTCTTGAAACTTAACAGAAAACTCCTTAGCAGCTGCGGCATCGGCAAATAGCTTTTCACCGGAAATAGAAACAAATCGGACAATATGATGAGTTTTCCAACGATCAATCCCGCCTTCACTGACAGCTAATTTACTGTCAGCTTCCAGTTTTTTGTGCAAAATTATCGCTTTTTCTTTGAGAATTGGCCTGGATATTGCAGTTCCTTTCCTTCTTTCTTGACAAAACCACATCCACAATGGGTTATCAAGCAGTTCAAGTTCAGCCTTTTTTAATATTTTGCGATTCTTCGGAGTGTTTTCACCATCAATCGTAACTGTATAGGATTCAATTTCTTTCCAATTCTTCCTCCAATCCTTAACTGTCGTAACAGCTACATTCAGTTCCTTTGCTATTTTTTGGAGCGATTCTCCTTCGTCCAGTCTTTGTAGCACTGCTAATTTTTCATTCAGTGAAAGATTTACGTGTTTATATTTGAATCCAGACGTGCTGAAAAACAGACAACTGTACGCGCAATGAATCTGCAGTAATAAGTAGTGTAGAGAAAACGGAATAAAGCAAACAACGACGTTTTTTATTTCCAACAAAGGATAAAAGTGCACAGTAACGTACAGTATATCAATATGCACAGCGATAGACACCGCAACAATGGCCCGACAGGCGTCCAGTCAGTGACAAGTCGGCACAGGCTCGCGAGCCTGAGCATGGTCGGACTAACCGAAGTGACGGACCATCCAAGGTCAGATTGGAGGGTTTCTACTGTATAGGTTTTAATATACATGACGATTTCAGTTTACGAACAACATTTAAAGCGAGTTTTACTTCCAAGCTTTTCGTCTGCTTTCGTGTAAACATGACGCACAATTTGTAGTGCCAGCACTGCAACTGGTAGGCGTGCCTTGTCGTCGTCCCCCACCCCCCTTAGGCTCCCCTCCCCGCCCCTCGCCGGCCAATGCTTGGTTCCTCCTCTCCCCGCACAACTCTGTCGTCTAACAGTTAACACCATGGAGGTAGAATAAGGGGAGATGGCGCTACAGACTTACGCTGTACGTTGTTTTGAAGCCAGTAGGCGGGGCCTGCCGCCATCTTGGATCCCCAAAACATTAGCAGACGAGTGTCTACAATTGCTTCTTTTTCGTCATTTCTGTCGTGTGCACGCGATATTTGTTTTATATAGTTAATGTTACAGTATTTTAGTGAACAACACAGCATAAGGAACGCAACTTCAAACGTTTTTCTGGTCTGAAATGCGTATTCGATACAGTAATACGACACGGAAATATGACGCTTCTGGACTCAGAACTGTAATTCCTTTTTGTTTATGTACTGCGAATAACCGAGAAGAGAAGTATGTACTATGAACAGCGTGCTTTCGTAATCCATTTCTACTCACTTTCATTTTGCTTGTGTCGATAATTGATAAATCCAGAACTCCAAAAGCAATGATTGATAGTTTGGAGGCACCAATTTGTACTCGTTGCATTTTCAAGTTAAATGCAAATTTTAAATGTTCAAGTTTGCAAGAAACTTATCTCGTTTCCTTTGGTGTCCCATAGATGTATGCAGGGATGATATAAACAAGCCAGCTGTTATGTTGACAAAGTGAAAGATTCGTTAAACTACGAAGGAAAAGAACTGAATTTAAGATAGTCAGGCCCATTGTAGTTTACACATCTGCTTAGCTTTTAAATTGTACCTACCAAGTGACATTCAGTGTGGCAGATAACAGCAATTTACAGGGTAACACGACAGCACAGTGA
The DNA here is from genome assembly GCF_021461395.2 of Schistocerca americana. Taxonomy (NCBI): domain Eukaryota; kingdom Metazoa; phylum Arthropoda; class Insecta; order Orthoptera; family Acrididae; genus Schistocerca; species Schistocerca americana. Next base: position 166,124,785 of record NC_060127.1, on the reverse strand, counting down.
TTACTGTAATGATCTAAGTAGCCTGGACTTAGATAGGGAGCTTTGCTTTAACAAATATGTAACCCTTTAAGTTGCTATAATTTAACCACTGTAACAGGTGTTCCACACATTTTACTTATGATTTAATTAAACTACATGTCCGCAGCTCGTGGTCTTGCGGTAGCGTTCTCGTTTCCGCGCACGGGGTCCCGGGTTCGATTCCCGGCGGGGCCAGGGATTTTCTCTGCTTCGTGATGACTGGGTGTTGTGTGTCTTTCATCATCATTTAATCCCCATCGACACGCAAGTAGCCGAAGTGGCGTCAGCTCGAAAGACTTGCACCAGGCGAACGGTCTACCCGACGGGAGGCCCTAGCCACAAGGCATTTCCATTTTCCAATTAACCACATGTAGTTATATTACTTTTATATTAAGTCATTGCATTTTGAAACATTAGTCACCATTTACAGGCTATTTCTTGCCAGAGCTTTTCAGTTACTTGGGAATAACCAAACAATGAAAACCAAGTATATTGCTCATCTCCAGAGAGCTCTTCGTGTTGGATTGATAGGAAATCTAACGTCCAATCACAGAAATAAAACCATACTGTGCATCAGAATTTCAAGCATATATAAGAAAATAGCGCTTAAATGAGTCCACTTACGAATGAAATGTGATTTGTTTAAACTTTAGACTACAATCAGAACGATTAGTACACCCGTAAGCAACGCAAGCCGGCATTTTTTTTTATCAAAACACTTCACAACTACACGGAATCAAGCCACCAGAAGCGAATGTTTTGGGATAGCTAACATGGCGGATCTTCACTTGGGTCGGCTTCAAGTTTGTGTCGTCATGACAACTCCTCTTATTTTTACCTCCATGGTTAACAGACCGTAACTGGGTTGACAGAGTGGGGACTCGCTCGCTCTTCAGCCAGTTTACCGACAGACCATACTTGAGAAGTGACAAGTCGGCACTGGCCGTGAGGTGAGGTGAGGTGCCGCGCCGCCGGACTGTAGGTGGCCGTGAGTCCGGACGCCCCACACGTGCGCCGGCCGGGACAATGGCCAGTAAAGCTGCCGTGTCTCCTGTTTGGGAGGCGGGCAGGCGGCCGCTGCTGCGCCCTGGCAGGCCTCGGAGAGGCGGCGAAGCTGGCCGCACGCCGTCCGCACTCGCGCCGTTCTCTTGGTTTGTCGCATATTTTGCTGACGGGCGACCGCAGCAAGTTCCCATGTGACTGCGCAGACTTCCCCGGCGTATTAGACTGATGATACTCCTCTCGGATCTGCAGCCGGCTCGTGCAGTCATCTGGACACAATATTTCCGCGGTCCACCTGGCCGCCATCTTGAGCTCTTTTTTACCGATCTCGCCGAAACTGATTTATAATGTGGACGGAGACCCATTTATATAACACGGAAGGCCAACAGCGATTAGAGCGCATCTTACAAGGGAACCTCCCCGTCGCACCCCCCTCAGATTTAGTTTTAAGTTGGCACAGTGGATTGGCCTTGAAAAACTGAACACAGATCAATCGAGAAAACAGGAAGAAGTTGTGTGGAACTGTGAAAAAATAAGCAAAATGTACAAACTGAATAGTCCATGCCCAAGATAGGCAAAATCAAGGATACTGTGAGCTTTGAAGCGCCGTGGTCCCGTGGTTAGCATGAGCAGCTGCGGAACGTGGGGTCGTTGGTTCAAGTCTTCCCTCGAGTGAAAAATTTACTTTCTGTATTTTCGCAAAGTTATGATCTGTCCGTTCGTTCATTGACGTCTCCGTTCACTCTAATAAGTTTAGTGTCTGTGTTTTGCGACCGCACCCCAAAACCGTGCGATTAGTAGACGAAAGGACGTGCCTCTCCAATGCGAACCGGAAACATTTGATCGCAAGGTCATAGGTCAACCGATCCCTCCACAGGAAAACACGTCTGATATATTCTATACGACACTGGTGACGGCATGTGCGTCACTTGACAGGAATATGTTGTCGACCAACCTGTACACTTGGCGAATGGGTAAAAAGATTCTTCTACGTTGCCCGATTTAGGTTTTCTTGTGGATGTGATAATTACTCCCAAAAAAGTGATGAAAACATAAGAGTTTGTCACATAAACTGCAACAAATTAATTCAAAAGTCTCACACTCGCACACTTTTCCCTGTGCTCTGCCAAAACATATGTTTTTTACGTTTTCAAATTTTTCCGTGTGTAGACCGTCAAATCCTGCATATGTCCAAGCAAATCTGAACATGTCCTGGAATTTTGGAGAGCGAAGTTGATTATGTGTGGTTGCCTGAACTTTGGTAATTGACACACGATCACGTAAACAATACTGCTCTGTGTACCTGTGCAGCTTCGCAAAATCATAGAATCTTTTCACAAAGTATTTCACTTACCGAAAACCAAACACATCTAACGGTTGCACAAGAGGTGTACAACCTGGAGGAATGGTAATCACGTCTACTCCCACACTAAAATTGTACAATGCCTGATCCTTCTGTCCTGTATAGCTGTCAAGGAGATAATAATTGTCTGAAAATAAAAAATTAAACATTTCACTCGAGGGAAGACCTGAACCAAGGACCTCTCGTTCCGACCACGGCACTCCTCAGCTCATACTCTCCTTGATGTTGCCTATCTTACGCATGGACTACTCAGTTTGTATATTTTGCTTATTTTTTTCATAGTTCCACACAACTTCTTCCTGTTTTCTCGTTGATCTGTGTTCAGTTTTTCAAGGCCTATCCACTGTGCCAACTTAAAAATAAATCTGAGGGGGCTGTGATGGGGAGGTTCCCTTGTTAGCTCACAAGAGCAGGTGTAATGACACATTACGACGCAGAGAGATACAATACTTAAAATTCTGCACCTAAGATTAAATTGAGAGGAATATAGAAAATAATCTCTATAATGTCAATATTTGATTCACTTTTGTTTCGTACTCCAAGAGGGAGCAAAAACTCTAACTTGTTACCTTGTATGTGACGGATGCGTTTTTCTTTAAGTGTGCTGCAGGGCAGCCATATTGTCAGTATTAATGATTTGTGCGACGAGCGTAAGAAAAGTCTTATTGTCTCGTGAATAAAATAGTGAAAAATATTCCAGTCTTAAGAGAATTATTTCAATCGACGTAGCATTGTAGCACTTTGTTCCACCCTCTTCGCTAAAGAAGCCGACGCCGCCTTAGGAAGATATGCAGGGTCAACAAAGAGAAGAACATTTACGGCGACCAATGAATTAATATTGTGGCAGAAGAACTAATTTCACGTTTAAGGTGAGAACTGTGAATAAATCGACAACGACGTAAAATTCCGAAATATTGTTAATCGGAAATGTACATTACATTTCAGGCATAATTCAATCAGCACTGAATTTTTCCACATTCAAAGCCAGCCATTACAGTCCTGAAAAGCCTTTCCAAAATTCTAAAGTTAAAGTACCATCTCTATATTTTTTCTTTTAAAAAAATCAATAAATTTAATATCTTTTCTATTCATTTCGCCACACAGGCCACAACATTGAGATCACGGATTTACTTCAAACTTTGTACACCTTTAATAGGTCATTAAAACAACATAATGCGCAAGAGTAAGGTGCAGTACTCTGCCAATTTAGAGAAAATCACAATAGAAATTTTATGAGTCTGTTACGTAACTGATGTACCTGTGCGAAGGTGCCAGCCGAAGAAGTCGTGGTCAGCCCGGGGGTGAAAGCTGTATGGGAGAAGAGGCAACAAGCCACGTAGTTCCTTCCAGACCACTAGAGGCCAGACCAATGAGAGCTGTCCAGTGGCGGTTGTTCATATTCTATCATCCTGCTCTGTACTGAAGTCTACGGTTACTGTACTCTTTGTATTTGTTTCATACTTACATTCTACTGATCTTGATTATAAACAGATTTTTTACTTTAAATTTCATTAAGTTCGCAGTGGAATTTCAGAGATTTACTCTTGGAAAGTGCCCTCAATTAATCCGAAGGTAAGACATTTAATTTTCAGTAAATAATCTCGTAGCCTATAAATCTATTGAATTCTCTTCTAACGTGAATTAAGCTGTGTGGTTTCCCTTTGTTTATTTAAATAACTTTGATATGCCAGTAGTAGTTTTATTTAATCAATAATTTTATGTTTTTTTCAGAATATTCAACACAACAAATTGACGTTTAAATACTCCTGTACATTCCTACCGTTCATCTAAATATTACGTGTGTTCAATGGAGAAAGTTAGCAACAAGCATTTCTACAGGTTTCCCAAACAACGTCAAGAGTTGCTTCTGAAATGGAAAAGTGTTTGTAAACTGTCGCCTGGTATGAACTGTGCCACATATTTCGTTTGTGAAGATCATTTTTTCGTAGAAGATTTGATGAATTAAACTACGCGTAGGCTAAACAGGAGTGTGTTTCTAAAACATGTGGCAGGCCTACCTTGTGAAATTGCTGATGTCAGTAGTGAATCGGGTGAAACTGTTGCTAACAGTGAATTAGGCCTACCAGGCACTAGTGGTGCTGTGGCGGGTGTTCGTTGTAGAGCCGCTAATACGGGAAGTTAAACTGGTGTTAATGAACTACAAAATCAGTAAAAGGCTTAAAGCTGTGTGGCAGTTAAAAGAAAATTTTTATTGTGTGCTTGAGAAATAAAAAGTGAGTTTTGTTTTCATTTCAGTTTTTATCCATCTTTCCTATTTTTGTTACAAAATATTGATGTCTTCTTTTTTGTGTTGAAGCATCTACAGTCGTAAGATGTAGGAACATTTTTTAAGAAATTAATGGTCAGTAGTGCAAGTTTTCTGGGCAATTACTCAGAAATTACACTCCGTAAACATAGTTGGTAACAAATTTTAGAATTCTTCAATAATTAAAACTGTGATAAAGATTTCATAATTGAACCTCCTTAACTGCTGCTTATTCCCTTAACAGTTTTTTTTCTCTATTGACCCCGCAGCTTGTAAGACATCAGAGTATGAATTATTCAGGAATATTTGTAGTCCAGTTTAGCTGCTACAATTTTTGTTTACCTTGTGACATTTATTTATACTAAAAGCTTGTTTCGACTTACTGTCAGTTTGAAGTGTTGCGTCTAGTTCTTACGACGCACAAATCATCCTGGGGCTTTTATATGTTGATAGAAATAAATATAAGCGTGTCAGTTTGCAAGTCTATTTTTGACATTTGCGTCGGACAGTATCTGCTCAAGAAAACATCATAGGAGCAGCGACTGTCAGACCCAAATGTCAAAAAGACTTGCAAACTGACACACTTACATTTATTTCTATCAACATACAAAAGCTCCAGGATGTTTTGTGTGTCATAAGAACTAGACGCAACACTTGAAACTGACAGTAAGTCGAAACAAGCTTTTAGTCTAAATAACTGAAGCTAAATAAAATTGTAGCAGCTAAATTGGACTACAAATATTCGTGAATAATAGGTTTGTCACTGCTGTATTGCAATCAGCTGCAGCTGTGTTTCAATTATTTTATCATGATGCTAGGAAAAGTAATTACATAGCACGCAAAAAACTGAGATAAGAAAATTAAAAGGGAAAAACTCTACAACGTGCATAAGCTAGGAGGGATGCAAACCGCAATGTTTATTCTTTTTTATTTCGTCTCCATACCACTATAGGCGCTGCTATTGATCTGTCTTTCCCTCTTTTAACACGGGAGTTGCGCTTCTCTTTTCTTGTTGTTCTGTGGTGGTCAAGTGGCCAGCGATCGAGCTAAATCAGGCGACCGTATATGAGGCGACTGTTCTTCCGATCAAACTTCAATAATTAATTAAACTTCTTGGCAGATTAAAACTGTGTGCCGGACCGAGACTCGAACTCGCAGGAGAGCTTCTGTGAAGTTTGGAAGGTAGGAGACGAGGTACTGGCGGAATTAAAGGTGTGAGGACGGGCCGTGAGTCGTGCTTGGGTAGCTCAGTTGGTAGAGCACTCGGCCGCGAAAGGCAAAGGTCGCGAGTTCGAGTCTCCGTCCGGCACACAGTTTTAATCTGCCAGGAAGTTACATATCAGCGCACTCTCCGCTGCAGAGTGAAAATCTCATTCTGGTTTAATAATTAATGTTTTTTTCATCACTGTTAATATTATTTAATTTATGAGATTTCAGAAGTAATATAATGAAAGAAAACCATGTGTATTTGCATGACATTTCAATTGATGTTTTCCATGTCTGTGTGACACATATCATCCTGCAATGTGTGACGTCGAAAACACATCCGACGACTAATTGTAGATTACCGTTGTGGTCTGCCAAATGGTAACTTACTATATAATTGATTATATTTATCAGTGTTTGACTTGGGCTTTCCAAGCCTGTCCCTCGTCCTTGAAAATTTAATTAAAATAGTAAATATTCAAACAAGATATGGAGTTCACTACAACTTCATGAAAGTGCATGTGTTATTTTTTTTCATTGTATTACCTCTCAAAGGTCATAAATTAAATAATGTAACCAGTAATGAAAAAATCGGATTAAAAAATAAGTGTGATCGGGATTCGAACCATCGCCTTGTCGACAATCCTTGTGCAGAGTGGGAAACCTAACCACTTCGCTACAATAACTCCTTACTGCCAACAACTTCGCACAAATACATCAGATTACATAATAGTCGCGTAAAACTTCTCTCGCGATTTTCTCGGAATTGCCACAGTAGTGCACCTTACTACTTACACACTATGTTGTTTTAATGGCCTGCCAAAGGTGTACAAAGTTTGAAGTAAATCTGTGGTCCCAGTGACATGGCCTCTGTAAGCAAAAGATGACCTAGGGTTTAGCAAGCCCGGAGTGTACTAAATGCCATGGCATTGTGGAAAAACTGTGTTGACCAAACTGTTCGCAGCGTTCACGATAGACGCTTTGAGCATCACCGCTACGTAAGGCCGTTGCAGCCTGAGAAAAATGCGGTGGAGGAGAATGGCTTTACTGACGGACACAAGATATTATCTGATACGGCACAAATCGTTGCCCCTGCGTCTCTGTATTCTGATTGTATTTTAAAAGAATCCGTCGGAATTAGACTGACAGACAACGTTATAAACATTATTATTATGTAGTATTCTGTCTAGTGGCAGGTCCATGTCTTCGTACGGAGAATTTGATTCCACTGTTCCCTGTCTTCAGCTTCTTCCTTCAGTCTGCTGTATCTCCTTCCATCTTTCATGTCGTCCAGATGTTGAATTCTTTTTCCTCGTCCTGCGTTTCCTCTGAGTTTCCCTTCGATGACATCATGTCTAAGTACACGTCCAATCCAGTTGGCCTTTCTCTGAAGAATTCTACGCAGAATACTTCTCTCCTACTCTTCGCAGTACATCGTCATTTTTTATGCGATCTGTCCACTTGATCTTTTCCATTCTCCTCCAGCACCACATTTCAAAGCTCTCTAAGTATTTTTCCTCCTCCTTTCTCATGATCCATGTCTCTGCTCCATACAGGGCAATGCTCCAAATGTAGCACTTTATCAGTTTTTTCCTCAGTGCCAAACTCAACTTGCTGGTCAGCAGAGTCCTCTTCTTGTTGAAAGCAGCTTTGGCCCGATTCTTGCTCGGATTTCGTTGGTGCAGTGGGCATCCTTTGTGATAAAACTTCCCAGGTACTTGAACTGATTCACATTTTCCAGTTCCCGATTGTCAACAGTTATCTTAAAGTGTTTCTCACGTTTTGATATGCGCATCACTTTTGATTTTTCGATGTTGATTTCCATGCCGTATTCTCTTCCCGTTTCCATCAAATTGTTCATTATGTGTTGCAGCCGTCTCTGATTTTTGGCGACCACTACCACGTCGTCTGCATACTTGATGGTGCTGATGAGACGTCCTCCTACTTTGAAGTTTCCGCATCCTTTCAGCGCTTCTCTCGCCAGCATTTCTCCATACAGGTTGAAGAGACTTGGCGACAGACAACATCCTTGTCTCACTCCCCTTCTATTTCCACACTGTTCGTTTCTCCATAGTTCAGTCGTAGCTTTACCCTTTGTCCCAGGTACAAGTTCCTTATAAGTCTCCGATCTCTCCAGTTGATTCCTATCTCCTTAAGGATGTTCATCAATATATTCCAATTGACTCTGTCGAAGGCCTTGTGACAGTCTATAAAACATTCGCAAACTTCTTCATTAAAGGCTAATCCTCTCTCTGACAGTATCCTCATCATGCCAATGGTGTCTCTGATCCCTTTTCCTTTCCTGAAGCGAAACTGGTCTTCTCACATCGCTTCAATTTTGTTTTCCGACCGTCTGTTTAGTATTCTTGCAATGATCTTTGCCCCATGCGATATCAGACTAATTGTTCTATAATCACTACACTTCTTGGCTTGCCTTTTCTTCTCAAAACTAACCATTGTGACGTCCAAAAAGTCTTCAGGCCATTCTCCAGTGTCATAGATTTTGTTTATGTGTTGTGTGAGAACTTCCAAACTTTCATTTTGCGATTTCTTTAAGCAAATCCACCGGTATGTCGTCATCCCCTGTAGCTTTCCTACTCTACATGTCCTTTATCGCCTTCTCTACTTCCCTTGTGAGTATACTGGGCCCATTTTTATCTGCGTCAATAGCTTCCTCTGGTTCAAATGGCTCTGAGCACTATGCGACTCAACATCTGAGGTCATCAGTCCCCTAGAACTTAGAACTACTTAAACCTAACTAACCTAAGGACATCACACACATCCATGCCCGAGGCAGGATTCGAGCCTGCGACCGTAGCGGTCGCTTGGTTCCAGACTGTAGTGTCTAGAACCGAACGGCCATTCCGGCCGGCAGCTTCCACTGTCTCTATGTCGATGTCAACTGGGCGATGTTCTGTATCATACAGTTTCCTTATATATTCTTCCCGTGTTTTCAGCACTTCCAATTGTTCCGTAACCACTTGTCCTCTAGAATCTTCCATTCCGAACGTCCTAACACTTTTGTTCTCTCTTTCTCCCAGTTCATTTACCCGTGAAATAAGAATTGGAACCCAGTATTACGTGACATTAGAAAGCAGTGGTCGCATCGGCTGGCAGAAAGAGTCAAAAGTGATATCACTAGCGATTTTTTTTCTTTTTTTTGCTTTTGCTGCTGTACGTTCGCTTGCATTAGGGAGGTAGCAGCGACGATTTCTGACGCACTCGCTGTTGGCCGTCTGCGTCGTATACAGTGTCGCCGTTTCCCGGTAGAGTCAGTTCCGGCAAGATCAGGAGGCAGCCTTCTTCTCGCAGACAGATGGATCGCGGAAATATTGTGTACAGCTGACTGCATGATTCGGCTGCAGACCCGAGAAGAATGTCACCTCTCCTGTTCTAAAATCAGTTTAACACTATCAAGTATCAGTCGGAGGAGGGTTTCATAAGCTACCTTTTCCATGGTTGGGCTACGCTTTCTGAGTGTCATTCAATGAATCTCAGTGACCGAGCGATTCTCGGGTTCCGTTCGGCCGAGGGCGCAACGAAGGCGTCTGGCGCGGTTACTTAGGGCTACCTCCCCTTTTACGAATTTCACTTGTCGTCACCCCCTCAGATGCATGAATTTTTAAAAATGATAAAATATATTACTAGCGGATTAAATTATTTTATGTAATTTGCGCACACCAGTGCTTCTGCATAACTTCCAAAAAATTGCAATTGAGGCAAATACCTCATCTGAGAAGCATTTTCTGTTCTAAGAACTGTTTTAGCAACAAACTTTCACAACTTTGACAACTCCGTTAGTTACATGATATAAAATCGAAGTGTACAGTGCTCGTTATCAGTATTTCACTTGTTGTTGTTGTGGTCTTCAGTCCTGAGACTGGTTTGATGCAGCTTTCCATGCTACTCTATCCTGTGCAAGCTTCTTCACCTCCCAGTACCTACTGCAGCCTACATCCTTCTGAATCTGCTTAGTGTATTCATCTCTTGGTCTCCCTCTACGATTTTTACCCTCCACGCTGCCCTCCAGTACTAAATTGGAAATCCCTTGATGCCTCAGAACATGTCCTACCAACCGATCCCTTCTTCTAGTCAAGTTGTGCCACAAACTCCTCTTCTCCCCAATCCTATTCAATACCTCCTCATTAGTTATGTGATCTACCCATCTAATCTTCAGCATTTTTCTGTAGCACCACATTTCGAAAGCTTCTATTATCTTCTTGTCCAAACTAGTTATCGTCCATGTTTCACTTCCATACATGGCTACACTCCATACAAATACTTTCAGAAACGACTTCCTGACACTTAAATCAATACTCGATGTTAACTCACTCCTCTTCTTCAGAAACGCTTTCCTTGCCATTGCCGGTCTACATTTGATATCCTCTCTACTTCGACCATCATCAGTTATTTTGCTCCCTAAATAGCAAAACTCCTTTACTACTTTAAGTGTCTCATTTCCTAATCTAATGCCCTCAGCATCACCCGATTTAATTCGAGTACATTCCATTATCCTCGTTTTGCTTTTGTTGATGTTCATCTTATATCCTCCTTTCAAGACACTGTCCATTCCGTTCAACTGCTCTTCCAAGTCCTTTGCTGTCTCTGACAGAATTACAATGTCATCGGCAAGCCTCACAGTTTTTATTTCTTCTCCATGGATTTTAACAGCTACTCCGAATTTTTCTTTTGTTTCCTTTACTGCTTGCTCAATATATAGATTGAATAACATCGGAGAGAGGTTACAACCCTGTCTCACTCCCTTCCCAACCAATGCTTCCCTTTCATGTCCCTCGACTCTTATAACCACTTTTTATAGAATTTCTTACCGTTTCCTACACTCTTAGTTCTCCGAAAGTTTGCTGAAACATTTGGAAATTAATATATGTGGAAATGTAAACAATCCCTTGGATTCGCGCCTTTGTCTGCCTGGCATAGATTACGATTAGGTTTACGTTGTCGTTCCGCTTGAAATACTCCGTACGCGTATTCCTAGATATTTAATGCGTGCTATCGCTTCCAGTGATTACTCTGGAAACGTGTAATCATGAAGTAAAGGGTCCGTCTGCCTGTTTATGCGCCGGCCGGAGTGGCCGTGCGTTTCTAGGCGCTACAGTCCGTAACCGCGCGATCGCTGCGGTCGCAGGTTCGAATCCTGCCTCTGGCATACATGTCTGTGCTGTCTTTAGGTTAGTTAGGTTTAAGTAGTTCTAAGTTCTAGGGGACTTACGACCTCAGCAGTTGAGTCTCATAGTGCTCAGAGCCATTTGAACCTGTTTATGTGCCGTACGTTGCGCCGAGAATCAGCTGCCAATTCCTGCACCAAGTCGCGATTCTCTGCAGATCTTCCTGCGTTTCGCTGCAGTTTTATGGGGTTGTGACTTCTCCGTACCATCCGCGAACAGGTTACGGAGCTTCGTGCGTCATCAACTGAGTCGTTTACATATTTTGTGAAAAGTGGTGATTCTGCAAACTCCCTTGGCGTACGCTCGTCGCTATATCTACGCCTCTCCGTCGAGAAAGACATGTTTTCTGTTTACGAGCGACTCTTCAATGCATCAGGTAGCCCGTCTGATATTCCGTAAGTTCCTATGTTGTTCTTTACACGGCTGTGCGGATCTGTACCGAACGCCATCTGGAAGACGAGGAACACGGCATTTACCTGGGAGCCGGTGTCTACAGCTTTCTGGGTCCCGTAGACGAAAAGAGAGAGCTGGATTTCACACCATCGATGTTTTCGGAAGCTGTGATTATTCCTACAGAGGACAGTTTCGAGCTCCGGAAAGGTTAAAACGTGTACTACATCTACACAACAGACTGACGTCAGAGATGTTAGTTGTCTCGCCAAAACTATCCGGTGACCCCTATGTATTTTGGAATTCGTTACTGGATGTCCCTGGAGGCAGAGTCGCCTACGTAAAATTGTTCTCGGGACAGAAGCAGCAACAGCATACTGGATTGGTCAAGGGAGCTCAGTGACTGACGCGTGGGTAACAAATCCATCGTACATTTCGACGCTCTTCTAAAGCTGCGCAAGTCGACTGTTGTGACCGTGAAGTGGGAATGAGAGTGAATAACCACAGATAAGCAAAGATCAGGCGGACCTCCGGCACTGACCGACAGCGACCGTCGAGCAGTGCAGAGTGCGGTTGTAAAAAGTTGCATGAAATGAGCTCACGGACTCGCTCTTGAATTCCATACTGCTAGCAGCAGTCCGTCTAGCACAGTGACTGTACGTGGAAAATTAAAAAGGAGCCGGACAGCTCCTTATATCCGACACATTTCTGTAGCCAGTGCAAAGCGTTGCCGCTGGACGACTGGAAAGAGAGTGACTTGGAGCGATGAATGACCTGCATCTTGCGAATGTCTGGAGGACGTTACCTGCCGTTGTGTGCAGTGCCAACAGTGAAATACAAAGGACGCGATGTTCCGATATGATGTTTTTCGTGGTTAGTGTGTAGTTCTCTTCTTACTTCAGGGTATTTTTGATCTGTCGTTGCAACGACAAACATGGTGATTTTTTTTTTTCCATAAGGCGCGTTTCGCTTTATTGAGGTACAGCATCATCAGTAGTTACTTACACTTTTGATTTGCTTTTAGATCGAAAACCAGTTCGTTAAGAATAGGTTGTTTTGTACTTCACGGTGATTTTCGGTTGATTTCTCGCTTACATCGGGAAATGCCTTCTGCTAGCACATCGGTGTTTTTCTGCGTAAGACACCGATAATTTTGGTCTAATTTTTAGATGTTCCGCAGCACTATGTATTTCTCACAACACTTTTTTTGCACACCTCTGTATTCTGCTTGTTTTTGTACTTCAAGTATGTGTTGTTGTTTGTGTTTTGTAGTGTTGCCAACATAACCTTTCCACTACTTTGTCTTTGACCGACAACATTTTTTTTAATTCTTGTATTCTGCTTGTTTTTGTACTTCAAGTATGTGTTGTTGTTTGTGTTTTGTAGTGTTGCCAACATAACCTTTCCACTACTTTGTCTTTGACCGACAACATTTTTTTTAATTCTCTTTAATTATGTTTCTGTGTGTTTATGTACTGTGTAAGAGTAGAAAATGGAGACACGATGAAGAGAATTTTTTTCTCTCTTTTTAATTTTTTGTATGGGAGGGGGAAACCATGATGAGTGCACGTAAGTGTATAACAGTGTTGTTGATAATTCTTCCGGGTTATATGGCCGTGGTCCATGGAATTATTCTATTCCTAACGTTTCGTCCAATACTACGTTGGACATCTTCAGAGGTATGGCTGGTCCTACTGAGTCCTGCCGACTGACGAGTCGGGCGTCGGAGAGCGGCCTAAATACCGAGGAAAGTGGGCGTGGTCTAGCTTGCACATAGTAGCAGAGAGAAAACTAGTCAAAGATAAAATGTAACTATCGATAATAGTCCGTCATAGATAAAAATCACTTATCGATTCTGTAACGTCACTGTCCACATCTCGCTTAATTTCAAGGCCTCTTCTTTTCTATTAAAATTATCTTCACGTTTATAAATTTCAATAGCCTCCCTATGCAGTCGTGGATAATAGTTCGTGGTGGCACTTAAAACTGTAGTTTCAGAAAACTTAACTGCATGGTCACCGGACTGAAGTGCATGTTCGGCAACGGCCGATTTATCTATATTACCCAGTCGGCAAAGACTTTTATGCTCCTTTACCCTCGTATTCACACTTCTTTTCGTAGTACCAATATAGACCTTGCCACAGGTACACGGAATTTTATACACACCGCTAGATGATAATCGTGGCCTTCTATCTTTAACAGAACGAAGTACTTGTCCTGTTTTTCTGGTAGGTTTGAATACCGGTTTCACTTAATATTTCAGCAAAATTTTGCCGATTCGATCCGTAACCTCACTAATGAAAGGTAAAGACACCGTGTTCTTCCATTGCTGTGTACCATCCTTGTCTTTTGGCCTGCTGTAATTAGGTCTTAAAACTGTATTAATTTCTTTGTTTGAGTACCCATTCTTTTCGAAGGCCTGTTTCAGATGATTCAGTTCCGTATCCAGATGTTCCGGCGTACAAATCCGTTTGCCGCTCTCCGACGCCCGACTCGTCAGTCGGCAGGACTCAGCAGGACCAGCCATACCTCTGAGGATGTCCAACGTAGTATTGGACGAAACGTTAGGAATAGAAGTATTCCATGGACCACGGCCATATAATCCGGAAGAATTACCAACAACAGTACCATCCGGTCGTGAAAGCCTTCATTGTATGTATAGCAGTGTGATGGGGTGTGAGTTAGAGCAGATGGTGAGGAGCGAGAAGTGAAATCAAACTGTGAGTGGAAGGGGGGGGGGGGAGTGGGAGGGGATGAAGGCTGGAAAAGGCTCTTTTCTTTTTAATGTAATTTCATTTAAAAAAAGGTTCAAATGGCTCTGATTACTATGCGACTTAACGTCTGAGGTCATCAGTCACCTAGAACTTAGAACTAATTAAACCTAACTAACCTAAGGACATCACATACATCCATGCCCGAGGCAGGATTCGAACCTGCGATCGTAGCGGTCGATCGGTTCCACACTGTAGCTCCTAGAACAGCACGGCCACTCCGGCCGGCGTAATTTCATCAATTTTTATATATAGAGTCCGGTTTCTAATATTTATCTGGTCACTGAGCAACGATTTATTTTGTGTTAATGCTTTTTTTAAGCGGAAATTTTCTTGGGAAGCGACGAGGTGTCTGTCTATACAGATTTTTATGATATTCATATCGTTTTCAATATTGCTTGGTGTATGGTGTTCTTCTTTTAGATGGTCCGCAAATATTGAATGGTTTGTGCCGTATTTGAATGCTCTGATGTGTTCTTTATATCTTGTGTCGAATGTCCTGCCTGTCATTCGAATGTGTATCTTCTCACAGTCTCTGCAACTAAGATGATAGATACCACTTTGTTGGTATCTGGTTTTGATTTCAGTTTGGGATGTTCTTTAATATGGAATTGTTTGTTTTGTAAGCAATGTTTACGCCTTGTTTTTTGAATATCGTGCCTATTTTATGAGTGAATTTGTTGTGGTAGGTCATTGTAAGCCATTTTTTGGTACTAGTGCAAGTCCCGCGACTATTGTGAATGTTGTGTATATCGTGTGCGGTCCAAAAGTCGAAAGTATTCCCCTTCTTCCAGTATGGCTCAGCTAAGCTACAAGGCTGGACACGCCAGAACTAGGAGCAGCCATCCGGAGTGACCACAGAAAACAGATTGTAGGAAAAGTAGATGCCAGATTATCTGGGAAAGTTTTTGACTATATGTAATTAATCCAGGAAATAAACGCCTTACAAAACGCTTATTCGACCGATTCCCGAGTACTCTTCGCCAGTCTGAGACCATTACCAAGTAGGATTAGTATGAGGGAGTGGTCAGAAAAGTAGTGCCTCTGAATGTTTGTGTCAGAACTTTTAACACTTTAGGTGAAACGTCATTTTCATTCTGCATGTTTATTGTTCTCGTCTACATATTTGCAGCCATCTGCCGCTAGAGGATTCCAAACTGTTGCCTGTAACACGGCTGTGTGTTACGGTGCGTGAGGAAGAGCGTGCTGTAAAGGAGTCTCTTTCAGTGCAGAAGAGTTCGTCCACGCTTTCAGCAGCCTCTCCTTCAGCGTGACAACACCGGACCATGCAACGAGCGCTGCGTTGGCTGCAACAGTCCGCGGCGAAAAACTCAGAGAAATTATATGTCGTACGGAGGTGCACCGCCGGTCATTATTCCGACGCGGTATTTGCAAATGGAACAGGGAGGTGGACAGGGGGGTGGGAGATGGTACCTGTACCAGAAGTACGTTGAACCATACACCGTAAGGTTGGTTTCGGAGTGAAGATGAAATGGGAGATACGATACTGCGTGAAGAGTCTGACAGAGCAGTGAAAGACCTGAGTCGAAACAAGGCCCCGGGAGTAGACAACATTCCATTGGAACTACTGACGACCTTGGGAGAGCCACTCCTGATAAAACTCTACCATCTGGTGAGCAAAATGTATGAGACAGGCGAAATACCCTCAGACTTCAAGAAGAATATAATAATACCAATGCCAAAGAAAGCAGGTGTTGACAGATGTGAAAATTACCGAACTATCAGTTTAATAAGTCACGGCTGCAAAATACTAACGCGAATTCTTTACAGACGATTGGAAAAACTGATAGAAGCCGACCTCGGAGAAGATCAGTTTGGATTCAGTAGAAATATCGGAACACGTGAGGCAATACTGACCCTACGACTTGTCTTAGAAGAAAGATTAAGGAAAGGCAAACCTACATTTCTAGCATTTGTAGCCTTAGAGAAAGCTTTTGACAATGTTGACTGGAATACTCTCTTTCAAATTCTAAAGTTGGCAGGGGTAAAATACAGGGAGCGAAAGGCTATTTACAATTTGTACAGAAACCAGATGGCAGTTATTAGAGTCGAGGGACATGAAAGGGAAGCAGTGGTTGGGAAGGGAGTAAGACAGGGTTGTAGCCTCTCCCCGATGTTGTTCAATCTGTATATTGAGCAAGCAGTAAAGGAAACAAAAGAAATATTCGGAGTAGGTATTAAAATCCATGGAGAAGAAATAAAAACTTTGAAGTTTGCCGATGACATTGTAATTCTGTCAGAGACAGCAAAGGACTTGATAGAGCAGTTGAACGGAATGGACAGTGTCTTGAAAGGAGGATACAAGATGAACATCAGCAAAAGCAAGACGAGGATAATGGAATGTAGTCGAATTAACTCGGGTGATACTGAAGGAATTAGATTAGGAAATGAGACACTTAAAGTAGTAAAGGAGTTTTGCTATTTGGGGAGCAAAATAACTGATGATGGTCGAAGTAGAGAAGATATCAAATGTAGACGCAATGGCAAGGAAAGCGCTTCTGAAGAAGAGAAATTTGTTAACATCGAGTATAGATTTAAGTGTCAGGAAGTGGTTTCTGAAAGTATTTGTATGGAGTGTAGCCATGTATGGAAGTGAAACATGGACGATAACTAGTTTGGACAGGAAGAGAATAGAAGCTTTCGAAATGTGGTGCTACAGAAGAATGCTGAAGATAAGATGGGTAGATCACATAACTAATGATGAAGAATTGAATAGAATTGGGGAGAAGATAAGTTTGTTGCACAACTTGACCAGAAGAAGGGATCGGTTGGTAGGACACGTTGTGAGGCATCAAGTGATCACAAATTTAGCATTGGAGGGCAGCGTGGAGGGTAAAAATCGTAGAGGGAGACCAAGAGATCAATACTCTACGCAGATTCAGACGGATGTAGGTTGCAGTAGGTACTGGGAGATGAAGAAGCTTGCACAGGATAGAGTAGCATGGAGAGCTGCATCAAACCAGTCTCAGGACTGAAGAGGACAAGAACAACAACAAGTAAACAGAGCGGAACGCTCAAGAAGTGGCTTTGATAAAGTTGATCAATAAAAAGTACCTGGTTGCGTTACCCTAAATGCCCGGAGGCAGTGAAATATTGCAGAAGCTGGAGAGGAGGTGGCGTGGCTTCGCGCCTCCCGCTAGCCAGCGCTTGTCTGGTCGGGCAGCGTGCGAGCGGCGCCGACGGGCGGAGCAGAAGAGCAGCAGCTGTAGCCGCAGCGCATGCGCAGTGCGCCGCCGGGCTTTCACTTGCGCAGCTGCCCCCTCCACCGCGCCAGCCAAGGTCGCCCGCGGCGCGGCACAGCATAGCACAGCGTAGCGTAGCCACGGGGAGCCGGCGGCTTCGTGGAACCCGGGCACACGCGGCCGCGCGCTTCTGTTTGCGTCTGCTGCGCTGCCGCCACCTGCCGCGGAACACCGCAGGCCGTTCGGCGGTGTTGGCGAGCGTTCGCTTGTATGTGTGGACAATCGGAGGGACCGCTAGTAAATTATGATGCTTACAGCGCAATCTATTGCTACATTTTGTAACAATTTATTTACCTCTTGCTATACGTTTTCCCCCCTTCTCCGATAATACTCCGTTGCAGTTTGACATAATTCTGAGCAGTGGTGTTATTTCTACAGCGGTTTGAAGGTTCAATTATAATCAACCTGTACATAAAAATCGAACAGTGGAGACTGGGAGTCGCTAGTTCGAGTCTCGTTTCGGTTATTATTTTTGTCTTTTTTTCGTTCAGATCGAATATCTACGTCATTTAAATATGAAATTAATCAGAAATATCCTTTAGATATCCAACTGCTGTCTGTATGATAAATGCACGTCTTCTTGTAATTAAATATTGCACAGAAGAATCCAATTTTCAATGCAAATATACATTTTTAATTAATGCTCTATAAAAGATCAGTTCACTTAAAGAAAAACATTACAAATTAAATTCTTTTTCAAAAATGGCTCTAAGCACTATGCGACTTAACTTCTGAGGTCATCAGTCGCCTAGAACTTAGAACTAATTAAACCTAACTAACCTAAGGACATCACACACATCTATGCCCGAGGCAGGATTCGAACCTGCGATCGTAGCGGTCGCGCGGTCCCAGACTGTAGCGCCTAGAACCGCACGGCCACTTCGGCCGGTTAAATTCTTTTTCATTCTTATGTATTTTGCGCTTCATGGAAATGTTCGTGGAACATGGGAGTTCATTTAAAATTTTGGCAGGGCTCTAAATCCTGTGCCACACACGTGGTAGGCGAGCACTCTACCACAAAGTGCCGGCCGCTGTGGCCGAGCGGTTTTAGGCGCTTCAGTCCGGAATCGCGCGACTGATACGGTCGCAGGTTCGTATCCTGCCTCGGGCATGGATGTCTGTGATTTCCTTAGGTTAGTTAGGTTTAAGTGGTTCTAAGTTCTAGCGGACTGATGACCTCGTCCCATGGTGCTCAGAGCCATTTGAACCATTTTTTTGGAAATATGAGGCCAAGTCGGTGATGTTTCTCTGTCACAAGTTTAAACCTTCAGAATGATGAGTTGTAGCGGTGACTTAGATAGCAAATAAAGTAGCACTTTTAAATAGAGGCGAATGATTTATTCGCAGTTACGTAAACCAAGGAACACGAGCATATAGAGAGACTGCTCGGTGCGAGTCGGGATGCCGTACTGTCCACTGGAGGCAGGCGTTATATAAGGGCAGTCCAGCAAGTAATGCAACACACTTTTTTCTGGATTTATCCAGCATTCCAAGGCACCATATTATTGTCCGCTCTTGTAGCTACAAAACCATATTTTTCAACATAATCTTCGTCCAGTGCGACGGTCTTACGCTGGCTTGGCTGGAAGGCGTGTGCGCCCCCTTTCGTACCACTCTGCTGGTCGTCTTCGAAGCCCCAGCGTTTTGCTGCGTCACTGACCTCCCCATCATCCACGTGACGCTTCCCCGCAAAGTGCACCCTTCATTGGGCCAAACAGGTGGATGTCGGAAGGTGCCGAGTTTTGTGAGCGCCCCTCAGATGCGCAGACTAACCTGAGGCAAGTTGGTTTGCATTTTTTTGTGACGACGAACACGCAGAGAGCGTTTCTTCAGTTTCCTAGCACAGTACACTTAACCCTAGGACTCCTAAGGGTGGATTCGTTCAACCCACAATTTTTTTATGTCATCTGGTTTTGCCCAAGTAACTTTCATACTACATATTCCCTTTGAGTTATTCTTTGTTGGCTATTTTATGAAACGTTAGTGTCAATATATTTTATAGAAAATTCCTGCTTTGAAAGAAAAAATAAAAAAAACTTATTATGGGTCCAACTAACCCCCCCTTTGGGTTCCATGCTATAGAAAATTTCCCTTAGTAGGATTTCGTATTTCTCATCTCTACAACAATGCAAGTTAGTTTCTTGTTGGTTGGTACTCTTGATATTCACAACAATCGGTTTACTTTCAGAGGAAGTGATTGTTGATGTCAGTCGGCTGTTATTTATCTTGTAAACTTGCAGTGAGTTAGTGCAGTTCCCAACTGTTCAAACCCAGACTTAAAAATGACTAAAAGAATACATGACTCGTCTTTAGAAAGAGTTCTGAACGAAATTTTAGATGCAGATTCTGACTCGGCGAGTGAAAGTGAATATAAGGATGGTGTTATGGCGTACGATTCAGATCGGGAAAGTGATGTGGATGTTAGAGAAGAGGAAGATAGCGCAGCTTCAGGCAGTGACCATCAGGATGTTGTTGTGGCCAAGTCTGGAGGAAGGTACGTACCCACAAAGCCTAGAATTCCTCGGAGGTCTGTTGCTAATATAGTAAGAGAGCAGGCAGGAGTAACTCCAGCTGGTGTTTGCCATTCACCCGCAGAAGCCTTGAAGTTACTTCTTACGTCTGACATCATGGATGTTATAGTAAAGCATTCAAATGAAGAGGCAGTTAAGCGAAATGTTACTTTGACTAATGAGAAAGAATTGTATGCCTTTATAGGAATCCTGATACTTATGGGGGCAAATAAGGACAATTCCGTCAGTGTACACGATCTTTGGTCAGACCTAATGAGTCGGCCAGTTTACAAGGGTATTATGGCAAGAGAACGGTTCAACGAACTTATTGCAATCATAAGGTTTGATGACACAAAATGCCGCCATCTAAGAAGGGAAGCAGACAAGTTCACAGCAATCCGTGATGTTTTCAACAAAGTGAATGATAGGTTACCACTACTGTATAAACCAGTGGTCCACCTCACCATTTATGGGATGCTCAGCTTGTTTAGAGGGCGCTGCCCCTTCAAAGTATTTATGAAGGATAAACTGGGCAAGTATGGCATCCTTATACGCATGATGTCCGATGCAGTTGACAGATACATCTTGAATATGGAACCCTATGCAAGTAATGTTCAGAATTTGTCGAAAGAAGAACGGGGTTCAGCAGCTGTCGTCAAACGTCTGGTAGCACCCGTGAAAAATACTGGTCGAAATATTACAACAGACCGATACTACACATCGGTGGATTTGGCGGAAGAGTTACACCACGACTACAAAGTTACTACAGTAGGAACTCTCCAGTCAAACAGGAAGCAGATTCCAGACATAATGAATAACACGTCAAATTGAGAGCTATATTTATCAATGTTCTTGTTCACAGACCCATCAACCTGTAGCCCTCCAGCAACTTTGGTGTCCTACATAGCAAAAACGAAACCAAGTAAAAAGTTACTGATGTTGTCAACAATGCACCAAGATAAAGGCACTGTTGGAGGGGAGAAGAATAAAACTGAGATAAATGTATATTATAATTGCACTAAAGGTGGAATTGATACCATTGATCAAATGGCGCGTATGTACACCTGCAAGAGGGGAACAAAGATGTGGCCTCTATCTGTATTTTACTCTCTCATCGACATTTGTGCTATCAATGCAACCACCATATTCATCCAGCAACATCCGAGATGGAATGAAAAGAAACATAACAAACGGAAACTTTATCTTCTGCAAGCTGGAATTGAACTAGTGAAATTGCAGGTAGAAGAAAGAAGTGCCAGCGCAAGAGGGTTATCTAACCAAATTGTTCAATCAATGGAGACTATTCTACAAAAGAAAATCAAAGAATTGACAACAAAAGCAGGTCAGCCTCCTGCAGGGAAAGGTCGCTGTCATATTTGTGCAAGAGAAGCTAAAACAAAGAGGCACAAGTACAACAATCTAAGTAAAGCAAAACAGTATTGTGGACAGTGTCATAAACATGTGTGTAACACACATTCAGAAAAAATTGTGAAGTGTGGTTCTTGCCTTGAAGTTGAGCCTATTGTATATGAACATATCTGTATTTTGTATTGTAATATGTCAATTTTTCATTCACTCAATCCAATATTTATAACAATTAACAACATTTATAAACGATGTCTTAGTTAAAATACATAAACCATTTTGAAAGTTGTAATTTTTCGTCAGGAAACTTATTTAATACCTGTGGGCTGCCCCCCCCCCCCTTTAGGCATCCAAGTTAGAAAAAAAAACGCTTGGGCGTCCTAGTGCTAAGAGTTGATCGTTGCACCACGAGGCAGGACACGAAACAGAATAACTCCTCCAGAGTTCCAGAAGACCGTCGCCATCACTTTACCGGGTGAGGGTGCGGCTGTGAAATTTTCCTCCGCAGGAGAGGTGGCGCGGCGCCGTCGCCGTTTAGTTTTCGGTTCGAAGTGACGAACCTGTGTTTCGCCGCCTGTGACGATGTCGGACAAAAGTTTGTCACGACGAGCCTCGTGACGCGCAAGCGATTCCGCCCAGACGGGCACGGGGCGGCGCTGCGGCTGCTCGGCCGCCGGGCGGCCTTGCCCGCTGCGGTAAACACGGCAGAGTCACTGGCCGGCCGGCCGTCGCTACTGAGGACTCCTGCCTGCCTGCCAGCCAGCCAGCAGCGCGCCGGCGTTCCTCTTCTAAGCAGGCGGACGCTGCGCCTCGCACCACCCTACCCGATACCAGTTCCAGGATGCTACCATCTTCTGCAGCGATGGTTCTAAGGCGATAGACGAGACTGGTACGCTTTTAATCTCCTATTGGCGTGGGACACCGTTTACTGCCCACATCGTGTAGTGTGGTCACACAACAGTTGCTGGCCATCAACAGGGCCGTTCATTTTGTTTCTCAGGCCTCCCTCCACAGTGTTCTAACATGTACCGACTCAGTGAGTAGCTTGCGGGCTGTGGACCGATGCTCCTCTCCTCAACCTTTGGTCTCTGTTATCCGTGACTTTCTCTCCGCACTTGGCTGTGTCGCTTGCTCAGTTGTCTTTCTCTGAGTCCCAAGTCATGTGAGCACCACACCAGGGAATGAACAGGCTGATCGGTTATCTAGACAGGCAGATACAACCCTTCCCCCCCCCCCCCCCCCCTCCCCGATCCACCGGTCATTTCCTTTCGTGATTCCCAGTGCAGATATGCAGACTCGAATCAAATATCTCTCTGCCCGAAAGTGGAATGACCTCTGGAGCACTCAGTAATAAACTCCGCTCAGTCGAGGAGACTACTGCAACTTGGCGCTCTTTCTTCTACTCCTGCCGGAACGAGTCCACTGTCTACGCTTCGGTCATACTAGACTCACCCGTTGTTTCCTCTTGCGTAACGAGCCATCCCCTTAATGTGGCACCGAGCGAGGTGTGGCGCAGAGGTTAGCACACTGGACGCGCTTTCGGGAGGACAACGGTTCGATCCCGCGTCCGGCCATCCTGATTTAGGCTTTCCGTGATTTCCCTAAATCGCTTCAGGTAAATGCTGGGATGGTTCCTCTGAAAGGGCACGGCCGACTTCCTTCCCCATCCTTCCCTAATCCGATGAAACGGATGACCTCGCTGTTTGCTCCCCTCCCCCGAATCAACCAGCCAACCACAACGTGACTGTGGAGCCAGACTATCAGTATCCCATATATTAGTGGAATGTCCCCTTTTTTTGCCTCTTCGTACTAAGTATAACCTTCCAGATTCTTTGTCTTTCATATTAGCAGACCATTCACGAGTGGTTGAACTAATCCTCAGTTTCCTTCGTGAAAGTGGTTTTTATTTTCAGTTATCAGGTTTGCTTTACTCCCGAAGCAGGGACAGTGGTTGCAGTTGCCTTGCTTCTCTTTTTCTTGGTTTGGGCGCCATGACCACTGCCCCTTGCAGAGACCCCTCTTTTATCCCTTTGTTTTCCAATTTTTAGATTTGGTCTACTATTTTATGCCATATACTGTGTGTGTGTGTGTGTGTGTGTGTGTGTGTGTGTGTGCGTGCGTGCTGTAAGACCGTTGGTACACACACCATCAGATAATTTGACTCGTCGCTCTAACGAAGTAGGCGAGTGTCAGCAATATGTCTCGTAGTCTTATCGTGGCGTGTTTATCTTCTGCCGTTAGGTCAGATGATAGAAATGCCACTTGCACGCTTAGAGTAGCACATTGACGGTGACCAACTTTAAACAGAACTTGATTAATCTTCACACACATTTATTAAAATAATAACAAGCATAGACATTACGTAGCTAGATTCTGGATGCTGTTTACAACTGACAATCTGAAGTTCCTTTGGTCTTCGTACGTTAATCTTATTCTCACATATCTCTGATACTTGACAAAGTATCTATACATTTATCTTCATGGCTATGTACAGGAATATGGTAATCTTATTAGGCGCAGACTGAAACTTGACTACAGACTAGTTCAGACTGACTAATCGGAGGTCTGTACACTCGTTGTAATACCTCGTGCGTTGATGTATCACTGAGCGAGTGTGATCTGCGAGGAGAAAAGGTTCTACTTTAGCAGCAATCTCATTGGCTGCGTTACATTTTAATAGGCGGATCGGCGGAAGCAGTATTTGGTCAGTCTCTAAGGCAGCGCCATCTCGTAGTGCGGAGACGGACGAGCGCTGCGCCTGCGCTGTTGTGCTTAGTGGGGCGTGGTCTATTGGGAAAGTTGTGTACGTGCTGACTACGCGGAACTATGTACACAACAGTTTGTTTTTAGCTTCCCCGCTTTAGAATTTGGCCCCTCTGACTGGAACCGCCCCTTATTAGCGGACACCTTTAAAAGGCGCAAGTAATTTTTGAGTCGCGGGATTGATGACCTCGCCCTTTAGCCCCACAACCCCCTCAACCAACCAACCAACCAATTACAACCGTGAGTGGAAAAGTCAGTTCTGAAACCTCAGTTAACCGAAGTTTATCTATAGGTACACAGGAGGGGCCGCACCACAGTCATAACAATGGGGTGGGGGGGGGGGGCAGTTACAATTATACACGTTAACTGAAATGTATGCTGCATTTAACATTTACTGACAAAAAAGAAAAACGAATATTAAGCAGTAAAATGGGGAGGAACCAGTGCCCTCATATTCAGTATCAGGTTTCACGTGTGACAAAGCATCGGTTGAAAATAAGCCACAAAATGATACCGAGGAAGCCACTACAGGGTTGAGACATGCGGGAGTATGGAGCACCAAGAATGGCGGCCTCAGCGGAGCATCGTGGTGTGTTAACACTGCCTGCAGGTTGCTAACACTGGCGGCCGCCGGCCGTTCCCCTTCCCCGTGAATCACGTGGATCATGTACGTCTCTGGACCAGAAGGCGGCGCTCAGTACACAAGGAAATGCGTGAGCCCTTAGAGCGGGACTTCGGCCAACATAAAATGACGTCTTCGTTTGTGGACACTCTCTACGCGGATGTTACGTGATGACTGCTCCGATAGTTCAAAAATGGCTCTGAGCACTCATGTTGTGGTCTTCAGCCCTGAGACTGGTTTGACGCAGCTCTCCATGCTACTCTATCCTGTGCAAGATTCATCATCTCCCAGTACCTACTGCAGCCTACATCCTTCTGAATCTGCTTAGTATATTCATCTCTTGGTCTCCCTCTGCGATTTTTACCCTCCGCGCTCCCTCCATGCTTCAAAACATGTCCTACCAACCTGTCCCTTCTTCTTGTCAAGTTGTGCCACAAACTCCTCTTCTCCCCAGTCCTATTCAATACCTCCTCATTAGTTATGTGATCTACCCATCTAATCTTCAGCATTCTTCTGTAGCATCACATTTCGAAAGCATCTATTCTCTTCTTGTCTAAGCTATTTATCATCCACGTTTCACTTCCATACATGGCTACACTCCATACAAATACATTCAGAAACGACTTCCTGAAACGCTTTCCTTGCCATTGCCAGTCTACATTTTATATCCTCTCTACTTCGACCATCTTCAGTTATTTTGCTCCCCAAATAGCAAAACTTATTTACTACTTTAAGCGTCTCGTTTCCTAATCTAATTCCCTCAGCATCATCCGACTTAATTCGGCTACATTCCATTATCCTCGTTTTGCTTTTGTTGATGTTCATCTTATATCCTCCTTTCAAGACACTGTCCATTCCGTTCAACTGCTCTTCCAAGTCCTTTGCTGTCTCTGACAGAATTACAATGTCATCGGCGAACCTCAAAGTTTTTATTTCTTCTCCATGGATTTTAATACCTACTCCGAATTTTTCTTTTGCTTCCTTTACTGCTTGCTCAATATACAGATTGAATAACATGGGGGAGACGGTACAACCCTGTCTAACTCCCTTCCCAACCACTGCTTCCCTTTCATACTCCTCGACTCTTACAACTGCCACCTGGTTTCTCTACAAATTGCAAATAGCCTTTCGCTCCCTGTATTTTACCCCTGCCAACTTTAGAATTTGAAAGAGACTATTCCAGTCAACAGTGTCTGAGTCTACAATTGGTAGAAATGTAGGTTCGCCTTTCCTTAATCTTGCTTCTAAGATAAGTCGTAGGGTCAGTATTGCCTCACGTGTTCCGATATATCTACGGAATCCAAACTGATCAACCCCGAGGTCCGCTTCTACCAGTTTTTCCATTCGTCTGTAAGGAATTCGCGTTAGTATTTTGCAACTGTGACTTATTAAACTGATAGTTCGGTAATTTTCACATCTGTCAACACCTGCTTTCTTTGGGATTGGAATTATTATATTCTTCTTGAAGTCCGAGGGTATTTCGCCTGTCTCATACATCTTGCTCACCAGATGGTAGAGTTTTGTCAGTACTGGCTGTCCCAAGGCCGTCAGTAGTTCCAATGGAATGTTGTTTACTCCCGGGGCCTTGTTTTGACTCAGGTCTGTCAGTGCTCTGTCAAACTCTTCACGCAGTATATCACATCACCTATTTCATCTTCATCTACCTCCTCTTCCATTTCCATAATATTGTCCTCAAGTACATCGCCCTTGTATAGACCATCTATATACTCTTGCCACCTTTCTGCTTTCCCTTCTTTGCTTAGAACTGGGTTTCCATCTGAGATCTTGATATTCATACAAGTAGTTCTCGTTTCTCCAAAGGTCTCTCCAATTTTCCTGTAGGCAGTATCCATCTTACCCCTAGTGAGATAAGCCTCTACATCCTTACATTTGTCCTCTAGCCATCTCTGCTTAGCCATTTTGCACTTCCTGTAGATCTCATTTTTGAGACGTTTGTATTCCTTTTTGCCTGCTTCATTTACTGCATTTTTATATTTTCTCCTTTCATCAATTAAATCCAATATTTCTTCTGTTACCCAAGGATTTCTACTAGCTCCGTCTTTTTATCTAATTGATCCTCTGCTGCCTTCACTACTTCATCCCTCAAAGCTATACATTCTACTTAAAATCTGAGGTCCCCTAGAACTTAGAACTACTTAAACCTAACTAACCTAAGGACATCACACACATCCTTGCCCGAGGCAGGATTCGAACCAGCGACCGTAGCGGTCGCTCGGTTCTAGATTGAAGCGCCTGGAACCGCTCGACCGCAACGGCCGGCTACTACTAACGTAAGTGATCTTAAAAAGCTAGTAACACTAACCTAAGTAACGGCATAAAATGTAACTTATTATGTCAAACGATTATTCTGTTACAAATCTTTATAATGAGGGCAAGACTTTGTGCTAACCGTGTATAATTTAATTTCCTGACAAAATACACCATTTGCCAAAAAAGGGAAACGCCAAAAAGACGGACCATCAGCATGAGGGTAGAGCGTGGTTATTCCGATCATTTCAACTGTAACCTGTGTGTAATATGACATGAAACTTTTTAAAAAAATCTGTCAATGTGATACAATTATCGTATGCTAATTGTGAATACTTTCCATTGTATAAAAGGTTGGAATTGCTTTAAAGCAACAAATGGTTAAACAAATATCTGAAGAAGGCAGAAATCGCAATATATAAAAATGGTGGGGCTGTTCCACGCAGCCAAGGGGCTGTTAGACCCCATTGCATTTCAGTGTCAAAATCACAAGTATTTACCGCAAATGAACGTTTTCGTCCCTGCCCACACACAAATATAGCTCGAGAAACCATGTAGCACATTGCTGGCACTTTATCCAGAGGAGCTACCTGTAACGATTCTTACTGCTTGTGTCGTATCTTCCTTGGACCATAAACCACTTGGTTTTTTTCTTTCGTGTGTACGGATCATCTGGAAAGAAACCAAGAAAACGTGTTGTCTACAATATCGCAGTAAAACATCATTAGACTAATAATTTGACTAAGTGCAAACAGCGCCACTTTTACACGCCGCAATAGCCCCATGTGCAGACATTTCGAAAGACGCGCCAAATCAGACCTTCGTGGAAAAAGGCAGAAATATTTGTTGACGCAAACACTGTATTGCCCGTGTTCTTATACAAGTAACAATAAGAGTGAAAAATGTCACGTTATTATGCATGGTATACCTCAATTTGTTGGTTTGTATTCTTTAAGTATGGGAATAATTTATGACAATTCACTTAACTCTAGTGTTTGTTCTTCTGTTCTGTCAATAATGTAACAGAAAACACCCCAACAACAACCGTGATACGTGTTACAAACCGGACACAATGGGAAGAACCAGGCACCTTTGCTTTTTTTCTTTTATCACTCGTTTATTACACCAGAGAAATACACATTTTAAGACAAAATTTAACTACATAAAAAAAATGCTCCCAGTAAAGGTTAACATAAGCAGTGACAAAATTTAGTTGTCTTAAGGGTTTCTGCTGGCAACAAATTTTAAGGAGGCAATGTAACGTTTATATCAGTTTAGTTCAAACACGTAGCTAGTGATTGAATCACGACACAGACACTTCAACAATTTCGGCAACAAATAAATAGCGTGAATTTGTAGTCGCAGTAACCAACTAATCAACAGCCTTGCCATTGAATAAGTAGCAGGCCATTTGGAACGAATTAGCTACACGCCGCAACTAGGGGAGTTAATACCAAGAGTCTTTAAACGTCTTGCTCCCCATTAAATAAACGAACTTACAGTGTTTAAATGAAAAATAAATCAAACACACTACGCTACTTTCCAAACTCTTCAGAGGAAGCCAAGCCAAAATGAAGATTCCATTAACTGACTAGCACTGAAGTCAGACTAAAGCTGATCTCTGTGTTCCCAGGCACACATGGGGCAAACTTACACAAAACAAGATTTTGAAGGGAGACATCAGTAAAACCGGTAGTGGAGTTAACTCGTGCCACTGAAAATTAAGGTAGTAGACCGGGGCACAAGGTGGTATACAGTGAGGTTGCCTTAGTGCTATACTGCGCTCCAAATTAATAATTCAAATGGCCAATTCAAAATTAAGTACAGATAAACCAGGATTAATAAACGAGAAGTGACACCAGGTCGCTCGAAGGGATGACAACACTTAATTGAAAAGACAAACGCCGGAAGCGGCAGTAACATCAAACACCTTCGAGTTTTAACCAGGAGTCACTTCCCGCTATACAAGTAAACATTTAACCAAGCACAAGGAAGGAACCCCAAAGAGAAAATTCGAATAAAACCCCCAAAAAGATTATAAAGGACAGGGAAACCCAACTATTTAAATTTAAAATAATTAGCTCTCCCCAAAGGCAGTGTAAACGCGAAGGCCACACCTAAGAGGCCACCAAAATTGGTTACAAAAGGTCTTATACATTTGCTCCTTTTCTTTAAAGAAACACAAGGCTGCTTAACTTCTGCTGGACGTCCGGTATGGCTCGTGTAGGATACACCAGGCAGCAACCCAAGCTAGGCGGTCGCAAGGCACGGCGAGCAAAATCAGGAGAGCAGACAGGCAGGCAGCCAACACATATCCTCCATCCTGAACCGGCAGACCGCGTACAACCAACTCCACATATACGTGGTTGCTTCCCACCTCGTACCTCGCGGCGTCTCAGCAGGTAGCCCGAGCAAACGTCAACTGCCACTCGCCCCGCGAATGCGGAACACAACACAGCAAGCAAAGATAAGAATGGATCGATAATGGACATCCAAGAGACTGGCGCGCCAGTAACGAGCGCCACGGCTCATTGA
Organism: Schistocerca americana; assembly: GCF_021461395.2. Lineage (NCBI taxonomy): Eukaryota > Metazoa > Arthropoda > Insecta > Orthoptera > Acrididae > Schistocerca > Schistocerca americana. The sequence goes on along the minus strand of NC_060127.1, from coordinate 166,095,257 downwards.
GTTTTGGAGACCACGAGAACTGTAAATAATCGGCCGGACTAGATTTCAAATCTCGCGGGTTGGGAAAGGAAACCGTGCGCTGTAGCTAGCGTTGCTCAGGTGGCACTGCTGAGTGCATAACGAGAGAAAAGTGCCGAGGCGGCTCCCTGGAGGTGTACTGCTGTGTTAAGTAGTGGACCATCTTAGGGGGGCGGCACGCTCCCTCCATTAGCGGCGTAAAGTGGCCTCTGCTGGGGCTAGGATGGGGGTGTATTAAGCGGCGGCGACACGGCGGGACGCTAACACCGGCCGACCGAACGAACGCTCCTCTTCCCAGAAGACTCTCCCTCTAGAGTCGGCGGATGCTTCAGTTGTACTTACTGGGTAGTTGAAAAGAAAGTGTCACACTTTCCTACGGGATGCAGTGTTGGACAAAAGAAGAAAAGTTACTACAATTGTATGTCCGAAAACCAGTATCTGTTGAGATATGGGCCTTCGAAGATTCGCACTTCACAGCCTGAATTTTATTTACTGTTGAGTGGTACTTGAGATAGGTGAATATATTAGTGAAATCAATGTGAAGTGAAGTAGAAATTTGAAAATAAATGAAAAACTTAGTTTAGTTTAGAAGAGTTACAGAGCAGCAGTGGCAACGACCGGCGCTTGCAAGTCAGCACGTTCAAGAGAAACCATCGCCCTCCCCACATAAGCGGAAGCTGTCGATCCAGCCGTCAGGGCATCGCCTGACCTGCTCACGTGTTTCTCAATCGTCACATGTGATCAAAGGCCCTCGCCTACATTCCAAGAGCCAATGACCGACGTTAAGAAGATTCTTCGAGAAGCTTTTCAACATGACAAAAGACGCAATGACCGTGAAGTTGTTCACCTCCAGTGAACTGAAGTAAATAAATACGCGAGACGCAGTGGGCCCGACGAGAGTAGCAGTAGTTTTCAGTTTCAGTGCTGAAGACCATCATGCAAGAAGAGACTACATCATACACAGACGCACCAAGTCCGCCGCTGTAATGGAATAGCCAGCAGCAGCCTCGCCGCCAGAAGACAGAAGTCAGAAGGTATCTGAAGACTGATTTTTACGTACCCGGGTGACTCGTGAGGACGGAAAGGAGACGGCCTCACATCAGCCGTCACCTGTGAGCTGGTGATGAAGATCTGACAGCCGAAGACTGGCAGGCTGGAGTCCGTTGTTCGATTCCAAGACACTGGCCTTCCCCCACCGCGCCGCTCCGCTGGCCGACGCACAACACTGTCATACGCGGCCGCATAGAGAAGAGAAACACTGGGACGCCACATCCAAGGTATCACCGTCCGATTACGACTTCGTTCTCAATAATTAAACGGGCCACAGCACGATGCGCGTCTCCAGTCAACTGGGCGAGACGGCGACTCGAGATACACACCGCCACGCGTAATCAGACGCCGCCGCTGCCGCAGCAGAAGGCTTCGTAGAGGACACAGCAGCCGCTCTCCCAGCCAGAACAATCGAGTAAGGAAACCGTTGTACAAAACTTTTAATGATAGTTATCTTATGTAAGAATGCTCTTTCATTCTACCTCATACCCGAGCCACGGAAGAACGCACCCTGCCCACATATTGTTGAGAGAGGAAAATTAATTTATTTAGTGTTTTCCACCCTCAAATAATGCTTTAGAATCAAATGCCCTTTGCAGTAATGCTCATCCTGACAATTTACTAGCATCAAAAGAGAAAACCCAGTTACATTACACATGAAGCAGGATTCAGAAGAGGTGCCACGTGTGGGCACTTGCAAACCCTTGAGCAATCTTGCATGTCTTTTTAGTATCAGTGTACCGGCAGCAATTTTCGGCGACGGGCTCATGCTGGCATAAATTTTACCTGAGTAACAGGTACTCCCTGTGCGACATTCACAACTATTGCTAAAATTTTTCATGCTCAATAAATCCTCTCGGATGTAATTTAGATAGCTTCTACTTACATAGAATCGTACACATGACACCGGCTGAGGATGTAAATCCCATCTTCAGGCGCCACAAAAAGCGAGGGGAACTAAGAGGGACACTACGAGTGTAAGGCTAATTAAGATTATAAGGATCCATACAAGCCTTCAATGTATACGAGAAAATCGTACAAGTCAACAAAACAAAACAAAAATCCAGCAATTTTATCGAATAGCATGTGAGATCGATAAATCTGCTGGATGTTTTGCATGACGTGAACGATTTTGTCGTAAGCATTCAAGGCATGACATCTTAAAAATACGTTCGTTAGCGGCCATCCTATCTGGCCTCGCAGTTTTAATGATCGGCGGTGAACGTACTGGTCCCGCCCACGCTTCGCTGTCGTAACAGCACGCCTGTTGCGAGCCGAATGCCACTTTAAGACAAATGTAGCGCCCAGTGACTCAAAACTGTTTCTCTTTTGAAGGTGCTCATGTATTGATGTTGCGGAATTGCCGTCTGTTCTGGCGTGACATTCTTCGATTAGGATTTCTTCTTCCGTAACGATACTGTGGTATCGTCCAGAGATCGCCGTGCCACGCCACAGTCCGTAATACGAATTGATACCACGGGCACTAGCGAGGGCTCGTTGCAATCCGCAACGACGTATTGGAGGCTCTCCAGAAGACTGCGCCCTGACGCGGAGTTCAAAAGGTTTCTGATGCACTTTTTCATCTGAATGCGGAGCACTGCACTGCAAGAAAACAGTTCGTTAATCTGTGCATGAAGTGGTGCTTTAACAGTCAGTAACAGTTGTAATTTTGCAAGCGATCCTGTGGCAAAGTGAACTGAATCTAATATTCAATTGTGTAACAAAGTGAACTAACATTTCATGTGTTCTAGTTTGATGAGCCTTCTGCCAGAGCAATAAAACAACCTGCAGTTGTGGCTGGACGAAAGTAGTTTCGCCTGATCACAACACATGCACGTCCCCCTCTCCATTAGCCCTGAAAATTTGCATAACAACCGTGGGAGGACACTGTGTTCTGCGCACGGAAGGGCACCCTCACATATTTGACTTATTAGAAATGTCCTCCCAAGATTCTACGTACTGGGTTTTTGTTGTGAAAAGTAGAAATAAGAATATGTCGTAAAAATGGCTTTTGAGAAAAGGAGTATTTGTTCCTATCATAGAAAACTGAAACATACATTATTTTTCTACATAAGCTCCCTTTGTCCAGCGTTTGACAAGCTTGCACCTGTAACCAATTTTGCACGAATCAACGACTTCTGCATCGGTTGCAAATGTGCTTCCCCTGAGCCCTTCCTTTCCGGTCCAAACATGCGGTAGTCGCTCGGAGCCAGGTCTGGAATGTATGGCAGATGTTCGTGCAAGTCGAATCTCAACTCCTTTATTGTTTCGGCAGTCCTTTTGGCAGAATGTGGCGCAGCCTTATGTTGCAGGACGGCACCTTTTCGCAGTTTCCCGCGACGTTCGGATCTGATTGCAAGTTTCAGTTCAATTCTCTACACAACACAATAGTTCTCACTGTTCACCTTCCATGCCCCAAAATAGTGTTAGCCGTATATTACCAGCTGATGGCTGACGTTTAAATTTCTTAACTTTTGGTGACGACGGGTATTACCGAACCGTGCTCGCAGCCTTACTTCCCGGTTAGTGATGATCCACCACGTTTCGTCTATAGTAACTATTTGCTGTAAAAATCCATCTCCCTCGCGATGATAACAGCCCATATGTTTACGAGAGATTTCCATCCTTTGCGCCATATGCTGCGCTGGAAATAATTTTGGTATCCTCGTTGCACACGCTTTCCGAAAATTATGCCTGCCGTGTAAAACGATACACACTGAACGATGACTAGTACGTAGGGCATTGGCGGTTTCGTCCACTGTGATTCGTCTGTTTTCCATCGCCATACTCTCAACGACTTCCAAATTGTCCTCAGTTGTAGACGTCAATGGCCTGCCCCATCTTTCCTCGTCAAATAGAGAAGTTCTTTCCTGTTCGAAGAACTCTGTCCGTTCGTAGATCTTACTTCGCGATAAACAGCTCTCACCATATTCCCTTTGCATTCGATAAATAATTGTTCCGCCGGTTTAACACCTCCAGCAAACAAAAATCTTTCACGGTCTGCTACAATACGACGACGCACGCGGGAATAAGTCTGACACGTTGCACGGAATTGTTGGAGACAAACTTCAGCTCTGGAAACCAGGAATGGTACTAAGCCCTACGGCGAGAAATATCAAAAGTCCCATCTTTTTAACTTCCTAACTGCGCCTATGCAGAATGTTACGAAGAATACACGATAAAATTCGTAGATGGTATGTGGGTTTAGTATACGGAGCTGCGCATCTGGCCACAGAGACAGGTGTAACACGGCAGGACCAGGAGCCCAGTGACACAGGTAACAGCACGACATTCTGCGCTGGATCAACTCAACGGCAGTGTTCATTGACCATAGCACTGGCGAGTTGTGGCGTGCCAGTCGCTCGGCAATCCGAGGGCGGGTGTTATCAAAAGGTAAGCGGTGTAGGATACAACATAGCTTAATAGCTACAATATTTGCGATTAATTTGTCACTTTTCAGTGTAATCTTCACAGATCTTTTTTTTTTTCAGCTTGAAACTAGAGGATGTATACGTATAAGGTACAATGTATGTGGTGCTTCGTCGGCCACTGGCGCGCAGAACTTTTTTAAGGTCTCCGTATATTCAGAAGACACACCGGATGAGCTGCTGTGAGCGTCCCGAACTGATACTGATGGAAGCTTTGCGGTGTAAGGTCTCTTTTTTTTCCGGTCGACCAGCATTTTCGATACCCAGCGTGACCAAATCTTAGAGTAGTTCAGTTTTTCAATAACAGCCTTTACTGACTTTACCGATAGATAACTGGCGACACAGTTGTTACCTGGCGGCCGTCACGGATAATCTGGTGGACACGCGAGCCTGATGGCGTGTGGAGTCGCTGCAATCGCTGCTGGGGCACTCTGCAGCGGCCAGCGGTGTCCCCGTCCTTCCCCTACACTGAGCGGCCAACACGTCGGCCAGCGGTGGCCACGCCCACCACAGCGTATCCATACACCATCTCCAGCCTTTCATGCACGCGGCCGGGCGTTTCACCTTTTGCAGTAAGGAACTCAGTCGCGGGATACTGTCTTCTATCTACACTACTGGCCATTAAAATTGCTACACCACGAAGATGACGTGCTACAGACGCGAAATTTAACCGACAGGAAGAAGATGCTGTGATATGCAAATGATTACCTTTCAGAGCATTCACACAAGGCTGGCGCTGGTGGCGACACCTACAACATCCTGACATGAGGAACGTTTCCAACCGATTTGTCATACATAAACAGCAGTTGACCGGCATTGCCTGGTGAAACTTTGTTGTGATGCCTCGTGTAAGGAGGAGAAATGCGTACCACCACGTTTCCGACTTTGATAAAAGTCGGATTATAGCCTATCGCAATTGCGGTTTATCGTATCGTGACATTGCTGCTGTCGTTGATCGAGATCCAATGACTGTTAGCAGACCATGGAATCGGTGGGTTCAGGAGGGTAATACGGAACGCCACGCTGGATCCCAACATCCTCGTATAACTAGCAGTCGAGATGACAGGCATCTTATCCGCATGGCTGTAACGGATCGTGCAGCCACGTCTCGATCCCTGAGTCAACAGGTGGGGACGTATGCAAGACAACAACCATCTACACGAGCAGTTCGAAGAAGTTTGCAGCAGCATGGACTATCAATTCGGAGACCATGGCGGCACTTACCCTTGAGGCTGCATCACAGAGAGGAGCGCCTGCGATGGTGTACTCGACGACGAACCTGGGAGCACGAATGGGAAAACGTCATTTTTTCGGATGAATCCAGGTTCTGTTTACAGCATCACGACGGTCGCATCCGTGTTTGGCGGCATCGCGATGAACGCACATTGGAAGCGTGTATTCGTCATCGCCATACTGGCGTAGGTATGGAGTGCCATTGGTTACACGTCTCGGTCACCTCTTGTTCGCATTGACGGCACTTTGAACAGTGGACGTTACATTTCAGATGGGTTACGACCCGTGGCTCTACCCTTTATTCGATCCCTGCGAAACTCTACATATCAGCAGGATAATGCACGACCGCATGTTGCAGGTCCTGTACGGGCCTTTCTGGATACAGACCGTGTTCGACTGCTGCCCTGGCCAGCACATTCTCCAGATCTCCGTCCAATTCAAAACGTGTGGTCAATGGTGGCCAAGCAACTGGCTCGACACCATACGCCAGTCACTACTCTTGACGAACTGTGGTATCGTGTTGAAGCTGCATGGGCAGCTGTACCTGTACACGCCATCCAAGCTCTGTTTGACTCAATGCCCAGGCGTATCAAGGCCGTTATTACGGCCAGAGGTGGTTGTTCTGGGTACTGATTTCTCAGGATCTATGCACCCATATTGCGTGAAAATGAAATCACATGTCAGTTCTAGTATAATATATTTGTACAATGAATACTCGTGTATGATCTGCATTTCTTCTTGGTCTAGCAATTTTAATGGCCAGTTGTGTATGTCAATTCGGTGCCATTCTCTGAATTTGTAGAGTGCTCCCATGTGTTGTTTTAGGACGCTGTTGCCGGTGTGGGTTCTAGAAGGGATTTGCGGAGGTGCACCAAATTAATGACTACATTACGAACTTAATGATCGTACTTCCTGGTTGGCCGTCGTGTGTGATACTAGTATAGCGTTCTGGTGACTGGGTGGACGAGCGCAAGCACCGCTGCGTGCTGGACGAGATGGAGCGCAAATTACGGGCCGAGCGCGCCAGATGGAGATTTAGTGTTTTGTGTGGCGTGATGGATCGCGCGCACTAAAACCGAAAGCGACGCCTCTTGGAGCACGCGGCCAGCTCTGTTGAGGCGGTGGGACAGGCGATGCCACTCGCGATACGACTCGGGAGCGCCCCGCGCCGGTGGAGCGCAGAGAAGCGCAGCTGAGGCGAGTTGTGCGGGTCTCACACACACTGGGACGAGAGCGATGCGATCTCGGCGGCACCGCCCCGCGCAACACCGAGTGCCGATTGCTCCACCTCACTGTATCCTACAGCACAGGAGGAGGGAAGTTGCAAGCCGTCTGATGTGCCTCAATAAATTGTTTTCTGTAGGTGAAGCAATGCCACAACCCAGTTTCTACGTAAAACTTATACTTCCAGCGCAAAAAAAAAATTTAAAGACCACTGTTTTGGGATTCGAGAGTGTTGTTGACGTGCCTCAGCAATGCCTCTGCGACGTCTAGGTTACCGTCGCCGCTGGCGGCGCAGCGTACCTGTGTTGTTGTTGTGCTCTTCAGTCCTGAGACTTGTTCGATACAGCTCTCCATTCTACTCTACCCTGTGCAAGCTTCTTCACCTCCCGGTACCTACTGCAACCTACATCCTTCTGAATCTGCTTAGTGTATTCATCTCTTGGTCTCCCTCTACGATTTTTACCCTCCACGCTGCCCTCCAGTACTAAATTGGTGATCCCTTGATGCCTCAGAACATGTCCTACCAACCGATCCCTTCTTCTAGTCAAGTTGTGCCACAAACTTTTCTTCTCCCCAATCCTCTGTAGCACCACATTTCGAAAGCTTCTATTCTCTTCTTCTCCAAACCATTTATCGTCCATGTTTCACTTCCATACAAGGCTACACTCCACACAAATACTTTCAGAAACGACTTCCTGACACTTAAATCTATACTCGATGTTAACAAATTTCTCTCCTTCAGAAACGCTTTCCTTGCCATTGCCAATCTACATTTTATATCCACTCTACTTCGACCATCATCAGTCCTTTACTACTTTAAGTGTCTCATTTCCTAATCTGATTCCCTCAGCATCACCCGATTTAATTCGACTACATTCCATTATCCTCATTTTCTTTTGTTGATGTTCATCTTATATCCTCCTTTCAAGACGCTGTCCATTCCGTTCAACTGCTCTTCCAAGTCCTGTGCTGTCTCTGACAGAATTGCAATGTCATCGGCGAATCTCAAAGTTTTTATTTCTTCTCCATGGATTTTAATACCTACTCCTAATTTTTCTTTTGTTTCCTTCACTGCTTGCTCAATATACAGATTGAATAACATGGGGCAGAGGCTACCACCCTGTCTCACTCCCTTCCCAACCACTGCTTCCCTTTCATGTCCCTCGACTCTTATAACTGCCATCTGCTTTCTGTACAAATTGTAAATAGCCTTTCGCTCCCTGTATTTTACCCCTGCCACCTTCAGAATTTGAAAGAGTGTATTCCAGTCAACATTGTCGAAAGCTTTCTCTAAGGCTACAAATGCTAGAAACGTAGGTTTATCTTTTCTTAGTCTAGTTTCTAAGATAAGTCGTAGGATCAGTATTGCCTCACGTGTTCCCACATTTCTACGGAATCCAAACTGATCTTCCCCGAGGTCGGCGTCTACCAGTTTTTCCATTCGTTTGTAGAGAATTCGCGTTAGTATTTTGCAGCTGTCACTTATTAAACTGATAGTTCGTTAAATTTCACATCTGTCAACACCTGCTTTCTTTGGGATTGGAATTATTATATTCTTCTTGAAGTCTGGGGGTATTTCGCCTGTCTCATACATCTTGCTCACCAGATGGTAGAGTTTTGTCATGGCTGACACTCCCAAGGCCATCAGTAGTTCTAATGGAATGTTGTCTACTCCCAGGGCCTTCTTTCGACTTAGGTCTTTCAGTGCTCTGTCAAACTCTTCACGCAGTATCATATCTCCCATTTCAGCTTCATCTACATCCTCTTCCATTTCCATGATATTGTCCTCAAGTACGTCGCCCTTGTATAGACCCTCTATATACTCCTTCCACCTTTCTGCTTTTCCTTCTTCGCTTACAACTGTGTTTTCGGAGCTTAAAAGCAATTGATATTGACTTAGCTGGACGGTTTAATTAACAGCAATTGGTTGGAGGCCCAAATGTTTTTCGTGGACTGTGTGTGAACTTCACCTGTGATGTACAGGCAGTGTTTGGAGGCAATACGTGGCTTACCTTGGCTGTTGTTTGGGGCAATCATGCAGACTATGATGGCCTTGAAGCATTTTCAGATGCAAATATTATTGTTTTGCATCTTATATCACAGCCTCATAATGAACCAATTTTCTTTTCGCTATTGCCGATGGTTATTTTGTCATGTCGAAATTAAGTAGAACCATGATTTGAAAAGAATGCGGTAATAAATGTAACCACTCTCCAGTTTATGTTTGGTGCATTTTGTATCATACGGCATCGGTTCAAAAAAATCCGGAACTTTGACCACAAAATTTTTCCACGTTTACCTTTATGCACGGTATCCTTCGAAATACCCTCCTCCACAGCTGATACACCGCTCCCAATGCTGTTTCCACTTCCGGAAGCGGTCCTGGTACGCCTCTTGATGGATCGTGCGAAGCGCGTCTTGCGAATTTTCTTTTATCTCGTCTATCGTTGCAAATCTTCGTGCTTTGAACGGGGTTACCAACTGTAAATAAATAAAAAAAAAGTACGTAGGGGGCAAGGTCTGGACAGTACGGAGGATAAGGCAGTACAGTGATTTTGTTTTTTGTGCAATAGTCACACACCAACTGGGGTGAATATACGGACGTATTATCGTGACGCAAGAGATGATGAATTGTCTCGCCATATTTCTGGCCGTTTCCTTCTGATGTTTCATGACACGATCCAACTGAAATGTTACATTCTTCTGCAATCTCTCTGAGAGTCTGTCTTCAATTGACACGCGCAATTTTGTTGACGTTCCTGGCACGAATGTCGTCGGTAGAGGTCGAAGGGCGTCCTAAACGAGGGTAATCTTTAACTTCCGTCCAGCCATTCTTGAAACCATTCGTAACACCGAGCACGGCTTAAGCACTCGCCACCGCAGGCTTCCTGCATCATTTGGCGTGTGTGTCTATAAAGGTGTCCTTGACCCTCACGCAAAATTTAATGCAGACTCGTTGGTCCTCTAAGTCTGCCATCTCGAAATTCTACTGTGCGACACAACTTTCTACTCAGTACACCACTGAACAATACCTAACAGGCATACAACAATGAAACTTCCAGCAGTTGCACATTAAACACAGGCGTGTGCAGGGATTACGGCAAGAAAGAGGAATAAAAGTGAGATAGTGTTAATGCTTTCATCCTTCTTTACCTCCTCTGCATTGCTGCAGATGACGTGTCACTGAGCACATTTGTACTGTGCATGCTGTACACGTGAGGTGCCTATTTGTTTTCACTGCCCTGTGTGGAATACATAAGTTCTTGCACACTTCACTAACCTGCTGTCTTCATGATGATGTTGTCCGCAGCGCGGAAAACAGCACGCAAGTCGTGGATCCTTTTTCTTGAGGCTGAAATTAACTTCGCAAGGAACTGCTGCTACTAATAAACTATACCTCATTTGGGATGCCACTCGCGTTTTTATTGTTACAGACACGAGAAACTATTCTTGATCACAACGTATTGAACATATCTTTCCACAGTCATTATATCTGGCTAAAATAACATGAAATACATCCTGCCACAGACAGCATGTCTGTCTACTGGAACCGTCAGAACTGGAGAATAAAATTAAATGACTGAAATACTACAATTACAGACAACACGTCTGTACCTAGCGACGGTCGGGACTGTAGTAAATAAAATTGCATGAAACAAATACTGCTATAACAGACAACATGTCTGGCTACTGGAACGGTCAGAACTGGAGAGCCGGACTGCCCGAGACACTTCGCGCGCCAAGCCAGCAAGGCGTGACCCGAACGCCACCGAAGTGCATCGGCAGTAATATCGTCAGTCTTTTGTTTAGAAATGCTTTGCTTTTAATAATTTTGAAATGACTGATTGATAGCTGGCTTTTGGGAGATGTTTATTTAAAAAAAAATGAAGTAATTTGGATAACAGGTTTAATTAATAATAACAACTAAAGTTTAACGTTTTGGCGCCGTACCGCCGAACACAGCAGCCAATCACAGAGCAGCAGCATCATGCAGGCGGTCTTTCTCACGGGAATGGTACCGAGTCTAACATCTGTCACCGGTACCTCATCCCACATTGCGCCATCTCTATGCTTCTTGCATCTCCACTGCCCTGGGAATAGCTTCCTGGAGCCTAATATGATGACTGAATAAACCAGAAATATTACAGGATGCCAACCGCCTTTCGCTCCAACACACCATTGGCGCGAAATTACGAATGTTTCGGAATTTTTTGAACAGATCCCGTACACTGTTGCATACCAAATGTACCAAACATATCGAATTTTTTTTAATGCTCGAAGGAGAGCCTTCTTCGAGTGAGTATACGGTGTATTTTACGTTGCTCACTTCGAGGCTGACAGTGAGTCGCCATACGCGAGACTGCCTCCTGTTCTGTATTGTCACTCGTCGTACCACTCCTGTGGCAACACGGGTGTCGCACGCACAACTGTTGCGTCGTGCGGTCTTTGTTGCAACGTGTCGTATCGCATATCGCATCACTGTGTGACTCAATACGTAACTCCTCTCCGTGTCGCACTAAAGCTGGATAATTAATGGTGTCAGTCATTTCTGCTTCTACTAGTGAATTTATGAATGTTGCTATTTTTTTTTTACCAGTGGTCAGGAAATTTCACAAGGGAGCAAATGTACTCTGAGGCTGTGCGAAAGTTTGAACAAAATCATCTTCAGCGATGAGGCTCAGTTTCTTCTTCATGGCTGGATTGCTCGACAAGAACGTCGCGTTTACGGTTCAGAAAACCCACGAGTGAGTGTTGAGGAACAAATGCATCCAGAATGTTTCGCTGTGTGGTCAGGTTGCTGATCGTGAGTTGGAGATGTCATCGGTCCACTCTTCTCCGAAAATGTGGTTGGTCAGCCAATAGCGGTTAATAGCGCCCACTGTCTGTCTATACAGCTCTTCACTACATAACCCTATACTGTATACTTAATGGACAATAAAAAAAAACTTATGATTTTTATTAATAAACCTGTGTTTTCTACCAAAGTTACTTCTTGTGTGAGCTTTGGGACACGTTTTGTCCAAGGGTAACGTTGCAAAGCGACACGAAATGGAAGGCGCACGTAAAGTCAGTTGTAGGGAAGACGAGTGCTGGTCAGCTTTGGTTTATTGGGAGGAGTCTAAAGTACAAAGAAGACCGCATACAGAACACTAGTACGACTGATGCTTGAGTGTAGCTTGAACCCACCAGGTGAAAGGAAGACATCGAAGCAAATCAGAGGTGTGCTGCTAGATTTGTTACCGATAGGTCCATTGAACACGCTCGTTGAAGTCAACTGGGAATCCCCGTAGGGAATAAGAAGTTCTTTTCGTGAAACACTATTCCGAAAATTTAGAGAACCAGCATTTGTGACTGACTGATGAAAGTTCCTAAGGCCACCAACGTACATGTCGCGTAATTGCCGGGAAGACAAGAAGGAGAAATCGTACAGAAGCATATATACAGTCGTTTTCCTGCCGCTCAGTTTTTGGGTGGAATAGCAGTGGTCTCGCTCATTTTGCGGGTCAAGATACCTCCCAGTCGGTCCTGCGTGGTGACTTGCGGAGTATGTATTGTAGAAGATTCACGCGTGTATCTCCTATATCAGTGTGAAGTCATGCTGTCCCGAAGGTTTGTTGGAACACTACAGTGCTTCACCAGGCAAGGTCCTACTAGATGTGGTATGCCCAAGTCTTACTCCGGCATTTGAATTGAGTTACTCAGCCATTTACTGGGAGGTCTCCTAAGCAAGTAACATGAAATTTGAATTACCGTTAGGTTTTTGTATATGTTGATTTATGCTTAACTCTCTCTCTTTCTTTCTCTCTCTCTGTCTACTCATCCCCCCACCTGACCCTCTCTCTGTCCATCACATCCCGTACTTTCTCTGTCCATCTCCTTCTCCCTCCTTTCTCTGTCCATTTCATCCACTCCCGTCCCTCAGTATACACATGCTCCACTCCTCTCTCCGCTCAGCCATCTACATCCTCACCTTTAGCCCCTGCAAGGTATGCCCAAAACTGCCTGCACAACACATCTGTTGAACAGAAAAAGCATCATGTCAGAGGTAGAAAATCCTTTTATCTCCTGTTTTCCTTCCTATGGGATATGGAGGTTCTAATCTTTTTGCAATGCTCCTATTCGTATAGCAAGCAGTATGCAAACCAAATTTGACTGAAATCGATCCACTTGTTTAGGAGGAAATCGTGGACATACACAAATATACATAGACGCACAAAAACATCTTGTTTTACTTATATAAGGATATATGACCATGTTGTGGGTGATAAAAGATTTTGTAATTAAGTATGTCACCCTTTTTTGTGCTGTACTGAAGCTGAGTAATGCACAGTGTAAGTCATCTGTGCTTCCAGTATTCAATTTATGACAGTTACTATTAGTCAGTAGTAAACAGGAAATTTCCTTCGAAGTAAATGTTCTGTAAAGTTGTTGCCAGTATGTCCACCAGACCTAGAGCTGTTCTAGGGAGGACGCCCACATTATCATTATTATATACTTCTGAACAATAAACACTTTCTTCTTGAACGACGTTTTACCACAGAATATCCCGCTGTAAGATATCTATACATGAACGTACAAAAAGCGAATCAGATTTCTTAATTTTCATCTCCAAAATCTGGCATTATTTGCAATACAAAAATTGCAGACCTTAGACGTTTAAGAGAATGTGTGACATTTGATTTCCAATTCAGGTTCTTCACAGCAAATTCAAATTTCTTTTCTCACCTATTCTATTCAGTACCTTCTCATTAGTTATGTGATCTATCCTCAAATCTTCAACATTCTTCTGTAGCACCACATTTCAAAAGCGTCTATTCTCTTGTCTAAAGTATTTATTGTCAATGTTTCACTCCCGTATATGCCTACACTCCATGTAAATACTTTAAGAGAATCCTGTATTTGATTTTAACAAAAGTTCTCTTCTTCAGAAATGCATTCCATGGCATTCCCAGTCCACATTTTGTATTCTCTCTACTTCGACCGTCATCAGTTATTTTCCTTCCCAAATAATAAAACTCATCTACTGCTTCAGGTGTCTCATTTCTTATCTAAATCCCTCAGCATTACCTGTTTAATTCAACTACATTCCATAACGCTTATTGTGCTTTTGTTGATGTTCGTCTACATCCTCCATTCAAGACACTGTGCATTCCATTCAACTGCTCTTCCAAGTCCTTCGTGTCCCTGGCAGATTTTACAGTGTCAGCGGCAAACGTCACAGTTTTTATTTCTTCTCCATGGACTTTAATTCGTACTCCAAATTTTTCTTTCGCTCCTTTACCCCTTGCTCAGTGTACAGATTGAATAACACCAGGGATAGGCTACAAACCCATCTGACTCCCTTCTTCATCACAACTTCCGATTCATGCCCGTCGACTCTTATAATTGCCGCCGTCTGGTTTCTGTTCAAGTTGTGAACAGCTTTTCGCTCCCTGTATTTTACCCCTGCTACCCTCAGAATTTCAAAGAGCGTATTCCATTCAACATTGTAAAAAGCTTTCTCTAAGTCTGCAAATGCTATAAAGGTACGTTTGCCCATCTTCTAAGAAAAGACGTAGGGTTAATGTTGTCTCGCGTGTTGCCTACATTTTTCCGGAATCTCAACGGATCTTCTCCGAGGTTCTATCAGTTTCTTCATTCTTCTGTAATGAATTCGTGTTAGTATTTTTCAGCGTGACTATTAGACCGATAGTTCGGCAATATTCTCACCTGTCAGGGCTTGATTTCTTTGGAATTGGAATTCATATATAATGATGTATAGAGAAGGAATAACCATAGCGAATTTGTTGACTACTAATTATTCTCGATGACCTTACTGGATAAATAACGGTATGGTGATATGTTCTAGCTGTGTTTCGGTTACCTTCTGGAACTCTTAACGTATTTAGACTATACCAATATCTCTCGTAGAAATCGAAATATTTTGAGCTTCGCTTCATCGAGCATGTGCCTTTGTAGGGAACAGATTATAAAAATTGCATGATTAGGTTAGTGCACTGTTTTTGGTAAGATTTACGATGGAAGTATTTATACCTGCTTTTCATTTATTTACTTGACCATGTCACATCAGGAGCATAACGCTCCCTCTTCCATCTAAGCAGATATTCTTCATATTTTAAATCATATTCATAATGACCAGGCGCGGATCCAAAACGGCAGTGTCATAGGGGGTTTTGATACCCCCCCCCCCCCTCACACACACACACACACACACACACACACACACACACACACACACACACACACACACACACAATTTACCGTAAGTATTCCCGTTTTTTCATGTATAAGTTTCTAAATTTCTCAGCTAATATTTGGAGAGGAAAATAATCTCAAAGTGTCTCGAAAATTCTAGTGAAATTATAAATTTCTGTGAATTAAGATTTGTTTTAAGTTATGCTAAAGCAGTGTGGTAAGCACGGATATAAATAACTTATTATCATCATATTGCGACATTTTATATATTTTATCGTTATTAGTGTTAAAATCCGAATGTTCTGGGGCACGTTAAAAGTGTGGCCGGAGAAACATATAATTCGCAAGGGGACGGAGAAGCAGTAACAGTAGAAATAGATTACTGGTAGCAAGAGTTTCAGTTTTTTTATTTGTTTGAGTTACTGCCCTTGTTTAAAAAAAAATCCTAGTCACCCCTTGTAACCTGCCCAGCCCATCACCTCGGTCTCCATATCTGCCTTCACCGACTAACTGCTCGAGGTTTAAAGTTTTGAAATGGATTATGATGCAGTCCTCTTGGCCGCACACATAATTTCGTCCTTATGCATTGTTACCCCGTCAAGTAACCGTAGATTTTAGTATGTAGCATAAATTTCAACTTCATAGGGCAACCTTTTCCTGACAAAAAGAGGTCTGAACAGGTGAACGGACAACAGAGTAATCCTGTGAAAGGTTCCATTTTTACCGACTGAGGTTCGGCATCCTAAAATAATGAAGAGTTCATGACTGAGCTGACGGTTTCTTTTGTCATCAAATAGTTGCACGACAATTAAAACATAATGCAGTTCAGTGAGCCATGGATATGAATAAAATTTCTCTTGAGTAAAAACTTGTCATCTCAGAGAAGAAATATTATTACTGTTTCCTTTCACAGTAACAGTGAGCTGATACATATATGTATTCTCACTATTTCTTTATGGCTGAATCTTACAGTTCTTAAAGATACCTAGATAACAAGGAAATGAATAATTACAATTCAGTGTACAAGAATACTGTGCCGCTGCACAGTTAGCAAATAACCCTTTCGTCCTATTTCGTTAACGCAGTGTTCCGATTCCTTATTTGAATTCTAGGAGCTCTAATGGACAAATTGACCAGATGACAATATTGTGTAACTGGATTCTGGCAGCAGTGCACATGAGAGAAGAGGCGGAGGGAGCAGAGAATAACACAATACAAGCCATGAATAGAAGGCTGAGATAAAAGACTTAAATGGCTGGGGAACGAAAAGTGAATGGCCCGTAACTGAAAGTAGTGGTGTGCATTTCCTGCCGCCATGCGGATGAATACGGTATTAATGCGCGAGGTTTGTACAGCATTCAGTATGGGGAGTTGTGATTTAGTTACCAGAAGAGTTACTGCAGCAACGACTAGATGGTAAGTTACGTACAGTTTATTGTATGCAGTACTTTAACCCATTGACCTCTTCTCATTTTTTCTATTTGCTATTATTGCGCCTGAAGATAACGGGTTGAAACCGTTCACTATGTATAAAAGTGTAGCGATCTGGACATTATAATATAAAGTCTTACACATTTCTGAGATCACGTGCTCCCCAATTTAGATATGTTAAATTTCATTAAATGCTCATACTTGTTTGACAAAAATACGTGCTGATACAGAGTCTTTCGGGAGGAGTACTAAATACTTTAAGAGATGGTAGCATAGAGTAATTAGGACAGGACATGTGTCCATTTCTTATCGGTCAGTGAGATATAGCTGTTTAAAATTGTAATGCAAGCAAATATTCAGAAATGGTGTTAAGCAAAAGCAGATGATAAACTTCTAATCACTTTTCGAATTCTCGTGGCAACATCAGTGTAGATCTGCTGAGGTCGTCTTGACGTTCTTTTACTAGGGTATTACTTTTCCTAATCGGAACGATCAGTCTTCTTTGTAGACTTGGTCATTCAGCCATACCGATAGGCAAAAATCTAAAGCTAAGATCCTGGAACGTTGTTGTTTAAGAAACGTGACCGTTTCTGTCGATCCATCTTCCGGAAAATGTTTGGTTTAGCTTGTGTGCCACCTAATGATTAGAATGTTGAACCTTGCCTCTCTCAAGACTGAGATATTTAAATAAAGCTTTTTCTCACTAAGTCACGATATGAATACCAAGAAATTTTGCAGATCTCGAATATCGCGACGAGTAAGAGACGGCTCCAATGATGATGTCAAATGTTAGTCTCTTTTGGTCAAAATGCTATAAAATCCGGAATTATTACAAGTCAGCATTCATCTATGAAATAATTTATCGTCAAAATTAAATTGTGGATATCAGACTATCGAGGCGATTGATGACGTCATTGTTCGGTGATAGATGACTGATCAGTTTGACAAAATTCTTACGTGAAAATGCTCACGGGAATTATGCAACGATCGGCAAATAATCTCAGGGTAGTTCTGCTTTGTAATAAGGAATAAATGACAAAGGGGCACGTCGAATGCGCGCTCTTTATGCCACTGGTCTATCCGCCCTCTGTCTTTTCGACGTGTTCGCTGCAAAAATAGAGAAATGCGTATAAAATTGTATCAATCACGCAGGAAATTAGGAGGATTAAAGTGCTTTGAAATAAATACAATCTGCATTAAGATAACAATGTACTCTGTTTCGGCTTAGTAAAATGAGATTGCCACTTAGATGTTCACATCTCGAGAGACGACAGATAAAGGCGCAAATATGCGGAAGGAAAAAAAAATGAAGATAGCTAGTTTCATTTGCCAAAAATTTGATGGTGTGGCTTCTGGATATTTCTCGAAGTGTGGCTCGTTATTTACAGTCTCTGACTACGAGACAAGAAAATTATTACTCTGATTTGACAGGTTCATTTATTCCTAAGAGACAAAAAATACAATGTCTCGAAATGAATGTACAGCCGCATACACAGCTTTCTTTTACATATTCGTGTCCTTGATACGATACAGCCAAAGAAACCTCTTCCAATAACGCTGCAAACTCTCTTTACGAGAAATTCTAGATAACACTACCCTGTAAGGCGAAGTGGCAACACGAAAGAGCTAATCAAGTGGTTGTCTTCTCATACCACACAACATATTTACAGAGAAGCTTCCCTGAAACTATCTCCGCAAAGGCTTATGAGTTTTCGCAGAACCACCGATGTGAAGATTGTGTTCCCCCCCTCCCCCCCCCCCCCCACCTCTCTCTCTCTCTCTCTCTCTCTCTCTCTCTCTCTCTAGTTTATTGGCTTTCGGGCCGTGCTTATTCAGCCATCTCAACAGTGTAATGTCAGTTATGACGATACGAACGTAAGGACATCGCAACGCCCAGTCCCCGAGCGGTGAAAATTTCCGATCCGGCCTGAAATCGCACCCGGACCCCTTCGCTTAGCGATCCGCCGGGCTAACCGCGCAGCGGACACAGATGTGAGTTGCTATTGTTCCTGACACCGTCGCGCGTGGGCGTGGCTCCGTCAGTAAACAGAATCAGTGGATTTACTCGCTTGATATTAAATTATCCAACTGGAAAATTACACTAACAGCCAACTAGAAAGTTCCTGTAATCTCCGTCTCGAAGGTGGTGTGTAAACTGTAAGGACAGAGCCCATGGATACGTAATGCCTGCTATATGGAACACCGATACGTGTGAGAATTCTGCGTGTGCTTGTTGAAGGACTACGTTCTAGCAACTGAGTAATGTTTACCTCCTGCAGGTTGCCTATTTAGCGGCACTCAAGGGGGACAAAAATTACTGCCTATTATTATTGAGAGCATTTAAAAATTTAAACTGCTGTCATAATCTACTCATTGATAGGTACAATCTTAGGTCAAAGTTTAACTTATATTATATCTCTTACTAAAAACTATTGTGTAATTAATATATTTTAGAGGAAACACTCTTCTAGTAAATTTGTTTCTTTGATTTATCGTGATCTGTTACTGATTTTTGGTGAAGTTAGTTTTTACGTTTAGCTTTCAAAAAAATACAAAAGAGATATAATAAGCAAAATAATGAGTTTCGTAGGTTGCCAATTACGTATTATATCTGGTCTTATCGAGCGCCAGGCTCCCTACAAATTACTGTAAATGCAGTAGCGTAGTATTACTCAGCTCCAGTTCACTGATATGAAATTATTACTACCACAGAAAATAGAATTAATCTCACTGAATATCTTTACATAATTTCTTCGGCTCCGGCTATCAGACATTGTGCTGTGAAAAAATATTTTTAAATGTACCGCGTGATGGCGGCTAATTGTTAACAGTCAGAGATCACTGTTACTCGCTCCGCAGCAGCTGGAAACATGCTAAGTAATTTTCATTGAATATTCTTTTCATAAGATAAATGTGGCGTAGGTTCTTGAAATAACACACGGAGATCACTTCATACTAATATATTCTAACTAGGACACAGTTTACACCATTAAATATTTGCAATTACGTTACGACACAAACAAATGCTAACGCAGCATAATAGCTTGCGTACCTTATTCCAGCTAACACCAGAACGAACAGAACCAAACAGACTAGACAGAAGAATGAGCATTGCATTGTGTTTTATACTCTTACAAAGATAATAATACTTATTTTAATTACTTACATATTATAATCTCATACAATAAAAATGTCTTTTCTGCATCTATCGATCTATATTGTATATTTTTACAGTTAGTGTTATTACCTTTCGCAGATAAATCGATGTTTGCAGTTCATTTTGAGTCACATACAGTCCTTTTGATCGAGCGCACTTGGCGACTTACAACAAATTTTTAGGATAATTTCAGACCTCTCCTAAATTTTTTCTGTGCTTAAAGTCAAATATTTATGATATTGACTCATTTGTAATTAGATGATTCAGACTGTTTTTACGTGGAAGTTCGATTCCTTAAAGAATCGAAGCATAGGCTACTGGTCTCTTAAGGACCTGTATGTTGAAGTGTGTAATCGCTGCGTACTGACGGCGTGTGTTTCTTTTGTTGCAGGTGAGTAACGAGTTTTACGAGCGGCGTGGAGCGCGTCGCCATGCTGGTTGGTGAGTGTCTTTCTGCAATGCTCGACCCCATTTCACCTCCTAGCCACTGTGGTATGACATTCTTTCGCCACTTGCGGTAGACTGTCCAACCATTACAGAAAATCTTCTGCATAGCAATGAACAAGGATTTCGTAAACGACGATTGTCTCAAAAAAGACCTTGCTGTTTCTCCGCGAGACCCAAACCGTCGGGTTGATGCCGTATTTCTTGACTTCCGGAAGGCGTTTGATATAGTTCTGCATTGTCACCCAGCGAGCATAATGCGAGCACACGGACTATCAGGTTAGCATTGTGATAACACTAAAGTGTACCAGACCGGTTCCGGAAGTGGAAATGGCGTTGGGAGCGATGTGTCAATTTATTGGGAGACTGTTCACAATAAGTAAAAGGTAAGCGTAGAAAAATTTTGTGGACAAAGTTCCGGAATTTTTTGAACAGACCTCGTACGGACAAAAATATAATCAGCATTTCGCACAGTCATGGACATTCTGGAGTATCAGTTTGCAGGCGTTATGTCGAAGTTTTCATGGCGCAAAAGTGTCCATTTTCGTAGGTTCATTTTACAGATTTGAATAAAAGTACCCGCCGATGAGGTTACAAAAGTATCGAAACGTTTCGCCAGTTAAAAAAAAATTAGTTGTTTGCATAATAGCGGATGTGATATGCATAAGACACTCTGTTTAAAAAAAGTGCCACATATTCAAACAGGAGGTAGCATTAATGATAACTTGAAGGAAACTTGCTGTCATGTTATGGTTCAAATGCGTCTGAGCACTATGGGACTTAACATCTGAGGTCATCAGTCCCCTAGAACTACTTAAACCTAACAAACCAAAAGACATCTCACACATGCATGCCCGAGGCAGGATTCGAACCTGCGACGTAGCGGTCGTGCGGTTCCAGACGTAAGCGCCTAGAACCGCTCGGCCGCACTGGCCGGCTGTCATGTTATTTCCGGAAGCCAATACTTGTTGAGATGTGGGCCAATCTGTCCTGTCATTCCCATCTGTTGTGGAGAAGCAGACACTAAGGCAGTGCTGCATGTGATTACGACGCACCCTGACACATCCTTCACCCCTTCTTCGCAGTGAATCACGCACTCGTTCAAATACACCGGTCTTCACTCGGGAAATCAGAGCATCTTAAAAATTCATAGGCGCTTGCACGACATGTACAGAGACCTAGTTGTGAAAAAAACGTTTGCATGCTGTCGATGGCTTGTTAATAATCCTCCATAAACCACAGCCATTGTCTTTCTGAAAGGATAACGTTCACCAATAGCGCTCGTAATTCATGGCGCAGAAACCGGTAATACACAGCACTGTGCAAAGTGTATGACCGTGTTAGTCTGTCACAGACACTCCCTATGTACATCGATACTGAAGTGATCCCTATGCCTGAACTCCATGATTGCTCGAGGATTTGCACCTGCCCACGTGTGCGTGTTGCGGCAATTTACTTTGGCGTCTCCTGTTACTGCTGCGTCATCTGTAAACACTACACATTAGTCGTCACAAGTAAAACGGCCCATACCTCAACAGGCAATAGTTTATGGACAAGTCATTCGAGGAACTTTTCTTCTAGTTTTGGCCAGTACTGGCTCCTGCAGGAATGTGTGACTCTTGTTCCAAAGCCATGTACGAGAGTCATGTTTGAGCGAAGGGTATAACGCGAACCGGGGGGAACTGGGGACGTTCTGCGCTTCCAGAAACGCGCCGCGCCGGTGGCCGGCGTGGACAGTAGAGATGGGTAGTTCGCGAACGAACGGGTGCAAAGGAACGGTTCACCAAGATGAACGAAAGGACCGAGGAACGAATTCCAAGGAA
The DNA here is from genome assembly GCF_021461395.2 of Schistocerca americana. Classification (NCBI taxonomy): domain Eukaryota; kingdom Metazoa; phylum Arthropoda; class Insecta; order Orthoptera; family Acrididae; genus Schistocerca; species Schistocerca americana. The sequence goes on along the minus strand of NC_060127.1, from coordinate 166,073,253 downwards.
CGATCGGTTCATAGTTCACTAGTTCACTTCGGTCGCGGCGGTCTACTTATAGTTCCCGGGAACGAGGAACGATCGATTCATAGGTCACGGCGGTCTACTTATAGTTCCCAGGATCGAGGAACGATCGGTTCATCGTTCACTAGTCCAGCCTCGGTCGCGTGCTCGTCTCGGTCTCGGTCTCCCTCGGCCGCACTCGTCGTTCTTCGCATGACCACCTGTCTCAGTTCCACTGCCGACTGCTCCTAGTTAGTTCAGTATCCAGTTGTTCGTTTCATTCACTGCGCTCGCCCATTTTACATGTGTTCCAAACTGTTCTTGCACTTGGTTCTGGCTATTCAGCGTCCACGACCGGTAATCAAAAAGTATTTTATAGTTACGTAAATTATATAAAAATTGCGTTGTATGTAATAGGTACGTCTTTTCGGGTAACAAAAGGGCATATCAGCTCACTTCATTATATCGATGAACAGCAGAAGACATACTTATAATAGCCCGCATCTCGTGGTCGTGCGGTAGCGTTCTCGCTTCCCACGCCCGGGTTCGATTCCCGGCGGGGTCAGGGATTTTCTCTGCCTCGTGATGGCTGGGTGTTGTGTGCTGTCCTTAGGTTAGTTAGGTTTAAGTAGTTCTAAGTTCTAGGGGACTGATGACCATAGCTGTTAAGTCCCAAAGTGCTCAGAGCCATTTGAACCATTTTGAACTTATAATAAGCCAAGTTTTTTTTGTTATTCATATATTTTTTGGTCTCATCGACTTGATTTAGCAACTAACGCTCAATAATTTGCTTAAATTTTAGTGTAAGAAAATTTATATAAAGCGATTTTCGTGTATCTTTCATATACAAAACATTAAATTTAGGAAGGCTCTAATTATTTTTAAGTTTGGTTGTTTCCAATTTGCATTACCTGCTAGTTTGATTTCATTGAGAAAAAAAAAAGGGCTGTGGGTCATTTTGGCTCAGTAGGAAAAGCGGTGCCTCTCCATTTGAAAAGACATAGATTGCCATAAAATCGTATTTACTTATTACCTCATAAACATTGGTTCAGACCAAAAACTTTATTGCTGCGAACTTAATAATTATTATTATTGCTGCATTAAATGTAATAATGCAACATAAAAACATAATTTTTACGAAGCGTGTGACGCAAGTATGACGAGAAAACCACATTTTATTTTATGCATCCATAAAGTCTCTACTTCGCCTACGAACTCAGAGACAACATGAAGTATATATAGGGTGTAAACGATTATTGTTTACAACGTAGCATAGCTATGTAGTGCAAGTCGAAGAATTTCATACAAGACACTTGTGGTCTATAAAGTTGGGAAACAGCCACCAACAGGTTTACAAGACTGCATGAGTTACAGCCTATGCGCGTCGCGTGAGATTTTCATGTTCTCTTCTCCAGCTCTCTACACATCGTCATCGATTGTTTCGCCATTGTTGCTTGCATTAGCTTGTTATTTCTTCACTGCCTAATTATTACATGTGTGTCTGTTTGTTGTATCTGCTCGCAACTGGCAACACATGGTCCGTAATTGGCGTGCAGTCTGTACTTGGGGCCGGTTTTCCGTGCGCCACCCTGTATTATTTCCGTGCGGTCAGCCACACAACGCTACAGTTGGCTGAACGAGAGGTACTGCAGAATCACAGAAATTACTTCTAAAAGTGTGTAAGAATTCAGTAATGAATAAAAACTCTATACTCCAGGGGGGAGGCAAGTGCCCCCTCTCGGTGCCCTGCATCCTACAGTCACCTACACTACTGGTTTTCAGTTTTTCATAAGAACCACATAGCAAGCACAAATGAACGGTGGACGAGTAAAAATGAACGGTTCCCAAAAAAGAACGCCCAGCAGTGAACTAGTCCCCGAGGATGAACGAGTGTGCCCACCTCTAGTGGACAGGGGCAGCACGGGGCGCCGCAGCTACGCAGTTTGCGCGAGGAGCTCGGCGCGGACTGCGGATGTAGGATTCCGGTTTGGCTACCGGAGGCGCGGCTTGGCTGCCGACACCGCGGCGCGACCTTCGCGTCCGGCAGAACTCGTTCTGCGTACGCCGGCGCTCCTCGAAAACACGCCGCCGCCGCTCCCGAAAGGTTCTGCAACTGACAAGGGGGAGGCCTCAGACACGGCCAACCGATTCGGCTCACATTTGGCAGGTCGCTTGTGTACAACCTAAAACGAAGGAATCTAAGACGTTTTGGGTCAACACCCCCGCGTGTTTGAGAAAATCACCCCTAAAGGTTATGGCGAGAGATCGACTCAAAGTTGGCCGGATCGGTAGATAATTGTAAATAGAGCATTTTTCGTCACCAGGTATGGGGTCCGAAAACGCATACTTTTCCAGAAATCTAGGTAAGAAACTTTTACAACTGCCGCGTCTGTACCCACATGGTCAAGGCTTTTCGCCGACAGCACCGATAGCGCAACGGCCAAGGTAACTGGCTGCGAATCTCGAAGAAACGTAGTGGATGTTATTCTTTTGATTTGTATTTTCCCATATCTCAACTGACCGGGACAGTAGGGTTAATAAGGTAAGTATATCAACCAGGAATGATAATAAGGTAGGCAAATAAATTTGTCAAACCTCTTAGGATAGTAAACAACTAAAATGTTACTCCAGGTCACTTTACAATGGCTCTTCCAGTCACTGTTACGTGTCCTCACTTTTCTTCGAACAAGTAGATGGATGGCACTTGTCATATAAGCATTCGAAACAAATATACTCACGGTACCAATAGCATCTAATGAATGCAATCTTTGGACAGCTTCACTGTTCCTTCCCTATGATATGACGAAGAGGCAACCGGGACAACATAACTCTCCCCGCGTGCATTCTATCCCGTGGCTCGCTGTAAATCTGTGTGATCGCTCGTGAGGAAGTCGCAGCGCTTTTACTCGGAGTTGTTTTCATGTGACTAGGCTTTAAAGTTTAATACTTTACTAACTCACGGTGTTTGGGAAATTAGTTTGCCTACCTTATTATTATCATTCCTTATTGATTTACTTACCTTGTTAAGCCTCCTATCCCCATCAATTGAGATATGGAAACATACAAACGAGAAGAATAACATCCGCTAGGTTTCTTCGAGATTCGAACCCGGGTTTTCCGATTAGCAGCCAGTTACCTTGGCCGTTGCACTATCGGTGCTGTCAGCGAAAAGCGTTGACCATGTGGGTACTGATGCGACAGTTGTAAAAGTTTCTTACCTCGATTTCTGGAAAAGTATGCGTTTTCGGACCCCATACCTGATGATGAAAAATGCTCTATCTACAATTATCCATCGATCCCGCCAATTTTGAGTCGTTCGGTCGTCATAACCGTTAGGGGTGATTTTATCGTGGGGGTGTTGATCCAAAATATCTTACAGTCCTTCGTTTCAAGTTGTACACAAGCGGCCTGCCAAATCTGAGCCGAATCGGTTGGCCGTGTCTGAGGCCTTCCACTTGTGAGACTGCGTCGTGTAAGTACGAGGAGCGTTCGATAAGTAGTGCAACCCCTTTTTTTTCTAAAAGCGGGTTGGTTTTATTCAGGATTACAGTACATAATTCTTATGGGTACGAAACCCTATTTTTCAACATAATTTCCGTTCAGAGAGACAGCCTTGCACCTCCTTACTGGGAGAGCCAGTGTGCCCGCATGGTGCCACTCAGCTGGTTGACGTCAGAGCCAACGTCTTGCTGCATAAACAACCTCGCCATCATCCACGTATTGCTTCCCGCGGAGTGAATCCTTCATTGAGCCGAACTCGTTGCTCTTTACGGTCTTCTGTTAGACGGTCAGGGCCGGCCTGGGTGGCCGAGCGGCTCTAGCCGCTTCAGTCTGTAACCGCGCGACCGCTACGGTCGCAGGTTCGAATCCTGCCTCGGGCATTGATATGTGTGATGTCCTTAGGTTAGTTAGGTTTAGGTAGTTCTAAGTTCTAGGGGACTGATGTCCCATAGTGCTCAGAGCCATTTGAACCATTCTTTTTAGACGGTCAGGAATACAGCGGACTGACACCTTTGAGTACCCCAGTGGACGAATGTGTCAGCACTAGCAACAGAGACGCCCAGTTGAACCGCGAGGTCCGTGATTGTGATACGTCAATCTGCTCAGGTGAGAGTGTCCGCACGTTACAACATCGCCGGAGTCACAGCTGTGTGTGTGTGGCCGGCCGGCTTGCACCCGAGAGACCGGGCAGGTTTGCGTGACCTTGCTGCGGTGGCAGACGCCTCGCCCTACACCAATCACCGTGCCCTTCTTTTCTTTTTCGCGATGCTCTGGTTTTCCGCCAAAAGAAACTCGGACATTTCTCTCCTTGGACAGGACCTCCGTTACAGACCCCCTTTTGAAGGCTCCGTGTAGCGCCGCCACCTATCGGAATTTCACGAAACGATAAGGGCCGTAGCGGGAATATTCCATGACGTTCCACAACAGATTCTGCACGTTTTTCGACCGAAATCGGCTAAGAAAAAAGTACTGCATTACTCATTGTATACCCCTCACATTTGCGGGGCAATACCTTCGAAGCGGTATACGGTAACGCACAGGGTTGCTACCTTGCGATAGAGGCAGGTGTGTCAGACCTGGATCGAATGCATGCTTCGGATTAACGGCCGTAGCCTAGCGCTCTGGCCTGCCGGATTGTGTGGTTTATAGGCGGTTCCCCACGCTGGTTTAGGCAAATCTGGGCTGGTCCCCAAATTCCACACTACAGAATGCGATAAGTAAACAGCTGCAATTCGATAACAGGCAGAACAAAGTTGACAAAATTCAGACTACTTCATCCCTTAAGGCGTCCTTTCACGGGACGCAAAAGAACGTGGATGGGGAGTTGGTGACGTCACTGCGTGGAATTGCACGTTCCACTGCGTTGCGAAGCGTAAAAGGAACAATCTGCTGTGTCGTATTTCTGCCTCGTGAAGAGGAATGCGGCTAATGAGATGGAGCATCGGTTTTTCGCCACAAGACGCCGTCTCGTATTAAGATACGGAGTTGAAAGCTGTATTTGATGGTTTTTATATTATAGTGCACGTGGTATGAATATACTCGTAAGCTGTCACAAAGCACCAGCACCCTGTGGATCGTTCGAAAATCTGTTGTTTTGCGTACGATTTGTTCTAATAAAATGACGCTTCAGATGGCTCTGAGCACTATGGGAGTTAACATCTGAGGCCATCAGTCCCCTAGAACTTAGAACTACTTAACCCTAACTAACCTAAGGACATCACACACATCCATGCCCGAGGCAGGATTCGAACCTGCGACTGTAGCGGTCACGCGGTTCCAGACTGAAACGCCTAGAACCACTCGGCCACACCGGCCGGCTAAAATGATGGGAAGCGTCCTATTGGTCGATAAGGAATTTTTGTTTATGCTTATTTTTAGTATTGTAACTTGCGTGTTACAGGAAGTACGCTGTTTCAAGGCAATGACGTAGGGAAGATTCGTGAAAAACGTGTCTTTGTTCTTACGATTTGTTATAGTCACATGTTACTTAATAAGTTATTGGCAGTTAAAGCGTTCTGGATATGCAAACAACGAAGATACGGATACGCGAAGTGCTACGGTAGAGACGTGGAAATGTGATGTCAGATACAGGTAGCTTGCACCTTGCTATCTTGAACATATACTTTATTCAATTTCGTGTTTTATAAACAGTTATGGGGCTTTCTTATTAATTTAAGTATTTATGCAATATTCCATGTTACGTTGATATAAGACCACTCTCTCAGCAGTGAGTTGCTTCGATTTTGTGAACATGCTAGAGAATGTGGGCCAACGAATTGGCAAGATTGCCTTCTATGTCACTGCGTAATTTGATCGCAGTTCAGTTTGTATTTATTCGTCAAGGATACTGAATAGATTCTTGGATACCTATGCTCTTTACAAATATTGTGTGCACAAACACGCATCTATATGCGTAAATGAACACACACACACACACACACACACACGTATTTACAGTAACATTGCAGAAAACAAATGATTTTTTGCTTCATCTGCAAGAGACCTTGTACTGTTTGTAGTTGGAGATTTTGTACTTTCTGTTTAAAGTCTTGTATTTCATATGTTTTGAAAATTTCGCTGCAGCATATAAGGAGTCATGTAATAAGAAAGATCTTAACATTTTAGTAAAATCCGAGATTGATGAAATAATATGCTGCAAGAGCGTGGAACTTCACTTTTTGCCTAGTGTCATGTTGATGGATATGTGTAGCACAAAAAAACATTCGTAGCGTATGGAAACAGGGCGAAATTTGTGTTTTAATCGAATGAACGTACAAATGCTGTGCGCGTCTATTTTTGTCAACAAGCTGTGTGCGAGCCAAATGCAGTTGGCGCCTGCCGCTGGACAGCGCTGCGGTCGCAAATTACGATGAGGAGCACCAGATGTAGATGCTCCACTTGATGTACCAGCTCGTTTCCAAGCGGGCACCAGCCACTTTGAAAAGCACGACTTGGGTGCTGTGCGATGGGAAACACGTGCCGTGTGAGAGCGGTACCAGAAGTGGTGTGAGGCCGAACGGAGACGTAAAAGCGTTGTCAGGGAAGGTAGGTGGAAGAGTTGAATCTGCTAGAAGGATTCTAAGATAATGGAAGGCACCTATAAAATCCATACATATTATGAAACTGAATATGTTAATGTGTGTGTGTGTGTGTGTGTGTGGGAGTAAGAATCATCTGCTTGTCATAGTTCAGGAGATATGACGTCAAAAACGATTAGATGCATGATAAACTGCCGCACCGTGCGTGACGTCTAAATTTGTTACTTCTGTGCTACGTAGTGTATTGCCAATAAATTTCGCTGACGGTATCCACATATGCCCCGAAATGCACCTAGAAAAGTACATCGTGGTACCAGACATATTTCAGGCGGTATGACGTCATAAACACTGAGATGTGTAAAAAGAACTGCCGCATTCTGCATGATGTTTATTGGTTATTTGCTACTAACTGTATTGCCAACATCTTTTGCAGACAGTACTACGTATATCGCTAAATGTACCTACACAAATACGACATTGTACGACACACAGTTAAAAAGATATGACGTCATAAGCACCGAGATGCGTGAATAAATTCTGCATCTTGCATGAAGTTTTAATACATTTATTCCGTACTGCTAAGACACTCCTACAGTCGAGTCCGCTGACACCTAGTAGCACTTTTGACAGCTTTCCGTGCGGTTCTAGGCGATTCAGTCTGGAACCGCGTGGCCGCTACCGTCGCAGGTTCGAATCCTGCCTCGGGCATGGATGTGTGTGATGTCCTTATGTTAGTTAGGTTTAATTACTTCTAAGTTCTAGGCGACTGATGACCACAGCAGTTAAGTCGCATAGTGCTCAGAGCCATTTGAACCATTTTTTTGACAGCTTTCCACTGCGAAGCGCAAACGGCTGTAGGCGAAAACTATAGCCGTCCGTAGTGCTATTAAGAGGCGTTACCATAAAGACGTATATACTGAAGAGCAAAGAAACTGGTACACCTGCCTAATATCGCGTAGTCCCCCGCGAGCACGCACAATTGCCGCAACACGACGTGGCATGGACTCGACTAATGGGACTGTGTAGCAATTCTGGAGGTGTGGGGTGTCGCATTGTTCTGCTGGAAGTGCCCAAGTCCGTCGGAATGCACAATGGACATGTGCTTCCGTACGTGTCACCTGTCAGAGTCGTATCTAGACGTATCAGGGGTCCTATAGCATTCCAACTGCACACGCCCCACACCATTAGAGAGCCTCCACCAGCTTGAACAGTCCTCTGCTAACATGCAGGGTCCAAGGATTCATGAGGTTGTCTCCATAGCAATACACGCCCATTCGCTCGATGCAATTTGAAACGAGACTCGTCCGACCAGGCAACATGATTCGAGTCATCAACAGTCCAATGTCCGTGTTGACGGGCCCAGGCGAGGCGTGAAGCTGTGTGTCGTGCAGTCACCAAGGGTACACGAGTGGGCCTTTGGCTCCGAAAGTCATATCGATAATGTTTCAGTGAATGGTTCGCACGCTGACGCTTGTTGATGGTCCAGCATTGAAATCTGCAAAAATTTTCGGAAGGGTCGCACTTCTGTCGCGCTGAACGATTCTCTGCAGTCGTCGTTGGTCTCGCAGGATCTTTTCCCAGCAGCAGCAATGTCGGAGATTTGATGTTTTACCGGATTCCTGATTATTCACGGAACACTCGCGAAATAGTCGTACGGGAATATCTCCAACTCATCGCTACCTCGTAGATCCTGTGTCCCATCGCTCTTGCGCCGACTGTAACACCACGTTCAAACGCAGTTAAATCTCGATAACCAGCCATTGTAGCAACAGTAACCGATCTAACAACTGCGCCAGGCACTTATTGTCTTATATAGGCGTTGTCGACAGCAGCGCTGTATTCTGGCCTGGCGGGGTGGCCGAGCGGTTCTAGGCGTTTCAGTCTGGAACCGCGCGGCCACTACGGTCGCAGGTTCGAGTCCTGCCTCGGGCATGGATGTGTGTGATGTCCTTAGGTTAGTTAGGTTTAAGTAGTTCTAAGTTCTAGGGGACAGATGACCTCAGAAGTTAAGTCCCATAGTGCTCAGAGCCAACTGAACCATTTTTGCTGTATTCTGTCTGTTTACATATCTCTGTATTCGAATACGCATGCCCATACTAGTTTCTTTGGCCCTTCGGTTTACTACTTCGCGTTGCAGACACGGAAACGGCTGCGCATAGCGTACGAGAACTGTCTGGGATCATGTTTCTTATGTTGGATTCTGTACTTGCACATTTTTACATTACGCATATTACTTTATCCGACTGATTCACTGTTTCAAATGCGTTTTCAGAAATGCGTGGAATTGAAATTTTTTCGATACTTTACTACAAACGCAGTTCATTTTTTATTTTATTTCTAACGAAAATTCACAAAATGAATACCTGGGGAGTACCAAGTTTGTCAGGTAGTAATAAATGATGTGTAAAGGAAATTGGTAGCTCGCATAGAAGACGCTTCTGCAGCCAATTCTAGAACACTATTTCAGTGTTTGGAGTCCTCATAAAGTAGGCGTGACAGTTGACATTGAACGAATATCCAGAGATTGGCTGCTGGGATCGTAACTGGTCCATACGAAACTAAGATAAATGCGTGGCAAACGTAACTTGGCGTATCGATTGAAACAACAAATTTACTGTTTCCAATCACAATTTATTTATTTATTTCCAAGGCGTGTTCCGAAGATGTAAACGTCACCCAAGAGGAGGATTTATGTGGATTAATACATTTGTGTCTCGTTTTACTTCTTTGGTGTAACCCGTGTGACTGTCTAGTAGAGGATGAGAAAAGCGAAACACTGTTTCAGTACACGGCTCATGGGTCTGTGGACGTATGCGACAGAAAGTGAGCGTCCGCTGTCGATTAGCAGAGAGTACGGAAGGTCGCGGCCCGCCTCACGGGGGCGAGTCCGCCAGTCGGGGAGTTCCTCGTGAGCGAGCGGCCAGACCAGCAGACCACGCCACAGGTGAGAGCTAGTGCGGGGGACTCCGTGGCGTGGCCCTGTCTAAAGCCGTCGGCACACGGGCCGTGCTGTCGAACGTTAACGTTGAGCGTGCCAAGTTCAACGAGCTGCTGAACGCTCAGGAACGATGCTACTTGTGCATACGTACGTGGGCCCCAACGTGGTACACACGATCGAGACGCACTCCAGTGGCAGTTGAGGGATGTTTCTAGTTCGTAAATCACTCAACGGGTGTGCGTAAAATTCCCAAGTTAGCTGTATAAAAACGCACATTTCCTCCATCGTCCACGACAAGAAAAGGATCATGTCCAATCAGTAAGGACACAGGCTTACAAAAGTTCCATTACAAACAGTGCGTTACAAAATTGGAATACTTCTGCGCATAAGATAAACATTATTTCATTATTTCATCATTTCCACATTTTAGTAAAACTCCAAGGTCAGTCTTACTTGATCACTATTCCTACCCAGTAGCACAATCTTTACAACATGTGAATTACGAAGCGTAAAAGGAGGAGGAGCAAAATATCTTTATACAAGTAGCGTAAGCTGTCCTGTAGATTAAGCCAATCGAACAAAGTCACCCCTCAAGAAAGGTGAACTTATATTTACATAACATCAAATATTATAGTATATATTTATATTAAACTAATAATAAAGTGTCAGAACCTAATAAAAACGCAAATGTTAGGGAAAAAAAATTGTAAGTGTTAAGACGCGAACCACCGCCCCAATATGCAACCCAATACAGGGCAATGACGTTACTCATTACGCTAAACCAACAACAATTCCCTTGTACCTAATCATATTGTATTACGCCTTGTTAAAACTGTAATTTGTAGATAATTATGTTACTAACTGAAATTTAATTATAACAAATTGTACCAAGAACAATGCGTTTTGGGTGGATCTTCAGTGTGTCGCTGCCTTCAAATAGCCTACTCTGATAATACGCTAGTTACAATAATCCTTTTGCCACGAATATGATGTTTCTCATTTTTTTGTTGGTACGAATCACACAACTAACAACGGATTTCCCATTGATTCTCAATTTGCTGGTGCTCAGAAACGGCATATGTACATATAGGCTTCAAATGGATGCCAATATGGCGCCTCCCAACTCTGTACTGAAGGGAGACGACGTTCGTGTGACGTAGGTGGCGTTGTGCCATCTCATTGGTCAACGCTCAGACGCACGCTCACAATATCTGACATGCCAGATATTGCTCTGCACGTTCGGAAAGACTCCCGAACGTGCTGTTCCACGCTATGACGTCAGAAACTCGGCACGCTCAACGTTCGGATGCACGGTCCGTTTGCCGACAGCTTAAGGGAGTGGCGGCTGCCGTTTCTGATCCACGGCGCGTCTCGGAAAGAGCCGCCCATGACGGCCGCAGGGTTTGTTGGCGAATGCGATCCGGTCATACTCATTATGTTTGGGCGGCCGAATGATGCAGTGTACGGGGCGTTTCTTTAGCAGACTTGTTGGAGATCAGTCTGCTTCCTCAGTGTAATATCTGTGATGTTCTTGTGTTTGCTCACATTCTTGGTTAACGGCAGCTTATGCGGTAACAGCGCCTTTAGAGTGGTCGGAACTAAATTGTTTGATAGCGCTCCATTCGGAGTTTTGGGTAAGCCAAGAACGAGAGCCATTATAGCCCTATTTTTTTTTTTACGTTATATAGTACTAAAGTTTATTTAAAGGAAGCTTCCTTACAATATTACGGGTTAAATATTTCAAATTATGTGAAAGATTTGGCTCTACTACCCACTTTGAGCTTTACATGCCTCTGTTACTCGTTGCCAAGTTCAACTGATTGAAGTTTTAGCTATAGCAACACTCACCAAGTAACTCCAATCTTTACTAACGGTAATGTTTTTTTTTAATATTGCAAATAGGTTGACAGTTTAATATGTGTGTTTTATACTTTACCTGGGCATTATTCCGTGGCAGGGAGGCCATGGGGCTCCACTGTGTTATGAAAACCATGCCGTCCGCTGTTTTGCCTACACCGGAATAATATAAATTCATTTTTTTTGCGTAACCCGGAATCAGCTTTTGGATATTGTAATTATTACTTAAATAAATTTCTGTTACTTACTACATGTTTGTATTGTCTCTGGGTTTGTGTTACCATCTTCCCACTTCCGAAATGAGCGTAGTTAACTTAGTTTTGTTGTTTATAAGCCTGACCGCTCAGAAAGGGCGAATGAGAACATGAATGGGCGAATAAAAATACATCCCGTGATCGGACTCTTTCCCCCGTTGTGTTACATTGCGTACGTCATTGCACTTTGTAAACAATGAAGGGGGAAAGGATTACGTTTACAATTTAAGAAGTGCGTGGATCGTGTAACAAAACACTATTTTGGAGCAAGTCCCAATGCAGTGTGGAGATCTTTGGTTACCTAGATCAACAGAATTGTAAGTATACATCTGATGTAATTAAATATTCTTTGAGACATATGAGTCTCAACTACATCTACGGTAATGATCGGGCTCTTACATTGTGTGATCAAAAGTATCCGGACACCCTCCAAAAACATACATTTTTCATATTAGGTGCATTGTGCTGCCACCTACTGCAGATAGTTCAAATCACCGATCTCAGTAGTCACTAGACATCGTGAGAGGGCAGAATGGGACGCTCCGCGGAGCTCACAGACGTCGGACGTGGTCTTGTGTCACACGTCTGTATGCGAAATATCGACACTCCTAAGCGTGCCTAGGTCCACTGTTTCCGATGTGATAGTGAAGTGGAAACGTGATGGGACAGGTACAGCACAAAAGCGTACAGGCCGACCTCGTCTGTTGACTGACAGACCGCCGACAGTTGAAGAGGGTCGTAATGTGTAATAGGCAGACATCTATCCGGACCATGACACAGGAATTCCAAACTGCATCAGGATCCACTGCAAGTACTGTGACAGTTAGGCGGGACATGAGAAAACTTGGATTTCATGGTCGTGCGACTGCTCATAAGCCACACATCACGCCTGAAAATGCCAAACGACGCCTCGCTTGGTGTAAGGAGCGTAAACATTGGACGATTGAACAGTGGAAAAATGTTGTGTGGAGTGACGAATCACGGTACACAATATGGTAACCGGATGACAGGGTGTGGGGGTATGGCGAATACCCGGTGAACGTCATCTCCCGGTGTGTGTAGTGCCAACAGTAAAATTCGGAAGCGGTGGTGTTAAGGTGTGGTCGTGCTTTTCATGGAGGGGGCGTGCACCCCTTGTTGTTTTGCGTGCACTATCACAGCACAGGCGTACATTGATGTTTTAAGCACCTTCTTGATTTCCACTGTTGAAGAGGAATTCGGGAATGGCGATTGCATCTTTCAACACGATCTCTTCTCAGTCAGCACAGTGGCCATGAGGAATGGTGTAGTCGTTCTCTCCCCGGGCTGTCGTCTTAACTGGCTGGCTGCTCTGCAGCTGCACGGTGTGCCTGCTGTGCGCCTACTTGGAGATGCCCCTGTGACCGACATGTGTAGATGATGACAAACTGGTGGCTCGCTCTTCTCAGGCAATAGAACACTTTGTTCGACTTGTCACTCCACATAAACGTGCTTCGTTCTCATTGTGCGTGACTCATGTTGAGCACAAATAAGACTGACATGTTTCCTAGATTGTCGCACAGATGACAAAATGGTAGATATAGAAATAGACGACAGAGGGATAGAGAAACAATTAAAATCGCTCAAAAGAGGAAAGGCCGCTGGACCTGATGGGATACCAGTTCGATTTTACACAGAGTACGCGAAGGAACTTGGCCCCCTTCTTGCAGCGGTGTACCGTAGGTCTCTAGAAGAGCGTAGCGTTCCAAAGGATTGGAAAAGGGCACAGGTCATCCCCGTTTTCAAGAAGGGACGTCGAACAGATGTGCAGAACTATAGACCTATATCTCTAACGTCGATCAGTTGTAGAATTTTGGAACACATATTATGTTCGAGCATAATGATTTTTCTGGAAGCTAGAAATCTACTCTGTAGGAATCAGCATGGGTTTCGAAAAGGACGATCGTATGAAACTCAGCTCGCGCTATTCGTCCACGAGACTCCGAGGGCCATAGACACGGGTTCCCAGGTAGATGCCGTGTTTCTTGACTTCCGCAAGGCGTTCGATACAGTTCCCCACAGTCGTTTCATGAACAAAGTAAGAGCATATGGACTATCAGACCAATTGTGTGATTGGATTGAATAGTTCCTAGATAAAAGAACGGAGCATGTCATTCTCAATGGAGAGAAGTCTTCCGAAGAAATAGTGATTTCAGGTGTGCCGCTGGGGAGTGTCGTAGGACCGTTGCTATTCACAATATACATAAATGACCTGGTGGATGACATCGGAAGTTCACTGAGGCTTTTTGCGGATGATGCTGTGGTGTATCGAGAGATTGTAACAATGGAAAATTGTGCTGAAATGCAGGAGGATCTGCAGCGAATTGACGCATGGTGCAGGGAATGGCAATTCAATGTCAATGTAAACAAGTGTAATGTGCTGCGAATACATAGAAAGAAAGATCCCTTATCATTTAGCTACAGTATATCAGGTCAGCAACTGGAAGCAGTTAATTCCATAAATTATCTGGGAGTACGTATTAGGAGTGATTTAAAATGGAATTATCATATAAAGTTGATCGTCGGTAAAGCAGATGCCAGACTGAGATTCATTGGAAGAATCATAAGGAAATGCAATCCGAAAACAAAGGAAGTAGGTTACAGTACGCTTGTTCGCCCACTGCTTGAATACTTCTCAGCAGTGTGGGATCTGTACCAGATAGGGTTGATAGAAGAGATAGAGAAGATCCAACGGAGAGCAGCGCGCTTCGTTACAGGATAATTTAGTAATCGCGAAAGCGTTACGGAGATGATAGATAAACTCCAGTGGAAGACTCTGCAGGAGAGACGCTCAGTAGGTCGGTACGGGCTTTCGTTGAAGTTTCGAAAACATACCTTCACCGAGGAGTCAAGCAGTATATTGCTCCCTCCTACGTATATCTCGCGAAGAGACCATGAGGATAAAATCAGAGAGATTAGAGCCCACACAGAGGCATACCGACAATCCTTCTTTCCACGAACAATACGAGACTGGAATAGAAGGGAGAACCGATAGAGGTACTCAAGGTGCCCTCCGCCACACACCGTCAGGTGGCTTGCGGAGTATGGATGTAGATGTAGATGTTTCGGGCACAACTGGGACCCGCAAACTTGACTCCTCGTATTGTGTCCCCTATCCTTTCCAGCCCTAGTGTGCTGCCGCGCCCCTGACTACACATCCCAATAATCCTCCACATCCTTTCCCAAAGAAACTTCAGCCGTCTCCCGTTCCCGTACCACCAACTCCGCCCATCCTACCATCTCTGAATCCATCCCACCCTATCCATTCTGCCAAGGGTTCCCTGCTCGTCCTCTCCCCTTACCTCACCTCCGCCTTTTCCCCTTCCCTGTCGTTCCCCATCCTGTTTTCCTTTCAAATTTATAAGTCTCAGTACCAGCTACCCCTCTCTCCTCGTCCCCCACAGTCACTCTAGCTCATCAACATCTGTTACCAGTTCTCATCACCACCACCACATCACCAGTTTCCTACCTCCCTCCATACCAACCTTCCTTTTCATCAACTATCTACCATTCCAGGGCAGGTCCTTTTTCATTTTTAGTGAAAGTGTACAGGGCTTATCTTTTAATGGCCACCGTCTCGTCTGTCGAGTTCAGTGTTTCTCCGGTGTGAAGTGTTCAAGTATTTTTAACTGTGCTGTCTGTCCACATTTCCAGAACTGTTTTTAAACTATTCATGAAGACAATATTATTTCTCTTATTTTCCTACCAACATCAACTTAAAAAAAAATGTATACCCTTTTTTGTGTTCAGCATCCAAGTTAGAGACTACTCGCTGAAAGAGCGGGTTGGTTGTACCGATGTTATCCTCCCCCCTCCCCCCTCCCCGCCACATGGGGCGATGATGACCGAGGCGTGTTACTGCTGGTTTAATAGCGACCACCTATAACGCACATTAATTTTTCGTGGTGAATTTTTAGAATAAAAACGTATCATCTTTTCTGGCTTCTGAGCTATAACACACGAGCAGTATGCTTGAATTGTTTTCAGTTTCGCTGTACAACATGTGTTTGAACTTTAATTTTATCCATACTGGATGAGAGGTCGTGGTTGTGAATGTCAATGTTAAAAAGTATATCGGCTCAGCCACTTGTTTATAGTGTAAAACACTAACATTGACGCGTTTCGGAAGTCAAGCTTCCATCATCAGAATAATAAAAAATAAAAGAACCTGTTAAAACTTGCTAATATGGAACATGCACCAGGCACAATAAAATTGATAGCAAAATTAAAACATCGTGGCTACCTCCCTTGTTGCAGTCGTGTCTTTCAAGGTGCATCTCCACATAGTCGTCAAAATATGAAAAAAACTCTAAAATGGTGTCGCCTATGGTGTTCAACATCTAACCACATGGCTCTCTCCTCTATCGTCGTAAACCGCACCGTGCGTCTTCGTTGATACCACACACCACGTAACCAAACACGACACTGAAACGCGAGTGAGCTCACGCGCAAATAAACAAGGAAGTCACAGAGATGTCTATACAGACAGATAACGTATACATGTTCCAAGGACCTCATGAAATGTATCCTGCCAATTGCTAAAAATGTAGTTACAAAAAGAAACCAGTGAAATGTTTGAAAAAGTTATTTGTATCACCAGTTAGCTGTTCATTCAGTGTTTTCTGATTATCCACGCTATGTCTCGTAATTTTCAGCTGTTCTAGTAGATCCAGCTTTTTGCCTTTGTATATAAATAACGAGATCCTGATCTATTCCCAACATGGGGTGTCCCGTTTCCCAAATATGCGTGGCTACAGTTGACTTTTCGAAATTATTAAGCCAGAAAGCATCGCGATGTTCTTTGTAACGTACTTTAAAGGACCTACCAGTTTGGCCTACATAGCATTCGCGCTGTTTCTGTCGTATTAATTTAGTGACAACGTTTTGGTGATATCCGTTAGCTCTGGCTAGTTGTTTAACGATGTTCAGCGCAGTCATTCTGTCTTCTTCATTCATAGGGGGGCCCGCATCTCGTGGTCGTGCGGTAGCGTTCTCGCTTCCCACGCCCGGGTTCCCGGGTTCGATTCCCGGCGGGTCAGGGATTTTCTCTGCCTCGTGATGGCTGGGTGTTGTGTGTTGTCCTTAGGTTAGTTAGGTTTAAGTAGTTCTAAGTTCTAGGGGACTGATGACCATAGATGTTAAGTCCCATAGTGCTCAGAACCATTTGAACCATTCATAGGGGGAATACCGCAAATAACATTGCGAGAGTCACAATACCATACTTCGGTGATATTTCGCAAAAAGTGGCTAACATTTTCAAACCTTTTAAAGTTGATACCTCTTTTCAGACCAATAATACGCTGCGGTTTAAACTATGAAATAATTTGCAGCAGGAAAGCGATAAATATGAGAGAGCTGGGGTCTATAAAATTCAGTGTAACACGTGCAAGGCAAGCCATGTAGGCCACACTGGTAGGTCCTTTAAAGTACGTTACAAAGAACACAGCGATGCTTTCCGGCTAAATAATTTCAAAAAGTCAGCTGTAGCCACGCATATTTGGGAAACGGGACACCCCATGTGGGGAATAGATCAGGATCTCGTTACTTTACATAGACAGGACAAAGGCAAAAAGCTGGATCTACTAGAACAGCTGGGAATTACGGTACATAGCGTGGATAATCAGAACACACTGAATGTGAACAGCTAACTGGTGATACAAATAACTTTTTCAAACATTTCACTGGTTTCTTTTTGTAACTACATTTTTAGCAATTGGCAGGATACCATCATTTCATGAGGTCCTTGGAACATGTATACGTTTATCTGTTTGTGTAGACATCTCTGTGACGTCCTTGTTAACTAGCGCGTGAGCTCACTCGCGTTTCAGTGTCGTGTTTGGCTACGTGGTGTGTGGTTTTAACGAAGACGCACGGGCGGTTTACGACGATAGAGGAGAGAGCCATGTGGTTAGATGTTGAACACCATAGGCGACACCATTTTAGAGTTTTCTATATTTTGACCACTGTGTGGAGATGCATCTTGGAAGACACTGCTGCAACAACGGAAGTAGCCACGATGTTTTAATTTTATTATCAATTTTATTGTGCCTGGTGCATGTTCCATATTAGCGAGTTTTAACAGGTTCTTTTACTTTCTATTATTCTGATGATGGAAGCTTGACTTCCGAAACGCGTCAAGCTTAGTGTTTTACACTAGAAACAAGTGGTTGAGCCGATATACTTTTTAACATTGACATGTGTTTGAGCTATTGGTCAGTTTGAATTTCCCACCATTTTGCAGTGCGGCTTAAATTACAAGTATGCTGCTGGCATTTTCTAATTTGCCACCATTTTAACTTGTGATGTGACTGTACAGGCACAGTAAGCAGCATACTAGTAGTGCAAATCAGAATTACCATCCTGCACTCCCTGTTAGACAGTCAAGCAGACAGTGTGCCTGCAGCGTCTGTGGGCGCTGAGCTGTCACCGGCCATTCCTGGCGTCACTCCAGGCTTCCTGGTGACAGTCGTGCCGAGCGAGTTGTGTTGTCTGTAGGGCTGACACTGGAGTGAGTGCCCGCAGGCTTCACGCTGGGTTGGCAGCGGTACGCGCAAAGGACCCCGGCAAGGTATTTGTTTAAATAAAGACTCCTTTCCCAGCATTGGTGGCTGGCTATAGGGCGGTGCTGGAGGATGTTAATTTCATTCCGTCACACTCGTGTGTGACGTCACTATACCCCGTAGCGAAGGCGAGAGAAGCCTAGTATAGACGTCTGTGATCATTCTAGACACTAAACATCAATAGCCATTCTTGTAGATGTATCAAAGTGGCGACTGGCTCATTATCTCTTAAATTGGTATATTCACTGCGATTTTGGAAGCTATTGCTGGTCCTTCTTTCTTTGAAAGTGAGAGCCTATCAACTTCACAAAAAGGACCAAATAACTTGGTGTGTAAAGGGTAAAATAGCGACGCAGGATGTTACATCATCACGGTTCAGGCGCTTTAAGTGCTGTTGGTCTGTGGTAGAGGTGCCGTGTTGGAACATATAGCTAACTACACTACTGGCCATTAAAATAGCTACACCACGAAGGTGGCGTGCTACAGACGCGAAATTTAACCGGCAGGAAGAAGATGCTGTGATATGCAAATGATTAGCTTTTCAGTGCATTCACACAAGGTTGGCGCCGGTGGCGACACCAACGTGCTGACATGAGGAAGGTTTCTCATAACAAACAGCAGTTGACCGGCGTTGTCCGGTGAAACGTTGTTGTGATGCCTCGTGGAAGGAGGAGAAATACGTACCATCACGTTCCCGACTTTGATAAAGATCGGATTGTAGCCTATCGCGATTGTGGTTTATCGTATAGCGACATTGCTGCTCGCGTTGGTCGAGATCCAATGACGGTTAGCAGAATATGGAATCGGTGGGTTCAGGAGGGTAATACGGAACGCCGTGCTGGATCCCAACGGCCTCGTATCACCAGCAGTCGAGATGACAGGCATCTTATCCGCATGGCTGTAACGGATCGTGCAGCCACGTCTCGATCCTTGAGTCAACAGATGGGGACGTTTGCAAGACAACAACCATCTGCACGAACAGTTCGACGACGTTTGCTGCAGCAAGGACTCTCAGCTCGGAGACCATGGTTGCGGTTACCCTTGACGCTGCATCACAGACAGGAGCGCCTGCGATGGTGTACTCAACGACGAACCTGGGTACACGAATGGCAAAGCGTCATTTTTTCGGATGAATCCAGCCCTGTTAGGCGACATCGCGGTGAACGCACATTGGAAGCGTGTATTTGTCTTCGCCATACTGGCGTATCATCCGGCGTGATGGTATGAGGTGCCATTGGTTACACGTCTCGGTCACCTGTTGTTCGCATTGACGGCACTTCGAACAGTGGACGTTATATTTCAGATGTGTTACGACCCGTGGCTCTACCCTTCATTCGATCCTTGCGAAACCCTACATTTCAGCAGGATAATGCACGATCGCATGTTTCAAGTCCTGTACCGGCCTTTCTGCTTACAGAAAATGTTCGACTGCTGCCCTGGCCTGCACATTCTCCAGATCTCTCACCAATGGAAAGCGTCTGGTCAATGGTGGCCGAGCAACTGGCTCGTCACAATACGCCAGTCACTATTCTTGATGAACTGTGGTTTCGTGTTGAAGTTGCATGGGCAGCTGTACCTGTACACGCCATACAAGCTCTGTTTGACTCAATGCCGAGGCGTATCAAGGCCGTTTTTACTGCCAGAGGTGGTTGTTCTGGGTACTGTTTTCTCAGGATCTGTGCACCCAAATTGCGTGAAAATATAATCACATGTCAGTTTTAGTATAATATATTTGTCCAATGAATACCCGTTTATCATCTGCATTACTTCTTGGTGTAGCAATTTTAATGTCCAGTAGTGTAACTTTTTCGGACGGAAGATACCGCCAAGTTTCACCGTGGTAAGAGGTTATTGTTAAACTCAATTAAGATGAACTATAGATTCCAGACTACAGATCGAGTATGTTCAGCAGCTTGCTTTGAAGAGCCTGACATCCGAACAACAGCACATCGTCGCGGTACGTGTGCTTTTCCGCCACCCTGACATGGCCAGCTGCACCTACTAGTATCATGAAACAAAGTTACGGTTATGCATGACATTATTTACTTCTGGTTATCGTGTCTACCCTGGTGTCCAAAATTAAAGCAACAAACCACTACTTCCCCGTCCTGTGTCGAATTCACGATATAATCTGACAGACTGTCAACACAAGTCCGTACGATCGTGTTCTGCACAGAAGATGGCATTGCAGTCGTCGGACAACCATGCCAACGACGACTCTAGCACGAAGACCAAGCCAGGGCCGACCACATGTGACATCAGAGAGAGAGGACTTCTGTTTGTCTGTAAGGGCAGGACGGTACCGCCTCAGTACTCCGCAGCAACTGGCGTCTGACCTTGCAGCATCCACTGAACGTGTTTGTATCCAGGCAAACGGTGTAGAGAAGGTTTCGACAGAGTGGCCTTTATTTTTGTCGGAGACCTGCTGTACGAGGTTTGTCCGGAAAATACGTATAAAAGTTGAATAATGTCTTTACGTTACAAGTTGCAGTCACCGCCAGGTGGGACTACTACTGCTGTAATCAATCCCATCAACGCCCAGTTCGAGTCAGAGCTCTCTGCTTGAAGGTGGGAGTGTGCGGCAGCTTGTTGACAGTTACCCTTTTTCACCTGCCGTCGCCATGGAGCTCTCTCTGATTGAGGAACAGCGCGTCAACATCAAGTTTCTTGCAAAGCTAGGCAAGAATGGCCGTGAGATGTTTGAGTGTTTAAAACAGGTTTACGGAGACAATTCTCTGAAGGAACCAACCGTTAACAAGTGGTTAAAAAGGTTCCGGGATGGCAGAGAAGAAGTGAACGATGACCCTCGCCCAGGACGCCCGTCGACATCGAGTTCGGTTGTAAATGTTGAACGAATTCGGGCTTGTGTTCTTAAAGACCGTAGAGTGACAGTCAGAATGATTGCTGACGAGCTGTCAATCCCCAAAACAATCGTTCACGAAATCCTGACACAAAAACCTGAAATGAAGAAACTGTGTGCGAAAATCGTACCGAAGCTCTTGACGCCAGGACAGAAAGTAAAGAGGGTTGAGAGCTGTGAGGATTGGTTGGAAGCAGAGGAACGAGGGGACTTTCTCAACCGAGTCGTCACTGGAGGCGAGTCCTGGTTTTACGAATTCGATGTGGAGCTCAAATCTCAAAGCAAGGAATGGAAACTAGCAGGAGAACCGAGAACAAAAAAGTCGCGAAAATCAAGGTTCAATGTGAAGACAATGTTGATTTTTTTTCTTTGATTCTAGGGGCATTGTTCACAAGGAATTTGTCCCTCCCGGTCAGAGAGTGAACGGAAGTTCTGACACGTCTCAGAGTTCGTGTGGCCCGAGTTCGACCGGAGTTGGCAAAAGGGGGCAGGTGGATCCTTCATCACGACAATGCGCCCGCTCACACGTCGCTCGTTGTGCGCGAGTTTTTGGCCCGAAGCTCAATCACCGTGACAGACCACCCGCCTTGGTCACCCGATTTAGCCCCGTGTGACTTCCTCATGTTCCGGAAATGCCAAATGTTGCTTCGGGGGCGGCACTTGGGAGATGTGGAAGCCATCAAGGTGTAAACGACACGGCAACTGAACAACATCACAGCTGAAGACTTTCAACAATGTTATCAACAGCGGAAACGTTGGCAGAAGTGTATCGCGTCTCAGGGCGAGTACTTTGAAGGAGACCGTATTGTAATACCCGAATAATTGTAAAATAAAGTTATTATTCAACTTTTATTTTCCTGGCAAACCTCGTATGTGTACCTCTGATTCGTCTTCGCACAGGGAACGTTCTAGAGTGGGGTCATCAAAATACCACCTGCACAGTGGAACCGTGGGCCAATGTTCTTTCCACAGATGAGTCCCGATGTGGTATGGAGAGTGATTCTCGACGGATTCGCATCTGAAGCGAATGTGGAACACGATTTCGAGACCCGAACATTGTGGAAAGAGACTGATATCGAACGGAGGAGGATCGCTAATGGTGAGAGCAGGGATTATGTTGATCACTCGAACACCTCTTCATGAAAGTGTGCGGGTGAATCTGCTAGGTTTAACTGCTGTCAGGCATTGTGATGGGGTCTTGCGGCCTCACGTACAGTTGCTGCGAGGTGCTGAGCGGCCAAATTTCTTACTGATGGACGATAACGCTCAACTTCGTTGAGCACGAGTAATTAATGTTTCCTTGGAAACGGAAGAGACTGCGCGCGTGGAGTGGCCTGCTCGCGCTCTTTATTTGAATCCCATAGAGCACCTCTTGGACGCACTAGGGAGACGGGTTGCATGACGTCAGCATCCACCAACCACTCCCCAAGACTTGCCAGCAGCTTTGCAGGAAGAATAGGCGTTTTGCCTCAACATGACGCTGGTGACGTTATTCGCAGCGTGCTCCGCACTTAGCACGTTAAACAGTTGTCGGAATTGGTGTGCAAATCTATTGAGTTGGAAAAAATGAGGAACATGTTCATCTACTGTTATGCCACGATGCAGTTGTTTACGTTCTGTACTCTTTGCATTATTTCTACTCTGCAGTCACCTGTTTGTACTGTTTTATGGCAAAATAAACCTAACCTCGCAAAATTTCTGTTTGTTGCTTTCATTTTAGACACCAGTATATATGAAATTGTACGTGGTAGTAGCTCTGTATTATTAATGTTTGAAATTAGTCTTTGTAAACTAGCCCTCAAATCCGTTCTGTATCGGTTAGTGTCATTAACAACTGCAGTGACTATTACTAAATCATCTCTAGTGAAGTCCTTACTTACAGCCACACCTTCCCTGACTACATTTTCAAACCTCATTTTCGTCTCATAATTGATGATGTGCTGTAGTCCAACGATGGCTCGTTTAAGAGTGACGCACATCCACGGCCACGACTGTGAGGCAACAACGGTATATTGTTTTTATTTTCGTCCTTTCTTTCATCAACAGTCATAGCTTTTGAATCACTGGTGGCTTTTCATTGATGTTCGCTGTTTTGCTACGAATCGATACACTTTTACTGCTTCCTTTAACACTGAGCTCTGCCTTCAGTGGTTTCAAACGGCAATCAGCACTGTACACACACCTTACACTGAGCAATGCACTTTCCTCGTATTTCAGCTCCAATTCGCTAGTTTGTCTTCGACAGTGCCTCACATTTTTTATTCAGAGTTTGAAATTCGTCTTCGCCTTTGCTATCCGTTTCGTTACATACAACATTAACTGTAACTTGACCCTCGTGGTAAATAAGTACACATATTTTATGAAACTTGTGGTCCTTCGTATTTACAAGGGTCCGCAGCTCGTGGTCGTGCGGTAGCGTTCTCGCATCCCGCGCCCGGGTTCGATTCCCGGCGGGGTCAGGGATTTTCTCTGCCTCGTGATGACTGGGTGTTGTGTGATGTCCTTAGGTTAGTCAGGTTTAAGTAGTTCTAAGTTCTAGGGGACTGATGACCGTAAATGTTAAGTCCCATAGTGCTCAGAGCCATTTGAACCATTTTTTTTATTTACAAGGCCACCCACTCAAATATTTGGATTAATTTCCAGCTCCTTTTACTTCTCTTTTGACGAAAAACAGACGTGCCATACTGAAACAGTGTGTTATTTTATCCAAATACGCTAATCCATAGTCTGGTATCTGTAGCCTATTCTCATCGAATTTGGCGGACGATACTTCGACCAGTTTATCAGTTGGAGATATAATTAGTTGCGCCTTCTAACTTGTTTTCTAGAATGGCTACCACAGTTCAGAGTCTTGAACAAAACTGTAGGAGTCAATCTACACGTCACCACTGGGTTAATTTAGCGTCCTCCCATACTCCCAAATACGCTAGCTTGGATTTGATGGATTTGAGCTCGTTTTGCCCAGGCCACCATTTTCGATCACACTCTTGAATTCTGACTCCATAGCGCTGTGCTCGTATTCCAAAGGCCTGCAGTCTTACTTCATACCAGCAGGACAATAAACAGTTCAGAATTTCTTTAAATTTACTGCCATTTTAAATTTAGGTCTGCTGCTCTTCTTCCACAGTGACGAAGAGTGAGAAAAAGGAGGCGGGCCGTGTACCACAATTGGGCTGTTTTGAATTTCCTGATATTTTTGACTTTCCCACCATTTTTCTACATACCATAAAACACTACAATAACCGATATTTCACCCATCTTGCAGCGGCCTTTCTCAGGGCTTGATTGTTGTTGTTGTTGGCTCTGTATACTTAAGTATGTTGCGTGTGTACCTTTACCGTAATACCACCGAGGCGAATTTTCTCATCTTTTATGGCCCTTAAAAACAGCAGCTGTCGATCACAGAGCAGAGCAAGCTTTGTAACCCACGATGAGCTCTCAGACAATTCCTCTCTGTTCTGTTAACGAACGATGGTATTTGAAAGGCAATAAAAGCTCCCAAAATTGGCGTTGGCCGTCTTACGACGTCGTTAGAAAACGGAATATGTTAAACTATCCGCCCTCGGGAAGTACAGTCTTCCCCCAACAGGGCCCAAACATCAGTTACTTAGTGTTATACCAATAATCCCCCCACTCCGGTTCCTGAAAGAGTCGAACACCCATGTATGAAACAGCTGCGAACATCTGATTACTTAAAAAAAATCAGTTACCATGGTGTTTGTAATACTTGAGCATGTGAAACCTTTGTGGTTGAAGACATGAAGTCCTATTTATGTTGGTTTTCTTAGTTTCGGATTATTCGCCCATAGAATAATGAAAAAGTTTAGACTAGGTTAATGTATAAAGTTTGTTGGAAGTCGCTAAGTGCTCGTGTTATCAAACAACGCAGAGTTAAAACTGGGTAATTTCCAGGCCGTTTTAAGCAGAAGCTAGTTCTTCACGGATCTCAATGTTTATGACGTTATAGCTCCTGAACTATGTGTTGAAAAGTGATATGATTTTGCAGGCACATTCAGTTCCAGGTCTTGATACTACCTCCTAAATTTGTTGCGAGTGGAGTTAACAGTAGGGCAGTAATAAATTGTCATGCGCCATGCTGAAGTGTTACTCAACGAACAACGAAAATGTTGTTAGCGATAAACTTCTTTCCTTTCTGCATGTTATTTGCAATTACGTGTAAAGTCTCTCTCTCTCTCTCTCTCTCTCTCTCTCTCTCTCTCTCTCTCTCTCTCATACTGGATGAATATAGTGTAAGCAATTTGCGTGCTGTGAGTATATATAGGGCGAATACCTCAAATATTGTGGAAATGGAAACTGCTATTGATGTGCGTTTTTCACAGAATGGACTTTTAGTGAGGGACTCGTATTGTTTGCCAGTCAACAGATTGTAATAGTCCTTAGAAAGTGTATTTTTCTGCAAACATACAGTTTTTAAATGGAATAAGGCCTGTTGACATTAAAAAATAAAAGTAGGGTAAATTAGAATGTCAGCAGTGTTACTCGCAGGATTCTAGTGCGAGTAGTTTACGAGATATCGTATTTTGAAAAGTTCTCACCCCAACACTTATATGATGGCTGTTGTAGCACGCACTAAAGAACAGCACTCCGTCGGAGGTTAGAGTCCTCCCTCGGACGTGTGTGTGTGTGTGTGTGTGTGTGTGTGTGTGTGTGTGTGTGTGTGTAGTCGTCTTTAGCGTAAGATATTTAAAGTTAGATTAAGTAGTGTGTAAGCTTAGGGACCTCAGCAGTTTGGTCCTATAGGCTCTTACCACAAATTTCCAAAGAACAGCATAAGTACATAGACTAGTTTGTCGATTTTGACCGGTAACGAGACAATTGACCGTTACATGTCGTGTTCAGAATGACCACCGGCAGTGGCAATACACGCGTCGAGTCTGGTACGGAACGACTACTGCACATGTTGTAACCTCCCCCTCACTTATCGACCTTAATGACAGTGAAAAATTAAACCGCGTGTACCTAATGGAAATTTGGGAAAAGCAATCGTCACCAAAGTCAATTTGTCGGTAAAGAGGGAGGAAAGGGTTACATCTAAATGAAAGGAAAAATGCAAATGAAACTGGTGGAAATTAATTTTGAAAAGGGGTAAAGTTAATAAAAAACAATTAACTAGCGGTAATTAGATATTTGAGATTTGGGGGAAATTACAGTCGCCAGTCCTAAGGACAATTACTATAATAACTGAAAAAGAAAGGTTATTACACATATAATTAGCACTAGAAGCGTGGCAACTGAAGGTTGACACGTGTAGTGTGAAAAACTGAAGGTTTGTCAGAAGTAATAAATTTCGGTACGCTCTGACTTAATTTAGCAAAAGAATTAATAAAACCGGAAAATCGAAAGTTAATTTAGTGACTGAAGTTAATAGTGAGCTTTCTTTCTGAAGCACGTCGAAATTCAGTAAAATACGGTTAGTCTTGGACTACCTCAACAATCATTTCAAAAGCTACTTGAATCTACGCAATTTAGAAATAAGAGATTTAACTTTGAACTTGAATTAAATGATTCCGAACAATTAACAATGGTAAAATTTAGTACGTACCAAGCTGAGCTGCAGTCACAGGTAACTAAAATACGGTAACAAAACTCGCACTCTTAATTTGTGCTTGTGCAATCTAAATATTGCAGCCAGCTATGAATACCTAAACTGAACTTTGAAATTAAAGCAGTGAAATCGAATGATGCTGGCGTTTGAATTTCAACGACACTCGGGCTCATTTCGGAAAAGGAAGGGACCCTGCTTGACAATGCAATTGGGACAATGAGCAACAAAGGTTTATGCTAAGTTGCTGTAATTTTGTGATGCAACAATTTTAAACGCTTGAAAAGCTGAGGTCTGCCATACAGTTCTAAAACTTTACGTGCTTCCAGTCTTCCTTGTTGGCTGATTGAAGGTTTGAAGCCGTCGATTGAGGAGGTGGCGACAGTCACTCATTGTCGGCCGTCGCTGTTGCAGAAAAGCTGGATGTTGGCGCGCCTTCTTCTCGACACGGTCACCAGACGAAACGGGCTCTTGATGTGCGCCAGCTAATGCTTCCCGTCCGCGACACCGTGTCAGAAACTATCATCGCAAGTCGAGCACAATTACATGCTGCCAAACCCCGAAAGCGCGGCAACTCGCGGGAGCTTCACACGACACACCGGCTCCACTGCACCACCCCATCCAGACCCTCCGTGCTCTCCCCGCGCTCCACGCGGCAGAGTTAACACTACCAAAGATCCTAATCACTTTGGTTCTCCACACGACCTATCGATGTAATGGTTCGATAGCGTAGTTTCCATAGGCCAAACCCAGCGTAAAAATACAAATAATCTTTACACAACAAACCAATTATACATCGACATAAATGGATATATATACAAATAGTAAAACAATTACAATATACAAAGACACAGAAACGTCATA
Organism: Schistocerca americana; assembly: GCF_021461395.2. Taxonomy (NCBI): domain Eukaryota; kingdom Metazoa; phylum Arthropoda; class Insecta; order Orthoptera; family Acrididae; genus Schistocerca; species Schistocerca americana. The sequence continues at coordinate 166,045,806 of NC_060127.1, read as the reverse complement.
TATTCAGGTAACAAAATAAGAAAAAAAATTATAGTGCAATAGATGGAAATACGAGGATATGCATTTACAACGTGCGGAGATATCTGAGCAGGCTGCAGCGATACGCCGTTGCATATTATCGGGTGTAGTTGGTATATCCTTGTAGAACCGTCTTTCAGCTTTCCCTACAGAAAAAAAGTCTACAGACGTCAAATCCGGGGAATGGGCCGGCCAAGGAACAAGTTTTCTGGGCTGGGGACATCATCATCATGAAGACAGCAGGTTAGTGAAGTGTACAAGAACTTATGTATTCCACACAGGGCAGTGGAAACAACTAGGCACCTCACGTGTACTGCATGCACAGTACAAATGTGCTCAGTGACACGTCATCGGCAGTAATGCAGAGGAGGTAAAGATGGATGAAAGTATTAACACTACCTCACGTTTATTCCTTTCGCTGCAGTCTGGAACCGCAAGACCGCTACGGTCGCAGGTTCGAATCCTGCCTCGGGCATGGATGTTTGTGATGTCCTTAGGTTAGTTAGGTTTAACTAGTTCTAAGGGACTAATGACCTCAGCAGTTGAGTCCCATAGTGCTCAGAGCCATTTGAACCATTTTTTTAAATTCCTTTTATCTTGCCGTATTCTACATAAATGGTTTGTCGGACAGGGTGGTCAGCAATTTGTGCTTGTTTGCTGATCGTTCCGTGATGTGCAGTAAGGTATCGAAGTTGAGTGACTGTAAGAGGATACAAGATGACTTGGACAAAATTTGTATTTGGTGTGGTGAATGGAAGCAAGCTCTAAATGTAGAAAAATGTTCGTTCATGCATATGAGTAAGAAAAACAATCACGTGATGTTCGGATACATGATTGGTAGTGTGCTGCTCGACATAGTCACGTCGTTAACTGGTCGTAACGTTGCAAAGCGATATGAAATGGAACGAGCACGTAGGGACGGTAGTAGGGAATGCTAATGGTTGATTTCGGTTTATGGGGAGAATTTTAGGAAAGTGTGTTTCACTTGTGAAGGAGACCGCGTATAGAACACTAGTGCGGCCCATTCTTGAGTATTGCTCGAGTGTTTGGGATCCCCACCAGATCGAATTAAAGATTTGTTAACGGTAGGTTCGAACAACACGCAATTATAACGGAGATGCTTCGGGAACTCAAAGGGGAATCGCTGGAGGAAAAACGACGCTCTTTTCGCGAGGCACTATGGAGAAAATTTAGAGAATTGGCGTTCAAAACTCACTGCAGAACGATTCTACTGCTGCCAAGCTTCAGTTTGCATGAGGACCGCAAAGACAACGTAAGGGACATTAGGGCTCGTTCGAACGCATATGGTTAGTCGTTTTTCCCTCCTCCTGTTTGCGGGTGGAAGAGGAAAGGAAATGATTAGTCACAGGCAGCGGATAGCTGCTGGAGTTGCGGTGATTACGGTGGCATCGCAACCTAGAGCTGTCACACGTTCCGCAGAGCCGGCACAAGAACAGCCGCAATTAGGTGGCTTGGGGGTGGGGGGGGATGCAGATAAGCTGAGGTACGCGCCTCCCGCCGTGTAGCGACAGCCGTGTTCCCACGTATTGTCTGGCCGACTCTCCGCAGAGCGGGAAACGTCCCTCCCAGCCGTGTGGTCACGTGCTTCCGATCCACAGAGCACTCTGGTACCACTGTCACATCCCCCCTTCCCCCGTTCCACTTGCAAATACTGGCCGGAAGGAACTACTGTTGATAGAGCACCCGTATGTGCTCGAATTTCTGAGATTTTCTCTCTCTTGTTTGGAAGTAATACGATAGCTAACTCTCCCGACAAGTACGCTCGCCTCCTTCATGCACAACGCCTCTCTTGTAGCTTCTGACACAGATGTTCGTTGAATATCTACATAAAGCTTCTCGCGTCCGTCGGCCGTCGTAATTTAATATATTATTTACCACAAAAATTTATTGGTGATGGTCATTGTTGCCGACTTACGTGGTGGGCCTTAATAAAAATATTTCATTTTATTTTGATTTACAATTAAATGCTTTTGTGAAGTTCTCTTTTTTTTTAACAATAATAATCTTGAATTATTTGTTACGTTAATGAATGTTAAGACTCGCTGAATCTTAAAACATGAGCAAATAAGTTGAACAATGGAATAAACTTTTCATATTAATTTCCTCGGCTAGTCAGTTCACTTTAAAGCAAAAAATCTTAAGTTACTAATTACACCGCGCGGCCGCTACGGTCGCAGGTTCGAATCCTGCCTCGGGCATGGATGTGTGTGATGTCCTTAGGTTAGTTAGGTTTAAGTAGTTCTAAGTTCTGGGGGACTGATGACCTTAGAAGTTTTTAAGTCCCATAGTGCTCAGAGCCGTACTAATTACAATTGTGCCCCACACACGCGCGAGAATATTTCTTCTTACCTCTGTTAACCATTGCATTGTAGTCGGCTGTGGTACTGAAAATAAGAATCTTAAAGCTACGTATTTTCTGCAGCGTCGGGCGGCTGTGGAGAAAAATGTATATTACGTTAATAGGGGGTGAGTTTTTCGCTTCTGCTAATTTTTTATAATATCGCCACGTAATGGCGTCGTTGGCTGCATCGACCGCTCCGATTGTTGAACTGTAAATTACTCGAATGCCGGTTAATTCAAAGGAAGGCGGACATGAAACCGGGATCACCTCTTACAAATTAAAAGTGCACAATAATATTAAATGAATATATTATATGCTTAACTCATACAAATATGCTTACATTTGCCAGCACACGCAAGATGTCCATCTACACGCAATCAAGACAAGAGAAGAAGTGATGACGACTAAAAAATTAACAAAAGAGCGTATCTTGTCGTCTCTTTAGATCATTTTGTTATATTTCTTTGCCCTCGAAACTTACACAGAAAAATTCTTATAATACGGGTAGATGAGAAAAATGTATATTATTCAATTTTAAAATGTCTCTTCTTTATAAATACTGTTAATTCTTATAATACGGGTAGATGAGAAAAATGTATATTATTCAATTTTAAAATGTCTCTTCTTTATAAATACTGTTTTGTAAGTCTTTTCGTATTATTTCATTGGGGACGCTATAAGCTCCCGCGCCGACTGAGCGATTCCGTGATGAAACGCGCCGTTCTTTCAAACGAGTCTGTCTCGAATCCCCTTTTGCTATATTTAGTTTTGTTGGTTTTTCCACTTTCGGTCACTACTAGCTATTTTAGAGCTGTTTGTTTTACCGGTAATTTACACAACAGCGTAATCGGACATTGGGCATCTCTTCCCCTGGTTGCATCTGTCATTACGTTGACGATCAACTGCCGGTACCTGCGCCAGACGCACACTACGTGATCAAAAGTATCCGGACACCCCCAAAAACATTAGGTGCAGTGTGCTGCCACCTACTGCCAGGTACTCAATACCAGCGACCTCAGTAGTCATTACACAACGTGAGAGAGCCGAATGGGGCGCTGCGCGGACCTCAAGGACTTCGAACGTGGTCGTGGGATTGGGTGTCCCATGTCTCATACGTCTGTACGCGAGATTTCCACACTGCTAAACAAACCTAAGTCCACTGTTTCCGATGTGATAGCGAATTGGAAACGTGAAGGGACACGTACAACACAAAAGCATACAGACCGACCTCGTCTGTTGACGACAGTTGAAGAGGTTCACAACGTGTAACAGGCAGGCGTCTATCCAGACCATCACACAGGAATTCCAAACTGCATCAGGATCCACTGTAAGTACTATGATAGTTAGGCGGGAGGTGAGAAAACTGGGATTTCTTGCAAGAGCGGCTGCACATAAGCCACACATGACGCCGGTTAATGCCAAACGACGCTTCGCTTGGTGTAAGGAGCGTAAACATTGGACGATTGAACAGTGGAAAAACGTTGTGTGGTGTCACGAATCACGGTATACAACGTGGCGATTCGATGGCAGGGTGTGGGTATGGCGAATGCCTGGTGAACGTCATCTGCCAGCGAGTGTAGTGCCAACAGTAAATTCGGAGGCGATGTTGTTACAATCTGGTCGCGTTTTTCATTTACGGAGCTTGCACCCCGTGTTTCGCGTGGCACTATCACAGCCCAGGCATGCATTGATGTTTTAAGCACCTTCTAACTTCCCACCGTTGAAGAGCATTTCGGGGATGGTGACTGCATCTTTCAACACGATCGAGAACCTGTTCATAATGCACGGCATGTGGCGGAGTGGCTGCACGACAGTAACATCCCTGTAATGGACTGGCCTGCATAGAACCTTGACCTGAATCCTACAGAACACCGATTTCGTGCCACGTCTCACCGACCGACATCGATACCTCTCCTCAGTACACCACTCCGTGAAGAATGGGCAGCCATTCCCCAAGAAACCTTCCAGCACATGATTGAACGTATGCCTGCGAGAGTGGAAGTTGTAATCAAGGCAAAGGGTGGGCCAAAACCGTATTGAATTCCAGCATTCAATGTGTGTGAAATCTTATGGGACTTACCTGCTAAGGTTATCAGCCCCTAAGCTTACACACTAATTAACCTAAATTATACAAAGGACAAATACATACACACCCATGCCCGAGGGAGGACTCGAACCTCCGCCGGGACCAGCCGCACAGTTCATGACTGCAGCGTCTCAGACCGCTCGGCTAATCTCGCGCGGCAATTCCAGCATTACCGATGGAGGGCGCCACGAACTTGTAACTCATTCTGCGCCAGGTATCCGGATACTTCTGATCACATAGTGTAAGTGCATACTGACATGCGGTAGCGCTAGTGATTCATTCGTCACAGTGATCGGCGCGCAGGTGGCGCTTGTCTGTGCACTGACCCTGTTTTGATCCTGCAAACAGTAACTATGCTGCGTTCAGAGGTGAAGAGAGTTTTCAAGAGTCATTCTACAGTACAACCGTGCTACATCGTCGAGTGCGTACTGTTTTTGAACAGTTTCAGCCATTTGAACGGGCTCACATTGTGGGCCTGTGGGAAGCTGGAGGGACGTACCGATGGACTGCTGCACATGTTACGATACATCGGTGACGTTTCGCTATTTCCAACATTCCCTGCGTGTAGACCAGGCTGTGGACGTCAGCGTAATACAGACGCACGTCATGATCGACGCGCTGCAGTGGCCGACCGAGTAACACCTGCTGTGTGGTCAGGGGCCATTGGGAGCCGTCTGTTTGTGTGCGTGTGATCAGGGTATTAGCGACACAAAGACACCACCAAGTGTGGCTGCAGTGCTGCTGTGAGAGACTGGTGCACAGTATGAGATTACGTTCAGGTCCGTGATTAGCGTTGCTGCCTCTGGACCACAGGGTCGCGGGTTCGATTCCCGGCCGAGTTGAGTATTTTCTCCGCTAGGGGCGCGGGTGTTTGTGTTGTCTTCATCGTCATTCGGGAAAGTGGCGACTGTGTAAAGATTGGGAAATTGATAACCACGCAGCTGAGCGCCGCACAAATGGCTCTGAGCACTATGGGACTTAACGTCTGAGGTCATCAGTCCCCTAGAACTTAGAACTACTTAAGCCTAACTAACCTAAGGACATCACACACATCCATGCCCGAGGCAGGATTCGAACTTGCGACCGTAGCGGTCGCTCGGCTGCAGACTGTAGCGCCTAGAACCGCACGGCCACGAGCGCCGCACAAACCAAATATCATCATGTTAAGTGTGTATGTGAATGATGGACGTAGACATGTACGGCGTAGCTCTGGTGAGCGCCCTCGCCCGGTGTGCAGTCTTCGCGATGGGGCATCAGCTACAACTCGCAGTCACATTTGGTGTTTCTGCAGAGAAAATAACCAGTGCCCACAGGCAGTCCGCTCAAGCACTTGTTTATAGTGTCAAACACCATGATTGACGTGTTTCAGAAGTAAAGCTTTCATCATCAGAATAATTAAAAGTAAAAGAACGTGTTAAAACTCGCCAAAATGGAACATGCACCAGGCAATTGATAATAAAATGTCGTCAAAATATAAAAAACTCTAAAATGGTGTCGCCTATGGTGTTCAACATCTAACCACATGGCTCTCTCCTCTATCGTCGTAAACCGCACCGTGCGTCTTCGTTAATACCACACACCACGTAGCCAAACACGACCTGATATATTTTTTAACATTGACATTCACAACCACGACCTCTCATCCAGTATGGATAAAGTCAAAGTGTAATGGTTTTTCAGCAGCACTAATCACGCCGACGTACATCTGCTGCGGGCGCAACGTGCTTACCTTGGAGTAGGGTAAGGTAGCTAGCTGTCTGTGGACCATCTAAAGAAAATGTGTAATAAGATCCTCGGATATTGTAATAATTATGTTATTTTCAATGCAACATGAACATTATCTTTTGCATTTTACTGTAGTACGCAAAAGCTGTAGGTATTCGCTGTTATAGAAATATTTGATAAATGAATATCTGTGTCGTCGGTCCAGTCAAAGCGACTGGTTTCCTTCCGTGGGGCAGGCAGTTTCTATGAACGGCATATAGTGTATCACCTGTCATATACTACACAAATCTAAATAAATGTTAGTATTTTCATATTTTTTATTTTTAATATTTTTTTTTTGGCATCCGAAACCGGATAACATATATTCGAAACCAAATAGCATAAAAGTAGAAATGAACGTCGAAAAAAAATCGTGATCTGAACATCACAGGCACTGCAAAATCGCCGACACCGGCCCAGCAACTTTAAAGTAAAATGTCTCACCTGCACGGGAATGTGCGTAATGGATGTACGAATACAGATTGTAGACACACGGTTGGCGACATACGGAAGTCTGCGTGTGGTGGTGAGTCGTTCACGGATAGCCAAACGGTAAGACGACTGCTCGCGAAAAGCAGGATCTGAGTCCGGGTGCGGCACAAATTTTCACTGTCGTCATTTCCGTCTGGTTGTCCTCATTCGCAGTTGCGAATACATTTAATGTAAAAAGCTGGTTAACAAAACACTCATAAACTATAAAATTTTAGATTTTGTTCGTAGTGGTCTACTGGGGCCAAGATTACGCAAAATGCGAAGTGGCTCATTCAAGGCAACTCGCACTGCATCGCTTAGTAGCGCCTAGTCTCTGGCTACAGCACATACCTTCACATTGTGGTGTGGGTGTATCGTACTTTTCAACTACTTAATCTCTACTACGATATCACTTCGACGTTTCAGTCATTAGTACTGATCAATTATAAGAATATAGGGCAAACTTACTCTCTTTCACTGTTGCTTTCTGTCTTCGTGTAACGACTGACCACTCAGATGGCGAATCTTTGCTAACACGGCGTACGCTCATTTACCGCTAATAATGTGTCTATTGTCAGTATGCAGAGAGAAATCGAGTCGGCTCATCGATGGAGCCGTCCCATTGATAGCAACCTTCCTAAACAACTACTGTCCTGCCTATCAACATCGTCATATCCGTAGGCAATTGAACACGTATGTGAGATGGTGACGTGGGGAGTTGCTCGTTCTGCAGGGCCTGTGACAAGCAAGCATTGTTGAATTGAAGCAAGAAGCGCAAGATGTTTAGGATAGTCTATTGCAGGATGCCACTCGCCATCTTTATGATAGTTTGCATACTGCGTAGCCACAAGAAAAATGGTTCAAATGGCTCTGAGCACTATGGGACTTAACATCCATGGTCATCAGTCCCCTAGAACTTAGAACTACTTAAACCTAACTAACCTAAGGTAGCACACAACACCCAGTCATCACGAGGCAGAGAAAATCCCTGACCCCGCCGGGAATCGAACCCGGGAACCCGGGCGTGGGAAGCGAGAACGCTACCGCACGACCACGAGCTGCGGACAGCCGCAAGAAGGGCGAACCCTGTGGATTGATATGATCTTTGGACACCTGTCACTGCGACATGTGTCTTTCATTTGGTCTTCTACCAATGACTAACTACATGTCACCGTTACTTGTGTCCGCGGCTCGTGGTCTTGCGGTAGCGTTCCGCTTCCCGCGCACGGGGTCCCGGGTTCGATTCCCGGCGGGGTCAGGTATTTTCTCTGCCTCGAGATAACTGGGTGTTGTGTGTCTTTCATCATCATTTCATCCTCATTCACTCGCAAGTCGCGTTAAAGAACTTGTGGAGCGGCGGCCGAACCGCCCCGCGAAGGGTCTCCCGGCCACCAGTCCCGTACGCTCATCATCATTACCGTTACTTGTCAATAAAACGACCACGCCACTGAGAGTACTGCATTATTTTTCCGGCATTGTAATTTACGTAAAAATGGTAAATTACACGGGAAGTGTGTGATCTGTCCTCCCAAAAGGAGTGGGATGAGGCACTAGCGTGGAAAACTGCTCGTTTTACGACGAGAAAGAGGTTCGAATGATTACTATCTCGAGGACAGAGAGAGGAACTTTGGTAATGCGAAGAAACAAAATTCCGACGCACTAGAACCAAAATCACACATATCTGAATGCTGTAACTTTCTGGTATATTTCCGTCTGCTTAAAATAATGACGCTGTCTCAACAACCAACCTTTTCTGCTGACGTGATAGTGCTGCACGGCTATTGAGTCTTCAGAGTGCAGTTTAAGTGGTCAGAGCGAAGTCAAACTGAACGATATTCACAGAAAATGTTTTTGGAGAGGGGTGAGGATATAACATCCCGATTCCCTCCTCTGCCACTCGATGTCAGCGAGTCCTTACAATGGGCATTATCTGCTGCCTGTCGGATGTCCAGTCCGAATAACTCGATCGTCCATCAGCGGGCACGGATATTTAGTATTAGCCGTCTAGCGGCGCGTTGCGGTACTGCGGGGCGACGGTTCCAGTATCAGGGTGTGTACGACCCGGGACAGCCGGGAGACCCGGGAAAAACCTGTGAATTTTTTCATCCGGGAGAAACCCGGGAATTGTTCAGAATTCCGGGAATTTTTCATTGTTGTAGTTTTCAGTTAAATTTTTGTGATTTTGGCTGGTAAGAACCGATACTCTAACAAAGGATATTAGTGTATCCCGCTACTGCAGAATAATTCTGCAGCAACAAAACATGAACGAGAGAAAAAAAAAGAAAAAGGAAATGAAATTTAAGTTGCAAAGGAAATGCTCCATATACAACAACAAAACACAGTGCTCAGACGAGCGTCTGCCAACAGCGAAGTGTGTCAAAGGCTTTAGAAAGACTATGCAATACTTTATAACAACAAATTGCCTCCGATGAGCGTGACGTGACAACTGTTTAAATTTGATTCGTTTGAGCAGTTAGGGGCGGGCTCTTCGGCACGCGCAGTTGCTTCTGGTTACAGAAGTGTGTCTAGGTGCCACTATGTAATATTGCCCCGATTCGGAAATATTGTAGATCTGGAGCTGATGCACAGAGCAGTCTGAGTTGTGGTGGGGAGGTAGGTTGTCTCCACGTGACCTGTGTTTACGTTCAGTGATTTTGTTGTTTCCTCTTCGTTTATTGCTCTCGCGTTAAATGAAAACAAAACGGATTTTTGTGGCCGGGAGCTAGCAAATGAATTTAAATACGTTCGCATGATTACGGAAGGCTAAAATATGTTATTAGTTTCATATTTTATTTCCACCGGACAGGCAAGCATTAATCGCCTTTTTGTCGGTTTGCTAAAGAGATTTGGCTTTTATTAAATCTGTTCCGCTGAGGCAGTAAATTTATTTGAAACAAAGTGTTTAATTTCAAACTGTTCGCTGCATTTCAAGTGCACGAATGACATTGTGCCATAATAAAGGAGCAAATATGAGATAATGCAGTACTGGTACTCGAAGAAAATTTGCATCTGAATCTGGACATACTAATGTGCACTTTTAGCCGAATTATGGATTTTAGTATGGTTCACGAAATTCCAATGCTCCTGAAGTATCCTCTGATGTCTTGTGTCTTTTGTGCCTTAATGTAAGAGCTTTTAATGTTTTACACGTACGAACATATGGGCTTCCTGCGTCATAATAGCTGCGCAAGCGCGGCGACGCCTGTTATCTGGCGCTCTCTGGCAACTGCTGAAACGAACCTCTTTCTAACAGGTCGCGGGAAAATCTTGCGATTGGTGGTTTGAAAAGCGTTACATTCAAAGTAAATTTCCGTTTACGCAAGATGAACTAAGTGCGAGGATGTACGATGAATTTCTTAAATCACAAAGTGTTTGACTCTCATTTAATTATAAATCAACCCTTTGAGGACGACCATTTAGAAGAATTTCGAGCCCAGAAGATGAGTCATTTACATCGTTATAAAAAATTTACTGGCACATTTGTGTGATTTATCTTAAAGTGTAACATGCGCAAAAAACAAATCATTATATGTGGAAGCTTAGCTTCTCTTCCAGCTTATTAATCTTCTTATGTGAATGCTATGTATTATAATTTAAACCATTAACTTTCCTTATTTGTGTGTTCGCGCTACTTAAAGAGTGATCTTGCTATTGACTGACTACATCACGTGTCCTATGCTGTCATCAGCTGGCGAGATCACGTGACATGACCTATAACTGGCTTACAAAAGCACATTGCAATCTGGATTTCAATGCTTCGGAAAGTGACATGCGGTGTTTGTCGGAATTCAGATTTATACCTTCGTAATACGAAAATATGCAGCGTACATGTTGCTGCACATCAAATGTGTTTTCCCCCTGAGATTCGTTTTCTAAAGTGCCGGGAAATCCTACGTCGGTATATAAAACCAGAAACATAAAATGATTGATGAGTTATACAGTGCCGAGGAAGAGTATACTTTCACTTAACACGGAATAAGTGTATTTTCACCCGGGAGATAGTGTATTTTAACCGGGAAATCTTGTCCATACATACACCCTGAATATGTACCAAAACTGCGGACGTGTACTTGCAAACAAAACAGTCGGTTAATTAACTTTATTTCATCGAGATGACTGCGCTCGTAAGGGAGCACGGCTGCATAATGCGGACGGCACGCTGGGGCAGAGATGAATGGGGAGTGAAGCGTGTTGGAGTGTTGGGCGTCAGCATACAGTTGTCATGCCGGCATACGTGCCACAGCGCCGGTGGGGGTGGCATTATTTATAGCAGGGGGGGGGAGGAGATGCTGCTGCGCCGCGTCACTGCGGGGGCGCGCAGGGGATCGAAATAGCGACCCCGTGACCCCTCGGCCGCATCCAGTATTCAGCGAGTCGTAACCCTGCCCTGCCGCGGCGTGGGGAAGCAGCGGCGCGGCGAGCAGTCGTCACCAGAAGACGCTGCAGGTGTGGTCAACTACGTCGTTTTACTTTACTACCTGGTAGTAATTACAACATGGTACAGAGAATTATGACCCGCAGGAGACATCAAGCTGGTACTTGAAACACCGTCTGCAGCCTCGATAATGACCTCAATTCAGCGAGGGAGACACTCCACAAGTTTCTTCAGCCATGTCATATCCAACATAGCCACCCGTTGATGATTATATGTCGCAGAACTACCACACTGCGCACACTTTCGTTGCTGCGTTTCACCTGCCTTTCCAAGTGGTTCCAGACATTTGCTGTGGGATTATGATCGGCTGATTTATCGGGACAGTCGAAATGTTATACGATGCTTGAGACCTCATCAAACGAGGAACGTTTTTGTCGATCCCTGTGAAGACGGCTCTTGTTGTCTTGGAAGAGGAAGTGTCCACAGCTTAATGGTCAGGAATATGTAGGACAAAGGATAACATTTGGTTAGAAATTCTGTGGCATACAGCAAACCAGCGCTTAACAGTATTGGTTAAAATCAGTCTTGTTTGCAATTTTATTTTTTTTTATTTTTCAACGACGCGTGTCTACCTGAGCCCCCCTCTTACTCCGTTACTCGCTCCTGTGAACAGGAACGCGGTATGGAGATCTTGGTGCCTCTCGCGTCCGTCTAGAAAATATAACCTGAAGATGACTAAATAAGGCGAAACGCGTCGTTGAAAAGTAAAAAACTTCAATTGCAACCAAGGCTGTTTTTAATCAATAACATTTGGTTACCGAGAATGTTGAAACGAACGTCGTGGTTCGTGTCGACGGGAATCTGAATGAAAAGTAAGAACTCGTGGTACGAAAAATATCCCGAGTACATCTCAGAACCACCTGTGGCCTTAACTACAGTCTCGCCTCATTGCGCCATCCAACATGAGAATGCGCAATGGACACGAGTGTTATAGTGTATACTTGTATATAATCAAAGCTTTAACCTCTATGTGTTGTGAAAGCCCCCCACAAAAGTAGCGGCTCTAAACCACCTGCTGCTCTGCTGTTCCCGCTACGACAGGCCAAACTTTAGAAGACGAATCTGGCCAGACAGCCAAAACTGTGTTTCCACATCCTAACATCCTTTCAAGAGGCCGACAGTCATCTCAGAATGCCAATATGTGAGGACACCGAGCTATAGCAGGTGTACGGAGCTAATGTGTTGCTCGATTAGTTACTTAATTACGATGATCAACCTCGTAAATGTTGCAAAATGGTGGCAGTTGTTGAGGTACTTGTTAGAAGAAACTTCATATGTTTCTGTTGTTTGTCTTGGTAATATGTAATTAAATAGTAGTAAGATGTGTCGAAAATCCACTAGTAACATTAAAAACATATGTAATTCTAATACACTGAATAGCAATGTAACTGATTAAATAGCTGGACAGCTAGAGCCCAAGTAAATAAAAATGAAAAATTCTTTCTGCAATGGCGCCAAATCGGAAGCATCGAGAACTGGTGGAGGGGTAGCAGTACCTCTTAACATACGAGCCACAGTTTGCTAACTGTAGTGCCTGTTTATAGTCAAACGATACTCCGCCACATTACAGGTATGCTTTTCACGCTTCTGACAAACTCGGTGCAGTTTCTGCCCGTGGCCCACACTTCTTAACTCCCTCGACATGGCGTCCAGCTGAGTTGTGTGCAGCGGCGCAGCCTGCGCCTCTCACACCACTGGCACGTTGTTCCTTGGTGAGTCCATATCGAAGGCTTTTATAGCCAAATGACATTCAGAACATAGGGGTCCACAGCGCAGCTCGTATTCACGATGCAGACAGCTGACCGAGCGCAGTCGCGCATTTGTTAGCGCACCGGACTCGCATTCGCCCGCGTCCGGCCATCCTGGTTTAGGTTTTCCGTAATTTCCATAAACCGCTCAAGGCAGCTCCTGGGATGGTTCCTTTGGAAGGGAGTTGCCACTTTCCTTCCCATCCTCCGTCTTTAATGATCTCGTTGTCGACGGGACATCGAACACCAATCTCGTCCTCCGCAAACCGCTGTGGGAAGACACTGACCAGGGAAAGTAATTTTAATTGACCGGAGCATATTTAGTTTCTCTGTACCTCGAATTCCGTTTCGTTTACGATGAACATCATGCATTATCACTATTGAAGCCGTTTCCTCCGCATGGTCGTTGTCGGTGACGTTTATCTCTCTGTTTCGTATCAGGCCCTCCTTGGCGACAAACAAACATGGAATATGAAATTTCGGTGACTCGCGGTTTGCAATACCTGCAACACTATTATGCACTCGGTTTTTACCTCTCGCAGATATAACAACAATGGCATCCTTCGCTCTGGGCACAACTTCACGTATTGATATGCCTCCTGCCAAGAGGTGCCACGCTCGGAATTGCTCGGTGCAGAAACATAACTTCGGACCACAGTCTTCCACTCCGCCTTGGTGCGAGATTTACTGATTCTCTGTTTCGTTCATTTTGTGTGCCGTTTCGGTAGCTCGCTTACAATTGATGCGTGTTCCAATGATACGTGTTACAAACCGGACACAATGGAAAGGATCAGGCCCCTTTGCTTTTTTCTTTCATCACTCGTTTATTACATCAGAGAAATACACGTTTTAAGACAAAATTTAAGTACATGCAATAGTGCTCCCAGTAAAGGTTAACATAAGTAGTGACGAAACTTAGTTGTCTTAAGGGTTTCTCCTGGCAACAAATTTTAAGGAGGCAATGTAAGATTTATATCAATTTAGCTCAAACACGTAGCTAGTGATTGAATCACGACACAGACACTTCAACAATAAATAGCGTGAATTTGTACTCACAGTAACCAACTAATCAACAGCCTTGCCATTGAATAAGTAGTAGGCCACTTGGAACGAATTAGCAACACCCCGCAACTAGGGGAGTCAATACCGACAGTCTTTTAATGTCTTGCTCCCCATTAAATAAACGAACTTACAGTAATTAAATGAACAACAAATCAAACACACTACGCTCCTTTCCAAACTCTTCAGTGGAAGCCAAGCCAAAATGAAGATTCCATTAACTGACTAGCACTGAAGTCAGACTAAAGCTCATCTCTGTGTTCCCAGACACACATGGGGCAAACTTATACAAGACAAGATTTTGAAGGCAGTAAAACCGGTAGTGGAGCTAACTCGTGCCACTGAAAATTAAGGTACTAGACCGGGGCACAAGGTGGTATACAATGAGGTTGCCTTAGTGCTATACTGCGCTCCAAAATAATAATTCAAATGGCCAATTCAAAATTAAGTACACATAAACCAGGATTAATAAACGAGGAGTGACACCAGGTCGCTCGAAGGGATGACAACACTTAATTGAAAAGACAAATGCCGGAAGCGGCAGTAACATCAAACACCTTCTCCGAGTTTTAACCAAGGGTCACTTCCCGCTATACAAGTAAACATTTAACCAAGCACAAGGAAGGAACCCCAAAGAGAAAATTCAAATAAAACCCCCAAAAGATTATAAAGGACAGGGGACCGCAACTATTTAAATTTAAAAGAATTAGCTGTCACCAAAGGTACTGTAAACACGAAGGCCACACTTAAGAGGCCACCAAAATTGGTTACAAAAGGTCTTATACATTTACTCCTTTTCTTTAAAGAAACATAAGGCTGCTTAACTTCTGCTGGACGTCCGGTGTGGCTCGTGTAGGATACACCAGGCAGCAACCCAAGCTAGGCGGTCGCAAGGCACGGCGAGCAAAATCAGGAGAGCAGACAGGCAGGCAGCCAACACATATCCTCCATGCTGAACCGGCAGACCACGTACAACCAACTCCACACATACGTGGTTGCTTCCCACCTCGTACATCGCGGCGTCTCAGCAGGTAGCCCGAGCAAACGTCAACTGCTACTCGCCCCGCAAATGCGAAAAAGAAGAAGGCAACCAAAGATAAGAATGGATCGATAATGGACATCCAAGAGACTGGCGCGCCAGTAACGAGCGCCACGGCTCAACAGTCACGTGAACATTGCCTGGTTAGGGACACCGATATGTACGCCGATTACAATCTTGTCCAACTATCCGAGTTGCCCCCGTCTTCTTTACTAACTATGTTTACATTTGGTGTTAGACTAATGAAATTGTTGGCTTCCTCTTCACTTGATACGGCAGTCTTAACACGGTCCACTGTGCGTGCATTCGATTCGGACTTGTCTTTAACCACCACTTGTTCTTCGTTTCTTGTCAGTCTTCAACGCCATTTTTAACACATTATGGGGGTACCGGGACAAAATTAGACCCTGCAGTGAAACATAATGAGTGAATGAGTGGCGCAGTGATCAGCACACTGGACTCTCATTCGGGAGGTCGGCAGTTCAGATCCGCGTCGCCCATCCAGAACCACAGTTTCCCTAAATCAGTTACGCACAGCCGATTACCTTAGCTAACCCGATCTTCTTCTCTGCCGCTAATCACCTCGTCGTAGACGGGATATTAAACCATAATTTTCTTCCATCATATTGTAAACCACCGTGGGGAGAGAACTGAAGAAGGCTGTGAAGCTGAGTTAAAGTAGTGAGCGAAAGAGAAAGAGCCGTTTCGAACTAGCACGATTGGCAGGTGGCCTAACCCAAAGGAGAGAGAAGTGGGAAGGCTACACGAACATCCTGGCCAATGCGAAGCACTTCGTACACTGCTGACAGTTGAAGTTGCAGCAGACATTACGTCGGTGTGAAATGTACTGCTCCCGCGTTCGATTCCCGGCGGGGTCAGGGATTTTCTCTGCCTCGTGATGGCTGGGTGTTGTGTGATGTCCTTAGGTTAGTTAGGTTTAAGTAGTTCTAAGTTCTAGGGGACTGATGACCATAGATGTTAAGTCCCATAGTGCTCAGAGCCATTTGAACCATTTGAAATGTACTGGAGGCTTCACAACTGTAGAATTTGGGTAGGAATAACAACCTCTACATTCTGTATACACTGCGATGACAAAAGTCGTGGGATAGGGATATGCATATATACAGATGGCGATAGTATCGCGTACACAAGGTATAAAAGGGCAGTGCAGTGGCGGAGCTGTCATTCGTACTCAGCTGATTCACGTGAAGTGGTTACCCACGCAGTTATGGCCGCACTACGGGAATTAAGACTTTGATCGTGAAATGGTAGCTTGAAATAGAAGCATGGCACATAGCATTTCTGAAATCGTTACGGCAGTCAATATTCAGAGGTTCACAGCGTCAAGAATGTGCCATGAGTAGCAAATTTACCTCTCACCACGCACAACGCAGTGGCCGACGGTCTTCACTTAACAACTGTTTGCATCGAGTTGTCAGTGCTGACAGACAAGCAACACTGCGAGAATTAACCGCATAAATCAGTGTTGGATGTACGACGAACGTTGCGAGGTGTCGGGGCTAGCAGTGTATTTAACACTAAATTCTTCTAGAATCTCCATATGGAAATGATGCTCTAAGCCCGCACTTTTCTAACTCCGACTTTTGCTGTTGCACATGGATTAAGAAGAAACGCGAACTGACTCTAATCGACCCTGCAAGTGGAGTAGAAAAGAGTTTGGCACCTGCAATAATTTAATTTGATAGAAATTAATTAGATAAAGGAAAGTTTCAGTAATATAGTGAGAAATGAAAGGGTTGCTCTACCGATCTACACAATGGAAGTTCTGTCCAAAATAACAATTTGTTTTTTTATGACTAAACTCAAAATAATAAACACAACACATGAAACATTTACAATACGTAAAATTGGATACTCAAATAAATGCTGTGAAGGTGAAGTTGTCCTTAAACTAGCTTGTAACGATTATGACCAAGTGGTATGTGGAGCTAATTCCTTGCAACCCAAATCTTAAGCCAACCCAACATTAATTGGTGTTACAGTAATTAGAACTCAGACAATGAATACCCAATACAGAACCACGTAAGAAAAGACGGGAACAGGCGCGCTCTGATTATCACAGAGCAAAATTCCCTAATCTGCCGGTGCTACGGACATACATTACCAAGCTGTCTTCTTAACTGCAAGGACACGATGTGGCGTACCGGAAGCGATGGCTGGTTGCTTCGACGTCCAGTTGTGGTGATGATAATGTCACGAGTATAGCCCAAAATAAATTATCCTGGTCTGGTTGTTCCAGACTAAAGACTTCCTATCAGTACAAATGCGCCTCTGAGGGAGACAAAGAATGCTCGCCACACGGTACAGTGATCGATTTTAACAAGCGAAGTCACACAGTAACTCCGATACAGTCAACTTTAGCCAAAAGTGCTCAAGACGGACAACATAAGCTGCTTGTACGCAGAATGCTCAATTGCCAACTGTACTTGGAAAGTTACATTGAAGTCGAAACTTCAGCAACTTCGTCAAACAGTTACAATTAAATGAAAGTATATTAGACAGCCAACGGAAGGCAGGCTGTCCAGAGCAGCGAGAGCTCAGTCTTGTAAGCTACTCCGACCGAAAGGCGAGAGCCGACTCTCTCGAGGGCACCTGTAAAAGCCCAACACAAAACATTCCCGCCCCCACGACAGTGGCCGTGGTTAAAACGTGCCAATCAGCAACTCTAAAACCGGCGGAAAATTCCACTCTATAGCCGACGCACTACTATTCCGCCAATGGAGACACTTGGCGCCAATTTCTGCGCTGATTTTGCTACGTCACGGAGCTATCCCCTGAGCAAGCCAATCACAGTTATGATTTTGCAGAAAACGCGGGAATTTGCCCGCCAAGACTGCCTAGGAACACAAGTCATTCCCACGCCTCGCTGGTAGCCCGCCAGAAAGTGTTTTCACTAATTTTCTGCGAAGTAACGGAATCTCTAGCCCAGCCGCTCCGTCAGACACCCGTGGGCGTGTCGTTCCCGCTCTTATGACAATGTCGGCGTCTGGAAAGCATCCACTCGACTCCCTCACACCCGTCGACTTAACCCTTTCAAGATCAGCAGTACCAGCCTGTCGCCGGACCTCCGGTGTGACCAGAGATGCTGCGTTATAAGTGCGCGTGTGAAGGAATAGCGACTTTTCACCACATGCAATTAGAGAGGAAAACCGAATTACTCAGGGTAAGATAGGAATATGAGAGGGGGCTCATGCCACCTCCCAAAGTATCGGTTAGAGCAGTGCGGCGAAATCTGGCGAGTGCCTCTGCTAACAGCACGACATCGCCTGCGGCGCCTCTCCTGGGCTCGAGACCGTGACAGTTGGATCGTCGGTGACTGGAAAACCGCGGCATCGTGAGATGAGTTCCGATTTCAGGCGGTAAGAGCTGACAGTAGGGTTAGAGTGTGGCGCAGACCCCACGAAACGATAATTCGGGGTCTGTGTATGTCCACCTTTCTAGAGATGCTAGCGGGACTCGGCTGTTCGATAGAGGATGTCAAATTAAACACCTTTCAGTCTTATTTTATTAGACAACCACTTTCAGCGCTTTACTATCCCATCTAACAGTCGGCAGGTGACGGTTGAAGTGATCTACTACTACTACTACTACGTGATCAGGCCCAGTGGACCGCACGCATCTACAAGTTTCCTCCTCCACTGTATTCTGTCCATTGCTGCTATCCGCCATTCGTCCACATCTATTGACATTTGGTTTAAATCTTCATGGAGTCCATCCTTACAACGCTTCTTGGGTCCCCCTGGCGGTCTCTTTCCTGTAGGTGTGAAATCCAGGAGCTTCCAAGGCCATCTGTGATCCTCCATCCGGGCCACATGGCCGGCCCATTGCATTCGTTTGGCTTTGACAGTTCCTGCTATGTTGGGCTGCTGGTATAGTTCCTCAACCTCTTGGTTGTATCTGATCCTCCATTCCCCTGTATTTGCATCCGGAACCGGACCGAAGGTCTCCCGAGGCACTTTTCTCTCAAAAACAAGGAGCTTATGGAAGTCCTGTTTCCGGATACTCCACGTCTCATAGCCATATAGAACAACAGGCTGGATCTGGGTTTTGTACAATCGAATCTTGAACTGTCTGGAGAGATACCTGGAGCGAAGCAGTTGTGCTAGGGTGTGGTAAGATCGGTTTCCTGCTTGTATTCTGGCATTGATCTCTGTTTCACATGATGAGTTCTCAGTGAAAAGTGCCCCTAGGTATTTGAATTCTTGCACTCTCTTGTAGGAATGCTCCCCAACCTGCAGTGATTGTAGATGATCACAGTATGACAATGACCACGCTTCATAACGAGGTACTCTGTCTTGGCTTCGTTTATGTTTAGCCCAAATTTGCTGACAGCCTCTTATAGTGCTTTGGTTGAAGTGATCACTGTAGCAAATATCTACTAATACCAGTTTTGCTGGCCCTTGTTTTGATCACAACCTACGGAGATACTTCCTACACAACGGTCAGGGGCGTGAAGGTAGCGTAGTAAAACGCTGAAAGGTTTTTAATTTGACGTCCTCATAGATCCAGATTGTCACCAGGGCGCTGCGCAAACTGGTGGTGGTCCCATAATGTTGTGGGCCTTGTTTGCTTGGAATGGACTGGATCCTCTGGATGTTCGGCTACTTCGAGACCATTTGCAGCCATTCGTGGACTTCATGTTCCAAAACAGCAATGAAATTTCTGTGGATGACAATGCGTCATGTCATTGGGCGACTATTGTTCGTGATTGGTTTGAAGAACATTCTGGACAGTTTGAACGAATGGTTTGGCCTCTCAGATCCCCGTACATAAATCCACTAGATCTTTCGTGGGACACACTCGAGAGGTCAGAATGCTGCACAGGCGAGGCTTTCGTAATTACGGACGGCTACAGAGGCAGCATCACTCACCACATCTGCAGGGGACTTGTTGAGTACATGTCATACCGAGTTGCTGCACTAGGCCGGGCGAAAGGAGGCCCAATATAATATTACGAGGTACGCCATGAGCTGTGTCACCTCAGTGTATAAGTGAGGAAAGCACAACCCGTTTCTAATTCAGGAATCAAATTCCAGTATACAGAATAAGATTTTCACTCTGCAGCGGAGTGTGCGCTGATATGAAACTTCCTGGCAGATTAAAACTGTGTGGCGGACCGAGGCTCGAACTCGGGACCTCTGCATTTCGCGGGCAAGTACAGGAGAGCTTCTGTAAAGTTTGAAAGGTAGGAGACGAGGTACTGGTAGAAGTAAAGGTGTGAGTAGATATGAAGACTGAAGATGTAGAAAGTTAATAACGTTTGTTTTGTGTAAACAGCGTTGTAAGAGTTTTTAAGTCAAAAATTTGGAGGCATTACTTTCCAGGACGTCCTCGTAGTAAAAGCCCGGTGGGGGAGTATTCTGTAGCTGCGCGCGGTCCTCTCTGCCTGACCGCGTAAAGTATGCGCACAAGAAGTAAACTTTCATTATTTGCTATTCTTCCTGGTGTTGCAATTTTAATGGCTGGCGGTGTACATTGGCGTGCGCCGCCAGTAACTGCCGCCATGAATATTAACGCTGCCGTTACGCAAGTCGTCTCGGCTGTTACATTGCTGCGGCATTGAATCCTCAATACGCACTGGTGCCGGTTGCATCACGGCTGACGCGCACGCCTAACAGCGGCGGATAGGTGCCCGGTGACGTCAGGGGACATTTTTACAGCGCCGCCGCGGGAGAAAGCAGGGTCGCGCGCGGCAACGCGGAATCCTGGTCCCGTCCAGCGGTAAACAAGGCGCCACGCCCCCTCACCAGCTGCCCACTCTCCTCTCCGCTGTCAGGTACTGCTGGCGCAGCTCTACAGACTTTTGAGTTCCAGTTGACGCTGGAGACCGTCTCACGCGTAATAGGCCAAACAAGAAAGACACACACACACACACACACACACAGTGTGTGTACTGATGAGCGAGAACATTTTGACCATCTGCTTAGTAACGTGTTGGTTCGCCTACAGAACACAATACGAGGTTTCTCGGGAAAATACGTATAAAAGTTGAATAATGTCTTTATGTTACAAGTTGCAGTCACCGCCAGGTGGGACTACTACTGCTGTAATCAATCCCATCAACGCCCAGTTCGAGTCAGAGCACTCTGCTTGAAGGTGGGAGTGTGCGGCAGCTTGTTGACAGTTACCCTTTTTCACCTGCCGTCGCCATGGAGCTCTCTCTGATTGAGGAACAGCGCGTCAACATCAAGTTTCTTGCAAAGCTAGGCAAGAATGGCCGTGAGATGTTTGAGTGTTTAAAACAGGTTTACGGAGACAATTCTCTGAAGGAACCAACCGTGAACAAGTGGTTAAAAAGGTTCGGGGATGGCCGAGAAGAAGTGAACGATGACCCTCGGCCAGGACGCCCGTCGACACCGAGTTCCGATGTAAATGTAGAACGAATTTGGGCTTGTGTTCTTAAAGACCGTAGATTGACAGTCAGAATGAATGCTGATGAGCTGTCAATCCCCAAAACAATCGTTCACGAAATCCTTACACAAAAACCTGAAATGAAGAAATTGTATGCGAAAATCGTACCGAAGCTCTTGACGCCAGAACAGAAAGTAAAGAGGGTTGAGAGCTGTGAGGATTGGTTGGAAGCAGAGGAACGAGGGGACTTTCTCAACCGAGTCATCACTGAAGACGAGTCCTGGTTTTACGAATTCGATGTGGAGCACAAATCTCAAAGCAAGGAATGGAAACTAGCAGGAGAACCGAGAACAAAAAAGTCGCGAAAATCAAGGTCCAATCTGAAGACAATGTTGAATGTTTTCTTTGATTCTAGGGGCATTGTTCACAAGGAATTTGTCCCTCCCGGCCAGAGAGTGAACGGAAATTTTTACGTTGAAGTTCTGACACGTCTCAGAGCTCGTGTGGCCCGAGTTCGACCGGAGTTGGCAAAAGGGGGCAGGTGGATCCTTCATCACGACAATGCGCCCGCTCACACGTCGCTCGTTGTGCGCGAGTTTTTGGCCCGAAGCTCAATCACTGTGACAGACCACCCGCCTTAGTCACCCGATTTAGCCCCGTGTGACTACTTCATGTTCCCGAAATGCAAAATGTTGCTTCGGGGGCGGCACTTGGGAGATGTGGAAGCCATCAAGGCGGAAACGACACGGCAACTGAACAACATCACAACTGAAGACTTTGAGCAATGTTACCAACAGTGGAAACGGCGTTGGCAGAAGTATATTGCGTCTCAGGGCGAGTACTTTGAAGGAGACCATATTGTAATACCTGAATAATAGTAAAAGAAAGTTATTATTCAACTTTTATACGTATTTTCCCGACAAAACCTCGTACAGCAGCATTCAGACTACAGCGATGAATGGCAATTTGCACCAAGGCCGGGATTCGAACCCGGGTCTCCAGCTCACTAGGCAGATGCGCTAACCACTACGCCACCCTGGCACAGTGGCTTTGCACAACTGAACGACTACCCCAGGACGGCTCCTTCCTCTCCCCGAATTCCGATTCACGCCTCAGCCCACTCGGTGTTTCTCCTAAAGTCGAAAAGCATTGCAAAGGCTGTCCAGCTGTACTGGAACAGCGTCTGAGCATCGAACGGAACGGGGCATCCTGCCTGAATCGCGAGCGTAGGTGCTTTAATTAAATGAAACTAGATGGTCCCAGAGACCTGTTCAACTCCCAGACATCTGTGATGCGTATATATGCAGACTGGAGCAGCGAGTGAAAATTTGTACCGAGGACAGGATTCGAACCTGTGTCTCCTGTTCACTTGGCGGATGCGCAAGCCGTTACACCACCTTGCCACAGCTCCATGGACAACCCTCGCACGCCTTCCTACTCGGCTCATATTGCCATACACGCCCCATACCTGTTAGTGTTCCTGCTAAGCTCGAACAGCCTTGGGACAAATTTTCATTCATCGCTTCAGTCTGCTTATGGAGGGTGTTACAAAAAGGTACGGCCAAACTTTCAGGAAACATTCCTCACACACAAATAAAGAAAAGACGTTATGTGAACATGTGTCCGGAAACGCTTAATTTCCATGTTAGAGCTCATTTTAGTTTCGTCAGTATGTGCTGTGCTTCCTCGATTCACCGCCAGTTGGCCCAATGGAAGGAAGGTAATGTTGACTTTGGTGCTTTTGTTGACATGCGACTCATTGCTCTACAGTACTAGCATCAAGCACATCAGTACGTAGCATCAACAGGTTAGTGTTCATCACGAACGTGGTTTTGCAGTCAGTGCAATGTTTACAAATGCGGAGTTGGCAGATGCCCATTTGATGTATGGATTAGCACGGGGCAATAGCCGTGGCGCGGTACGTTTGTATCGAGACAGATTTCCAGAACGAAGGTGTCCCGACAGGAAGACGTTCGAAGCAATTGATCGGCGTCTTAGGGAGCACGGAACATTCCAGCCTATGACCCGCGACTGGGGAAGACCTAGAACGACGAGGACACCTGCAATGGACGAGGCAACTCTTCGTGCAGTTGACGATAACCCGTCAGCGTCAGAGAAGTTGCTGCTGTACGAGGTAACGTTGACCACGTCACTGTATGGAGAGTGCTACGGGAGAACCAGTTGTTTCCGTACCATGTACAGCGTGTGCAGGCACTATCAGCAGCTGATTGGCCTCCACGGGTACACTTCTGCGAGTGGTTCATCCAACAACGTGTCAGTGCAAATGTTCTCTTTACGGATGAGGCTTCATTCCAACGTGATCAAATTGTAAATTTTCACAATCGACATGTGTGGGCTGACGAGAATCCGCACGCAATTGTGCAATCACGTCATCAACACAGATTTTCTGCTAATGTTTGCGCAGGCATTGTTGGTGATATCTTGATTGGGGCCCATGTTCTTCCATCTACGCTCAATAGAGCGCGTTATCATGATTTCATACGGGATACTTTACTTGTGCTGCTAGAACATGAGCCTTTACAAGTACGACACAACATGTGGTTGATGCACGATGGAGCTCCTGCACATTTCAGTCGAAGTGTTCGTACGCTTCTCAACAACAGATTCGGTGACCGATGAATTGGTAGAGGCGGACCAATTCCATGGCGTCCACGCTCTCCTGACCTCAACCCTCTTGACTTTCATTTATGGGGGCGTTTGAAAGCTTTGTCTACGCAACCCCGGTACCAAATGTAGAGACTCTTCGTGCTCGTATTGTGAACGGCTGTGATACAATACGCCATTCTCCAGGGGTGCATCAGCGCATCAGGGACTCCAGGCGACAGAGGGTGGATGCATGTATCCTCGCTAACGGAGGACATTTTGAACATTTCCTGTAACAAAGTGTTTGAAGTCTCGCTGGTACGTTCTGTTGCTGTGTGTTTCCATTCCATGATTAATGTGATTTGAAGAGAAGTAATAAAATGAGCTCTAACATGGAAAGTAAGCGTTTCCGGACACATGTCCACATAACATATTTTCTTTCTTTGTGTGTGAGGAATGTTTCCTGAAAGTTTGGCCGTACCCTTTTCTGACACACACACACATATATATATGCACTTTTATAAAACTCACGCATTCCTGGAGGTATAATTTGTTATTTCGAGTAGTTTCAGCGACGGATGAGCTGGGTTTCTGAGACGGTGAAGCCGATGCGAGCTCAGTTGTCGCAGACACGTGAGATGGGAGTGGAGACGAGACGAGAGGAGAGGAGAGAGCAGCAGCAGCAGCGGCGGCAGGGCGGAGTGGTGCTTTTACGGCCGCGTCCCCCGTGAATTCTTTACGAGGGGCGCTCCCAGCCGCGGGTCGCAAAACGGCCGAACTGTTCTTGGCGGCGGCGCGCGCCGCTGCACCCCACCGTATACTGTACCGGCGGCCCGGCATTAACTATCTACGGCCACAGTACTTCACCGGCGTGGCGTATTTTGTTTGGGGGCCACGAATGAAATTCAGAGAACGACGTTAAGCCAGTCAATACGATCACTTCCATGTAACGTACGTGATGTAAGCAGCCGCACGCCAGCATATTTGTCTGGAGGCATTGAGGCGTAGCGCCGTATAACGATCCTGCCTTCGAGGCGGTTAAGTGGGAGATGTGTCTCAGAGCTGGAGAGTGACAGATGGTGACGCCAGACTGGACGCGCACGTAGTTTATGTATCAGCCGATAGAGGACAGTAATCAGCCGATAGAGGACAGTATTGGATAGGAGTACTGTGATTTTAGTTTCGATTGTGCCCACTAGAGTGCATTAAAGTAATAGAACGTTTTTCATTAACTGTTCTAGTACTTTAATAAAGTGTTGTTATGTCTTTTTGTGTGTGTGTAAAGTGTTATAAATGTGTTTTAGCAGTATGAATGATGCGTGAGTGTGGTTTAAGGTTAATATGAAGGCAATTGTTTAACGAGTTATGTAGTGGGATTTAGTGTGGGAATATTTCGAAGAAGTATGAATATGGACGAAGGGGATTTTTGTAGAATAGTTCAAAAAATGGTTCAAATGGCTCTGAGCACTATGGGACTTAACAGCTGTGGTCATCAGTCCCCTAGAACTTAGAACTACTTAAACCTAACTAACCTAAGGACATCACACACATCAATGCCCGAGGCAGGATTCGAACTTGCGACCGTAGCGGTCACGCGGTTCCAAACTGATGCGCTTAAAACCGCACGGCCACACCGGCCGGCCTAGAATAGTTTTGTAAAGTAGGTTTATGGTAAAGGGAAAGGTAATTCAGGTATAAATAACAATAGTAAATACCTTTATGCATAAGCAAAACTTCAGCATATTAGATAATTACGTCGGTAAAAAGTGCAGTCGTAGGGTTTACTATTTTGCGATTGGTTACTGATGAAAAGCGCGGACTGACGCTGGAAAGTGAGTTTTGCTATTGGCTGTTGAGTAAACTGACCAATGGTAAAGCAATATTCTTCGCGCGCCTTTCTGTGCTGGTAGAGAAGACTTAGAGTATTCTAGGAGGAGTAGAAGGCTAGCCATGAAAGAGATCGGACGTATGCAGTAAAATAAATATATATATATATATATATATATATATATATATATATATATATATGTGTGTGTGTGTGTGTGTCTTTTCATCTCCTCCTAAACAAGTGGACCGATTTCAACCAAACTTGGTCACTGGTACACATTCCCCTTACTGTCAGGCAACAATCAGTATGGGGGTAGACACCACGTACCTATCGTAGATCGCCATAAACAATGCAATCCGTAAAGAACTGCCGCATCATGCACGACGTTTAAATTTGTTACTTCTTTATTACTAACTCTGTTGGCAACATATCTTGAAGATGGTATTAACATACAGGGAATAGGCAAAGTAATGTGAGCAGTGGTAGTAATGTCACCAAAACAGGTAAGGCACGTGTCGCGCTGGACTGTGCGTGTTTAGGACGGAATAGGCGCCATTGCAGCCTGTTCACGAGGAGTGCACGCTTCTTACTTGCACTCAGAGGCCGAGGTCGACGTTGTAGTGGTACTTGAATTACGTAACCATTACGGCACCTCACCTCAATCTCTCGATACCAGCAATATTCTACTGTGTGTCTGTAAAGTGGTAAACATATTTCTGAGACAACATTCAGATTTGATTTCATTAATGTAGAGGTACTTCGATACATCGATATGTATATATTGCAATAATATTATTCTGATGTGTATTCTTTCTTTTGTCACTATGATCTCTGACGTACTTGTAACTCTGATTTTTGCGCACGTAAGCGGTTATTAGAGAGTCGAGCTTTGGTCGTCATGTTAAAAAGACGCAAATTGTAGTCAATTTATGAAATGTGAACTGTAACAGTGAGGAAGATATTTTCAAGTATGTTTTATATTGTGAAGTGATGTTTTGGAACGAGTTACGTGATATTGCAACAAAATAAAAAGAAGTGTAACTTAAATTCGGAGTACTGATTACTTTTTTACATCACCACTGTCCTAACTTGCAAAAGTTTAATCTTCAAGAGTGGTTTATGAAACACATCTATAAAACTTTTGAATATCGCAGAATAACACCTAGGCCTCTTTGCATCCGAGCTTGGAATCATCACTACCTAGATTTTCGACGATTGAGCCATGAGTTCACAACGAGACAAGCGTGGGAAACACGGAAACATGAGTCCCTAGTTTATCCATTATTTCATGAAATGATTTTATTAACTGTGCTCTAATGACACCTGCCACATAATATAACTTTGATGTTGCCCGAAAATGCAATATTTAGCAGCGTGAGCAACACTAATCATAATTAATTTTTGACCTTTGTTGTGGTAGGGTTGTTCGAACGTGCAATGAAAGGCCTAACAGACTGTGGGAGCCCGATTAGCAACTTATTGAATGTTTCAAGAGCAACTGTTTCAACAGTCATGACAGCCTAGACAAAACATGCAAGACATCAACGTGTAAACATAATAGTGGGCGCAAATCAAAACCAAATGACAGAGATCGTTGTACGCTAACACGGGTTGTGTCAAAACAACACAAAACTATGGCGTCTAAAGTGACTGTAGAGCGCGACAGTCATCTT
Organism: Schistocerca americana; assembly: GCF_021461395.2. Taxonomy (NCBI): domain Eukaryota; kingdom Metazoa; phylum Arthropoda; class Insecta; order Orthoptera; family Acrididae; genus Schistocerca; species Schistocerca americana. Next base: position 166,018,347 of record NC_060127.1, on the reverse strand, counting down.
CGAGACCCCCTATCTATCTGTCCTCCGAGAACTCCATAAAGCCGGGGCTGCTATACCGAAACCATTAGTGACGACAACCAACGCAAAGAATAGTAAAACATAGTGTAAGGAGCATAAATCCTGGACGGCTAATAGGAGGAAACATGTGATGTGACCCGACGACTCAATGTTTTCGTCATTTCCAACGTCGGGCCAGGTTTACGTCTGGAGAACGCCAAAAGAAACCTACAATCCTGTCTGCTTGATTCCAAGGTTAAGCATGGAGATAGAAGTGTGGGCAGCCGTATCATGGTTTTCTGCTGGTCCCATCATTACTCTCAAAGGCCGTGTTACAGCCAACGATTTTTGGTGATCGGGTGTACCCCATGATTCAAATGTTGTCTCAAAAATGATGCCATATTTCGGGACGATAATGCACCCATTCACACAGCCAGGACAGTACATTCGTGATATGAGGAGCATGCAACTGAACTGCAGCGTCTTCCCTGGCCAACACAGTCCCCGGACATGAACATTATCAAGCCCTTGGGGGCGGTATTGGAGCGCAGACTCCAGAGCAGCCAGCCCTTGTGGCCGAGCGGTTCTAGGCGCTACAGTCTGGAATCGCGCGACCGCTGCGGTCGCAGGATCGAATCCTGCCTCGGGCATGGATGTGTGTGATGTCCTTATGTTAGTTAGGTTTAAGTAGTTCTAAGTTCTAGGGGACTGACGACCTCAGAAGTTAAGTTCCATTGGAGCCATTTGAACTCCAGAGCAGATTTCCGCCTCCCTCGTCACTACAGCTATTAGAAGAGGTTCTGGGCGAAGACTGGCATAGCATTCCACTTACGGGCAAGTGAGGGTCCAAACCTTCATTAATACTGTGGTGTCACCACCAGACACCACACTTGCTAGGTGGTAGCCTTTAAATCGGCCGCGGTCCGTTAGTATACGTCGGACCCGCGTGTCGCCACTATCAGTGATTGCAGACCGAGCGCCGCCACACGGCAGGTCTAGTCTAGAGAGACTCCCTAGCACTCGCCCCAGTTGTACAGCCGACTTTGCTAGCGATGGTTCACTGTCTACATACGCTCTCATTTGCAGAGACGACAGTTTAGCATAGCCTTCACCTACGTCATTTGCTACGACCCAGCAAGGCGCCATATTGAGTTACTGAATGTATTCTGAACAGACAATATTGTGAATCATGTACCGTCAAGAGCGACGTTCATCATTAATGGATTAAAGTTAAGTATCAAACTAATTACGTCCGCTTTCTGAATTCTAATTCCTTGTCATGTTCCAGACCTCACGTCAGTATAGTTCTTCCCTTCTCACGCCAGCCTGCGAGAGCTGAAACGCGTGCATTTCGGCCTCCTCTCGTAATACGGTGTTGACTCTTCAGCCAACACTACAAATACACCATTCCAAAGTAAGTTCAGGTGTTCACATTGTTTTCCCTATCTCCTGTATCCGCTGAATGTACCTACGCAAAGAGATCGTTGGACGACACATATTTCAATAGATAGGCCTCATAAACACTAAGGTGCGTGAAAAAATTTCGCGTCATGCATGAAGTTTTAAAACATTTATTCTTTACAGAATGAGATTTTCACTCTGCAGCGGAGTGTGCGCTGATATGAAACTTTATGGCAGATTAAAACTGCGGGCAAGTGCTCTACCGTCTGAGCTACCCAAGCGCGACTCACGCCCCGTCCTCAGAGCTTTACTTCTGCCAGTACCTCGTCTCCTCCTTTCCAAACTTCACAGAAGCTCTGCTGCGAGAGCACTTGCCCGCGAAAGGCAAAGGTCCCGAGTTCGAGTCTCGGTCCGGCACACAATTTTAATCTGCCAGAAAGTTTTATTTATTCTTTAGTTCTAAGATACTCCGACGGTCGAGTCAACATAAGGAAGCCCCTGACACCTGACAACGCATTTGACAGCCTTCAACTGTGAAGCGCACACGGCTGAAGGCGAAAGCAGTAGCAGACTATAGAGCAATGAAGAGGCTTTGGCATAGAGACGTTTACAAAATCGCGTTGTAGACACGGAAGCAGTTGGGGGCTCATGTTCTTTGTACGGCTGTTTCATAATTTCAAAATGTTTTCGCGAATACATGGAAATGAATTCTTTTTCGATACACAGGTTGTTTTTGTTCTTTTTTCTAATAGAAGTTTGGCAAAATGGATATGCGGGCAAGGCTTGGTCTGGCAGCTAGTCATTCTATAGTGATAGAGGATTTGTCAGCCAACTATAAGAAAAACCATAAGTCGATGCAGGCTGAACCAGAACTTAACCTGCAAAATTTCGGAACTTTCTCTGTGTTATTTGCTGAGTATTTTGCTGTAAGGGCCTAGTGTTCTCATGTTTCTCGTTACGTTTCGTGCGATTTCTCACCCCCCTATTTATGTTTGTGTTTTTGTTGCTCTGAAAATACGTGCAGAACGGTGCTGTGTGTCTTGTTTGGAAACAAACTTGTTTATTCTCTCACGGTGCTTACGCTTGACAACTGTAATACCCACGCCACTGTTCGCCCCCGAGCTTGCATCCACTACTCCTCATCTACATCTACATGAATACTGTACAATGCACACTTAAGTGCCTGGCAGTTTGTTCTTCGAACCGCCGTCACGCTATTTTTCTACCCATACACGCTCTGACTTTCTGTACGAGCTCTGATTTCTCATATTTAATAGTAATGATTACTCCTTCGTATGAACTTCGGGGACGATGAAGTATTTTCGCACTCTGAGGGTGGTAGATGAAATTTAGAGGATAGATCATATGACAACGAAAAACGCCTTTGTTTTAAAGATTGCCATCCCGACTCGCTTATTATATCTATTGCATTCTGTCTCCTGTTTCGCGATAATACAAAACGTGCTGCTCTTCTTTGAACTTTCTCGATGTACTCTGTTAATGCTATCCGGTAAGGATCCCACACCACGCAACAGTATTGAAGAAGAGGATGGACAAGGGTAGTGTAAGCAGTGTCAATAGTAAATATGTTGCAGCTTCTAACTGTTGTGGCAATAAAACGCAGTCTTTGGTTCGTCTTCCCCACAACATTTTCTGTGTGTTCTTTCCAATTTAAGATGCTCGTAATTGCAATTCCTAGGCATATTTAGTCGAATTGACAGCCTTTAAATTTGTGTGATTTATCGTGTAATTGAAATGTAACGGATTTATTTTTGTACTCTTGTGGATGGCGTCACATTTTTCATTATGGAGACCACCTTTCGCACCATTCAGATATCGTGTGTAAGTCCTTTTGCATTTGGTTTGACCTTCTGGTGACTTAAGTAGACGGAAAATGGTGGTATCAGCTGCAAACTAACTAAGAGTAGCGACACTGCTCCTTTCTCGTTCTGCAAGTTACTTTATTTTGTTCTGACATAAATGATTACTGGCCTGGCAGGCTATGATGTTTTAACTTCTTATATGCTTATACTTGGTCTGCGAGAACTTGCTTTGCAAATTTCGCACAGCAGCACATCTCAATTCTTGTGAAGCGTTTGCCATTGGCTGTTGATGACGTGATCCATTGTCGGCACGAGAATTGCATACTACGCAATGCGTGTCTGCACAGCCATCTGCCACGGTGTACTATCATGGTAACACGTGAAAAGCCGAGGAGCCGCCAACACCAGCCATTTATCTATTTTCTGTTAACGCCGTAGGTAGCAGTGTGCGTGTTGTGTGTTACAGCGGGGACCGAGAATCGACGGAGAGGCTTCGTCCCGCCGTAGCCCTCAGTGGTTCACAACCCAACAACAGGCCGCAGCAGTCCACTCGCCCCACACCGAACCCAGGGCTATTGTGCGGTTCGGCCCTCAGTGGACCTCCCCGGGAACCTCTCATACCAGACGAGTGTAACCCCAAATGTTTGCGTGGTAGAGTAATGATGGTGTACGCGTACATGGAGACAGTGTTCGCGCTGCAATCGCCGACATCGTGTAACTGAGGCGGAATAAGGGGAACCAGCCCGCATTCGCCGAGGCAGATGGAAAACCGCCTTAAAAACCATCCACAGGCTGGCCGGCACGCCGGACCTCGACACAAGTCCGCCGGGCGGATTCGTGCCGGGGACCGGCACGCCTTCCCGTTCGGGAAGCAGCGCGTTAGAGCGCGCGGGTAGCCGGGCGGGCTAGGTACTAGTACTGTTTGTGGCTTTTCTATCCCTACCCTTGCATGGCCCAAAAAATCTGAGGATGGCTCTAACATAAGCCGAAACCGGTTATAATAAAGAAATGTTACTGCGATCACAACAGTTGTTTTAACTAAAGTAAGAGCAGAGGGCGTATAACGCTTCCCTGGGCAGTACTGAATATGATTTGCGTTTTAGTCGGTGATCCGTCGATTGCTACATACTGTGTCTTTTCTGAGAGGAAATGTCAGTCGCGCAGCTGAAGCGATACTCCATAGGCACGCAATTTGAACTTATCATTTCTGTCTCTGTCTCTGATTTTTGCAGCAGCGTTGTACGTTAACAGCGATACAAACTGGTGGATAGATTTACTGATGAAGAGCTGGCCGAAATGGAGCAGGTGGACGGGTTCACAGAACGTAGGGAGGAAACTGTCCTCAGCTTTTCCCGCAACGGAGGCGCACTACTTGAACATAACAATACTGCTGTGTATTTTAGTCCTGTACATGTACGAGAGGTAGTCTTCAATTTTCAGTCACTACCTCGAAACAGTGAGTTCCGCAGTTACCTGTTTGTTTGTTTACGCCACAGTTCCGTAGCACGTCCGCACTACTCAATCACGATGCTATTGCACTTGACCGTTATCGGAAGCACGCGGTGACGTGACTGTTAACAACTGGTGAGTAAGGAAAACACAACGCACTCCCATTGTTTCCAGGTCTGTTGTGCATATACAATCTACCCTGATTACTCACTGGCTCGCGATAAACCGATAGGAGCGCGCAAACTGCCAGGTGCAATATATACTGTGGTCGACTGATACAGGGGCCAAAACAAAGTAGTGCACCTCGCTGATGTAGCTACAAAAGAGCAACGCATTAACTACGGAAGACTATGTTTTCGAGATGGTGATTGAACTTTGACTATACCATATAAATGTTCAGTAAATTGTGACTATACTCAATTCATAAAATTAAGAATAGTGAAGAGTAAGTGATGTGAATCTCATTGTCGTGCAGCCTCTCCTAGCGAAATATATCAACGTCGCAATCAGCACCTTCCAACATAACTTTGTAAATTACTCCGGTATTACACACATTAAAAAAAGTTTTTCATCACCCCGGTTCTCAGAACCCCTGAAGAAAGACGTTGACTGTGGATATTGTATCACAGACACAGTCCCTTTGACTGTTGACAGATGTCACTAAACCCGCCCAAATATGTAAACGACCACGCATGAGCAGCGCCTATTAGGCGGAGGGGGCTCCGACAGCCCATCAGTTCCAGTCGTTCCACCAGGCAGGAGGTACACGGCTCGTGTTGTCTGTAGTTCAACCATTCCTAGACGGTCAATACCGCGGTTCGATAGCGTCCGCATTGTTACTTTGTGCCACGAAGGGCTCTCAACAAGGGAAATGTTCAGGCGTCTCGGTGTTAACCAAAACGATATTGTTCGGACATGGAGGAGACAAAGAGAGACAGGAACTTTCGATGACATTCCTCGCTCAGGCCGCCCAAGGGCTCTAATGCAGTGGATGACCGCTACCTACGGGTTACGGCTCGGAGGAACCCTGACGGCAACGCCACCATGTCGAATAATGCTTTTCATGCAGCCACAGTCGTGTTACGACTCAAACTGTGTGCAGTAGGCTGCGTGATGCGCAACTTCACTACGTCCATGGCGAGGTCCATCTTTGCAACCACGATACCATGTAGCGCGGTACAGATGGGCCCAACAACATGCCGAATGGACCGCTCTGGATTGGCATCACGTTCTCTTCACCGATGAGTGTCGCATATGCTTTCAACCAGACAATCATCGGAGACCTGTTTGGAGGCACCCCAGTCAGGCTGAACTCGAGTGCAGCAGGGTGGCTGTTCGCTGCTGTTTTGGAGTGGCATTATGTGGGACCGACGTACGGCGCTGGTTGTCATGGAAGGCGCCGTAACGGCTGTACGATACGTGAATGCCATCCTCCGACCGATAGTACAACCGTATCGGCAGCATACTGGCGAGGCATTCGTCTTCATGGGCGACAGTTCGCGCCCCCATCGTGCGCATTTTGTGAATGACTTCTTTTATGGTAACGCCGTTGCTCGAGTAGAGTGGCCAGCATGTTCTCCACATACGAACCCTATCGAGCATGTCTGGGATAGAATGAAACGGGCTGTTTATGGACTATGTGACCCACCAACCAGTCTGACGGATCGGGTCGCCGTTGAAGAGTGGGACGATCTGGACCAACAGTGCGTTGATGAACTTTTGGATAGTATACCACGACGAATACAGGCATGCATCAATACAAGAGGACGTACTAATGGGGTTTAGAAGTACCACTGTATACAGCAATCTGGACCACCACTTCTGAAGGTCTCACTGTATGGTGGTACAACATGCAATGTGTGGTTTTCATGAGCAATAAAAAGGGCGGAAATGATATTTATGTTGATTTGTATTCCAGTTTCCTGTACACGTTGCGGAATTCTCGGTACCGAGGTGATGCAAAACTTTTTTTGATGTGTGTAATCGGGAATGTTATTCATCCTTCCAGCGTCGTGTAGAATAGTGTTGTGAGGACTGCCTGTTGAGGATAGAATACAACACTCAGATACAAAACACAACGTCCATCTAGTAAATTACCGGAAAAGTTGAATAAAAAATACAAGACTTGGACCAAGTTTGTGGATTTTTGTTATTTTTTGGTGGTGTTGTGGAACTGTTTATCAGACGGGGCTACCACGGTTGCCTTCTGAGCGGGATGCTGGCATTCAGTGAAACAAGACAGCAGCGACCCTCCTGGTAGGCAGCAACGTGGAGCAGCGGAGTGTCACTAGATGTCGGTTAGCGGAACGGTTGAAATCAACTGAGGTTCGCTGTCGGACGGCAGTGCAATATGGTGAAGTTGTCGGAGTCGGATACAAGTGTACGAGTGGGCAGGTAAGTTTAAACAGGGTGCAACAAGTGTGGGAGATTCGCCACGCCTGGGACGCTCTTTCTGTGCAGTTACGGAGAAGAACGTTGAGAGAAGTGATGAGCTGATACGGGAAAGCGGTTATTACGGTGAGTGATATTGCAGCAACCATGAACATGAGTGTCCGATCCGCCCAACATGTTGGTTATAACGTACTGGTATTCAAGAAAGTGAGTGCGAGGTGGGTTCGAAAACATTTTGACATCAGAAATGAAAGAAGGGCGCGTGGGTGTGTGTGCAGGTACACCTGAAGTTCGTCTGCTTGCCCCATTCCCCCCTATTTCCCGATCTGGTACCTACGGATTATCACCTTTTTAACCCCCTGAAATAAGCTCTTGGTGTGCATCAACACAGGCGAGAAAAGTTGATGTCGCGGTGAATGAAATGGCACGGATTGTTACCGGATGCTTGAGGCCAACCCCAGTGCACAAGATGTACTTAATCATGGGGATCGCACCGCACAACATACGACGTGACATCGCTGCCGAAACCGAAAAAACCAAGCAAGAAAAGGACATGCGTTACCCTTTATATGGACACCAGCCTGCTGACCGACGGCTTTGTTCGAGGAAGAGTTTCCTGTCACGTACCCGAGCCCTGGAAGGGTCGGCTGCCGAGAATCGTTTGAAAAGGTGGGAAATCGACCTGAGAAACCCCCATAAGGATGTAAAAGAACAACTGGCGCCTGGTGGAGACCTACCATACACAGAGAACCCTAAACCGTATGAGGGTAGAAGTACCAAAGCGCAAGAGAAACCTGCAGCAATGGGGTTTCCTAAAAGAGAATCAGAACACTCTCTGTCTGTGTGGTTCTGTCTAGGATGCTCAACACCTGCTTATCTGTCCATATTTAGACCAGCCCTGCACAATGAATGACTTACGGGAGGCAAATGACAAGGCCATATTGGCTACTGATTTTTGGAAGTCTGAAATGTAGTTCCGGACACGGAAAGTAAGTAAGCTCTTAGTAGCTCAAAGTTTGCTGATGATTTAAGTCCAGGCAGCAGCGCATAACTGGCTACGCACGCGCCTCCCAGGAATTTTTTGCACGTGGAATTGAGAAGCTTGTCTAGCGCCGGCATAAGTGCACAGAACTTGACGCGCATTACGTTGAAAAATAAATAAGTGTTGTATTCCATTCTCACAATATGTGGATCCCTTAAATTCCGATTTTTTTGAATGACTCTTGTACTAACACAAGATCCAAAACTAGTACCTGTTGCAAGGTACGTCATTATCCCTGCAGTTTCGAAATAGAAGTTGCACCGCATGCATTTTTGGGCAGTAATTATCCTAAATTGAACATACAAATTACCAATTATATTCAAAAAGTACGTCGATGGTTCTAGAGAATGCAAGTTGTTAATCATACATTATTTTGAAAGGTATTACTTATTAGTCACGACCAACTCAACTGTAACAAACACTGTGACCAAGACTGTGAGATAAAAGTAGGCCAAACGGCCACAGCGCCCAGCCATAAAGAGATTTGAATCGAACAATGAACCCAATACCTTTTATTATTAAATAATCAGATAGAAATGATTCATTACTTTACAGAAGTTTTTAGAAATCTTACGCTTTATTTGGTATAAATATGAAATTTTTATATTCGATACACATTACATTTCTTTTATGAAATGACTTCTTATTAATAGTGTTTGTACTTACCCATACATATATTTAGTGATTATTTTTCATTATATATATATTCAAATAACGTTATTTTCACATGTACTAATCTCGCATATATCTTACACAAGCTGGAACTGTGAAGTATCCAGTACCTGCATATTATCTTCTACTGTGACTAACTCTCGCATTTTCGTAAAGGAACTTCAAAATAAGCAGAAAACCTCTTATATGCATATAAATGTGTTATCCCACTGCTCATCACCATGCAGAAATGCCAAACTTCCGAGAAGAGAAGCTTTCGATTATGAAAGATGAAAGTGCAGAACACTCCACTAAACTGGGGCACGAAATGCTATACTAATCCCTGGTTGAACCTCTTAAATTTCAAGGTTCATTTAGTTTTCGTGTTGTTACATTTGAAATGGAAATATTTATATTTTATTTCCTACTAATTATTTGTTGATTTATTACCATGGCAGGATTAGGTTCATAAGGCCCTGTTGTACATGTAACCAGCCATTCTCCATACTTCACAGTCGTCATTGCACGTGTTATAATTGTTGTTAGTTCAAGTATGAAATCAAACGCTGAGAAATGGCTATGATGAAGAAAAAAAAAAAATTCCTCTCTGTCTGGCGGAACATTTACGATGATATATTCAGTGAGATGTGTGAGTGTATTCGTTGTGTACTGACGGCCTCTGTTTCTTTTGTTGCAGGTGAGTACGAGAGCTGGGCAGGCGCTATGGAGCGCGTCGCCGTGGTGGTTGGTGAGTCGCTTCGTGGTCGGGGCCTGTCTGTCTTTCCTCCCTCCTATACACGAGTGTTGTCCCGCAAGAATCTTCTCCCTGCCATGCTAATATGGCGTACCCCTCACCTGGTACTTACGCAGGGTGCTAAGTTATTACGCTTATTTCAGTTGATAGAAATTGTGTACAACGTAAACAATATTCATGCTATTTTGTCGGAAACTAAAAACTTGACACCGTGATTGTATATAAAAGTTGATTCTTGCAAAGACGAAATCAACGACCAGCCGCTGTTAATTTACACAAATAGAGCCGTCAACTATTTTATGATTTCGGGCTTCCATCCACGATATTTCGACAGGACAACTGCCAGCCATCCTCAGGTGAGCCATCGAAGACTGACGAAGACGCCCTCCGTTCCGTAATATATAGCGTGCAGCGAGTATTCCGCGCATGCGTCAAAATCATATGGAGAGACGAACCACACCGCCCGCCAGCAGCCCCCTCGCTGGTGGAGCTGCAGAACTCAGCTGTCTTCGGCGTTGTCAATTGCCGCGGCCATCGGAGTACTCTGACTTCTTCGTCTGGAGCAGATCTTAGAGATGGCGGGGTTCCACGCATTGTCTAGCTGGTAGCCATTGTCACGGTCCATAAGATTGTCTGTCGTGCGAATTTCCACTGATTCTTTTATGACGGAGTCCCAATATGATGTTGCTGTGACCAAAATTGTTGTCTTGTCATACTCCATTGAGTGTCCAGTGGAAATGCAGTGCTCAGTAACTGCAGACTTGCTGGGTTGCAAAAGGCGAGTACAGCGCTGATGTTCAGTGCAGCGTTCTTCTACTGTTCGCAATGTTTGTCCTGTGTATGACACGCCACACTGACGAGGTATTTTATGAATTCCCGCCTTCCGCAATACCAGATCGTCTCTCACTGATCCCAGCAGGTCGGACATCTTCGATGGTGGACGGAATATCGCTTTCACTTCGAAATCTTGGAGGATTCTTGCAATTTTGAAGAAAATGTTGCCAACAAGGGGAAGAAAAGCTAAAGATGGCGTGCTCTCTTCTTTCTCCACTCCCTGTTTCTTTGGCTTAATTACAAGTGCCTTGCTAATTTGCCGGGTAGAATATCCATTCTCTTTGAAAATCCTCTTTAGATGGGCAAACTCTGCAGGCAAACTATCTGCATCTGACACTACATGAGCTCTTTGTACAAGTGTTTTAAGTGCACTCATTGTTTGCGATGGGTGATGGCAGTTAGACGAATTTAAATACAAATCAGTATCTGTGGGTTTTCGATAAACCGAATGCCCCAGAGAGCCATCACTCTTCCGTCTCACTAGCACATCCAAGAAAGGGAGGCAACCATTTTTCTCCAATTCCATGGTAAACCGAATGTTCTCATGAATGGAGTTCAGGTGATCCAAAAACTCCGTTAATTTTTCTTCTCCATGAGGCCACACTACGAAAGTGTCATCCACGTATCTCCAAAAAATATCGTGGATGGAAGCTGACGACGACCGGCTGCAAGCCCGAAATCTTTTTGAATATTTAGTTCGCCGGGAAAATTTTAAATTTCACATCAGAGCCGTCAACTGTTTCTAGCCGACAGGTTCGCCTTCAGACAGCTGTTCGCGTTAAGATTACATCTGTTGTTGGCACGATTTACCCATCCAGACAGCCGAGACCGTTAAAGCGCCGTTTTCGGTACGGGAAGGCACCCGGCTCGGGATTGAACCCGTCCGAAGGGTTCAAGAGATGGTCGGTATGCCGGCTATCCTCGACGTGGCTTTTAGGCGGTTTTTCGCATCCCACTAGGTGAATACCCGGCTGGTACCCAAGTCCCGCTCGAGTTACACGATTCGCAGACATTCAGAAAACTTTCGCACACTATAGTGCAAATAACACTACACGGAGACTAGTTAGGGTATACGTATTCAGTCCCTGGTTGTAAAGATGTGGCGACAGGAAAGGCAGGCATCCTGTCACCCCCGAAATGATCCGTGCCAGATCCGGCAATAACGATGCTGAACCTTCGCAGATGGGAGACAAAGGATGAAGAAAAAGAAATGAAGTCGTTTACATCAGTTGTCGGTCGCCTTTCCCCCTTGTAGTAAATGTTCTTTCGGGTGGTGGTGCCCTGCAGCAAAAAGCGAGTTGAGAAACGGTCTATACAATTGTAATTGTACCTAACGACGAGTGGAAACAAACAAATTTCTAGGGTAGAGGTGGGTTACTGTCAGGTTATTTACGTCGGGATCCCGGCGGCTCTCATTTTGAGAAGACAGAAGGAGCGATCTGTTTCATTTGATAAATACTTTCAAAAACCAAGATCGTGTAAATATTTCGTTACCAAAAACGACGGGTTTTGACAGACTTCGCTGTCCGTTTAAATCAAGAAATATTAATGCGATCTTGGCTTTAGAAAGGTTTTAGGAAGTAAAACAGACTTTCCTTCCGCCTTCTCAAAATGAGAAAATTTAATAGAACTAGATTAAGAAACTTCCTGGATGATCAAAACTGTGTGCCGGACCGAGACTCGAGCTGGGGACCTTTGCCTTTCGCGGGCAATTGCTCTACCAACTGAGCTACCCAAGCACGACTCACGACCCGTCCTCACAGCTTTACTTCTGCCAGTACCTCGTCTCCTACCTTCCAAACTTTACAGATGCTCTCCTGCGAACCTTGCAGAACTAGCACTCCTGAAAGAAAGGATATTGCTAAGACATGGTTTAGCCACAGCCTGGGGGATGTTTGCAGAATGAGATTTTCACTCTGCAGCGGAGTGTGCGCTGATACGAAAATCCCCCAGGCTGTGGCTAAGCCATGTCTCCGCAATATCCTTTCTTTCAGGAGTGCTAGTTCTGCAAGGTTCGCAGGAGAGCTTCTGTAAAGTTTGGAAGGAAGGAGGCGAGGTACTGGCGGAAGTAAAGCTGTGAGGACGGGGCGTGAGTCGTGCTTGGGTAGCTCAGTTGGTAGAGCTAGAGCACTTGCCAGCGAAAGACAAAGGTACCGAGTTCGAGTCTTGGTCCGGCACACGGTTTTAATCTGCCAGGAAGTTACATATCAGCGCACACTCCGCTGCGGAGTGAAAATCTCATTCTAGAACTGGATTAGTTTTAGGTTACTTACGTCGAAATTTTTGCCATGTTATGTTGCACTGTTGACGCCGGAATTACGACGTAAATAACTAAAAGGAACCCATTTCTTTCCTAGAGATTTGTTTACATTGTTTCATTCGTTATTAGGTACAGTTATAGTTCCATAGACCGTTCCTCACGTCGGCTTTCGCCGTAGGAACCACTACCACAAGAAATTTTAACCACTTGGGGAAAACACAGCCGACGACGAGAATAATCTGAACGCGAACAATGAAGATGAACCGTGTGTTCCATAGCGGTAACGGCACTATTTGCCTAAATAAACAGCATCATTAGCAGTGGCTGATTGCTGTTTTCTACTCTGCGAGATTCAGCTTATAAACAAGATTCGGGAAGGCAGCATTGTGACCACACGGAAAAACAGTTAGTTTCTGCCTCTTTCCCTCGTACATATTGCAACTACGATTACAAGCGAGACCTTGTCACATTTGTGACTGCTCGTAATGGTCGCATTCTCTGGTAGCTTGTGACCCCAAAGCCGCAGTGGCCTGTATCCGAATGAACTTAAATCCCGAAGTGTAGCTGAATCATCAGCCGAACACATCGGGCTACGTTTCACGCAAAACGGGAAGTACTTCGTCTGAGTCATATGCTTCCGACGCTCATAAACCAGTCGTGGTGTGAGAAACGAAGGGGGCTGATTCATCGGACTTCACTTAATTACTGGACTCTGACAGATATCGCGGTCCGCGTGTGCTGTTTGCTCACTGCACCGCCCAGACCACTGAAGACGTGGACTTTCTTCCCCGCGGTGAGAAACGGAAATCGTTCCGCATGAGTGACTTGTGAATGTCGCTTCCGGACTTTGCTTTCTGAGAAAAGCGGAATGTCTTCTTTCTTATCCAAACGAGTTACAACACACGGCAACTTCGTTAAGAAGAATGTTAAACCGGAAGAGTGTAATTCCGGTTCCCGTTCTGCCATCGCACGAACGCCGAAATGGCAAATACTGACGTAAGTGATTGCGGAATCGTCCAGTAGTTTAAAGGCATCTGGATCGGATCAGATAGGTGCGAGATTCAACGCTGATTATGTGTATTTACTTGCTCCCCTTGTACATGTACATGTTCCATTCACGTTAATGTTACCACCGCCTGTGTTCGTCTTCGGCGTGCAATAAACTCTCACAGGCGGCACCAGGATGAGTTAACTGTACTCACCTGGTCACAGAGACCCCGGACTTGAACCTGTGGGACCACGTCGGTGGGGCTGTTCGACTGGGAAACCTAGCACTGGGGCCGGCGTGGTTCCGTATCCGTGCCGCTGCCTTCCAGAACGTCAGACACTCTCTTGCTGCACGTGTCACAGCGACCCGTGCTGCGAAAGGTGGTTATTCAGGCTTTCGACGGGTTGTCACAGTAGTGTGACTAAACAGTGTGGCAGTAATTTGTCGGAGACCGCTGGAGTAGTTAAGGGTACGAAGCGATTGGGAAAAAAGCTCGGGTCTGTACTACACTACTGGCCATTAAAATTGCTACACCAAGAAGAAATGCAGGTGACAAACGGGTATTCATTGGACAAATATATTATACTAGAACGCACATCTGATTACATTTTCACGCAATTTGGGTGCATAGATCCTGAGAAATCAGTACCCAGAACAACCACCTCTGGCCGTAATAACAGACTTCATACGCCTGGGCATTGAGTCAAACAGAGTTAGGATGGAGAGTAGGATACAGCTGCCCATGTAGCTTCAACACGATACCACAGTTCATCAAGAGTGGTGACTGGCGTATTGTGACGAGCCAGTTGCTCGGCCACCATTGACTAGACATTTTCAATTGGTGAGAGATCTGGAGAATGTGCTGGCCAGGGCAGCAGTCGAACATTTTCTGTATCCAGAAAGTCCCGTAAAGGACCTGCAACGTGCGATCGTGCATTATCCTGCTGAAATGTAGGGTTTCGTAGGGATCGAATAAAGGGTAGAGCCACGGGTCGTAACACATGTGAAATGTAACGTCCACTGTTCAAAGTGCCGTCAATGCGAACAAGAGGTGACCGAGACGTGTAACTAGTGGCACCCCATACAATCACGCCGGGTGATATGCCAATATGGCAATGATGAATACACGCTTCCAATGTGCGTTCACCGCGATGTCGCCAAACGTGCACCCAGGTTCGTCGTTGAGTACACCATCGCAGGCGCTCCTGTCTGTGATGGAGCGTCAAGGGTAACCGCAGCCACGGTCTCCGAGCTGATAGTCCATGCTGCTCCAAACGTCGTCGAACTGTTTGTGCAGATGGTTGTTGCCTTGCAAACGTCTGGATCTGTTGACTCAGGGATCGAGACGTGGCTGCACGATCCGTTACAGCCATACAGATAAGATGCCTGTCATCTCGACGGCTAGTGATACGAGGCCGTTGGGATCCAGCACGGCGTTCCGTATTACCCTCCTGAATCCACCGGTTCCATATTCTTCTAACAGTCATTGGATCTCGACCAACGCGAGCAGCAATGTCGCGGTACGATGAACCGCAACCGCGGTAAGCTACAATCCGACCTTTATCAAAGTCGGAAACGGGATGGTACGCATTTCTCCTCGTTACACGAGGCCTCACAACAACGTTTTACCAGGCAACGCCGGTCATCTGCTGTTTGTGTATGAGAAATCGGTTGGAAACTTTCCTCATGTCAGCACGTTGTAGGTGTCGCCACCGGCGCCAACCTTGTGTGTATGCTCTGTAAAGCTAATCACTTGCATATCACAGCATCTTCTTCCTGTCGGTTAAATTTCGCGTCTGTAACACGCCATCTTCGTGGCGTAGCAATTTTAATGGCCAGTAGTGTATTTTGGAGAAGGATAGTCGGACAGATGTACGTAGTTATAGTGCTCTAACGCTAGCGTCAATCTGTCATAGAATTATGAAATATTTTTACTGTCGCACATTACGGCGTTTTTGGGGAAAGAAAATCACCTCTCTAAATGTCAACGTGGATTCCTCAAACAGGAATCTTGCGCATCTCAGCTCGCTCTCTTCGTGATGATATCCTGAGCGGCATTTATATCCGTCTTCAGGTTGATCCCGTATACCTTGACTTGAGGAAGGGATTCGACACACCGGCAATGCCTTTTAGTGAAAAAATACGAGCTTAGCGAGTATTGGACCAGATTAGTGACTGGATTGAGGGTTTCTTTACTGACAGAACTCAGGGCGTTGGTCATAACGGAGGAAATTCGACAGACGTAAAGGTAACTTCGGAAGAACCTCTAGGAGTGTGATAGGATCGTTATTAGGTACATTAATCATCTAATGGAGAACATTTGAGGCTCTGTAGGGCTATTCGTGTTGTATGCTGTTATCTGTAGCAAGGCAGCAACGCCAGAAAACTGTAGCGACATGCAGGAAAACCTGTAGAAGATAGGCTTTTGGTGCAGGGACTGGCTAATTAGGAGAAAAATCCGCTACTGTGCGGTTACATGTGTGGCGGCGAATTGCTGGTAACAGTAACTGCTATAAGATTCAAAGAAGTAGTCATCTGGAACAAGCTAAAGCGGAGGGACCACGTAAAACCAAATGTAGGAGAACCATACGCCTGGCTTTTACGAAGTTGGATTAACGGAGGAGGTGGAGAACATCCAAATAAGAGCAGTGCGCTTCGTCACATAATCGTTGGCGTGGAAGTGCAACATTTTGGAAGCACTCATTCTCTGGGCGATATGTAACCGTATGTCTTACCGAAATGTTGACGTTTGAATGGTACTTTTTTTCCTCTTAAAAATTCAGTTATGAAGCGCTCCGAACTAACGCGCCGCGCCATTTTGATCGCGGAATCAGTCTGGTTTCCTGCAACTCCAGGTACTAAACAAGGCTTTGTCTGGCATCGAGGACATACCGTTACGTGTGGAGGCTTGTATTGGGTACTCGCCAGATTCACATTTCGTTGATGGTGTCTTCTATTCTGAGCGTTTTGCAATTACAGCTTCCTTTTATCTTTTGGAGTTGGCAGTAGAACCCGACCACCTGCATTACTGGCATAGAGAACAATGAAGTGTAGGTTGGCACTACAACAGCTCGATTAGGTGAAGCTACTGGAAGCATTGCATGTCTTCTTTCCACTTGACGGTACAAAGGTTCGTCGTAAAACTTTTAATTGTGTCCTTGGCAAAATGAAGTCCCGCAGTTAATTTCTGCTCACGTCTGCAATCGTGATGCACATTGAAATCTGGTCGCCATACTACGTTATCACGTCGCTAGAGGACCTGAAACAAAACGGCGCAGACCATCGATTAGGTAGACCATCTTGCAGTCATTCATTTTCGGCAGTAGCAGAAATGTTGCAGCTGTTTCTGGACAATCCAGATCAGTTCTTTATCTGTCCAGTCACCATGGGCGACTGCTGGTTGTCTCGGTATAACAAGACTTCCAAAACTACCGTAGGCTACGGTAATTTTCCTAGTAGCCTTGGTCGTCGAGAGTGTAACAGCGTCAGCTGTACGTTAGGTGTGTTGCGTATCTGTCTGAGGTTACCACATTTCGATCTCTTTGTTTGCGTATGCCATCGGTGGTTTGGTAGGTTTCCACAGTAATCGGCGAAGCCGTGAAACATTTACAAACTGAGTGAGGTTATATAAAGAGGTGTGTAACGTGCGAAACATTTTTGTTGTATGTAGTTATTCTCCTGCATGTTAGTTAAAGATAAAAAGTATTTATAGCAAGATTGTAATTGTCAATGTTTTATTCAGGCTGTATTCGAAAATTGGTGATTTGTAATTTGAAACGGGGGGATGTTGTAGTAAAAATAGAAAACCAATACGGGTTTGTCATATAGAGCTCGAAACCGCAATTTCCTTTAAAAAAGGATAAAATAAAAAGCAGCTAAAAACAAATCAAATATTGCCGAGTTTATGTAAACATTTTTCTGTTACTCGTAAATAACTTTCCCACATAACAACAATAATAAGACATTCTTGCCTTTGATCATGTTGAAGGATGTCCTACTGAGTACAAAATAAGAATAATAATTGTGTAGATTTTTATGTTTATGCATGTAAACTGTACGTGCATCAAAAGTAACTGCTTTGACTGGATAACAGTCCGAAAGCTACTCCGTAAACTAATTTTTATTGCGTACAAAATGCAATGTATATTTTGTATAGGTATAGAACACACAATGGACTTATACTTAACGATGTGCGATTCTAATTATGTGCAAAAAAACAAACAAACAAATGAACAAAAAGTAAACAAGTCGTAGGCTGTAGCATTATGTGATTGCCTTATCATTTTAAATCACTCACTAATCGAGCAGTCGCTCGGCAACAGCTACAGTCAGCAAATAGTGTTGTGAGAAGGTAAAAGGTGAACGTCCTGTGACGTAACATGTTTATTGTCGAAGCGCCGTCAGAGATGCAGTGAGTTATTGACTTTGAAAACCGCGGCGCGAAAAACGGACAGAAGAAGAACACTTTTACGCATTCTTTTGACGTACGAGATATTCTCGAACAACAGTTACTCAGTTACTCATTTTTTTTCTTCTCTTGTCTCTTGCTTGTCTCTTGTAACTTGTGTCGGACGCGCATGTCTTGCCGCCGTATTATTATTGTTAAAAATAATATTGTTTTAGTGTAAAGTAAAAGTGCAATACTAAAAGTGCAATACCGCATAGCAGTAGATTGATTGCGCGACGTGTATGTGAAAACGTCAAAGGAATGTTTTTCATTACGAGAAGAGAAGTGCCAGTCAAAACGGCATCCATGTTAAATCCTTCATTGCAGTGTAAGTTCATCTATTAATTGCCATAAATTCATAGCTAAATGGAACTAGTGTATGGACTATTTATTTAGTATAGACTCTATGTCTCACTCCTTCATGAAGTTATTTAATTTTCTTTATGTTTCTGCCAAATAGTTCACAGTCACGAATTCTTTCGTGGAAATCGAACGGAAGTTGCATGCGGCGAAACATTTTCTCCGCGCCATATTCTACTGGTAAATTCATGATAAACTAGGGTCCCTTAGGAAATTCATGTTGAGCTATCTAAAAATAATTATATTTTGAATAGGCATTTACTCTCCTCTGCAATGCAACTTCCGACTGATCAGACGATCCAACAAGAAACAACCGCACACGGTCGGTGTTCCCAAATATATTTCCACCGCTGATTATAGCTATATGTTACAGCACAAAAGTAAACATATTGTTATAATTAGCGACTACGAACGGGGACATTTATAAATGTATGTTTATGTATACACATTACGTAAACATATCGTTATAAGGCCCACTGTTTCTCTCTCACATATTCATTTATGTTTCTTTCCCTACCAGTAGTACCAATAATCCTACCATTTACTACTCATTTATGTAGTGTACCAAAAGTACTGAACCTTAGTTTCGGCAGAGCGCAACTTCGTGACAAGTTAGGATGGTAAGCAGTGGAAATATGTCGATTTGGCACCGCCGATTAAGGCGAAGACGCTACCGTCATTGGGCATGGTGATTCTGAATGTTTCTTTGGGACGATCATGGTGTTGTACTAACACATTATGCTCAGAAGGCAAACTGGCACTGGAACATACTGTCCTGATAAAGTTGCGGGAGACCGTATCTTTGCTACATCTCGTTCTGCACAGCACTCTATTTCACATACAGCCTCTTTGGGCTGTCAAAATTTGTGTAACCCCCTCCCTCCCGCCTGCCCCCCCCCCCCTCCCCACACACACACACACACACACACACACACACACACACACATACACACACACACACATACTTTTCTGTTCTTTTAACACTGCAGCCGGCCGAAATGGCCGAGAGGTTCTAAGCGCTACAGTCTAGAACCGCGCGACCGCTACGGTCGCAGGTTCGAATCCTGCCTCGGGCATGGATAAATGTGATGTCCCGAGATTAGTTAGGTTTAAGTAGTTCTATGTCTAGGGGACTGACGACCTCAGATGTTAAGTCCCATAGTGCTCAGAGCCATTTGAACCATTTTCAAACACTGCACCATCGTCGTCCGAAGGTGGAGTTGCGGAAGCATATTTGGCACTCACCCCCTCTCATAAAGTGAATTTGGAGTACATAGTTTTCAATCATGTACCGAGTGGTTCAGCATCAATTTTGTGGGATGAAACAATTTTTTGTGTGAGCTATAATAATAATGTCGTGTGACTAGGGCCTCCCGTCGGGTAGACCGTTCGCCGGGTGCAAGTCTTTAGATTTGACGCCACTTCGGCGACTTGCGCATCGATGGGGTTGTAATGATGATGATTAGGACAACACAGCACCCAGTCCCTGAGCGGAGAAAATCTCCGACCCTGCCGGGAATCGAACCCGGGCCCTTAAGATTGACAGTCTGTCGCGCTGACCACTAAGCTACCGGGGGCGGACCATGTGAGTTATAAAATGTAGTTATTATGGCAACCAACCGACTCGTTTGTATAGAAAACTAATAATTTATGAGTCCTGCCCCAGTCCGCCGGGATAAATTTGTGCAGACTCCCATGCATGGCGCCCAGTGACTGCTTCCTGTTTCCTTCGATGAAGAAGCCGCTGACTGACAGCCATTTCGAAATTCAGGACGAGGTGATTTGCGAGATGGTGCGTCTGCTGAAGTGCAACAAAGGTCTCTGCAAGGTTATCCATCGCTGAAAAAAGTGTGATCACAGAATGATTTTTTTCCGAGGTGGCAACTGAAAATTTGACAGCACCTAGTGATATGACGCGCGCGCCGCTAACCTGTGATCTCGTTCAGAGCGCGCACTGCAACCGATTATAGTTGGCTGTCCTGGTGCGGGTGGCGCTCCGGTGGCGATTTGCTATGACGTCGCTGGCGTGTGTTTGCGGTGGCTGGCGGAAGGCGAGAGGGTAGTTGTTTTTTCCGGGTATTGCACGGAACGTGAAGTTCACTCTGCCTGACCGGCTAGTGACTAGCGCTAAGGTTGTTGTGCCTCGCAATATGAACAGAGTGGTCTGGGGCGGAGGCGACTCGCCGCTGTGCTGGCCATGCGGTGGTCATTAACTGGAGTCGGCGTACTTGTCCTTCCTGCCTGTCTGATGTGGAGGTCCGGTGGGGTCCTGTGATACTCTGGCCCGGAGACAACTAGTTGCTGACTTCTGGAGTCGTCTGCCAGGTTAGGGCGTGGGCTCGGTTGGCTCTTTAGATTTTCCCCTGGAAATTCCAGCAGCGGTTTCTGAACTTTTCTAATGTGGGACAGTGTTGTTGGAACTTTTTGCTGTGTGTGTGGCCCGTTACGATATTTGTTGGTACTAATTTATTTGCTCAGCTGGAGTCCTGCCCGGAGTTGCGTTCATGTATGGTACATTTGGCAGTCGAGGTGTTAGGTAAAGTCTGTCTAAGAAGGGCGGTTTTGTACAGTATATACATAGTGGATTACTGCTGCTTGGTATATGTGGTCTTCTGGGACCTGAACAACACGATCTAGTCAATTTGGTTGTGTAAAAGCATTTAGTGGTATGTTCTGTATTTTTTTTACTGTGTGGAATTTACTTGGTGCAATAGTCGCGTTTGGTGTCGTTAAGGCACTTCTAAGACTGTGGTTTGACTATTCATGTGCGCTTGGATTTTATTGTTTCGTTTTAGGAAGCGAGAATTGTTTGAGATTTGTGTGTGTCGGCTTCCGGCACTTATTAAGAGCGCCCGAGTTAATGGCGCCGTGGCTATCATGTGCTGTCGGGATGTTATACTGTATTTCTGAATTTTATCTTGTGTTGATATTACCTGTCGTGTGTTACAGAACATAGCCAAGGTGCGTAAGTGATGGGCAGTTGTGGGAGGCATGTCGGGGAGCTCTCAGCGGTTTATTTCGGGGACCGTTTCTAGTGGGAAGGCTCCCAAGTGTTGAGAGCTCGCTCTTCTGTGATTGCGTTGCGAGTTGCCCTCGCCCTTTGATTGTATCAAATTATTACTTTGTTATTATATTTATTGGTTGTGTGTTGCGCTTCTTTCGTTTTATGGTGCCAAGCGCCATTATCTTTCTCAAAGTTTCGTTTATATAAATCATTTTAAATTGTAATGCCAAGTTAACTTATTATTGGATTTTGTCTTTTGGGGTAAGCTCTAAAACCACTATTGTAAAAGGTTCCTGATTTTATGGTGGAAAGCCACCGTTATTGTTTTTAAAGCTCACTCTTTAACCATTTGTCAAGTTTTGTAAGTTATATGAATTTGTTGTTATTTAAGAGTTTAGTATTGGCAATTTACTAAATTGTGTACAGAGTCTGCTGTTTGGATATTATTGGGTGGAACTGATTGGATAGTTGTCCTTTAAGAAAACTCATTTCACCTAGTACTATCAGAACTGAGATGTAGGAAGGAAGATCAGGACGATGAGGAGAAGAATAAGAAAACTGTCACAGTCTTTCAAAATCTTTTGCTTGGAGTTGGAAAACGGATGATCGAGACAGGACTGGATCTGACGAGTTTGCATGTAGCGTAGCCAAATCTACATCTATACTCCGCAAGCCACCCAACGGAGTGTGGCGGAGGGCACTTTACGTGCCACCGTCATTACCTCCCTTTCTTGTTCCAGTCGCGTATGGTTCGCGGGAAGAACGACTGCCGGAAAGCCTCCGTGTGCGCTCGAATCTCTCTAATTTTTCATTCGTGATCTCCGCGGGAGGTGTAAGTAGGGAGAAGCAATATATTCGATACCTCATCCAGAAACGCACCCTCTCGAAACCTGGACAGCAAGCTACACCGCGATGCAGAGCGCCTCTCTTGCAGAGTCTGCCACTTGAGTTTGCTAAACATCTCCGTAACGCTATCACGCTTACCAAATAACCCTGTGACGAAACGCGCAGCTCTTCTTTGGATCTTCTCTATCTCCTCTGTCAACCCGACCTGATACGGATCCCACACTGATGAACAATACTCAAGTATAGGTCTAACGAGTGTATTGTAAGCCACCTCCTTTGTTGGTGGACTACATTTTCTAAGGACTCTCCCAATAAATCTCAACCTGGTTCCCGTCTTACCAACAATTAACAATAACAAATCAGACGGTAGTGTGGTTTGTTCATCTCCATTAAAAGATTGCCGCGTTACATAAGCGCGGCGAGGTCCGCCTGAGTGTAGGTGTGAGGCTAGGCGGCAGTGGCTGTCTATACGGGCCGTGGCGGGACGCAGGATGTCCTTCCTGCGGAACCCGCGGCCGTTGGTATGCGAGGCGCGCGCCGCTTGGCTATGCGCGTGGCGTCGCGGCGCGCCGAGGCGGCCATTGTGCGGTGGGCGCTGCGGGACTTCCCCGCGGGCACGCGACCGCCTTTTGTCTGCGCGACACGGGATGCGCCATGAGCCGCGGCGGCCAGCTCCTAATGCGGCAGCGGGGCGGCGACCTCTGCGCGCGCACGCGCCGAAAAGGGGCGACCGGCTGCTCACAGGGGAACCTCCCCATCGCCCCCCCCCCCCGCCCCCTCACATTTAGTTACAAGTTGGCACAGTGGATAGGCCTTGAAAAACTGAACACAAGTCAATCGAGAAAACAGGAAGAAGTTGCGTAGAACTATAAAAAAATAAGCAAAATATACAAACTGAGTAGTCCGTGCGCAAGAAAGGCATCAATGATAGTGTGAGCTCAGGAGGGCCGTGGTTAGTGTGAGCAGTTGCTGACCGAGAGGTCCTTGGTTCATGTCTTCCCTCGAGTGAAAAGTTTAATTTTTTTTTTTTCAGACAGTTATTGTGTGTTCGTCCCTCCGATGCGAGGTGACTGCGCCGTAGTATGGGGACGCTACACCTAAACAAACATCGGAACACCGACGTCAGTCGTCTACAGCGCACGGAAGAGAGAGTATTCCTGCTAACGAGGCTCCCTGGCTGGCAGCTGACTGTTCGCTACTTTGGACGAGAGTGCATTAAATACGTGAGATGTATTCCGTGGGCAATATGAATCCAGCAAATATAGCTCGCGACTTCAATAACAAAGCACAGACACTAAACTTATTACAGTGAACAGAGACGTCAATGAACGAACGGACAGATCATAACTTTGCGAAAATAAAGAAAGTAAATTTTTCACTCGAGGGAAGACTTGAACCAAGGACCTCTCGTTCCGCAGCTGCTCACGCTAACCACGGGTTGCGAAAATAAAAAAAAATTAACCTTTTCATTCGAAGGAAGACTTGAACCAAGGACCTCTCGTTCGGCAGCTGCTCACGCCAACCACGGGACCACGGCGCTCCTGAGTTCACATTATCCTTGATGTTACCTATCTTGCACGTGGAGTACTCAGTTTGTATATTTTGCTTATTTTTTCATAGTTCTACACAACTTCTTCCTGTTGTCTCGATTGACTTGTGTTCAGTTTTTCAAGGCCTATCCACAGTGCCAACTTATAACTAAATCTGAGGGGGGTGCGATGGGGAGGTTCCCTTGTAAGTAGGCCTGACTCAGCACATACGTTTTCTCTGTAGTAAAACTTAAAAATTTGATTTGTTCCAACATTTTCTTGGGGAAGTACCAGCAACTTAAATTTTGATAACTCTTTATTTAAATTTCTCTCAGAGTTGCGTGTAATTTACAATGGTGTCTACTTGCGAGCGTAGCAGTTCATTTTCAAACAACACCTGCACTAAAAGCGCTTATAAAAGCAGAATCCGACTGAGATATATTTGGGTTAACGTCCACAGAACACATGGTCACACAACAGATACGATGTGATCTTATAACACGCGTGATACATTCAAGATTCAGTGGAGTTTCACCTGTTGAATGTATCACGCGTGTAATAAGATCACATCGTATTTGTTGTGTGAGCATGTGTTGTGTGGAAGTTACCCAAATATATGTCAGTCGGATTCTGCTTTCATAAGCGCTTTTAGTGCAGGTGTTGTTTGAAAATGAACGTCTACGCTCGAAACTAGACACCATTGTAAATTACATGCAACTGTGACAGGAATTTAAATAAAGAACTGAAAATACGTATTATTCCAAAGGAAACTATAGACAGGTACAGCTCGGTCAGCACACGGCAGTCCTGCACTGAGAGCTCCACAAAGTAGCGACCACCAGCGTCGATATACAC
This sequence comes from Schistocerca americana, assembly GCF_021461395.2. Classification (NCBI taxonomy): domain Eukaryota; kingdom Metazoa; phylum Arthropoda; class Insecta; order Orthoptera; family Acrididae; genus Schistocerca; species Schistocerca americana. Next base: position 165,993,716 of record NC_060127.1, on the reverse strand, counting down.
ATCGCGCCTTCGAACCTCCCTCCGTCCATTGCTCCTGTTTTGCGCCACCCTGATCGTTGGTGGGCAGATCCTCGTCTGTCTGTGTAGTCTTCATACACCCAGTAAGAAAACATGCAATACGGTTACCTCCGACTGTTACGGTAGCAACGCAGCTGGGTTGCTTCCGACTATCCATCACTGCCGAAATCGTCATTTGAAACGTCGTGGGGCATCAGATAATCATTTAACCTATACTCTGTTCATCATAAGAATAAACCAGATGTAAACAAGCAAAAACGCGATGAATGATCAGAAGCCGTGCACACGTACATTGGTGTTGTTACGCTATTGGGAGTAGGTCCTACACTACTGGCCATCCCCCCTTGCGGGTCCGGGGGTTAGAATAGGCCCGAGGTATTCCTGCCTGACGTAAGAGGCGACTAAAAGGAGTCCCTCCCCCTCAATGGGGTAGTTAGCGCCTGCGTCCGGAGACGGACGGTTCCACGACCTCTATTTGCGGTCATTTTGGTATTTCACTTCTTCTGGTTTCTTCCTTCCTTTGGTTGGTTCCTTTCTTTGTTCTTCTCCATCTCACTGCCTTACTTACCTTTTCCCTTGCCTCCTCCTCCTTGCCTCCTCCTCCTTGCCTCCTCCTCCTTGCCTCCTCCTCCTTGCCTCCTCCTCCTTGCCTCCTTCTCCTTGCCTCCTTCTCCTTGCCTTCTTCTCCTTGCCTTCTTCTCCTTGCCTCCTTCTCCTTGCCTCCTCCTCCTTGCCTTCTCTGGTCTCCGCCTCGGCGTTTGAGACAGTCTGTCCTTTCTCTCCCTCTCTCCCTTCTTTTTCCTCTTCTTCCTTCCTCCCTGTGCGTGCCTGAAGGCCGACCCACGCGTTTGCACGCGTAGCCCGTGACGGGGTAACGCGTAATTCCCCGCCCTGGGTAGACATGTAAGGCACGCGCGTACCCCCTGGTAAAGGCCAGGCCCGGGGAGGGGTGATTGCCTGAGCTGATACCTTCTGACCATGCCGATTGGTCCCTCCGTCTGGTTCTCGGGAGGTGTGACCTGAGGTGTAAACATTCACCTAAGGCGGGAGTGCCCTCAGAGAGGGCCCCCACAAGGAAGGAGCGCGCCATCGGAGACGCTGGCAATCATGGGGGATTCCTCCGCAATGGATTTCTCTTCTTCGTCTCTCTCGACTTCTGCCCACAAACGGAAACTTGACCAGCCACCAGTGACAAAAGTACTACCGCCTGCCCCACAGTTCCTCGTAGTTTCTCGATGTGAGGACGGAAAGGATTTTTCCTCTGTGAACCCTTTCGTTATCCAGAAGGGCGTAGATGCCATAGCCGGATCTGTCAAGTCTTGTACCAGGTTGCGTAACGGTACCTTGTTACTAGAAACTGAGAGCGCCTTTCAGGCACAAAAACTGCTTCGGGCCACACTCCTGTACACGTTCCCTGTCCGGGTGGAGGCTCACTGCACTCTGAATTCGTCTCGTGGTGTGGTATATACTAGATCACTCAACGGATTGACTGACGAGGAGATTCTTTCCTCGCTGAGCAGGGCGTGACGGCTGTCCATAGGGTCATGAAAAAGGTCAACAATGACCTTGTCCCGACCGGACACTTTTCTTGACCTTTGATAGTGTTCAGCTCCCGTCACGCATCAAAGCGGGCTACGGGGTTATTTCTGTTCGCCCCTATGTCCCGACACCTACGCGCTGCTACCAGTGTCAGCGTTTTAATCACACTCGCCAGTCTTGTTCCAATGAGGCTAAATGTGTCACTTGTGGCAGGGATGCCCATGAGGGTGACTGTCCACCTCAGTCTCCTCGTTGTGTGAACTGTCAGGGTGACCATGCAGCGACCTCCCGCGACTGTCCCATCTACAAGGAAGAACGCTGTATCCAAGAAATTCGGGTCAAAGAGAAAGTGTCCACCTCGGCTGCTCGCAAGCTATTGGCTAGTAGGAAGCCCACGCTGCTCCCAGCGGGGAAATACAGTACTGTCCTCGCCTCTCCTCGGACTACCATGGAGGTGGCGTCGCAGACATGCGATCTGACCTTCAGCACCACGGTCCGTTCGGCCAGTGCTAAGATCGCACGGTCGACATCTCCTCTTCCTCCCGTCACCCCTCAGACACAAGCACCTTCATCAGCTTCTGCCAAGTCGAAGACCCAGAAGTCAGATACGCGGACCTTCAAGAAGGAACCGTCCTGTGCAGACTTCCTACGCACCTCGAACTCCCAGCCGTCGACCAGTACTTCCACTAAACGTCCTTCCAAGAAGGCTCATAGGAAGCACAGTTCTCCTCCCCCGCCACGGCGCATTTCTTCTCCTGCGCCACACAGCGGTTGCCGCCCCAGGCCGTCATCCGTTTCGCCTGGCCGCGCCGCTGGTAGCCGAACCAATGGACGATGACTGTCCGCCTACTGATAGCGGCGGCAGTGCTCGCTCGAAGCCAGGCCCTCAGCGGCCTTCGAGGTGACCCCTTCTTTCATCTTCCTTTTTTTCTTACGATGGCACTTATTCACTGGAATATTCGCAGCATTCGCTCCAACCGAGAGGACTTGAAGTTGCTGCTCCGCTTGCACCGTCCGCTCGTCGTAGCCCTCCAGGAAACGAAGCTACGCCCATGCGATCAAATTGCCTTGGCACACTACACCTCTGTGCGTTTTGACCTACCCCCTGTGGTAGGTATTCCGGCTCATGGCGGGGTTATGTTGCTGGTCCGGGATGATATTTACTACGATCCCATCACATTGCACACCGGCCTGCAGGCAGTTGCCATCCGAATTACTCTCCCCACTTTTCCATTTTCCATTTGTACCGTTTACACTCCATCGTAGTCTGCCGTTACCAGGGCGGACATGATGCAAATTGTTGCTCAGCTACCTGCACCATTTTTGTTAACTGGAGACTTCAATGCCCACCATCCCCTTTGGGGCTCTCCAGCATCCTGCCCGAGGGGCTCCCTGTTAGCAGACCTTTTCAACCAGCTCAATCTTGTCTGCCTCAATACTGGCGCTCCTACTTCTCTTTCGGACACATCTCACACCTATTCCCATTTAGACCTCTCTATATGTACTACTCAACTTGCACGCCGGGTGAGTTGTATGCACTTACTGATACATATTCGAGCGACCACTTCCCGTGTGTTATCCATCTCCTGCATCATACCCCCTCTCCGTTCTCAACTAGTTAGAACATCTCCAAAGCAGACTGTGGGCTCTTCTCTTCCAGAGCGACCTTTCAGGATCAAACCTTCACAAGCTGCGATAGTCAGGTCGCACACCTCACGGAAGTCATTCTCACTGCTGAATATTCCATCCCTCACACTACTTCTTTTCCACGTCGCGTACCAGTCCCCTGGTGGACCGCAGCATGTAGAGACGCTTTACGTGCTCGTCGACGTGCTTTACGTACCTTTAAACGCCACCCTACAGTGGCGAATTGTATCACTTATAAACGATTACGAGCGCAGTGCCGTCGTATTATTAAAGAAAGCCAGCTGGGCTGCTTGCACAAGCACCTTCAACAGTTTTACTCCTTCTTCTGTTGTCTGGGGTAGCCTGCGCCGGCTATCTGGCACTAAGGTCCACTCACCAGTTTCTGGGTTGGCGGTCGCGAATGACGTCCTTGTGGCCCCTGAGGATGTCTCCAATGCCTTCGGCCGCTTTTTCGCAGAGGTTTCGAGCTCCGCTCATTACCACCCTGCCTTCCTCCCCCGAAAACAGGCAGAGGAGGCTAGGCCACCTAACTTCCGCTCCTCGAATCGTGAAAATTATAATGCCCCATTCACCATGCGGGACCTCGAAAACGCACTTGCCCGGTCACGGTCCTCCGCTCCAGGGCCTGATTCTATTCATATTCAGATGCTGAAGAACCTTTCTCCTGCGGGTAAAGGTTTCCTTCTTCGTACTTTCAATCGCATCTGGATTGAGGGACATGTTCCCGTCCCGCATGCTGGCGCGAGTCTATTGTTGTCCCGATTCCTAAGCTGGGGAAGGACAAGCACTTGCCTTCCAGTTATCGACCCATCTCGCTTACCAGCTGTGTCTGTAAAGTGATGGAGCGAATGGTTAACTCTCGATTGGTTTGGCTGCTCGAGTCTCGACGCCTACTTACCAATGTACAATGTGGATTTCGTAGGCGCCGCTCTGCTGTTGACCATCTGGTTACCTTGTCGACCTTCATTATGAATAACTTCTTGCGGAAGCGCCCGACCGCGGCTGTGTTCTTTGATTTGGAGAAGGCTTACGACACCTGTTGGAGGGCGGGCATTCTCCGCACCATGCATACATGGGGCCTTCGCGGTCGCCTCCCTCTTTTTATTCGTTCCTTTTTAATGGATCGACAGTTCAGGGTACGTGTGAGTTCTGTCCTGTCGGACACCTTTCGCCAGAAGAATGGGGTGCCACAGGGCTCAGTTTTGAGCGTCGCTCTCTTCGCCATAGCGATCAATCCAATAATGGATTGCCTCCCAGCTGATGTATCAGGCTCCCTTTTCGTGGACGATTTTACCATCTATTGCAGCGCGCAGCGTACATGTTTCCTGGAGCGCTGTCTTCAGCGTTCTCTTGACCGTCTTTACTCCTGGAGTGTCGCCAATGGCTTCCGTTTTTCTGCCGAGAAGACGGTCTGTATTAACTTCTGGCGCTACAAAGAGTTTCTCCCACCGTCCTTACATCTCGGTCCCGTTGCTCTCCCATTCGTGGAGACAACAAAATTTTTAGGTCTTACATTTGACAGGAAACTTAGCTGGTTTCGACATGTCATACTTGGCTGCCCGTTGTACCCGTTCTCTAAATGTCCTCCGTGTCCTCAGTGGTATGTCGTGGGGAGCGGATCGAACCGTCCTACTTCGCCTATATCGGTCGATCGTCCGCTCCAAGCTGGATTATGGGAGCTTCGTATACTCCTCTGCACGGCCGTCCATCTTACGCCGCCTCAACTCCATACAACATCGGGGTTTACGTCTTACGATCGGAGCGTTTTATACTAGTCCCGTCTAGTGTCTTCATGCTGACGCTGGCGAATTGCCACTCACCTACCGGCGCGATATACTGCTTTGTCGGTATGCCTGTCGGCTACTGTCAATGCCCGACCACCCGTCTTATCGTTCCTTTTTTGACGACTCTCTCGACCGTCAATACGTGTTGTATGTCTCTGCCCTGCTACCCCCTGGAGTTGGATTTCGTCGCCTCCTTCAGCACCTTGATTTTTCACTCCATGCAACCTTTAGAGTGGGCGAGAGCCACACGCCACCTTGTCTCCAGGCTCAGGTTCGCGTTCACCTTGACCTCAGCTCGCTCCCAAAGGAGGTTACCCAAGCTTCGGCATACCACTCATGGTTTATCGAACTTTGTTCGAAGTGTATTAATACGATCTTCATTTATACAGATGGCTCTAAGACCAATGACGGTGTCGGGTGTTCTTTTATTGTCGGGGCATACAGTTTCAAATACCGGCTCCATGGCCATTGTTCGGTCTTCACAGCTGAGCTATTTGCCCTCTATCAGGCTGTTCTTTACATCCGCTGCCTCCGACATTCTGCTTATGTCATCTGCTCTGATTCCCTGAGCGCCATCCAGAGCCTCAGTGATCCGTATCCGGTTCACCCCTTCGTGCACCGGACCCAACGCTCTCTTCAGCAACTGGCGGACGACAGTTCTCCGGTTACCTTTATGTGGTTCTTCGTTTTATCAACTTGACAAACCTGTCTAAGGACATTTGATTATGCTGTTTTTTTAATCCTATGCCTGTCCATCTGTCTTTTATCGAGTTTTCCCTTTTAGTTGCTGTTTTAAACTTGTGCCTCGCGGTGCATTCCTAACGTAGTCTGGGCGCTAATGACAATTGAAGCCGTGCACCCTAAAACCACAAAAAAAGAAACACTACTGGCCATTAAAATTGCTACACCAAGAAGAAATGCAAATGATAAACGGGTATTCATTGGACAAATGTATTATATTAGAACTGACATGTGATTACATTTTCACGCAATTTGGGTGCATAGATCCTGAGAAATCAGTTCCCACAACAACCACCTCTGGCCGTAGTAACGGCCTTGATACGCCTGGGCATTGAATCAAACGGTTTGGATGGCGTGTACAGGTACAGCTGCCCATTCAGCTTCAACACGATACTACAGTTCATCAAGAGTAGCGACTGGCGTATTGTGATGAGCCAGTTGCTCGGCCACCATTAATCAGACATATTCAATTGGTGAGAGATCTGGAGAATGTGTTGGCCAGGGCAGCAGTCGAACATTTTCTGTATCTAGAAAGGCCCGTACAGGACCTGCAACATGCGGTCGTGCATTATCCTGCTGAAATGTAGGGTTTCGCAGTGATCGATGGAGGGTAGAGCCACGGGTCGCAACACATCTGAAATGTAACGTCCACTGTTCAAAGTGCCGTCAGTGCGAACAAGAGGTGACAGAGGCGTGTAACCAATGGCACCCCGTACAATCACTCCATTTGATACGCCAGTATGACGATGACGAATACACGCTTCCAATGTGCGTTCACCGCGATGTCGCCAAACACGGATGCGACCATCATGATGCTGTAAACAGAACCTGGATTCATCCGAAAAAATGACGTTTTGCCATTTGTGCACACAAGTTCGTCGTTGCGTACACCATCGCAGGTGCTCCTGTCTGAGATGCAGCGTCAAGGGTAACCGCAGCCATAGTCTCAGAGGTGATTGTCCATGCTGCTGCAAACGTCGTCGAACTGTTCGTGCGGATGGTTGTTGTCTTGCAAACGTCCGGGTCTGTTGACTCAGGAATCGAGACGTGGCTGCACGATCGGTTACAGCCATGCGGATAAGATGCCTGTCATCTCGACTGCTAGTGATACGAGGCCGTTGGGATCCAGCACGGCGTCCCGTATTACTCTCCTGAACCCATTCCGTATTACCTTCCTGAACCCACCGATTCCATATTCTGCTAACAGTCATTGGATCTCGAACAACGCGAGCAGCAATGTCGCGATACGATAAACAGCAATCGATAGGCTGCAATTGGACCTTTATCAAAGTCGGAAACGTGATGGTACGCATTTCTCCTCCTTATACGAGGCATCGCAACAACGTTTCATCAGGCAACGCCGGTCAACTGCTGTTTGTGTATGAGAAAGCGGTTGGAAACCCTCCTCATGTTAGCACGTTGTAGGTGTCGCCACCGGCGCCAACCTTGTGTGAATGCTCTGAAGAGCTAATCATTTGCATAGCACAGCACTTCTTCCATCCTTTCGGTTAAATTTCGCGTCTGCAGCACGTCATGTTCATGGTGTAGCGATTTTAATGGCCAGTAGTGTACTTATGTATGAGATATATTACCACTAAGTTACGTTAAATGGAACTTTAAGATATTCAAATGTATTAACAGCCATCAACGTTTTTCTTAATTACGCTTTGGTTATGTAGTTTTTATTTCAAAAATCGTGTATAGCCACAGCCTCTGCACTGTTGTGCTCTGATTGACGCGTTGTTAATAAGCAGTAAGGAAATGGCTGAGTTAGCTTCCTGTTCCGTAGTGAACATGCGTGTGGAACACGGTTAAAAAGCGCCGAGAAATAGGTTATTCTGATCGTATGTCATAAATTTACAGAGATAGTCGCCTTTGAAGTTTTCCCAGGGACTGTATTAGATACAGTTGCAACGAAAACGCAAGTTAGTGTACAGCGGAATCGGTAGCGTAATAGCGTCATGACCAATTGCAGCACATGATTCGCTGGTTACCTTTAAAAAAAAATAATAAAAGAAGGCTCGTCTGACTCAAATTTTTTTTTTCTCGTTCAATTTGAGTTACCTTACATCTCGTAACTGTTAGTTTTTTATGAATAGTGCACGTCTTGTTTTTTTTTAATTACATATTGCACGCCAAATTCCTGTTCTCATTTCAGATATAAATACTCAATTATCGATATTTGTTGAAAGGCTGTTAGCAGAGGTTGCTTGAATTAAGAGAACACAACAATTTAATTTCTTAGGGCAAAAATGGAAAACTAAATATTCTTTATTTGGACTATGCGTATTGTTTTATTCCACAGATGTGCCGCAGAAACATGAAAAACAAACATTTTCACAGCATCGAGCTCACCATACAAATGCTGCTTTTTTACATTTGCCATTGTACCATTACAATATGAACGAAACAGAACTGATCTGGAGCCGAGTTAATTTATTTGGCCCGAGGCATAACAAGGCTGTTAAGCTGCCATACGTACGGCATTCAACGCACGCAGTTTTTTCATGTCACTGCCGAACGCTGGCCAAATGTAGGATGACACCTCATAAAAGAAGAAGAGGAGAAAATGCGGCGCCTGGGTAGCTTCGTGGGTTCTGTTGTTGATCGACTCCTTATCAACGTAGCAGATGACAGTTCCAGAACTGAAACGTATTTCTCGGATTCAAATGGGGGAGAAACTAAGAGATTACCAGACGAGTGACTGTAGTTAGTACCTTCACTGGCTTCAGTAGTCAACAGTACGGTGAAATCCCTGCGGTATGATTTTGCATCACACACGGTTCGCTCAGAAAAATTATCCTATGTTTTAAGTTACGAATTTTCATCGTTCTTGTCTGTGAATATAATACTATGTCCAGTGAGAAGGAGAGCATTTTATTCTTTCCGTCTGGTCACCTAAGAAGCGCGCGGTAGTGCTGGAGTTTTGCGAATACTATTTCATTCTCATCAAAAATTAAATGACATTCGAAGCTATATTGTTCCGTTGCCCGTCTCTATTTATACGTCTGAACTGCAACTTCTCACATCGATGCAGGTTAGTTGGACCACTGGCTGGCCAGTGCCGTCAAAGGCGAATGCGCTGGTAGAGCTCCCGCACGCTGTCGCTTGGCCTGTGTGCCTGTAACATTGCAAGAAAACGTACCCTTATGATCGTACTTGATTGTACTGGTCACAGCTTGGCGTCTGCTGCACGTGAAACGAAATCCAATAAGATTCAAGCAAACGCAGTGTAATTATGGAGTAATGTTTACATCAGGTTTAGTCTTATGATGAACAGAGTATAGTACCCTACATCCTGTCTAACTGTTGCATAACATACGAGGCAAATGTGACATTGCTGTTTTCCGTCAGCTGAAGTATATGAGTTAAACATTACTTTGAAATGCTTGTAGAACGAAGAAGGTACGTTTCCAAAGACGTATTTTATTCAAATTGTTACGTACACGGTCTCGTATACAATTCCTCGAATTTTGTAAACAGGACTTCCCGAAAGTTGGAGAGTACACTTACAAGGGAACCTCCCCATCGCAACCCCCTCTGATTTAGTTATACGTTGGCACAGTGGATAGGCCTTGAAAAACTGAACACAGATCAATCGAGAAAACAGGAAGAAGTTGTGTGGAGCTATGAAAAAAATAAGCAAAATATACAAACTGAGTAGTCCATGTGCAAGATAGGCAACATCAAGGATAGTGTAAGCTGAGGAGTGCCGTGGTCCCGTGGTTAGCGTGAGCAGCTGCGAAACGAGAGGTCCTTGGTTCAAGTCTTCCCTCGAGAGGAAAGTTTAATTTTTTATTTTCAGACGATTATCAAAGTTCAGGCAGTCACATATAATCAACTTCGCACTCCAAAATACCAGGACATGTTCAGATTTGCTTGGACATATGCAGGATTTGACCGTCTACCCACGGAAAAATTTGAAACTGTGAAACCGTTGCAATCATTTGTTGCAGTTTATGTGACAACCTCTTATGTTTTCATCACTTTTTTGGGAGTGATTATCACATCCACAAGAAAACCTAAATCGGGCAAGGTAGAAGAATCTTAGAAGAATCTTTTTACCCATTCGCCAAGTGTACAAGTTAGGTGGGTCGACAACATATTCCTGTCATGTTTCGCACATGCCGTCACCAGTGTCGTATAGAATATATCAGACGTGTTTTCCTGTGGAGGAATCGGTTGACCCATGACCTTGCAATGAAATGTTTTCGGTTCCCATTGGAGAGGCACGTCCTTTCGTCTACTAATCGCACGGTTTTGCGGTGCGGTCCCCAAACACAGACACTAAACTTGTTACAGTGAACAGAGACGTCAGTGAACGAACGGACAGATCATAACTTTGCGAAAATAAAGAAAGTAAAATTTTGCCTTGAGGGAAGACTTGAACCAAGGACCTCCCATTCCATAGCTGCTCACACTAACCACGGGACCACGGCGCTCCTGAGCTCATACTCTCCTTGATGTTGCCTATCATGCGCATGGACGACTCATTTTGTAAATTTGGCATATTTTTTTTCATAGTTCCACACAACTTCTTCCTGTTTTCTCCATTGATTTGTGTTCAGTATTTCAAGGCATAGCCACTGTGCCAACTTATAACTAAATATGAGGGGGGGGGGGGGGGTGCGATGGGGAGGTTCCCTTGTTAGCATACAAAGATTCGATAAGGAACCAATGTACGGAAATGTACCGTTTGCATGTAAAAACAGTGAGAGGATCCACGATGCGCTCTGGCCTGTGCGCTAGAGCAGCACGTGGCATGGGCAGTATTTCGAGTGCCGTACTTGTCCTCGAGTTCTCTTCTGATTTACGAAGGACGTCCGTGGAGCACCACAGTCGACCATCCCAGCTGTGAACGTTTCTCGCAGCTGCTACTGCAGTCGGACGAAAATTGTGACTGATGTCACTGTTGCAACAGTGACTGATGGCGGCGACCCGATCTCAGTTTGTGTACCGTGAAGCGAGGGCGTTGCTAGTGATACGATTTTCAAGCTTATCTGACATCCAAACCGTGTTTTCCGGACCTGGGTTCCTTATCAAAACTTCATCAACCGCCTTCAACAACTAGAAGCCTGCAATAGGAATTCGGTGACACCCTGTATAATTAATAAAAAGAGGCTCCAGTGTATTTTAGAATTTTATTAAGTCCGCACCCTTTAGGGTTCGGCCTTTATATTAGGCCATTACCAAGCTGTAGAGAAGCAACGTAAAATGTCAGGAAAAGGCCGAAACCGGTCGTGTCTGGGCTTAATAAAAGTCCTAAAAAAACAACTGGAGCAGCTTTTCATTAATCAAGTAAACGGAATCAGCATCATCCAGACATGGAGAAACTAACAGTAACCTGTATATGGATAGCTTGTATGGTCATCAAGCAAGAACCTCTGAAAGTAAAAGTAAGGGTGGTGTGTATGTCATGGGAAATATGACAGCTGGAGACACGCGTGGTAAACATGTGTGTAAGACGATGGAGAAGCAACAGCTACGCTGGCCTCTTGGCGAGGCCGTGGGAACGGCCCCGCGTCTGGCCGGCTTCCTCGCCCGGCGAACATTTTCCAGGCAGGTCTGCAGCAAAATTAAGATAGCCATGCAAATGGCCCTAGACGCTTGGCTAGCCCCGGCTGTGGGAACGCCTCGGCGCCTGAAAGGCAGGCTGCCCGCAGAGCTCTGCTGTTTCGCGGGTCGCGATCCCCACCTGCGCAGGCGCAACGTCCGAAATAATTCCCGCACCTGTAAAGACGACACGAATGGATTCAACGTACGAAAGTCACATTGTAATTTTCAGACATACGTTTTCCAAGTAGTCGCTGTCGTAAAAGAACTGCATTGATGGTAGTTAAGCCTTAAGTCAAAATTATTTTCAAAAACGAATATCTATTATCACTGCTTTTATATACACTCAATATACGAGAGGAGTTGAAACGTAATGCCCCTGATTGTTTTTTAATGTGAAAGCTCTATAGTCTTTTTAAATAAAACTGAATTCATTAACATTCTACGTGTCCATTCTTAATGTCCTTATATTTATTTCTCAACATACAGTATGTGATCAAAAGTATCCGGACACCCCCAAAAACAACGTTTTTCATATTAGCTGCATTGTGCTGCCACCTATTGTCAGGTACTCAATGTCGGCGAACTCAGTAGTCATTAGACATCGTGAGAGAGCAGAGTAGGGTGCTCTGCGGAACTCACGGACTTTCGAACGTTGTCAGGTGATTGGGTCTCACTTGTGTCAAACGTCTGTACGCGAGATTTCCACACTCCTAAACACCCCTAGGTCCACTTTTACGATGTGATAGTGAAGTGGAAACGTGAAGGGACACGTACAGCTGAAAAGCGTACAGGTCGACGTGGTCTGTTGACTGACAGAGACCGCCGACAAGTGAAGAGGTTCGTAATGAGTAATAGGCAGACATCTATCCAGACAATCACACAAGAATTCCAAACTGCACCAGGATCAACTGCAAATACTGTCACAGTTAGGTGGCAGATGAGAAACCCATATTTCATAGTCGAGCAACTGCTCGTAAGGCCCACATCACCTCCAGTGTCAAACGACGCTTCGCTTGGTGTAAGGAGCGTAAACATTGAACGATGGAACAGTGTAAAAACGTTGTATGGAGTGACGAATCACGGCACCCAAAGTGGCGATCCGATCGCAGGGTATGGATATGGCGAATGCCCGGTGAACGTCATCTGCCAGCGTGTGTAGTGCCAACAGTAAAATTTGGAGGCGGTGGTGTTACGGTGTGGTGGTGTTTTTCATGGAGGTGGCTTGCACCCCTTGTTGTTTTGCGTGGCACTATCACAGCACAGGCCTACAACGATGTTTTAAGCGCCTTCGTGCTTCCCACTGTTTAAGAACAATTCGGGGATAGCGATTGCATCTTTCAACACTATCGAGCACCTGTTTATAATGCACGGCCTGTGGCGGAGTGGTTACACGACAATAACATCCCTGTAATGGACTAACCTGCACAGAATCCTGACCTGAATCCTGTAGAGCACCCTCGGGGTGTTTTGGAACGGCGACTTCGTGCCAGGCCTCACAGACAGACATCGGTACCTCTCCTCAGTGCAGAACTCCGTGAAGAATGGGCTGCCATTCCCCAAGAAACCTTCCAGCACCTGTTCGAAAGTACGCCTGCGAGAGTGGAAGCTGTCACAAGGATGGACCAACACCATATTGAATTCCAGCATTACCGATGGAGGGCGCCACGAACTTGTAACTCATTTTCAGCCAGGTGTTCGTATACTTTTGATCACATAGTGTAGTTACCCTGCCCACGAACACATTTCTCCAAATGATACACCAGTTTTTTGAGCCGGCCGGAATGGCCGAACGGTTCTAGGCGCTACAGTCTGGAACCGCGTGACCGCTACGGTCGCAGGTTCGAATCCTGCCACGGGCATGGATGTGTGTGATGTCCTTAGGTTAGTTAGGTTTAAGTAGTTCTGAGTTCTAGGGGACTGATGACCTCAGACGTTAAGTCCCAAAGTGCTCAGAGCCATTTGAACCAGTTTTTTGGTACCGTCGCTGTACGATGTTTGACTTGATGATTGTGTCACATTTCTACATCTACATTTATACTCCGCAAGCCACCCAACGACTGCCGGAAAGCCTCCGTGCGCGCTCGAATCTCTCTAATTTTACGTTCGTGATCTCCTCTGGAGGTATAAGTAGGGGGAAGCAATATATTCGATACCTCATCCAGAAACGCACCCTCTCGAAACCTGGACAGCAAGCTACACCGCGATGCAGAGCGCCTCTCCTGCAGAGTCTGCCACTTGAGTTTGCTAAACATCTCCGTAACGCTATCAAGCTTACCAAATAACCCTGTGACGAAACACGCCGCTCTTCTTTGGATCTTCTCTATCTCCTCCGGATCCCACACTGATGAGCAATACTCAAGTGTACGTCGAACGAGTGTTTTGTAAGCCACCTCCTTTGTTGATGGGCTACATTTTCTAAGGACTCTCCCAGTCAGTCTCAACCTGGCACCCGCCTTACCAACAATTAATTTTATATGATCATCCACTTCAAATCGTTCCGCACGCATACTCCCAGATATTTTACAGAAGTAACTGCTACCAGTGTTTGTTCCGCTATAGTATAATCATACAATAAAGGATCCTTCTTTCTATGTATTCGCAGTACATTACATTTGTCTATGTTAAGGGTCACTTGCTGCTCCCTGCACCAAGTGCCTATCCGCTGCAGATCTTCCTGCATTTCGTTGCAATTTTCTAACGCTGCAACTTCTCTGTATACTACAGCATCATCCGCGAAAAGCCGCATGGAACTTCCGACACTATCTACTAGGTCATTTATATATATTGTGAAAAGCAATGGTCCCATAACACTCCCCTGTGGCACGCCAGAGGTTACTTTAACGTCTGTAGACGTCTCTCCATTGAGACCAACATGCTGTGTTCTGTTTGCTAAAAACTCTTCAATCCAGCCACACAGCTGGTCTGATATTCCGTAGGCCCTTACTTTATCAGGCGACAATGCGGAACTGTATGAAACGCCTTCCGGAAGTCAAGGAAAATGGCATCTACCTGGGAGCCTGTATCTAATATTTTCTGGGTCTCATCAACAAATAAAGTGAGTTGAGTCTGACACCATCGCTGTTTCCGGAATCCGTGTTGATTCCTACAGAGTAGATTCTGGGTTTCCAGAAACGACATCATACGCGAGCAAAAAACATGTTCTAAAATTCTACAACAGATCGACGTCAGAGATATAGGTCTATAGTTTTGCGCATCTGCTCGACGACCCTTCTCGAAGACAGGGACTACCTGTGCTCTTTTCCTATCATTTGGAACCTTCCGTTCCTCTAGAGACTTGCGGTACACGGCTGTTAGAAGGGGGGCAAGTTCTTTCGCGTACTCTGCTGTGTAGAATCGAATTGGTATCCCGTCAGGTCTAGTGGACTTTCCTCTGTTGAGTGATTCCAGTTGCTTTTCTATTCCTTGGACACTTATTTCGATGTCAGCCATTTTTTCGTTTGTGCGAAGATTTAGAGAAGGAACTTCAGTGCGGTCTTCCTCTGTGAAACAGCTTTCGAAAAAGGTGTTTAGTATTTGAGCTTGACGCGTGTCATCCTCTGTTTCAATGCCATTATCATCCCAGAGTGTCTGGATATGCTGTTTCGAGCCACTTACTAATTTAACGTAAGACCAGAACTTCCTAGTATTTTCTGTCAAGTCGGTACATAGAATTTTACTTTCGAATTCACTGAACGCTTCACGCATAGCCCTCTTTACGCTAACTTCGCAGCTGATGATGTTACTGTTGCTATACGCAAATATAACAACTCCTGACCCCGTTAAACATTTAGAAGAGGGATGTACGGAAACGATAGAGATCTGCCGGTGCTCGGAGGCTGCCCGCGCGCGCACGCGTGGCGACCGGCCTGCCCTCTGGCGGCGCGTCCACCCGCCCCCCCCCCCCTCCCCCCGCCTTTTGCTGCCGCGTGACGTGTGACAGCCGCGACTTTCTCCGCGCGCCGCCAAGGTCGCGTGACGTCACGGGCCACAACAAGCAGCGCACGTGCGCCGCGCGCCAGCGGCCGCCGCGTCTGCCCGGCCCTTCGGCAAAAACCTTTTAACGTCCGTGTCGGCGGCGGCGGAGGCGTTCCGTGTTCGCAACAACGGTCCGCACTCGACACGCGCCCGCTTTTTCTGTCGGGGAAACGTGCTGAAAACGACCACTATTTATCAGCACGTTTTGTAATTGCCAGCTGTCCCAGACAGGACGGACGTGGCGTGATCCAGAGTGACAGGCTGGTAAAGAGACGCTGCACGTGCACGAGACCAGACGAGTGGGTGCGAGATGGCTGGGATCAGCTGGCCGTCAGCTGGGCCCCTGCTGATAGCGGGCCGTGACGTCACGCACTGCTGCTAACGAGCGAGAGACCGTTCTACGCGATCGACCTGATTGTCTGCTCAGATAGCTCACGGCGACTGAGTCTGCTGCAGCACCCGCCAAGTTTTCTCCTGTACTGAGCTTTGCCTGTCTCAGTGGTAGTTTCCGTTTACACGTCGGAGCCAGAACAGCGTGCGTTAATGCAGTTTGGCATCTGAAAAGTAAAAGTCACGTTCTGACGCAGTCCCCTGTTAAGTTTAACTGGCCATTAAAATTGCTACACCACGAACATGACGTGCTACAGACGCGAAATTTAACCGAAACGAAGGAAGAAGATGCTGTGATATGCAAGTGATTAGCTTTACAGAGCATACACACAAGGTTGGCGCCGGTGGCGACACCTACAACGTGCTGACATGAGGAGGGTTTCCAACCGCTTTCTCATACACAAACAGCAGTTGACCGGCGTTGCCTGGTGAAACGTTGTTGTGATGCCTCGTGTAAGGAGGAGAAATGCGTACCATCACGTTTCCGACTTTGATAAAGGTCGGATTGTAGCCTATCGCGACATTGCTGCTCGCGTTGGTCGAGATCCAATGACTGTTAGCAGAATATGGAATCGGTGGGTTCAGGAGGGTAATACGGAACGCCGTGCTGGATCCCAACGGCCTCGTATCACTAGCAGTGGAGATGACAGGCATCTTATCCGCATGGCTGTAACCGATCTTGCAGCCACGCCTCGATTCTTGAGTCAACAGACCCGGACATTTGCAAGACAACAACCATCCGCACGAACAGTTCGACGACGTTTGCAGCAGCATGGACTATCAGCTGGGAGACCATGGCTGCGGTTACCCTTGACGCTGCATCACAGACAGGAGCGCCTGCGATGGTGTACTCAACGACGAACCTGGGTGCACGAATGGCAAAACGGCATTTTTTGGATGTATGCAGGTTCTGTTTACAGCATCATGATGGTCGCATCCGTGTTTGGCGACATCGCGGTGAACGCACATTGGACGCGTGTATTCGTCATCGCCATACTGGCGTATCACCCGGTGTGGTGGTATTGGGTGCCATTGGTTACACGTCTCGATCACCTCTTGTTCGCATTGACGTCACTTTGAACAGTGGACGTTACATTTCAGATTTGTTACGACCCGTGGCTCTACCCTTCATTCGATCCCTGCGAACCCCTGCATTTCAGCAGGATAATGCACGACCGCATGTTGCAGTTCCTGTACGGGCCTTTCTGGATACAGACAACTTTCGACTGCTGCCCTGTCCAACACATTTTCCAGATCTTTCACCAATTGAAAACGTCTGGTCGATGGTGGCCGAGCAACTGGCTCATCACAATACGCCAGTCGCTACTCTTGATGAACTGTAGTATCGTGTTGAAGCTGCATGGGCAGCTGTACCTGTACACGCCATCCAAGCTCTGTTTGACTCAATGCCCAGGCGTATCAAGGCCGTTATTACGGCCACAGGTGGTTGTTCTGGGTACTGATTTCTCAGGATCTATGCACCCAAATTGCTTGAAAATGTAATCTCATGTCAGTTCTAGTATAATATATTTGTCCAATGAATACCCATTTATCATCTGCATTTCTTCTTGGTGTAGCAATTAAAAAGAACACCATAGCTATACATTTATAAACGAAAAAGAAAAGGAAAACTCAAACAGTACACATGTACAAAAACAAAACCACTACTTAACTTAATGGTGTACGCTCCACCTCACACCGGCCTATGTTCTACCCATTTCATTTTTTGATATACGTTGATCCATGGTTGGGAATATATGGGCTATTTAGCCCCGACCCATGTATAAACTTTCTCGTATTCGTATGCGCATGCGCATTCAAGGAACTTACCTTGTCTTGCGCATGTGCATAGGTAGCGGGTCGGGCTTGTAAGTGAGCGACCGTTTGTAGCTGCAGTTTATGGCGGGTCATGGCCCATCCAACATAGGCCGGTGTGATGTGGAGCGTACACTGTTAAGTAGTGGTTTTGACTTTGTACATATGTATTGTTTGAGTTTTCCTTTTCTTTTTCGTTTATAAATGTATAGCTGTGGTGTTCTTTTTAATCATTAACAAAAGTCTTCTTAGGCACTTGTGGGTTTTATCGTTGTTCTGAAGAAGGTGTAGTTACCCACGCCGAAACCTGGGTTAACACTTAACACTAGGTGCTTTTCTCGCAATCGAGGCGGGTTTTTAGTTTTTTAATATATTAACCAACGACTGCGGACGCGCTTCGATGTTGAATGTTCACATACTATTGTCTGTACGCCCTAGGTAGTGTAATGACGTCCGTTCAACTTAAAGACACGACCACTTGGTCACATGTTTTGATGCTCACAAAGTCACTCATCGAAACTTGGCAGGGTACTCCCGTTACAGTAGCATCGTAAAATTTGGCAAGAAGCATGGTTTCACGGCACAGATAATGGAAAACATCCGGAAATTGTTAATTTTGTAATTACATCACATGAAAAAAATACTACTTTTTTCTTTTCTTATTGGATGTCAAACTTGAAGGCAGTAGTTCTGCATTAATGCTGACTGGATCGCAAATGTATAAGTAAAAAATTAGGCAAGGAATGACATTTCTGATAATGTGGCGCCTTTATCCATCATCAGATATCCAGGAGCTACTGCTGCACATAGACATGTCTGCGAATGTTTGTCATACAAGTTGAAACGCCATATCTACGTACAGCAGTCACATTAGGTCCCGTCCATCGCTATGGAAATGTTCGGGACAGGTAGTTGCGAACGTGTAAAGTCCAGTGCAGTGGTGCACCATCCTGCTCGTGGACCACATTTTGCTCAAAGGCAAGAAGCAAATTGTCCAACGACGTCCAGAGAAACTGTTAGTCTTACTGTGTATTCGATGAAGGAAACGTTCTGACTACACTGTCTTGCATAAGACCACATCACACATTCACCTTAAAGTTATCTCTGACTTGATGGCGAGAACTGCGGAGGTTTTTCGTTCAGCAGATTCGAATATTCTGCCGATTAACATTCCCAGAAGCGAGGAAAATCGCTTCGTCAAACAAAACGCAGCTCCTTATGAACTGTAGAGCGAAGGATGTTTAGGTCTCGTGATGCTCGGCGAACTGACTTTGACGGGTTTATTTGGAAGGTCTCTCTGATCTCCTGTACCATTCCATCACATGTGCTTTTTTTGCCAGAAACTGACAGCATTTTTACTCTCACTGTGGCAAGCAACTTGTCATGCAAAGCCTTAATCGTCTTAATGTCTGGTGTCTTCCTTTGAAATTCACATGGAAAATTTCTTTGGACAGAAATCGATGATTTCCATTCTCCATACCATGCGCATTGAGCTCTCTCTTGGAATTTGAAATCAAGGAGGATTAATGTGGACACGCTGTATATCATGAGCATGATCGATTGGTACTTCTAGCTCTGATGTACATTTATAATGAAACTCTCGTCTTCATCGCAAAATATTTATTTTATATCTTCGTTAGGAATATATAATGATTTTGATACAAACTGGACGCGATACTATACAGAAGAGCGAAACAAACTAGTACACCTGCCTAATGCCATGCAGGGCCCCCCGCGACGACGCAGAAGTTCCGCAACACGACGTGGCATGGACTCGACTAATGTCTGAAGTAGTAGTGGGAGGAATTGGCACCATGAATCCTCCAGGAATGTCGGTAAATCTGTAAGAGTATGGGGGGGTTGGAGATCTCTTCTGAACAGCACGTTGCAAGGCATCCCACATAAGCTCAATAATGTTCGAATCTGAAAAGTTTGGTAGCCAGCGGAAATGGTAAAACTCAGAAGTGTGTACCTGGAGCCACTCTGTAGCACTACTGGACGTGTGGCATATCGCAATGGACATGTATGGATGCAGGTGATCAGACAGAATGCTTAAGTACACATCAATTGTGAGAGTCGTATCTAGAGCTATCAGGGGTCCCGTATTACTCGAACTGCACACGCCCAATACCATTAGAGAGGCTCCACCAGGTTGAACAGCAGGGTCCAAGGATTCGCCGGCCGCGGTGGTCTAGCGGTTCTAGGCGCTCAGTCCGGAGCCGCGCGACTGCTGCGGTCGCAGGTTCGAATCCTGCCTCGGGCATGGATGTGTGTGATGTCCTTAGGTTAGTTAGGTTTAAGTAGATCTAAGTTCTAGGGGACTGATGACCATATATGTTAAGTCCCATAGTGCTCAGAGCCATTTGAACCAAGGATTCATGAGGTTGTCTCCATACCTCGACACGTCGTCCATTCTGTCGATAGACTCTGAAACGAGACTCTTCCGACCAGGCAGCATGTTTTCCAGTCACCAATGACGGTGTTGACGGACCCAGGGGAAGCGTAAAGCTTTATCTCGTGCAGTCACCAAGGGTACACGAGTGGGCCCTCCGTTCGGAAAACCGATATCGATGATGTTTCATCGAATGCGTCGCACGTTGACACTTGTTGACGGCCCAGCAAGTGAAGTCGTCATTTTGCGGAAGGGTTGCCCTTCTGTTACGTTGAACGATAATCTTAAGTCGCGTTTGGTACCGTTCTTGCAGGACCTTTTCCGGCCACAGCGATGTCGGAGATTTGATGTTCCACCGGGTTCTTTATATACACGGTACACTCGTAAAATGGTCGCATGGCAAAAATCCCCACTTCATCGCTGCCTCGGAAGTGCTGTGGCCCGTCGCTCGTGCGCCGACTGTAACACTACGTTGAGACTCAATCAAATCTTGATAACGTGCCATTGTAGCAGCAGTAAGCGATCTAACAAGTGCACCAGACACTTGTTGACTTATATACGTGTTGCCGAGTGCAGCGCCGTATTCTGCCTGTTTACATGTTTCTATATTTGAGTACGCATGCCTATACCAGTTTTTTTTGCGTTTCAGTGTGTGTGTGTGTGTGTGTGTGTGTGTGTGTGTGTGTGTGTTAACAATATCGCTCCTGCGAAACGCAACTCGCCCTTTTTTCACATATCTTGCGAACCATGGATGAAGGGTATCAGACGCATGCCATATTCCTTGACTTCCGGAAAGCGTTTGACTCGGTGCCCAACTGCAAACTAAGGTACGAGCATATGGGATTGGTTCCCAAATAAGTGAGTGGCTCGAAGACTTCTTAAGTAATAGAACACAGCACGTTGTCCTCGATGGTGAGTGTTCATCGGAGGTGAGGGTATCATCTGGAGTGCCCCAGGGAAGTGTGGTACGTCCGCTGTTGTTTTCTATCTACATAAATGATCTTTTGGATATGGTGGATAGCAATGTGCGGCTGTTTGCTGATGTGCTGTGGTGTACGGGAAGGTGTCGTCGTTGAGTGAGTGTAGGAGGATACAAGATGACTTGGACTGGATTTATGATTGGTGTAAAGAATGGCAGCTAACTAAAGAATGGCAGAGAAATGTAAAGTAAAGCAGATGAATAGGAAAAAGAATCCTGTAATGTTTGAATACTCCATTAGTAGTGTAGCGCTTGACACAGTCACGTCGATTAAATATTTGGGTGTAACATTTCAGAGCGATATGAAGTGGGACCAGCATGTAATGGCAGTCGTGGGGAAGGCGGATAGTCGTCTTCGGTTCATTGGTAGAATTTTAGGAAGATGTGGTTCATCTGTAAAGGAGACCGCTTATAAAACACTAATACGACCTATTCTTGAGTACAGCTCGAGCGTTTGGAATCCCTATCAGGTCAGATTGAGGGAGAACATAGAAGCAATTCAGAGGTGGGCTGCTAGATTTGTTACTGGTAGGTTCGACCATCGCACGAGTGTTACGGAAATGCTTCAGGAACTCGGGTGGGAGTCTCTAGAGGAAAGGAGGCGTTCTTTTCGTGAATTGCTACTGGGGAAATTTAGAGAACCAGCATTTGAGGCTGACTGCAGTACAACTTTACTACCGCCAAGTTACATTTCGCGGAAAGACCACAAAGATAAGATAAGAGAGATTAGGGCTCGTAAGAGGCATATAGGCAGTCATTTTTCCCTCGTTCTGTTTGGGAGTGGAACAGGGAGAGAAGATGCTAGTTGTGGTACGAGGTACCCTCCACCACGCACCGTATGGTGGGTTGCGAAGTATGTATGTAGATGTAGATGTAGAATATTGTGATGCTTTGACAGTGGCGAAATATAAATCGCGTAAAGAAGAAGTAAAATTAATATTTTGGGGTAAAGACGAGGGTTTCATTATAAATGGAGAACATGACGGTCACTACAGTTTTTGTGCAATATGAAACCTGTAGTTGGTGCACATATTGTTTCAGTGTAGTACCAAAGGCTGAGTGACTAGTTTTGTTGCACCGCTGGTTGTTAGTAGTGCGTTTGCAGAAATTGCCTCAAAGTTACGGATGTTTTTATGTTCATGAAACAAAAGGGCAACAAAGAAGTGGAGATGTCCTAAAACTAGGAGGCTGAGTGAGGACGGGAGTAGCGTGTTGTCGGTGCGGTACGCACGGCCGCCGCCTCCCGCGTGTGTCGAGATCAGAGCCGGCGCAGGTCCGGGAGAAAGCTCGGCCGCGCCTCTTGCGTAACTGGCGTCCAGCCCGCCGCGGTAAACACGCTGCCACTGCTAGGGGACCGCTATAGGTCGCGAGACGCCAACCAGTCCACACCGGCGCTGACTGCGCGGCTGCCACGTAAAACTGCCACACGCACCACTGTACGGAGCACTGGACGTGTGGAAATCCAGCAGCACTTCACAGAGAGTAACTAATTGTCCGTCCGAAGCAGAATTATGGAAAGCTTCTTATACCACGGGATAGTCATAAAGTTCTAATTATCGCATCGAAGACGTTAAGTTACGTACTTCATCTATTTGCTTGTTTGGTAGACAGTGAAAGCCGTATGCGACGGTACCATCGTACGCTGCTAAGGAAGCCAACAGAAGTCAACTGGATTGCGCTGAGAATACAACCGTTCGCTTGACGAAAGATCCGAACCCAAAGACTGGAAAGTTGCACAGGCCACACAAGTATTCAAGAAAGGTAGTAGGAGTAATCCACTTAATTACAGGCCCATATAATTAACGTCGATGTACAGCAGGATTCAGGAACGTATATTGTGTTCGAATATCATGATTTACCTCCAGGAAAAGGTCTATTGACACACAGTCAGTGTGGGTTTAGAAAATATCGTTCCTGTGAAACACAACTAGCTCTTTATTCACATGAAGTGCTGAGTGCTATTGACAAGGGATTTCAGATCGATTCCGTATTCGTGGATTTCCGGAAGGCTTTTGACACTGTACCACAAAAGCGGCTCTTAGTGAAACTGCGTGCTTATGGAATATCGTCTAAGTTATGCGACTGCATTTGCGATTTCCTGTCAGGGAGTCCGTAGTAATTGACGGAAAGTCATCGAGTAAAACAGAAGTGACTTCTGGCGTTCCCCAAGTAGTGTTACATGTCCTTTGCTGTTCCTTATCTATATAAACGCTTTGGGAGACAATCTGAGCAGCCGTCTTCGGTTGTTTGCAGATGACACTGTCGTTTATCGACTAATAGTCCGCCCCAGTAGCTGAGTGGTCAGCGTGACGGATTGCCGTCCTCTGGGCCCGGGTTCGATTCCCGGCTGGGTCGGAGATTTTCTCCGCTCAGGGACTGGGTGTTGTGTTGTGTTCATCATCATTTCATCCCCATCCGGCGTGCAGGTCGCCCAATGTGGCGCCGAATGTAATAAGACCTGCGATATGGCGGCCGGACCTGCCCCGCGAGGGGCCTCCCGGCCAATGACGCCAAACGCTCATTTCATTTCCATCGACTAATAAAGTCATCAGAAGATCAAAACAAATTGCAAAAGATTTAGAAAATATATCTAAATTGTGCGAAAATTGGGAGTTGACCCTTAATAACGAAAAGTGTGAGGTCATCCACATGAGTGCTAAAAAGAATTCGTTAAACTTTGGTTACCCCACAAAACAGTGCAATCTAAAGGCCGTAAATTCAACTAAATACTTAGGAATTACAGTTACGAACAACTTAAATTGGAAGGAACACACAGAAAATGTTGTGGGGAAGGCTAACCAAAGACTGCTTTTTATTGGCAGGACACTTAGAAAATGTACCAGATCTACTACGCTTGTCTGTCCTCTTTTAGAATACTGCTGCGTGGTGTGGGATCCTTACCACATAGGACTGACGAAGTACATCGAAAAAGTTCAAAGAAGAGCAGCACGTTTCGTATTATCGCGAAATATGGGAGAGTGTGTCACTGACATGATACAGGATTTGAGCTGGATATCATTAAAAGAAAGTTATTTTTCGTTTCGATGGAATCTTCTCACGAAATTCCAATCATCAACTTTCTCCTTCGAATGAGAAAATATTTTGTTGACACCGACGTACATAGGACGGAACGAACACCACGATAAAACAAGGGAAATCAGAGCTCGTACGGAAAGATATAGGTGTTCAGTCTTTCCGTGCGCTATACGAGGCTGGAGTAATAGAGAATGGTGAAGGTGGTTCGATGAACCCTCTGCCAGATACTTAAATGGGATTTGCAGAGTATCCATGTAGATGTAGATAAATGGATTACCTGGCGAAATTCCGCTTTGTCAGTGCGCTGTGACGTTTTGTAGTGGCTCCTCTGCGGCCTGGAGACTTCAGTGTGTACCAGGACTGAAGGCATCAGACTGCAAACAAACAAGAATAATTGACCACGTAACTTGACACTCTCGCTCACCCACGCGTGGGTGTCGCGCTCGACTCGGAAGTAAGCTGGTTTGAATTCTGGCGCTGGATGAAATTTTAGCTGTCACTGTTTTGTCTGGTAACGGGAGGAGCAGTTGTGGGGGTGAAATTCATAATTGCTCGTCTTCCCACCAGAGTTCCGGTTTAAATTCCAAACCTCTCCGCAGCTTCTCACGGAGTGAGAAAACGTACACTGTTGGTGGGGATCCGCCCGTCGGATGGGGACATTAAGAGAATTAAGTTATGTGCTGACACTGGGTTTCACCCTTTCTCCTCCCTTCATCCACGACAACGCAAACGCAACCCTACACCGTTCAACCGCTCACCACAATCACCCGCACGGCATGGGTACACACTCGACATTTCATAACAGGCCTGTGGAAAGAAACTTCCTGACAGATTAAAACTGTGTGCCGGACCGAGATTCGAACTCGGGACCTTTGCCTTTCGCGGGCAAGTGCTCTACCAACTGAGCTACCCAAGCACGACTCACGCCCCGTCATCACAGCTTTACTTCTGCCAGTACCTCGTCTCCTACCTTCCAAACTTTACAGAAGCTCTCCTGCGAACCTTGCAGGACTAGCACTCCTGAAAGAAAGGATATTGCGGAGACATGGCTTAGCCACAGCCTGGGGAATGTTTCCAGAATGAGATTTTCACTCTGCAGCGGAGTGTGCTGTGGTTAAGCCATGTCTCCGCAATATCCTTTCTTTCAGGAGCGCTAGTTCTGCAAGGTTCGCAGGAGAACTTCTGTAAGGTTTGGAAGGTAGGAGACGAGGTAATGGCAGAAGTAAAGCTTTGAGGACGGGGCGTGAGTCGTGCTTGGGTAGCTCAGTTGGTAGAGCACTTGCCCGCGAAAGGCAAAGGTCCCGAGTTCGAATCTCGGTCCGGCACACGGTTTTAATCTGCCAGGAAGTTTAATTTCAGCACACACTCCGCTGCAGAGTGAAAATCTCATTCTGGCCAGGCCGGTGGAAGTTAGCGGCAAACCACGCCCTCGATGAGCTTCGTACAATGGCGATGCACGATTCTCGCATCTTCTCCCCTACGCTCATCTCGTGAGTATGGAAACGTTTTAGCTTGAATTAAAGCTTTGACTACCCTCGTAAATGAGACGAGGGAGAACAGTTACTCTGTTGTACTGTTCTGCTGTATGTGCACACGTAGTGAAGAAACAGACCGTTACTTTCATGTAGTATATTAACTTAGCGCTCACTGCTTCGCTCACGTAGACTACATAATCTGTATAATTTTTTTTTTTTCCTTTGATCAACTTTTTATGTTATTCGCGAATTGCAACACCACCTAAACATTTCACAGTTATTAAGGCCATGTGGGCATGGTCTTTTCCGCATGTACTTTTGACCAAAAAGCCATTCTGGTAGCTCGAATCAAGGCTTTTGTTAATCATGCCTTTTGCATTCTTGTCGTAATATATCCGTAGAAACTTCCGACCCCCAATTTCTTTATATCTAACCGAGAAGTGAAATACTAGATTTTATAGATTTGCTTTTAAAACTAATTTTTAATATATTGAAACATTTTATTAAAATTGTTGATACCTATTTCACCCCCCTAGGGGTTGAATTTCCAAAAACAGCGAAACACTTTTTTTTTTTTTTTTAATTAACCAAGAAGTCGAATACCAGCTTTCATAGACCTACCGATAAAATGCTGTAGTAGTTGTTTAATAATGATTTATTTCCAAAAAAACTTCCACCCATTTGTTTTACTCCCACAGTGGTTAAGTTTACAAGAAACACTGAAACCTGTGTTTTTTTCTCACAGAGAAACCAGATACCAATTTTCGTAGTTCTAGTTTGAGAATTGCTTTAACAGCGACATATTTTCAAAAAGCCTTTCATCTCCTATTTCACTCCTTTAGGGCTGGAATTTCGGTCAAACCCTTTTTAAACGATGGCTACAGTATACGATCCACTCCCTGTCCACTTCAAGTTTCTCTCCTTAGTGGTTTGGGCTGGGCGATGGTGAGTCTGTGAGTGAGTCAGTCAGGTGGGACAATGCCTTTTGTATATATAGAGATAATGTGCAAGTGTAAATCTCTGCAGGGCTGACTTTGCATTTACATTGTTAGTGTCTTATGGAGTAAGAGACAAAATAAAATACGTCAGCCTGGGAACTTCTGTAAAATCAACTGTTGGCAAACCGCAGAGATAATTGCATGTATTGATGCGATTGCTCGAATTAAATAATAGAGTCGCTACAGGAATAGACTCCATCCATAGTAGGCTATCTGTTACAAAAATAACGATGATTATGTTAAGCTGGTAAAGCTGTAGGTGAATTCAGTCAAACATCTAATTTGCACTAAATGATAACATAAATAGAGTGAAGATAAAGGTTTAACATCCGTAGACGATGAGGCGATCTGAGACGGAGCGCAAGCGGAATCGAGTAAGGAAATCGGGCTTGTCCTTAGCAGATGGCTCTGAGCACCACGGGACTTAACATCTTTGGTCATCAGTCCCCTAGAACTTAGAACTACTTAAACCTAACTAACCTAAGGACATCACACACATGCATGCCCGAGGCAGGATTCGAACCTGCGACCGTAGCGGTCGCGCGGTTCCGGACCGAGCGCCTAGAACCGCTAGACCACCGTGGCCGGCCTTACCAGATCAACCACTCTGATGTAGCTATTTAAGGAGACCTCGGTAAACATGGGTCTCAACCGCTGTCATTCCAAATGCAAGTCAAACCGGCAAAGTGCGTTCAAACGGGGTGTATTTACGGCTAAAATACTGCTGCCCTCAACATTGCTGCAGTATGGCTGCGATACACGGCAGTCTACATCTGCATCTACATGGATACTCAGCAAGTCACACTTGATGCCTCGCAGAGGGTTCATCGAACTACCTTCACAATAATTCTCTATTATTCCAATCTCGATCAGCGCGCGAAAAAAAAAAGAAAAGAAAAGAAAAAAAACGAACATCTTTATCTTTTCGTGCGAGCTGTGATTTCCCCTATTTTATTATGGTCGTCGTGTCTCCCCTGTGTAGGGTGGCGTCAACAAAATATTTTCGCATTCGGGAGAGAAACTTGGTGACAGAAATTTCTGAGAAGGTTCCGCCGCAACGAAAAACGCTTTTGTTTTAATTATGTCCACCACAAATCCTGTATAATTTCAGTGATATTCTCTCCCCTATTTCGCGATAATGCGAAACGTGCTGCCCTTCTTTGAACTTTCTCGATGTACTCTTTCAGTCGAATCTGGTAAGGATCCCACACCGCGCAGCGGTATTCTAAAAGAGGACGGACAAGCGTAGTACAGGCAGTCTCCTTAGTAGATCTGTTACGTGTTCTAAGTGTCCTGCCAATAAAACGCAGTTTTTGGTTCGCCTTCCCCCAACATTTTCTGTGCGCTCTTTCCAATTTAAGTTGTTCGTAATTGTAATTACCAAGTATTTAGTTGAATTTACGGCCCTTAGATTTGTCTGCTTTACCGTGTAATCGACGTTTAACGGATTCCTTTTAGCACTCATACGGATCAGCTCACACTTTTCGTTATTTAGGTTCAATCGCCGATTTTTGCACCATAGAGATATTTTTTCTAAATCTTTTGCAATTTATTTTGCTCTTCTGATGACTTTACTAGTCGATAAACGACGGCATCATTTGCAAACAACCAAAGACGGCTGCTCAGATTGTCTCTTAAATCGTTTATATAGATAAGGAACAACAAAGAGCCTATAACACTTCCTTGGGGGACGCCAGAAATCACATCTGTTTTACTCGATGACTTTCCCGTCAGTTGCTACGAATTGTGACCTCTCTGACAGGAAATCACGAATGCACTCACATAACTGAGACGGTATTCCATAAGCACGCAATTTCACTGCGAGCCGCTTGTGTAGTACAGTGTCAAAAGCTGTCGGGAAATCTCTAAATACGGAATCGATTTGAAATTCCTTGTCCATATGACTCAACATTTCGTGTGAGTAAAGAACTAGTTGTGTTTCACAAGAACGATGTTTGACTGTGTGTCAATAGACCGTTTTGTTCGAGGTAATTCATTGTGTTTGAACACAGTATGTATATTCGAGAATCGTGCTGCATTTCGACGTTAACGATATGGTCCTGTAATTTAGTGGATTACTCCTACTACCTTTCTTGAACATTGAAGCATGGTTGATGTTGCAGGTAGTTGCTGACCTTTTACCGCGATGTTTCCGTTGTTGTGCACCAAGAGGTGGAGAACACTTCGTACGGCCGGTTCAAGTCTGTCGCTGTCCCTGTCTGTGTGTGTTTTCCCCCTCTCTCTCTCTCGCGGGCAGCACTGCTGTGCCAAGTTACGTGGAACAACATTATTTCACTTCATTTCGAAAACACAGATTTGTTTGTTGCCTACAGGAGTGTAGTAATGGGCAAACGAGACAACCTTCACTTCTGTAAATGTGACACGCACGTCTGGTATGGCACACGGAAAACAATGTAATAAAGACCGAAAACTAAAAGAGAACGTTATCCTGCTTCCGTCTTTTGTAGATCTGCAGCAGTGAGCCATAATTTTGTTCTACATAGGTTCTTAAAACTTCTTAATGTTTTTTTGAAGCCTCGTATCGTGAGATTCCGTGTTCATGAGTAGGAACTTGCCAACTGGCCTTCTTGTTTACGGTCTTCGTGTACATTACTTTTCACGCCCCGTAACTCCGCTCGTAGATGTATAATTATAAGACTGTAACCGGTGAACATAAACATTGTATTTTTAATTGGAAACTAATTTAAGTAATTCATTGAGTTTTCTCACCAAAGCGGTGCAAACACCTGGAATGAAGAGACATTTCCCTACGTAAGAGTCGTGTTTTTTAAGTAAATACCGTTTTGAAATTAAAAAAAAGACGTGCTAAGATATATCAATAATTTTATTTTTACATGAAAGCCTGTACCTTAATCTACGCACTGACGCCATTACAGTCGGATTCTTCCCTGTTTACGTTGTGTAATGAGTGGTGTTTAAGATGCCTCCGATAATCGTGAGTTCCGCCGACTGTGAAGTACGGACTGTTGTAATATTTCTTAGTGCTAAAGGCCTAAAAGCGATCGATATTCATCGTGATATCTGTGCAGTTTACGGAGAAAACATTATGAGCGATGGAATTGTAAGAAACTGGGTGAGAGCATTTAAAGATGGCCGGACAAATGTGCATGATGAACAACAGAGTGGGCGTCCTTCGGTCGTTAACGAAAGTTTGGTGCAGGAAGTGGACAGTAAGGTTAGAGAAAACAGACGCTTCACGATTTGCTCCTTGCGGGATGACTTCCGTAATGTTTCTCGTAGTGTTTTGTATGGCATTGTGACCGAGCACTTGAATTAACGACAATTGTGCGCACGTTGGGTACCGAAAATGTTGACGGATGTGCACAAAACCAAACGCTTGGACAGTGCATTGACTTTCCTTGAGCGGTGCCACAACGACGGTGATGATTTCTTAAGCCAAATTGTTACGGGCGATGAAACATGGGTGGCCTACGTCACAACAAAATCAAAGCAACAGTCCATGGAAGTTGAGCAAGGGCATCGTTTTGCTGCAAGACAATGCCCGTCCGCATGTGGCGAATCAGACCAAAGATCTCATCACATCTTTTCGATAGGAAACTCTAGATCATCCTCCGTACAGCCCCTATCTTGCGCCCAGTGACTACCATCTGTTCCTGCACTTGAAGAAACACCAAGACGATAACGAAGTCAAAACGGTGGTGATGCAGTGGTTAACAAGTCAAGGCGGCAGACTTCTATGATACAACGTTATGACAAGTGCCTCAATATTGATGTAATTTATGTAGAAAAGTAGATTAAGGTACAGGCTTTCATGAAAAAATAAAATTATTGAGATATCTTAGCACGTCTGTTTTAGTTTGAAAACGGTTCTTACTTAAAAAAGACGCCTCGTATTATAGAGCTACAGCAAACGTCTGTACAAATCCAAAGAAGCGAGTGTTGGCTAGTCTGGTTCTAACTGGTGTACAATGTGGTAATGGTCTTTACAGATCTTGGACGGACGGCCGAAGTGGCCGTGCGGTTCTAGGCGCTGCAAAAAAATGGTTCAAATGGCTCTGAGCACTATGGGACTTAACATCGGAGGTCATTAGTCCCCTAGAACTTAGAACTACTTAAACCTAACTAACCTAAGAACGTCACACACATCCATGCCCGAGGCAGGATTCGAACCTGCGACCGTAGCGGTCGCGCGGCTCCAGACTGAAGCGCCTAGAACCGCTCGGCCACACCGGCCGGCTAGGCGCTGCAGTCTGGAACCGCGAGACCGCTACGGTCGCAGGTTCGAATCCTGCCTCGGGCATGGATGTGTGTGATGTCCTTCGATTAGTTAGGTTTAACTAGTTCTATGTTCTAGGGGACTAATGACGTCAGAAGTTGAGTCCCATAGTGTTCAGAGCCATTTGAACCATTTTTGATCTTGGACGAACTGCTTTAGGCCAGTATATTCAAAATTTCATTTCAACATTCAGTGTGTGGTATGCACCCAGCACCAGTTCACGAGTTCAAGTTTTGAAAGCAACTCACTTGACACAGAACACATCCGCTAACAGAGTCCGAGTTGTCTTTTGGATGCTAACGTTTGTCCTGTACACTGCTTCCTGACCGCGTACACCCTAGCACGACGATCCTGTTTCCCGAAAGCAGTGGAATTTTTCAACAACATAATACGCCGTGTCACAATGCCAGGAGTGTGTGACGGAGTGGTCTGAGTTAGACGGTTATGAGTTAAATTTGATGTGCTGTCCCGCAACTCGCCAGATCGATCGAACACATCTGCGATGTGAGTTAATGCGGCGCCAGCGTTCAGCGTCTCCCTCCCCGGAATTTACGGCAATCAGGTGGCATGTGTGTGGAGATGTGGTTCCAGCTCTCTCCAGCTACCTGCCAGAACCCACTGCTGCCATGCTTCGAAGCGTCGCTGCCGTTATGACTGCCGAAGATGGACATAGCGGCTGTTAGGTAGTTGGTCATAATGTCCTGGCTGATCAGTGTGTTGAATTAATGCAGAGTAATGAAATATTGGGAATACAGTTATCTAGGTAACAAATGTAAGAGGTTAACGTTGCAAGATCACAGATTCATGTAAGCACGAGAAAAGCCACTGCAGTTATGAAACGATGCTACATTAATGACCGGTTTAAGAGCCAGAATGTTGAGTGCAAGGACGTGAACGTGCACGCGTTGTGTTGTACAGGGGTCGGGTGTCAGCTTGTGCAGTGGAGTTCTACACCTGTCACTCTTGGCCAACACAGGGACGGTTAATGCTGCTTGTGAATGTCGCTGGGGTCGTCGTCCGATGCTGCCCCACGTGTGCTCGAGTGCAGACAGAGGCGGCATGTCGACGCTCTGTATGGGCACGTGGGCAGCGGTATGCGTGGCCGAGCGTTATCCTGTGGGAAAATACTCCCTGTGATATTGTTCATCAATGGCAGCAGCACAAAAGGGCGAATCGCCAGTTTGATATACAAAATTGCAGTCAGTGTGTGTCAGGTAGCCACGAGAGCGCTCCCGTCGTCATGCTAAATCGCGCCCGAGACCATAAGTCCACTTACACGTGGTGTGTAGCCATGTATGGAAGTGAAACGTGGACGATAAACAGTTTAGACAAGAAGAGAATAGAAGCTTTCGAAATGTGGTGCTACAGAAGAATGCTGAAGATTAGATGGGTAGATCACATAACTAATGAGAAGGTATTGAATAGGATTGGGGAGAAGAGGAGCTTGTGGCAGAACTTGACTAGAAGAACGGATCGGTTGGTAGGACATGTTGAGGTATCAAGGGATCACCAATTTAGTACACGTGCCCATCTACATCTACATACATACTCCGCAATCCACCATACGGTGCGTGGCGGAGGGTACCTCGTACCACAACTAGCATCTTCTCTCCCTGTTCCACTCCCAAACAGAACGAGGGAAAAATGACTGCCTATATGCCTCCGTACGAGCCCAAATCTCTCTTACCTTATCTTTGTGGTCTTTCCGCGAAATGTAAGTTGGCGGCAGTAACGTTGTAGTGCAGTCAGCCTCAAATGCTGGTTCTCTAAATTTCCTCTGTAGCGATTCACGAAAAGAACGCCTCCTTTCCTCTAGAGACTTCACTCGAGTTCCTGGAGCATTTCCGCAACACTCGCGTGATGATCAAACCTACCAGTAACAAATCTAGCAGCCCGCCTCTGAATTGCTTCTATGTCTTCCCTCAATGCGACCTGATAGGGATCCCAAACGCTCGAGCAGTTGTCAAGAATAGGTCGCACCAGCGTTCTACAAGCGGTCTCCTTTACAGATGAACCAGATATTCCCGAAATTCTACCAATGAACCGAAGACGACTGCCATTACATGCGTGTCCCACTTCATATCGCTCTGCAATGTTACGCCCAAATATTTAATCGACGTGACTGTGTCAAGCGCTACACTACTAATGGAGTATTCAAACATTAAAGGATTCTTTTTCCTATTCATCTGCATTAATTTACATTTATCTATATTGAGAGTTAGCTGCCATTCTTTACACCAGTCACGAATCCTGTCCAAGCCATCTTGTATCCTCCTACAGTCACTCAACGACGACACCCTCCCGTATACCACAGCATCATCACCAAAAAGCCGCACATTGCTATTCACCCTATCCAAAAGATCATTTATGTAGATAGAAAACCACAGCGGACCTACCACATTTCCCTGGGGCACTCCAGATGATACCCTCACCTCCGATGAACACGCACTATCGAGGATAACGTACTGGGTTCTATTACTTAAGAAGTCTTCGAGCCACTCACATGCTCGGGAACCAATCCCATATGCTCGTACCTCAGTTAGGAGTCTGCAGTGGGGCACCGAGTCAAACGCTTTCCGGAATTCAAGGAATATGGCATCACGCAGAAAGGTTGGGCGCAGCCCTCAGTTGGCCTCGTGCTAACCAACACCTGACCCACGGGCTTCGAGGCAGAACCGGCTTTCATCAGAAAACACAACAGACCTCCGCCCTGCCGTCCAGTGAGCAGTCCTTTTGACGCCACTGAACTCGCTAACGGTGGTTGTTCGGGGTCAGTGGAATGCACGCTACACAGTGTCTCTTTCGGAACTATCCTTGAAGTGTGGTGCCAACTGGTGCTAAAATTGCTGCTGCAGATGCAGTACGGGCCGGCCGTTGTGGCCGAGCGGTTCTAGGCGCTTCAGTCTGGCACCGCGTGACCGCTACGGTCGCAGGTTCGAATCATGCCTCGGGCATGGATGTGTGTGATGTCCTTAGGTTAATTAGGTTTAAGTAGTTCTAAGTTCTAGGGGACTGATGGCATCAGAAGTTAAGTCCCATAGTGCTCAGAGCCATTTGAACCATCTGATGCAGTACGATGCCCCAGAGCCGTACGCCGAAGGTGATGGTCTTCCCCCTCGCTTTTGCCTCGTGGCTGTCCGCAGCCCGGTCTTCTTGCGACCGTACATCCTCGGGATCACCGCTGCCAGCAACAATGTACGGTGCTTCCCTCCTCCCAAGAGTTTCTGTTGTTGTTGTGGTCTTCAGTCCTGAGGCTGGTTTGATGCAGCTCTCCATGCTACTCTATCCTGTGCAAGCTTCTTCATCTCCCAGTACCTACTGCAACCTACATCTTTCTGAATCTGCTTAGTGTATTGATCTCTTGGTCTCCCTCTACGATTTTTACCCTTCACGCTGCCCTCCAATGCTAAATTTGTGATCCCTTGATGCCTCAGGACATGTCCTACCAACCGACCCCTTCTTCTAGTCAAGTTGTGCCACAAACTCCTCTTCTCCCCAATCCAATTCAATACCTCCTCATTAGTTATGTGATCTACCCATCTAATCTTCAGCATTGTTCTGTAGCACCACATTTCGAAAGCTTCTATTCTCTTCTTGTCTAAACTATTTATCGTCCATGTTTCACTTTCATACATGGCTACAGTCGATACAAATACTTTCAGAAACGACTTCCTGACACTTAAATCTATACTCGATATTAACAAATTTCTCTTCTTCAGAAACGCTTTCCTTGCCATTGCCAGTCTACATTTTATATCCTCTCAACTTCGACCATCATCAGTTATTTTGCTCCCCAAATAGCAAAACTCTGTCTGTGACAGAATTACAATGTCGTCGGCGAACCTCAAAGTTTTTATTTCTTCTCCATGGATTTTAATACCTACTCCGAATTTTTCTTTTGTTTTCTTCACTGCTTGCTCAATATCAGTCCTTTCTACGGTATCGCAGAAGAAACATCCAGCTTCTCGTAGCCCTATTACACAACCTTGTTAAAACACAATGAGGTGTTGATAATGGCGTCTTCGTCGCCTTGAAAGCCTTCTTGACTAAAATTAACTCACCACGTCCAATTTCGGATGTAGCTAACGCGCCCGACCGGTACAACGGATGTTTAAAGGAAATCTGATGGCATCCTCTCATGCGACTGGCGCGAAATTTTGAACAGATATCATCTTTCAGATGTAGGAACACGGCGACCACATTCCGTTTATGTCTCACAATCCTTCTTGGTGTTGCTATTTTTTTTTTTTTTTCGTCGGTGTCTAAATTTGCAAACACATGAAACAATATCAAGGACGAATTACATAGCGTATTTTTGCTTTATCCCTTGTACCCTGTTTCCTTGGCACGTCCCAGATAACATCGAAAATTAATATTTCTCGTCAAATATATACACACACACACTCTATATGTAAAATAAGGTGCGTGTAAAAATGTATACACACTTTGAACTGTCATAGACAATTTATTTCCCGTTCTACAAGGTTAAATATCTGTGAGAAAGAAATCTTATGTTTCTTCAACAAGTGACAGCAGTGGCAAGGAAGTGACTGCAACATGGCGGACGTGCGTTTGAGCATTAAAGCGCGGGAGCAGATAATTAAGTGGTACTGGAAGTTTGAGAATGTAACTGCGCTTCGAAGACAGTGGTGAAGTGCGTATGGTACAGAACCACCTTCAAGGTTAACAATTACACGTCTAAGATACAAATTCGAAATTCGTGGAACAGTGTGTGATGTGCATAAAGGTCGATCAGGGCGACCTCGTACAGCTACAAGTGATGATTCCACAACTGCGGTCTCGGAACTGTTTCAGCGTTCGCCTCAAAAATATTCAAGGCAAGCGGCACGTGAGAGTAATGCAAGTGCTAGTAGTGTGCTACGCATGTTTCGTGTGTACATTCCAAGGCTGGTGCAACAGCTAAGTGACGACGATCCAGATCGAAGGTTAAAATTTTGTGAATGGGTTCAGGAGACGGTGAGACGTGAACCGGGATTTATGGATACCATAATTTGGTCGAATGAAGCCTAATTCCAACTCAATGGAACTGTCAATAGGCACAATTGTGTGTACTGGGCTGAAGATAATCCTCACATTACAGTTGAAAAGGCTGTGAATTTGCCTGGTGTAAATGTGTGGTGTGGTTTGTCTGCAAGGGGACTCATTGGGCCTTCCCGCTTTGAAGGTACTGTTACTGGAGAAACGTAACTAACAATGCTTGCTGACTCCATATTCCCTGCCATTCGTGCATTATACGGTAATGATAAGTTTTATTTCCAACAAGATGGCGCCCCGCCGCACTATCATAGGGACGTACGAGCATAGCTGGATCACAATGTGCCAGGTCAGTGGATAGGACGCAGGGACCAAACGAGTTTCCTGCAGGCTCTCCAGACCTCAAGCCGCTGGATTTCTTCTTATGGGGCACAGTAAAAGATGAGGTGAACAAACGTAAACCACGTGACCTGGACACACTTTAGAATGAGATTCAGGCGGTGTGCGCAGAAATCTCATTGGACACTTTGGTACGATGTACGGACTCAGTGGTGACTCGTACTCGGAAATGTATTGATGCTGAAAGCCACCAGTTTGAACATTAATCACATTTGCAAAGTACATTTATTTTTCCAATAAACTTTCCATTTCCAGAAATTTAACATTGTAGAACGGTCATAAATTTTCTATGATGCTTCAAAGTGTGTGTACATTTTTTTTGACGCACTATATATATATAATTTTTTTCGCTGTTGAAATGAATTTCGTTAAGACATGTTTATCTGTTTATGTTCTTACTTACACGCAGTGCAAGCTTTTTCTCTATAAAAGTTATAAACCGTTTTGCTTTGAAATATTTCGTCTTTCTTGTGGAGGAACAATAGTAGGTAAATGTACTAGGACCTTTGTAACTTTTCAAGCGTCACGAACACAAAGCAAACATCTCAGTATAAATTAAGAGGACACCAAAGCAGATTATCCGTTTCTATGAATGGGCTAACTTCCGAGAGCCCCTTGTTTCTGCGTAGGTGCAGTGCGCAGTGTACTTGGAGATTTATAGCTCCACCACGGTACAATCTACAGGTCACTGACGTAATCGCACACACGCGACGCGGTTGGTGCTGACTTACACACATGTACGAAAGGCGCACGCACTTCTAGCACTCGACGTTACGTCTACATCTACGTGATTACTCTGCTATTCACAATAAAGTGCCTGGCAGAGGGTTCAATGAACCACCTTCAATCTCTCTCTCTCTCTCTCTCTCTCTCTCTCTCTCTCTCTCTCTCTACCGTCCCATTCTCGAACGGCACGCGGGAGAAACGAGCCGTTCAGTAATTAAAACTTCCGGGCTAAGAGGCCGTGGTCCAATAGTAGAAATACTTCTCCCTGACGTTGCGTTGCCAGCTGCGGGCAACATCATCTGAGGTGAGTCTACTCACCTCAGATGATGTTGCCCGCAGCTGGCAACGAAACGTCAGGGAGAAGTATTTCTACTATTGGACCACGGCCTCTTAGCCCGGAAGTTTTAATTACTGAAGACGCCGGCCGTGAAAGCCTACACGCTATGATTAAACGAGCCGTTATTTCTCCTATTTTATCGTGACGATAATTTCTCCCTATGTAGGTGGGTGCCAACAGAATGTTTTCGCAATCGGAGGAGAAAACTGGTGATTGAAGTTTCACGATAAGATCCCGTCGCAACGAAAAACGCCTTTGTTTTAATGATTGCCACTCCAATTCACGTTTCGTGTCTGTGACACTATCTCCCCTATTTCGCGATAAAACAAAACGAGCTCCCCTTCCTTGTACTCTTTCGATGTCATCCGTCAGTCCCTCCTTATGCGGATCCCACACCGCGCAGCAATACTCCAGAATAGGGCGGACAAGCGTAGTGTAAGCAGTCACTTTAGTGGACCTGTTGCACCTTCTAAGTGTTCTGCGAATGAATCGCAGTCTTTGGTTTGCTCTACCCACAATATTATCTATGTCATCGTTTCAATTTAGGTTATT
Organism: Schistocerca americana; assembly: GCF_021461395.2. Classification (NCBI taxonomy): domain Eukaryota; kingdom Metazoa; phylum Arthropoda; class Insecta; order Orthoptera; family Acrididae; genus Schistocerca; species Schistocerca americana. The sequence goes on along the minus strand of NC_060127.1, from coordinate 165,956,104 downwards.
TGTAATTGTAATGCCTAAGCATTTAGTTGAATTTAAAGCCCTCAGATTTGTGTGACTTATCGCGTAATCGAAATTTAGCTGATTTCTTTTAGTACTCATGCGAATATCTTCACACTTTTCTTTATTCAGGATCAATTGCCACTTTTCGCACCATACAGATTTCATATCTAAATCATTTTGTAATTCGTTTTGGTCATCTGATAACTTTACAAGACGGTAAATGACAGCACCATCTGCAAACAATCTAAGACGGCTATTCAGATTGTCTCCTACGTCGTTAATATAGATCAGCAACAACAGAGGGCCTATGATACTTCCTTGGTGAACTCGAGATATTACTTCTGTTTTACTCAATGACTTTCCGTCTATTATTACGAACTGTGACCTTTCTGACAGGAATCCAGCCGCACAACTCCGTAGGCACGCAGTTTGGCTAGAACACGCTTGTGAGGAACGGCGTCGAAAGCCTTCTGGAAATCTAAAAATATGGAATCAGTTTTACATCCCCTGTCAATAGCTCGTATTACTTCATGAGTATAAAGAGCTAGTTGTGTTCGACAAGAACGATATTTTCTGAAACCTTGCTGACTGTGTGTCAATAAATAGTTTTCTTCGAGGTACTTAATAACGTTCGAATACAGTATATGTTCGAAAACCCTACTGCAAATCGACGTTAGTGATATATTTTGACAGAGTCGCTTTCGGGAAACGGACTTAAGATAAAGAAGTTTGTCAACAAGAGAAAAAACGTAAGGTCGATCCAAAATGTACAAATGGATGAGGAATAAATGGAATACGAGAGACAGGGAGAATTTCAGATATAAATTTAGGCTGTTGGAGATTTCCTGGGCAGAATTAGACACAGGATAACAACACGATCTACAGAAGAGATGTGAGCGCCTGTAGTACATCGCCACGACCAGAAGTAACGAACTGATCCCAATAAATTGTGTTGATATACGACTAATTGTCGAAGGAGACGAAATAGAGAAATACGCTGTCGGTTATCACTGTTCCACGCAAAACGGCCTGTTTTCCTCAGCTGCAAAGTATTTCCGCTCGATGGTCGACCATACCTGTCCGAAAGGTTCATTGTGCATTTTGTAGTCCGGACAGGTGCGTGAAACTGGGTTCGCCGTTTTGCTTTCCTCTGCGACCGCCTTAGCCTGTGATGGCGGTCGCGCGGCTTCCGCCTTGCCTGAATTTCACTTTGGGGTTCCGGAAGATACCGGAGGGCCCCTAGACCGTGAGGCCGAGGCACCTGCTGGAGCAACCCAGGTGTTCACCTCGGTAATTCGTGGCGAATCGTGAGGATAGCATGACGGGATTGTAGCTATTTGAACAAAATTATTACAAATAGTGATAGTGTCACTTCGGGCGCGTGCGATAGCGAGGAATGTTTCTCCATTGTCATGACAAATAAGATGCACCGGCGTAATAAGCTCGATGTTTGGTGTATGGATTTTAACCGCTTCAGACCTGAATTTCTTCTGGAGGAAAGATAATTTTGCTTCATGTGGTAATGCTCTTAGGTGACTTTTTAATGATTTTAGATGGAATATTTATAAGGATACAGAGGCTTATCTCACTAGGAGGATGATAGATACTGCCTACAGGAAAATTAAAGAGACCTTTGGAGAAAAGAGAACCATTTGTATGAATATCAAGAGCTCAGATGGAAACAGAGTTCTAAGAAAAGAAGGGAAAGCAGAAAGTTGGTTGAGTATATAGAGGGTCTATACAAGGGCGATGTACTTGAGGACAATATTTTGGAAATGGAAGAGGATGTAGATGAAGATGAAGAGGGAGATATGATACTGCGTGAAAAGTTTCACAGAGCACTGAAAGCATTGAGTCGAAACAAGGCCCTGGGAGAAGACAACATTCCATTAGAGCTATTGACAGCCTTAGGAGAGCCAGTCCTGACAAAACTCTATCATCTGGTGAGCAAGATGTATGAGACAGGCGAAATACCCTCAGACATCAAGATGAATATAATAATTCCAATCCCAAAGAAAGCAGGTGTTGACAGATGCGAAAAATACCAAACTATCAGTTTAATAAGTCACGGTTGCAAAATTCTAATGCGAATTCTTTACAGATGACTGGAAAAACTGGTAGAAGTCGACCTTGGGGAAGATCAATTTGGATTCCGTAGAAATGTTGGGACACGTTAGGCAATACTGACCCTACGACTTATCTTAGAAAATAGATTAAGGAAAGGTAAACCTACGTTTCTAGCATTTGTAAACTTAGAGAAAGCTTTTGACAATGTTGACTGGAATACTCTCTTTCAAATTCTGAAGGTGGCAGGGGTAAAATACAGGGAGCGAAAGGCTACTTACAATTTGTACAGTAACCAGATGGCAGTTATAAGAGTCGAGGGGCATGAAAGAGTAGCAGTCGTTGGGAAGGGAGTGAGACAGGGTTGTAGCCTCTCCCCGATGTTATTCAATCTGTATATTGTGCAAGCAGTAAAGGAAACAAAAGAAAAATTCGGAGTAGGTATTCAAATGGTTCAAATGGCTCTGAGCACTATGGGACTTAATATCTGCGGTCATCAGTCCCCTAGAACTTAGAGCTACTTAAACCTAACTAATCTAAGGACATCACACACATCCATGCCCGAGGCAGGATTCGAACCTGCGACCGTAGCAGTCGCGCGGAGTAGGTATTAAAATCCAGGTAGAAGAAATAAAAACTTTGAGGTTCACCGATGACATTGTAATTCTGTCAGAGACAGCAAAGGACTTGGAAGAGCAGTTGAACGGAATGGACAGTGTCTTGAAAGGAGGGTATAAGATTAAAATCAACAAAAACAAAACGAGGATAATGGAATGTAATCGAGTTAACTTGGGTGATGCTGAGGGAATTAGATTAGGAAATGAGACACTTGAAGTAGTAAAGGAGTTTTGCTATTTGGGGAGCAAAGTAACTGATGGTCGAAGTAGAGAGGATATAAAATGTAGACTGGCACTGGCAAGGAAAGCATTTCTGAAGAAGAGAAATTTGTTAACATCGAGTATAGATATAAGAGTCAGGAAGTCATATCTGAAAGTATTTGTATGGAGTGTAGCCATGTATGGAAGTGAAACATGGATGATAAATTGTTTAGACAATAAGAGAATAGAAGCTTTCGAAATGTGGTGCTACAGAAGAATGCTGAAGATTAGATTGGTAGATCACATAACTAAAGATGAAGTATTGAATAGAATTGAGGAGAAGAGGAGTTTGCAGTAAGTACTGGGAGATGAAGAAGCTTGCACAGGATAGAGTAGCATGGAGAGCTGCATCAAACCAGTCTCAGGACTGAAGACCACAACAACAACAACAACATTTATACAAAAAGATGTGCCAGTTTCCAAAACATACTTCGTACACTTGGATTCATTTTATGGACTAAAATAAGTAACTACGAAATATTCTGTACTGTAGTAAATAGCAAAATGATAATGCAATAATTACCGTGCAAAAAAAAAAACGATAATAATATTCAATACACATCCGTGTATTCTGGTGCTCACGAGCTGCTCCGTAGTGCTACTTTGACTTGCTGATATTTTCATAGTGATGCCCAACAGCTGGGAGAACTTGCGCTTGATGAGAAGACTGAACATTCACGAATGAAAAAAAAAACACACTTCTATTGCAGCTAAGACACAGTAAAAGTTAATGTACGCAATTGTACCTAGAGGATCTGAAAGGGCTAAGTACCTACACATCAGAATTATATTTTCGTACGTTTTCACTATTAATGTGAAGTCTGTTACCAGCAACTGACTCCGAATAAAGTTTATCTCTGGCACTCAGTCTTAATCGCACAAAAGAAATGCCTCTCATTGATTGCATTATAATTGTGCAGTACTGAGATGGGGTATTTTTTTATCAGCTTCTTTCTTTCAAACCGATAAGTCTGTTCGTCTCGATTATCAAGCATAATACGACATTGTACGACACACAGTTAAAGAGATATGACGTCATAAACACTGATATGCGTGAATAAATTCTGCATCTTGCATGAAGTTTTAATACATTTATTCCGTACTGCTAAGACGCTCCTACATTAGCGTCAGCTGACACCTAGTAGCACTTTTGACAGCTTTCCGTGCGGTTCTAGGCGCTTCAGTCTGGCACCGCGTGACCGGTACGGTCGCAGGTTCGAATCCTGCCTCGGGCATGGATGTGTGTGATGTCCTTATGTTAGTTAGGTTTAATTAGTTCTAAGTTCTAGGCGACTGATGACCTCAGAAGTTAAGTCGCATAGTGCTCAGAGCCATTTGAACCATTTGTGTGTGTGTGTGTGTGTGTGTGTGTGTGTGTGTGTGTGTGTTTTGGCTTCATCACTTCATCACCATGAACGCACAAATCGCCGAAGTGGAGGCAAATAAAAAGACTTGCACTGTGGCCGAACTACCCAGAAGGGTACTTGCAGCCACAAATGCGATGCACATATTTCATGTACAGTGAAACCATTTGAGCGACCGTTGAGTTTTGACGCGCGAACGCATCGGCATGTCTCACATTTAACTCAAAATTACCTCGTGTTAGGCATCTCCGACAGAGTTCCATTTTGGAGTACGTGAAAATATTTCCCTCGCAATCTGCGTCCACCAAAATGCGATGGCAAAAAAGTTTACCCATGCCGAAAATAGGTGACGTCGCCAGGAACCGAAGTTCGATGTTTGTACATTGAATAGCTTGTGAGTTACAGCGAGTTGAATAAAAAATTGTAAATGTCGTGTGACTAGGGCCTCCTGTCGGGTAGACCGTTCGCCGGGTGTAAATCTTTCGGTTTGGCGCCACTTCTGCGACTTGCACGTCGGTGGGGAGGAAATGATGATGATTAGGACAACACAACACCCAGTAACTGAGCGGAGAAAATCTGTGACCCAGCTGGGAATCGAACCCGGGCCCTCAGGGTTGACACTCTGTCGGGGTGACCACTCAGCTACCGGGGGGCGGACAGCGAGTTGAATGAAATGTGTGAGTTTACGTGTGTGTGATAGCTCTGCTCCTTGCCTCTACGTGTTCCTGGCCGAATGTCAATCCTGACGTAACTCTGAACCGACTTATAGAGAGCGGAGAAGGAAATCTGCCGTGCCTTTTTCAAACGAGGCCTCACAGCATTTACATTCAACAATTTAGGAGAAATCGTGCAAAACCTGTATTTGACCAGGCGTACGAAGATTTGAACTGCCCCCTCTCGAATGCGAGAATTTGTTTCACACGACTCAGTCACCTTTTCCGCACATGGCTACCATGTTATCGTCTGAAGAATATTCGTCAAAATATTTTTAAACGCTAAAATTCTGCGTGAGATCGAAAATCAACTAGCAAACCAAAATTCTTCCCTCGAAATTAAACTCTTGATTACTAGCATTTGGTGGGACGTATATTGTGTGTAGGTTTAATGTTTCATTTCGGGTGAAATTATTGGTTGTCTCATAGCTAAATTCATAATATTTTCGGACAGGTGAGGAGAAGAATTCATTGCCCTATAGCACAACGCATGAAAGGAAATTAGTCGCCCGCTACTATCGGACGCGACACGTACGAAGGCAAAAATGCATATTTCACCATATGAAGGTGCGGACCGTCAGTAGGAGGCAAAGCTGTCTCCAAGTTGAACCCCACAGTGGTTCAGAGGGCCAGTTGCTGCTGCAGGTGCCGAACGAAGAGGCCGGTGGTTAGCACACTGTGAAATGGCCGGCCTAGATGTGGTATTCAGGTGGTTTTCCACATCCCTCTCGGTAAATACCGGGTTGGTACCCACTTTCGGCCTTAGATACACGCTACACGACCACTCAAAAAAACATTACAAAACTTCAAGATGAGATCCACAGTATGGAAAAGCAGAAGCGGTACACAGATTCCTTCCGGTGATGGGAAGTTGCCGCTTCGGGGAAGGCATCCAGCTACCAGATGACAGTAACAGTGCCAACGCCGGTGCAACAATGGCGACCCCGTAGACAATCGGCGAAAAAGGCAACAGGTAAAGAAAAATACTTGTTGAGGTACTATTATAAATCCCAGAGTGTGATCTTAGCTTATATAGGGCGGTCAGAAAGAGTCGGAAAGGCTTACTGTAATGTTGCAGTGGAGGTTGTGCTGGGAAGTAGTTATAAAGAACAAAAGCTATTCGATACATTGCGCCGTTTTCGAGTTACTTAGCATTAAAGTTAGACTATCACGTCGGTGCGTGCGCAAATTCAAGCACTTACGGGCTAAAATGCGATAATGCATAATGAGTTTGTGAGTTGCCACTTTTTTAAATCCTCGTTGCCAGTTAAAATGTCTTTTTCGGAAATTATTTTTTCTTAACAATTATTTCTCAGGAGTACCTACCCTACAGTATCCTTATAAGCTCTACAAACTTTCTCTGCTCGCCCCTTATAACACGTTTGACATTGTAAAACGAGCGTTTGAGGTTGCATCGTGTTGAGGGGACCATAGCAACTTCTAACCAATTTGATTCTTATTGACAAGATGTGCAGGGCACGACAAGGGCCTCGACGTATGAAAACAGGAAGACGCAATTCTCAATCGTTACGAGAAAATCTAATCTAAAAATTTTCCGCGTGCTTATATGTTTTTATGGTCACTAGCTTTCAGTGAGGCCGCAGAAGTGAGAGCAAGCGCCTATAGATTGAAAAGCGTAGGGTTGTTTGATAGAATCTCGCTGCCGGCACTTTTTTTTAATTTCCACGTAATTCTAACAGCAGATTTATTACGACTATGCAAATTGTTGGTATTTAACAAGTCATTTATTACTTTCATAATGTTTGTTCTGAAAAAAACGAGAGTGAAGTTATCGTAAGGAGATTAGAAATAAAGAAAGGATACACAAAAACTTTCAATCAAATCAGTACGCTATATCGTTTTATTTACATTATTGTATCTACATTTGTGACAAGTATAACGTATAATCTATGGAGCACTGTACGAATGAGGAAGATACTGATCATAGAAACATTGAGAACAATAATTGTTGGCCAGCCGGTGTGGCCGAGCGGTTCTAGGCGCTACAGTCTGGACCTGCGCTGCCGCTACGGTCGCAGGTTCGAATGCTGCCTCGGGCATGGATGTGTGTGATGTCCTTAGGTTAGTTAGGTTTAACTAGTTATAAGTTCTAGGGGACTGATGACCACAGAAGTTAAGTTGTATAGTGATCAGAGCCATTTGAACCATTTTGAATACTAGTGATGAGCGCCAAATTTTTGCGTGGGTATTATTTCCGCAGTGTGTCCATTTCAAAGCAAACTTGGCTTACATTCATGAACGGTTCTCGGCCATCGCACAGTTTTACGTCCTACCACGCATAAATGTTTTTAGAATTACGTGGGAAAAAAAAGTAGCGGCAGGAAGACTCGATCGATAGATCTCGCGCTTATGATGCTACGCGCTTACTTGCTCGGCAGTGGTATCCTGGAACATTGGCGAGCATACAAAATGTATAAGCATGTCAGGAATTTTCAAACTCATATTTTCTCGAAAACTGTTGAGAATTGAGTCTTCCTGTTTGCATACGGTAAAATCCTAGTGGTGCCTTACACACCTTGTCAGTACGAGTCAAATCAGTGAGGGGAATTTCCTATGGTCACATTGTGGAGGGGCCCTGACACTTTCAATAATATTGTCAAACTGTCAATAAATTGATCGTTGTGAGAGCGCTTATTGTCAGTCCTAGAAATAATGATTAGCAATATCGATCGATCTCAAAATATTCCCAATATAGTCAATACACATTGAACGTATGAGGTCAGATAGACAATATTTCCATTCAGATGTTGCCAGAGCTTCACGAACCAGCTACGTGGCGTTAGTATGCAGTGTTTATTTTTTCAATTCGCCGTGGTGTATATTATCATAACTTTGATTCAATTTTAAGGAGTCTTTTATCACGAAAGAATTTTAATAGACCTATACACGGGTAATCATTGTATGTGCCACTTTAGGATGGTTAACGGAGGATTCTCTATGGCATTCCTTACTTCATTAATGTGAAAATATAGTGTACGCTGTTTTGTTACAAAGCAATTTTGAAAAACTCCCCCATTTGGATAAATACGTCCTATATCTGCAATGACAAGTAAGAGGTCTGCGAAATGCATGTCAGTTTCACCATATTATCACAAAGCGTAAAGCGTTTGACGTTAATTTCCTGTAGCGGTCCTTGCCAGGCAGCTATAATTGCTTCATAGGTTTTCATAGAATTTTACTAATTGTGCTTGCTGATAGCAAAGAAAGAAACTATGAAGATTATAATGACCCATCTGTTGCCAGACATCTCAACGTTCCTCCTAACCTCTTGTCGAATGCGATTGCCTCTCTCATTAACGTATTTTGCTTCTCTGTTTTATCTCGTATCAACACTAATAACTGTCATACGATGCAGAACTCATCGGAAAATAATACATAAAACCTTTTGGGTCTGTGATTCTGATTTCAGCCGGTTTTCCTTTTAGCTTCACTCTCCAAAAAGCCTGGAAAATATAAATGTTTCGTTTTAAATACTACACAAGAGCAAGAGATGTATTCCGCAGCGGCAATCTCGCGGAAATTCCTCGTCATCTGCTCCACCTGAAATCTTTAAAACCCTTACTCGCTACGCAGACCGTTCGGCACAGCAGTGTGCCATGTTGTTTGATGAGTGGATGATGGGCCCAACAATTCAACAATTTAAAGCTTATTAATTCGGAGATAATCTCTCTACGAATTATGACCGTGGAAAATGCAGGTTCGCACTATCGTTTCAAACTTCACCTCCAAGCGATCTACGTCTCGTAAATATCTGTACCGTGATACTTTCGGTAAGGAGACACACACACACACACACACACACACACACACACACACACACACACACACACACACCTTGACTACTTAATGTTAGTTATTGGATTTTATTTTGTACAAAAAAACTATTTGAACATTTACTATATACCGTAATGGCTTATCACAACAATACACTCTGTCATCCTCTCACACGTCCGAATTCTTCATTTCCTTCACAAAGAGTCCATAAAACAAATCTTTGATTTGGTAAGAAAAAAAATGGCTCTGACCACTATGGGACTAAACTTCGGAGGTCATCAGTCCCCTAGAAATTGGAATTGCTTTAACCTAAGGAAATCACACATATCCATGCCCGAGGCAGGATTCGAACCTGCGACCGTAGCGGTCGCGCGATTCCAGACTGTAGTGCCTAGAACCGCTCGGTCACCACGGCCGCGTGCGGTTAAAGGCGCTGCAGTCTGGACCCGCGAGACCGCTACGGTCGCAGGTTCGAATCCTGCCTCGGGCATGGATGTTTGTGATGTCCTTAGGTTAGTTAGGTTTAACTAGTTCTAAGTTCTAGGGGACTAATGACCTCAGCAGTTGAGTGCCATAGTGCTCAGAGCCACCACGGCCGGCTGATTCGGTAAGACACAGAAATGAGTTCATAGCACGGAACGTCCGATTCTCGCAGTCGATATATGCCGTTCACGACAATATCAATTCGTCGCACCCAAATTAGATTTTACTGGGTGTTTCTTAATGAAAGTACGTATTTCGAAGTCATACGTTTATTACGAATCTATTAAACTTTGATTACGGATGCTCGATTATGCTCACGCCCAGCGACACTAATAGTGTCACATCGATACTTGAGCAAAACCCACACTCGGGTAAGCATGTCCATCATCTGTGGTTTTATGGCAGTACGTATCCGCTTCTTTGACTCCTCCAGCCTCCGTGGTAGCATGTATCATGCATAAACGCCCCCAATGAAACTCCACAGGATGAAGTTAGAGGGCGTCAAATTCTGTGACCTTGGAGGCCAGCTGAGAAGTGCAAGTCGCCGGCTGTGTGACGAGCAGTCGCGACTGCAGTGAGGGTGCGTCTCGTCTTGTTGAAAACTAAAATTGTCCTCGTTCAGCTTCGGAAACAACCAGCCTTGTAACGTAGCAAGATGCTGCTGAGCCTTACCCTGTTTCCAAGAAGAATGGGCTGTACACAAGTTAGGGGAATACCGCACAAGACACACCGACTTTGTATGACTGTCGTGCATGCAGTGGGGATCCGTAGACTCTACATTCGAACTTCGCGTCGCTTACTGTCCCATTAAAACTGAAAGTTGCCTCATCACTGAACACGATGCGCTGTGCGGAAGTGTTATCACTATCAATAGCACTCTGAAGGACGTCAGAAAATAACATGCGTTCGCATTTGTGTTGTCGTGACAGAGAGCCTGTAACTTCTGTGGCTTCATAACCAGTCGACGTCTCAAAACACCCCGGATTCTTGCTGTATGCAGTTGTATCTCCAGACTGGCACAACGAGTTGTAGAACTACGATGGAGAGCGGTTTGAATTCGTGCGAGTTTCGGAGGACGCACGACGGCCGCCAGGACTCCCTTACGTACACATCCTGTGTTCACAAACTGCATCTGCGAATGTTCCGTCCATTCCGAAGATCAGTTTGTTTCTTCAACATGAAACCTCTACACCGGCTGGGGTGGCCGTGCGGTTCTAGGCGCTACAGTCTGGAACTGCCAGACCGCTACGGTCGCAGGTTCGAATCCTGCCTCGGGCATGGATGTGTGTGATGTCATTAGGTTAGTTAGGTTTAAGTAGTTCTAAGTTCTAGGGGACTGGTGACCTTAGAAGTTAAGACCCATAGTGCTCAGAGCCATTTGAACCATTTTTGAAACCTCTACGTACTACATTTCGCAAACTCGAGAATGCAATATGATTTCTGCGTCGGAGCAGCCATTTGGCAACACGTGACGGTAACTAAGCAAATAGAAGACAACCGACATCTAGCGGCAATGAGTATAAACTAGACAACGTATTCGTTCCACCAATAATCTAGCCTCGGCGTAACGATCGACAGTTCTGAGAACATAAAACCTTGTAATACGTGTATTCTTTTTGAAACGCCCTGTACTTCCGGACACCAGCCCCCTTACGTGGCGGCAGGGCGGAAAGCTTGTAGTGAAGGAGAGAGACGGAGATAACTGCGTGCCTTCCTTCCTGCTGCTGCCGCCGCCCGCCGTGGAACCGCATTCCTCCGCGCAGCCAAGGCCGTGACGTAGGCGCCTCACGTGCGCTAGCTAACCGCGGGCCACGACATTCAGCCCGCCCACGTCTCCTTCTCCTGATCTTCCGTGAGCACTAAGAAACCCTGCGGACTGTACCTTCCATCGGTCGATGCCCATTTCAATTTATCTTTTCTTCATGTTCCTTTCTCGTTGAGATGAGCAATAAATTTGCCTCTGACTGCAAAAACGACTTTCATTTTTTTTTTATATTGCTTCATGATAGATTTCGGGGTTACTAGCGTTTCAATATATATATATATATATATATATATATATATATATATATATATATATATATATATATATACGACCTAGTAGATAGTGTCGGAAGTTCCATGCGGATTTTCGCGGATGATGCTGCAGTATACAGAGAAGTTGCAGCGTTAGAAAATTGCAACGAAATGCAGGAAGATCTGCAGCGGATAGGCACTTGGTGCAGGGAGTAGCAAGTGACCCTTAACATAGACAAATGTAATGTACTGCGAATACATAGAAAGAAGGATCCTTTATTGTATGATTATATGACAGCGGAACAAACACTGCTAGCAGTTACTTCTGTAAAATATCTGGGAGTATGCGTGCGGAACGATTTGAAGTGGAATGATCATATAAAATTAATTGTTGGTAAGGCGGGTACCAGGTTGAGATTCATTGGGAGAGTGCTTAGAAAATGTAGTCCATCAACAAAGGAGGTGGCTTACAAAACACTCGTTCGACCTGTACTTGAGTATTGCTCATCAGTGTGGGATCCGTACCAGGTCGGGTTGACAGAGGATATAGAGAAGATCCAAAGAAGAGCGGCGCGTTTCGTCACAGGGTTATTTGGTAACCGTGATAGCGTTACGGAGATGTTTAGCAAACTCAAGTGGCAGACTCTGCAAGAGAGGCGCTCTGCATCGCGGTGTAGCTTGCTGTCCAGGTTTCGAGAGGGTGCGTTTCTGGATGAGGTATCGAATATATTGCTTCCCCCTACTTATACCTCCCGAGGAGATGACGAATGTAAAATTAGAGAGATTCGAGCGCGCATGGAGGTGTTCCGGCAGTCGTTCTTCCCGCGTACCTTACGCGTCTGGAACAGGAAAGGAAGGTAATGACAGTGGCACGTAAAGTGCCCTCCGCCACACACCGTTGGGTGGCTTGCGGAGTATAGATGTAGATGGAGATGCACGTGTTACACTGAGAGTCCGTATATTACTCTCCTGTATCGTTGCGCGTTTTCGTCACGAGAATAAACTCGGAGTCCTGTGATGAAACAGGGTGATAGTAATTCTAAAAGGCACCGAACCATAACAGAATACACCAGATGAATTCGCAATTGCGAATAATGACTACCATCAGTCGTAGAATGGAATGATGACAATGAAAACTTGTGCCGCGCCGGGGTTCTAACCTGTACTTCCCGCTTATGGCGAGTGGTCGCCTTACCATTTGGCTATCCGTGCACGACTCACGTGCACACCCGAACTTCCATATGTCGTCAGCCGTGCGCCTACGATCTGTACTCGCACATCCATTGTGTGTATTCCCGTGCAGATCAGACGCTGCGGAAGCTGTTGTCGCCGCAGTGCGACGTCGTCACAATAACACCGGCCCTGCAGTGTCGTATAACGGAATAATCTTCGGCTAAAATTAGATATGTTGCGTATTTCACAACGTAATATGCTGAATAAACGATACTAAAATACAAAAGAATCGTTATGTTTAATACACGATGTTTTACTTCCTACTCGGGTTTCTTTTACCTAGTTTTTTGCAAGTAGTTGGGTAGTCATAACACACAAATCAAATCACGAAGGTACTGTCCCGTAAACTGATAAAGTACCATCACGGAGGTATTACCGATTTTTCAATGGTTAACGCACTGGTGCTGCATTTCGTAAGCACTGTATTTTACACCGTATCTTTAATACTAAGGCTGTCTGACAAAATCCATGTGTCCTCAAGAGGGTCATAACGTAAGCTGCAAGTTGCCTGTTACGCCTGGGTGTTGGAAGAACGGTCTAGCCGAAAGTGGTAGCATATAAACCATCACTTCTCCAGTTTTGTTTTCCAACCATTTATTTAGTATTCTTGCAATGATCTTTGCCACATCCGATATCAGACTAATTGTTCTATAATCACTACACTTCTAGGCTTGCTTTTTCTTCTCAAGAGTAGCCACTGTGACGTCCAAAAAGTCTTCAGCCCATTCTCCAGTTTCATAGATTTTGTTTGAGTTGTGTCAGAACTTTCAGACCTTCATTTCCGATTTCTTTAAGCAAATCCACTGGTATGTCGTCATCCCCTGTAGCTTTCCTACTCTTCATGTCCTTTATCGCCTTCCCTACTTCCCTTGTCAGTATACTGGGCCCTTTTTCATCTTCGTCAATAATTCCTCTGGCTCTATGTCGATGTCATCTGGGCGATGTTCTGTATCATATACACTACTGGCCATAAAAATTGTTACGCCACGAAGATGACGTGCTAGAGACGCGAAATTTAACCGACAGGAAGAAGATGCTGTGATATGCAAATGATTAGCTTTTCAGAGCATTCACACACGGCTGGCGCCGGTGACGACACCTACAACGTGCTGACATTAGGAAAGATTCCAACCCATTTCTCATACACAAACAGCAGTTGACTGGCGTTGTCTGGTGAAACGTTGTTGTGATGGCTCGTGTAAGGAGGAGAAATGCGTACCATCACGTTTCCGACTTTGATAAGGTCGGATTGTAGCCTATTGCGATTGCGGTTTATCCTATCGCGACATTGCTGCTCGCGTTGGTCGAGATCCAGTACTGTTAGCAGAATATGGAATCGGTGGGTTCAGGAGGGTAATACGGAACGCCGTGCTGGATCCCAACGGCCTCGTATCACTAGCAGTCGAGATGATAGGCATCTTATCCGTATGGCTGTAACGGATTGTGCAGCCACATTTAGATCCCTGAGTCAACAGATGGGGACGTTTGCAAGACAACCACCATCTGCACGAACAGTTCGACGACGTTTGCAGCAGCATGGACTATCAGCTCGGAGACCATGGCTGCGGTTACCCTTGACCTGCATCACAGACAGGAGCGCCTGCGATGGTGTACTCAACGACGAACCTGGGTGCACGAATGGCAAAACGTCATTTTTTCGGATGAATCCAGGTTCTGTTTACAGCGTCATGATGGTCGCATCCGTGTTTAGCGACATCACGGTGAACGCACATTGGAAGCGTGTACTCGTCATCGCCATACTGGCGTATCACCCGGCGTGATGGTATGGGGTGCCATTGGTTTCACGTCTCCGTCACCTCTTGTTTGCATTGACGGCACTTTGAACACTGGACGTTACATTTCAGATGTGTTACGACCCGTGGCTCTACCCTTCATTCGATCCCTGCGAAACCCTACATTTCAGCAGGATAATGCACGACCGCATGTTGCAGTTCATGTACGGGCCTTACTGGATACAGAAAATGTTCGACTGCTGCCCTGTCCAACATATTTTCCAGATCTCTCACCAACTGAAAACGTCTGCTCAATGGCGGCCGAGCAACTGGCTCGTCACAATACGCCAGTCACTGCTCTTGATGAACTGTGGTATCGTGTTGAATCTGCATGGGCAGCTGTAACTGTATACGCCATCCAAGCTCTGTTTGACCCATTGCCCAGGCGTATCAAGGCCGTTATCACGGCCAGAGGTGGTTGTTCTGGGTACTGATGTCTCAGGATCTATGCACCCAAATTGCTTGAAAATGTAATCACGTGCTAGAACTAGTATAATATATTTGTCCAATGAATACCTGTTTATCATCTGCATTTCTTCTTGGTGTAGCAATTACAATGGCCAGTAGTGTAGTTTCCTTCTATATTCTTCCCATGTTTTCAGCACTTCCACTTGTTCAGTAACCACTTGTCCTCTAGAATCTTCTATTCCGAACGTCCTTGCACTTTTGTTCTCTCCTTCTCCCAGTTCCTTCGTTTTGTGCTACATGAGGTCGTACCTTCCTCTTCTTTGTAGTTCTTCTATTTCGTCACACATTTCTTCTAAGTACTTTTCCTTCGCTTTGTGTGTTTCCCTCCTGAGGGCTAATAGGCTTCCCTAATGGTTAACTGTGTAATTATGTTAAGGCTACCTTAGAAACCTAGAGATCTAGTGTTCAGAGCCACTGCGATGCCATTTTTATTTCTCTTAATATGAAAAACGCCAAGTTTCACCGCGCTATGTGGAGTCGACACTTAATACGTAGGCCTAAGTGTTAAGATTGAAAGGAGAAGGTATGGGCATACCAGAGACAACGGGCCATTCTGGCGGTAGCGGCATTCATTTATTACGTTGCCCTCTACACATACAGCCGTAACCCGTGATTTACGGGGCAGAAGGCACTCGCCGCTGTATCTCCTATTAGTGGTTCTTCCCACCCATTCGCGTGTTGAGAGCGGAAAGAATGCTTCGTAACTCCTGAGCACTAAAGGGAGAAAATGTTCCACAGCAGCTGAAGCATCTTAAAGTTTACTACTCCATATTTTCTTAAAAGGAAATCATAATTTATAGATTATGCATTAGTCAAGTACAATTATTAGATCTCCAATGGTACGTTGCATACCAAATTAAGTACGAAATGTACTTCGCAGTCGTAAATTTTACGGGTGTGTAGTAATATACGGTTAAATGCCCTTGTGCGTGCGGTTATTAGTCTTAATTTTGCCTTCGCTGTCTCTATGGGAGCAGTAAGCAGAGAGGCGAAGAAACCTCTAGATCCTACACTTAATACGGCTTCTTGAATCTTCTTAAGTCGGCTTC
This sequence comes from Schistocerca americana, assembly GCF_021461395.2. NCBI lineage: Eukaryota > Metazoa > Arthropoda > Insecta > Orthoptera > Acrididae > Schistocerca > Schistocerca americana. The sequence continues at coordinate 165,940,248 of NC_060127.1, read as the reverse complement.
CGCTTGGATAATTTACGTGTCTCTTAAAGCGTCTTCCAAATCATGTTTTTTTAGCATTTTTGTTACGCTCCGTTGCAAGCCAGACAAATCTGTGCTGCCCTTCTTTGCATACGCTCAAGACAGCGGTTAGTCATATTCGATAAGCGTTCCACATACTTGGGGAATGTTGTAAAATGGGACGCGCGAATGTTTTATAGCAGTTTCATTTTTAGATGCACCCTTGAAAACATTTTGAAACACACTTCTTTACAAATCTATAATAGTTTCCGTTTCTAGTTGAGTCTCCTGTTTCTCGAAACTGACATTGTCTCACCCCTAAGCCTCTATTCCACAGTAATCAAATTCTGATGGAAATGATGTGAAAGATTTTTTGTTATCCAATTCGTATCCGCAAATTGGGACAATCTAGTTCTTTCTCAGGCGTTGGCCTTCTCATGAAACGAAAAACAAAACATGACACTTCAGATCAAATTATTGACGGAACTTTCTCACAAACGAAGCTGTGATGCCGACGAGACTCTTGGTGGTTCCATTTAATACGCGATGCACGTGCTGGGAAACTTGCGAAACTTCGTTGACTCTTCTAACGAAATCGACTTTTGAATATTACCGCTACGGTAGGTTACACTGCCCACCAGGCTGCAAAGGTACACTATGTGATCAAAAGTATCCGGACACCTGGCTGAAAATGACTTACAAGTTCGTGGGGCCCTCCATCGGTACTGCTGGAATTCGATATGGTGTTGGCCAATCCTTAGTCTTGATGACAACTTCTACTCTCGCAGGCATTCGTTCAATCAGGTGCTGGAAGCATTCTTGGGGAATGCCAGCCCATTCTTCACGGAGTGCTTCACTGGGAAGAGGTACCGATGTCGGTCTGTGAGGCCTGGCACGAAGTCGACATTCCAAAACATCTCAAAGGTGTTCTATAGGATTCAGGTCAGGACTCTGTGCAGGCCAGTCCATTACAGGAATGTTATTGTCGTGTAACCACTCCGCCACAGGCCGTGCATTATGAACAGGTGCTCGATCGTGTTGAAAGATGCATTCGCCATCCCCGAATTGCTCTTCAACAGTGGGAAGCAAGAAGGTGCTTAAAACATCAGTGTAGGCTTGCGCTGTGATAGTGCCACGCAAAACAACAAGGGGTACAAGTTCCCACCACGAAAAACGACCACACCATAACACCACCGCCTCCGAATTTTACTCTTGGTACTACACACGCTGGCAGATGACGTTCACCGGGCATTTGCTATACCGACACCCTGCCATCGGATCGCCACATAGTGTACTGTGATTAGTCACTCTACACAACGGTTTCCCACTGTTCAATCGTCCAATGTTTACGCTCCTTACATCAAGCGAGGCGTCCTTTGGCATTTACCGGCGTGATATGTGGCTTATGAGCAGCTGCTCGACCATGAAATCCAAGTTTTCTCACCTCCGGCTTAACTGTCATAGTACTTGCAGAGGATCCTGATGCAGTTTGGAATTCCTGTGTGATGTCTGCCTATTACAGATTACGACCCTCTTCAACTGTCGGCGGTCTCTGTCAGTGAACAGACGAGGTCGGCCTGTACGCTTTTGTGCTGTACGTGTCGTCCCTTCACGTTTCCACTTGACTGTCACATCGGAAACAGTGGACCTAACGATGTTTGGGAGTGTGGAAATCTCGCGTATAGACGTATACACAAGTGACAGCCAATCACCTGACCACGTTCGAAGTCCGTGAGTTCCGCGGAGCGCCCCATTCTGCTCTCTCACGATGTCTAATGACTATTGAGGTCGCTGATATGTAGTACCTGGGAGTAGGTGGCAGCACAATGCACCTAATATAAAAAGGTATGTTTTGGGGGGGGGGGGGTCGGGATACTTTTGATCAGATAGTGTTGAGCCGTGCGGGGCTGGTGTTCATGCCATTTATTGCTTGTCATCCATCTCTGGAGCGACCGATAGTATTTCCGGGTCGTCGTGTGTCTGGCAGTCAGTTGGAGACGGACCAGCAGCAGTGAAGTCGGGGGACGGAGCGCCGGTGAGGCGCCGACAGCCAGTGCTCGCCGACCGCTGGCGATACACATGAACTGTCCGACGGAACTTTGGTTTGTTTAGTGTAGTTTTTTACGTTATGACACGATGCGATACTAAGGAAACTTCAATGTCAACTGTATCATTCGAGATGAAATTCATTGAAGATTCCTTAAATATTAAAAAGGCGTTTCACTTTATAAAACTGAAACTTTTATAATATTTTGTTAAATCATTTACTACAGCATAACTTGATCCATTTCAATCATATTTATGCATGAGCGCGTGAAATGCTTGCTGTATAGCGTTTAATTGGAGCCTTCTAACGCTCGTGCCTAGCGCTTCACATATCTCAAAAAGCATAGGTTTAATTTTCAAGAAACTTCGAATGACGTGCTTCCGTAGTGCCCTCTATGCATTGCCAAGATTATGTTAATATTTCATCTACATCTATACTCCGCAAGCCAAATGACTGTGTGTGGCGGAGGGTACCTTGAGTATCTCTATCGGTTCTCCCTTATATTCCAGTCTCGTATTGTTCGTGGAAAGAAGGATTGTCGGTATGCCTCTGTGTGGGCTCTAATCTCTCTGATTTTAACCTCGTGGTCTCTTCGCGAGATATACGTAGCAGGGAGCAATATACTGCTTGACTCCTCGGTGAAGGCATGTTCTCGAAACTTCAACAAAAGCCCGTACCGAGCTACTGAGCGTCTCTCCTGCAGAGTCTTCCACTGGAGTTTATCTATCATCTCCGTAACGCCTTCGCGATTACTAAATGATCCTATAACGAAGCGCGCTGCTCTCCGTTGGATCTTCTCTATCTCTTCTATCATCCCTATCTGGTATGGATCCCACACTGCTGATCAGTATTCAAGCAGTGGGCGAACAAGCGTACTGTAACCTACTTCCTTTGTTTTCGGACTGCATTTCCTTAGGATTCTTCCAATGAAGAATACTACATACGCTTTCGTACTACATAAGCTTTCATTAGTGGCTGTAAAATGAATGCAAAGCAGATTGTGACTTCACCGCTACCCTCTGCGCTAGGTTGTGTGTCTAAAAACCTGGGAGAAACCCTCATCAAGAAAAAAATGTAATACAATTGCCCATTACAGTAGCCTACGTCCCGTCCCTATGAACCGCCCAATCTCCGTAAAACTGGTAGTGGAACCGTCAAAAAATAACTAAATAAATCACTCGCTTGCCCACAGACTTGGACCACCGCGTCGAGACGCAGTCTGATAGCCAGATGCCGGCCGGCACCCCCGGTGGACGGTGCAGCGCGGCGCCGCAGATGGCCTGCCCTGCCATAACACGGTTAGCGCCGAATATCGAATTATTTCCTCCCCCAGCACGCGACCCAATTACTGGCGACGGACGCCCTCGCCGAACTTATCGACCGGTCGACGTCGAGGCGCGGGTCGATCCGCCAGTAGGTCTGGGTGCCGGTCCCTGTTGTCGGGGTGGCCCTGGGGGAAGTCCCGGGAGACCCTCCCTGCTCCCCCCGCCGTGTCAGGGCTGCCAATGCTGCGCCGGCGCGGCCTTTTTCCGCGGTGCATCACACTGCTCAAGACTGCACGCATCGCTTCCTAAACAGATACCTTCACCCTAGGACGCCCAAGCCTTTTTTTCTAACTTGGATGCCTAAAGCCCGTCTCACACGGAGCAAGATTCGCTGTAAGTTTCCTTGCTGGCTCGCGCGGCGGCTACCTTGCGGGCTCCATCGTCTGCTAGCGGGCTACCTTGCTGGGAACCTTGTAAGATTTCCAGGATAGGTCCGGTGCTATTTTTCTTGCAAGGTTCCCTGCGTGCCACCAGCGTTGGCCAATCATGAGGCGTTTCGTTTGTGACGTCAGACGCGGAAAGCTTGGGCGGGAAGCCTTTGTAGATTGTCGCTTTTCTGCTGTTGTGAGGTGCGGGAGGAAGTTCTTATAATTATTAAATAATGGCACCGCAGTGGTCCAAGGAAGCGATTGAAGCATTGATGTACTTACAGGGAAGAACAGGGTCTGTACGTCGTGAAAAGCGTAAATTATTATATGCGTGCAGAGGCACTCGAAAGAGTTGCAAATACCGATACATCCATTCGTATAAAATTTCCAAAGGATGTACGATCTTCTATCCTATAAAATAAGTCATTATTGGTATATTTATAAAATCAAACAGTAATGAAATGGTGATACTTTTCAAACAAAAGTGGGTGTTACGCGAACTAACCTCAACTCTTTATGAAGCATGGAGAGCACACCTTTTCCAGCGTTTCTCCTCTTAATCCAGTTTTTCTTCTTCTGCATAATTTAGCACCAAAACAGCTAATAACGCCAGTTTGCTCCGAACATGAGTACCTAAAGCAGCCATCTTCGTTCGATAAAACATGCAGCCGATCACAACACAACTAGCTGCCGATCTTGCACCGTGGGAGAGTTTCGGCATGGAAGATAGCCGGCTCCCTTCCCTGCAAGCCGGCAGGCATGCACACCATCTCGCAAACTTGCGGCGAAACTTGCTCCGTGTGAGACGGGCTTAAGGCGGTCGGAGGGGGGGGGGGGGGGGTGTTCGGCAGCCCACAGGTATTAAATAAGTTTACTGACGAAAAATTACAACTTTCAAAATGGTTTATGTATTTTAACTAAGACATCGGTTTATAAATGTTGTTAATTGTTATAAATATTGGATTGAGTGAATGAAAAATTGACATATTACAATACAAAATACAGATTTGTTCATATACAATAGACTACTCTGAGTCCTCAACTTCAAGGCAAGAGACACGCTTCACAATTTTTTCTGAATGTGTGTTACTCACATGTTTATGACACTGTCCACAATACTGTTTTGGTTTACTCCGATTGTTGTACTTGTGCTTCTTTGTTTTAGCTTCTCTTACACAAATATGGCACTGACCTTTCCCTGCAGGAGGCGGGGTGGCCGAGCGGTTCTAGGAGCTACAGTCTGGAATCACGCGACCGCTACGGTCGCAGGTTCGAATCCTGCCTCGGGCATGGATGTGTGTGATGTCCTTAGGTTAGTTAGGTTTAAGTAGTTCTAAGTTCTAGGAGACTGATCACCTCAGATGTTAAGTCCCATAGTGCTGGGAGCCATTTGAACCTGCAGGAGGCTGACGTGCTTTTGTTGTCACTTCTTTGATTTTCTTGTGTAGAATAGTCTCCATTGATTGAACAATTTGGTTAGATAACTCTCTTGCGTTGGCACTTCTTTCTTCTACCTGCAATTTCACTAGTTCCATTCCAGCTTGCAGAAGATAAAGTTTCCGTTTGTTGTGTTTCTTTTCATTCCATCTCGGATGTTGCTGGATGAATATGGTGGTTGCATTGACAGCACAAATGTCGATGAGAGAGTAAAATACAGATAGAGGTCACCTCTTTGTTCCCCTCTTGCAGGTGTACATACGCGCCATTTGAACAGTGGTATCAATTCCACCTTTAGTGCAATTATAATATGCATTTATCTCAGTTTTATTCTTCTCCCCTCCACCAGTGCCTTTATCTCGGTGCATTGTTGACAACATCAGTAAGTTTTTACTTGGATTCGTTTCTGCTATGTAGAAAACCAAAGTTGCTGGAGGCCTACATGTTGATGGGTCTGTGAACGAGAACATTGATGAATATAGCTCTCGATTTGAAGTGTTATTCGTTATGTCTGGAATCTGCTTCCTGTTTGACTGGAGAGTTCCTACTGTAGTAACTTTGTAGTCGGTATAACTCTTCCGCGAAATCCACCTAGGTGTAGTATCGGTCTGTAGTAATATTTCGACCAGTATTTTTCACAGGTGCTACCAGACGTTCGACGACAGCTGCTGAACCCCGTTCTTCTTTCGACAAATTCTGAACATTACTTGCATAGGGTTCCATATTCAAGATGTATCTGAAACTGCATCGGACATCATGTGTATAAGGATGCCATACTTGCCCAGTTTATCCTTCACAAATACTTCGAAAGGGCAGCGCCCTCTAAACAAGCTGAGCATCTCATAAATGGTGAGGTGGACCACTGGTTTATACAGTAGTAACCTACCATTCACTTTGTTGAAAACATCACGGATTGCTGTGAACTTGTCTGCTTCCCTTCTTAGATGGCGGGATTTTTTGTCATCAAACCTTATGATTGCAATAAGTTCCTTGAACCGTTCTCTTGCCATAATACCCTTGTAAACTGGCCGACTCATTAGGTCTGACCAAAGATCGTGTACACTGACGGAATTGTCCTTATTTGCCCCCATAAGTATCAGGATTCCTATAAAGGTATACAATTTACTATAACATCCATGATGTCAGGCATAAGAAGTAACTTCAAGGCTTCTGCGGGTGAATGGCAAACACCAGCTGGAGTTACTCCTGCCTGCTCTCTTACTATATTAGCAACAGACCTCCGAGGAATTCTAGGCTGTGTGGTTACGAACCTTCCTCCAGACTTGGCCACAACAACATCCTGATGGTCACTGCCTGAAGCTGCGCTATCTTCCTCTTCTCTAACATCCACATCACTTTCCCGATCTGAATCGTACACCATAACACCATCTTCATATTCACTTTCACTCGCCGAGTCAGAATCTGCATCTAAAATTTCGTTCAGAACTCTTTCTAGAGACGAGTCACGTATTCTTTTAGTCATTTTTAAGTCTGGGTGTGAACAGTAGGGAACTGCACCAACTCACTGCAAGTTTACAAGATAAATAACAGCTGACTGACATCAGCAATCACTTCCTCTGAAAGTAAACCGATTGTTGTGAATATCAAGAGTACCAACCAACAAGAAACTAACTTGCATTGTTGTAGATATGAGAAATACGAAATCGTACCAGTGGAAATTTTCTATAGCATGGAAGCCTAAGGGGGGGAGGGGTTGTTGAACCATAATAAGTTTATTTATTTTTTCTTTCAAAGCAGGAATTTTCTATAAAATATATTGACACTAACTTTTCACAGAATAGCCAACAAACAATAATTCAGAGGGAATACGTAGTATGAAAGTTACTTGAGCAAACTAAAATAAAGTAGAACACAAACAATATACTTACAGTGCATTTAAATGGAGCAGTTCACAGGCGGTTTTGTAAGCAGTCATGGGGACTGGAATGCAGTTGAAGGGGAAGGAGTAGAAGAAAAGGTTACAGGAAAATATGGGTTGGGACAAGGAATGAGAGAGGAGAAAGACTAATTGAGTTCTGTAACAAGTTTCAGCTAGTAATAGCGGATACCCTGTTCAAGAATCACAAGAGGAGGAGGTATACTTGGAAAAGGCCAGGATATACGGGAAGATTTCAATTAGATTACATCATGGTCAGACAGAAATCAGATACTGGAAATTAAGGCGTACCCAGGAGCAGATATAGACTCAGATCACAATATGGTAGTGATGAAGAGTAGGCTGAAGTTCAAGACATTAGTCAGGAAGAATCAATACGCAAAGAAGTGGGATACGGAAGTACTAAGGAATGACGAGATACGTTTGAAGTTCTCTAGCGCTATAGATACAGCAATAAGGAATAGCGCAGTAGGCAGTACAGTTGAAGAGGAATGGACATTTCTAAAAAGGGCCATCACAGAAGATGGGATGGAAAACATAAGTACAAAGAAGATAGCTGCGAAGAAACCATGGGTAACAGAAGAAATACTTCAGTTGATTGATGAAAGGAGGAAGTACAAACATGTTCCGGGAAAATCAGGAATACAGAAATACAAGTCGTTGAGGAATGAAATAAATAGGAAGTGCAGGGAAGCTAAGATGAAATGGCTGCAGGAAAAATGTGAAGACATCGAAAAAGATATGATTGTCGGAAGGACAGACTCAGCATACAGGAAAGTCAAAACAACCTTTGGTGACATTAAAAGCAACGGTTGTAACATTAAGAGTGCAACGGGAATTCCACTGTTAAATGCAGAGGAGAGAGCAGATAGGTGGAAAGAATACATTGAAAGCCTCTATGAGGGTGAAGATTTGTCTGATGTGATGGAAGAAGAAACAGGAGTCGATTTAGAAGAGATAGGGGATCCAGTATTAGAATCGTAATTTAAAAGAGCTTTGGAGGACTTACGGCCAAATAAGGCAGAAGGGATGGATAACAATCCATCAGAATTTCTAAAATCAATGGGGGAAGTGGCAACAAAACGACTATTCACGTTGGTGTGTAGAATATATGAGTCTGGCGATATACCATCTGACTTTCGGAAAAGCATCATCCACACAATTCCGAAGACGGCAAGAGCTGACAAGTGCGAGAATTATCGCACAATCAGCTTAACAGCTCATGCATCCAAGTTGACTACAAGAATAATATACAGAAGAATGGAAAAGAAAATTGAGAATGCGCTAGGTGACGATCAGTTTGGCTTTAGGAAAAGTAGAGGGACGAGAGAGGCAATTCTGACGTTACGGCTAAAAATGGAAGCAAGGCTAAAGAAAAATCAAGACACGCTCATGGGATTTGTTGTCCGGGAATTGGCGTTCGACATTGTAAAATGTGATGTTCTAAATTCTGAAAAAAGTAGGGGTAAGCTATAGGGAGAGACGGGTCACTTACAATATGTACAACAGCCTAGAGGGAATAATAAGAGTGGACGACCAAGAACGAAGCGCTCGTATTGAAAAGGCATAAGACAAGCATGCAGCCTTTCGCCCCTACTGTTTAATCTGTACATCGAGGAAGCAATGATGGAAATAAAACAAAGGTTCAGGAGTGGAATTTTAATTCAAGATGGAAGGATACCAGTGATACGATTTGGATTGAGAGTAAATAGAAGAAAGACGAAAGCAATGAGAAGTAGTAGAAATGAGAACAACAAGAAATTTACATCAACATTGATGGTCACGAAGTAGATGACGTTAAGGAATTCTGCTACGTAGGCAGTAAAATAACCAATGACGGACGGAGCAAGGAGGACATCAAAAGCAGGCTAGCAATGGCAAAAGGGGCATTCCTGGCCAAGAGAAGTCTGCTAATATCAAATATCGGCCACAATTTGAGGAAGGAATTTCTGAGTGCATTGTTTGATAGTGAAACATGGACTGTGGGAAAACCGGAACAGAAGAGAATCGAAGCATTTGAGATGTGGTGCTATAGACGAATGTTGAAAATCAGGTGGAGTGATAAGGTAAGGAATGAGGAGGTTCTACGCAGAATCGGAGAGGAAAGGAATATGTGGGAAACACAGATAAGGAGAAGGGACAGGATGATAGGACATCTGCTAAGACATGAGGGAATGACTTCCATAGTACTAGAGGGAGCTGTAGAGGGCAAAAACTGTAGAGGGAGACAGAGACTGGAATACATCAAGCAAATAATTGAGGACGTAGGTTGCAAGTGCTACTCTGAGGTGAAGAGGTTAGCACAGGAGGGGAATTAATGGCCGATAAATGCAAAGCATCAAACCAGTCAGTAGACTGATGACCAATCTGCTGCCTGTAAGCAAGAAGAAGTACGTGCGCGTCCAGACAACATTGTGTGATGGCATCAGATTTTGTTATATGAAGCATAAATATAAAATTATTAACCCCTCAAGTTTAAGGATTCGAGTAAAAATCTAGAAAAAAGCAAGCAATTTACTTACAATGCAATTCAAAGGTTGCAGTACAGAAAAGTCTTAATGCGATGAAACCAGGTCCTCCTTACTACTGGACGAAAACAAATATGGAAACCGTTATATTAGCCAGTAACCAACCGCAACTGCAGTAACTTGCTGCGCTCCAATTGGCTGGCGGCGAACCGACGTCGACATCCGAGATTCATCCTCCTGGTCTGGTCACTACATTTGAGTGAGTGTGGGGAGCAGACGTGTTTGGCGACCAATAGAGTACGACGCCATCAAACAGCAGGTGTTCATTTGCGACTCTTGTACGGAGAAAAACTTTTCGAAGATGCTTGCGTAATAGTTTGTGTTGTAGTTTGAGACTGTAAGCGTTTCGGCAAAACTTCCAGTAAAGTCTGCATTGAAAAACTTGCTGGCAGAATGGTGCGAAACGGGCTCTGTAGTAAAACCGCGATTCTTTAAAGAATCAAACAACCACATGTATTGTCATCTGTGTTCTGCCTTACGGGAGGCCTTCACATTTAGCTTTCTATGCACTCCTGTCATTTGCCACGATCTTCGTTTTCTCATAATTCCTTCCTGTTCTTGTAGTATTCAACATCTGGTATGTTCTGCCTCCTTTTCTGCTTCTGCCATTCGCCGTTCCCTCCATAGCATCCATCAGTAAACAGTCTCCTCTCATCCAGTGTACAAGCCAGTTTTGTTGTCTCTTGCTGAATACCTTTAAAGCTTTTCTACCTTCCCTCACTCTTCTCAACACCACCTCATTTCTCACTTTTGGCTACACGTTTGATCCCTTTTACCCTCCTCACGATCTGCATCTCAAATGCTCCTATTCGTCTTTCTTCGTCTTTCCTCAGTGTCGCATCTTTCAGCTCCGTATGATGCCACGCTCCATATGAAGTACTTCGGCAGTCTGTACCTCAAGTGCCGCCCGGGGTGGCCGAGCGGTTCTAGGCGCTACAGTCTGGAACCGCGCGACCGCTACGGTCGCAGGTTCGAATCTTGCCTCGGGCATGGGTGTGTGTGATGTCCTTAGGTTAGTTAGGTTTAAGTAGTTCTAAGTTCTAGGGGACTGATGACCTCAGATGTTAAAGTCCCGTAGTGCTCAGAGCCATTTGAACCATTTTTTTTTCTTTTTTTTTTTTTACCTCAATTCCTTGTCAATGCCCCCACATATAAGAATCCTCTACTTATTAATAGCCTCCTTGGCAGTTATACATGTTCTCGCCTCCTTATTTCATCTCATGTCGTCCGTTATTATGCTTCCCAGACATTTGAAAGTACTAATTTGTTCTGTAGATTCCTACCATAACGTTACAGTTTTTCTTACTTTCTTGCATTTATCGCCATACATTTTGTCTTTTTCTTATTCATTCTCATTCCGAATTCCTCTCAGGTCTTATTTAAGTCTTCTTAACATTCCAGTCATAGTTTTTCACTCTCTGCCAATAACACCGTATCATCCGCAAATAGAATACGTTCTGTCCTCCTACCACCAACATTCTTTTTAGTTTCAGACGTTTCTGAATATGATGCTCCATATATACGTTAAACAGTATTGGGGAGAGACAGCAGCCTTGCCTTACTCCCCTTCCTGTTTTGCGCCCCCCTGTCATCTCATTGCAAATCTGTTCTTGTATTTTCTGTTGTATTTGTAGGTTCTTAATCAGCCTTCTATTCCTCCAGTCGACACAATTCTTGTCCCTTAATTTATGGCATTTTAATCTGTCAAAGGGTTTCTCCATGTCAGTGAAAGCAGTATAAACTTCTCTTCCTCTTTCGACGTGTCTTTGACCTATAATTCTCAGCAGCCCAATTCCATCTTTTGTACCTTTCCTTCTTCGTAATCTGTACTGTTCCTCTGCAATGCTTTTCTCCAGTCTTACGTGAATTGCCTTCCAAATATGTCAGTGTGTTAAATATTTGAAAGCTAAGCGTCTAAGCGAGAAAAATTTGAAATTACGTATAAAATTTATTGAAAGTCGATAAGCGCTGTGATTCTCAGACACAGGCGACAGCCGCCGTGGGGGCAACAACCGCCCTCCTGTGACTATGGTTCTTGGCCTGCGACGCGTGAATTCCGTGACTTTATTGATCTAGTATTCAGTAATAAGAGCAAAGAGCGACCTGCAACAAACTTTACACACGATTTCAAACCTTAACGACATTTTTATCGCTGACAACCCGCACAAAATGATGAAAAGAAAATGTTTATCGCTTACTAATTTTCCGCTGATCGTGCAGTAAAAGTACCACATGTGACACGACGTTATGATTGGTTCAAATGGCTCTGAGCACTATGTGACTTAGCATGTGAGGTCATCAGTCCCCTAGAACTTAGAACTACTTAAACCTAACTAACCTAAGGACATCATACACATCCTTGCCTGAAGCAGGATTCGAACCTGCGACCGTAGCAGTCGCGCGGTTCCAGACTGTAGCGCCTAGAACCGCTCGGCCAGCCCGGCTGGCAGTCTCTCTTCATTTGCTGGTTTAGTGTGTATGCGCTTTACGCAAAGGTTTCTGACGATCTCAGCTATCGCGAAGCTGCGCATGCGCAGTAGAGTGAGTTTGGAATCTGTTGCACTCGTCTGTGGCACCTTTAATCGAACGAAGCTGTTGGCACAATGCAGGAGTGCCTTCTGCAACTCCTCCCCCCCGCCGCGGCCCAACTACCTTAAGCCGTCGGCACACGGACCGTGCATCCGAACGTTGAGCGTGTCGTTTCTGACGTCACAGCATGGAATAGCACGGTCAGGAGTCTTTCCGAACGTGCAGAGCAATATCTGGCATGTCAAATATTCTGAGCGTGCGTCTGAGCGTTGACCAATGAGATGGCACAGCGCCATCTACGTCACAAGCACGCCGTCTCGCTTCAGTACAGAGTTGTGAGGCGCCATATTGGCATTCATTTCAAACCTATACGTATATACGCCGTTCCGAGCACCAGCAAATTGAGAATGACTGCAAAACCCGTTGTTAACAGTGTGATTCTTTCCAATAAAATAATGAGAAGGCAGCGACACATTGAAGATCCACCCAAAACGCATTGTTCTTGGGACTATGTGTTATAATTAAATTTCAGTTAGTAAAATATATACGATTAAAGTTTTTAGCAAGAGGTAAGGTAATGTGATTAGATACAAAAGATGTGATGTTGGTTTCGCGTAAGCGTCACTGTATAATAATGAGTTTTTTGTTCGAGCGGTGGTTTGCGTCCTGACAGAACAATTTTTTTTCCTAACATTCGCGTTTTTATTATGTTCTGATACTTTATTATTAATTTAATGTAAGTGTAGACTATAATGTTTGATTTTATGTAAATACAAGTTCACCTTTTTTTGAGGGGTGACTTCGTTCGATTGGCTTAATCTTCAGGACAGCTTACGCTACTTGTATAAAGATATTTTGCTCCTCCTCCTTTTACGCTTCGTAATTCACATGTTGTAAAGATTGTGCTACTGGGTAGGAACAGTGATCAAGTAAGACTGACCTTGGAGTTTTACTAAAATGTGGAAATGATGAAATAATGAAATAATGTTTATCTTATGCGCAGAAGTATTCCAATTTTGTAACGCACTGTTTGTAATGGAACTTTTATAAGCGTGTGTCCTTACTGATTGGACATGATCCTTTCCTTTTCGTGGACGAGGAGGAAATGTGCGTTTTTATACAGCTAACTTGGGAATTTTACGCACACCCGTTGAGTGATTCACGAACTAGAAACATCCCTCAACTGCCGCTGGAGTGCGTTGCGATCGCGTATACCACGTTGGGGCCCACGTACCGTATGCATAAGTCGCCATCATTCCTGAGCGTCCAGCAGCACGTTGAACTTGGCACGCTCAACGTCAATGTTCGACAGCACGACCCGTGTGCCGACGGCTTTACGTATTTCTGAACAGTCGTGCAGAGAGTGGAAATGGGAGCGCAGCCCCTGCACACCTGCCGCTAGCTGAGGGACACGCACGAGTAGCGCTGTTTCCTGGAGTAAGTCGCCCACGACTGCCCCGCTGTGTGGTATACGGGGACACGCTCAGAGCTGTAAACAGCGGCGGCAGCCGGCCCACGGCGTCCGCTGACCCCTCAAGGCCGTGCCAGCCCGCGGCTGGCGGCTCAGCGTTACGTCACAAGCAGGCGCTGGCCGCGCATAGGGGGGGGGGGGGGGGGGCAGTGGCGGAGACACTTCCCCACCACAGCTCAGCAGGCAGCGGCTGGCGGCTCACATCCAGACGCGGCGCAAGCCGCGGCTACGTTTCGCAAGCCGCGGCCGGCTCGCCACGCGCACACCGCCAAACTTGTTTGTCAAATTCGCTCTGCTCTGCCCACGGATTTGTCAAACAAGACCTTAGACGTACCGACGACGATTGTCAAATAATCTCACTCATGAGGCAGAGGCTATTTGTGTCGCGAAGTATTCTGACGCTATTGGGAATGGCTTCCGATGCAGACAAAGCATTACTTGCACTGGCTTTAATGCTACAGAAGAAAAAGAAAACAAGTCGCTGGCCACGGGAATGGTTCAAACAGAGAGATATACATCCACGAATGTCTGCTGAAGATAATACTGTACTCATAACCTGATTATTACATCAAGTTTCTCTCAACGGACTGTAAAACTAAGCCGGCCGGGGTGGCCGAGCGGCTCTAGGCGCTACAGTCTGGAACCGCGCGACCGCTACGGTCGCAGGTTCGAATTAGGTTTAAGTAGTGCTAAGTTCCAGGGGCTGATGACCTCAGATGTTAAGTCCCATAGTGCTCAGAGCCATTTTGTAAAACTACGACGCTCCGCAACCGCATTAAAAAAAAAAGTTCTTTAAAATACCACAACGTGAGAACATAAACATCGCCCGGCGAAGAACCGGACAGCTTCGATATTTTATTTTATTTGTACTCCCGCTTCATTGTTCTGAATAGAATACTGATTTTCTTCTCAACCTCTTCCTGGATAATATCTGGCAAGCGATACGTGTACCATTTGGCAATTGCCTGGGCCGTTTTGTTTTTCACCCGGATCATAGTTTCAATTTTCGTGACTGACCACAACAGACTGAATCAAAGCTGATTTTCGCTGCCATGCCTTGTTCATCAAGGATCCAAACGCTCCATTAGTGCGCATTATATGCGGTTACGTTTTACGCATAGATGTATGATACGGGCGAAATACTCTCAGACTTCAAGAAGAATATAATAATTCCAATGCCAATGAAAGCAGGTGTTGATAGATGTGAAAATTACCGAACTATCAGTGTAATAAGTCACAGCAGCAAAATACTAACGCGAATTCTTTACAGACGAATGGAAAAACTGGTAGAAGCCGACCTCGGGGAAGATCAGTTTGGATTCCGTAGAAATATCGGAAAACGTGAGGCAATACTGACCCTACGACTTACCTTAGAAGATAGGTAAAGGAAAGGCAAACCTAAGTTTCTAGCATTTTTAGACTTAGAGAAAGCTTTTGACACTGTTGACTACTCTCTTTCAAATTCTGAAGGTGGCACGTGTAAAATTCAGGGAGCGAAAGGCTATTTACAATTTCTACAGAAACCAGATGGCAGTTGTACTAGTCGAGGGACATGAAAGGGAAGCAGTGGTTGAGAAGGGAGTGAGACAAGGTTGTAGCCTATCCCCGATGTTATTCAATCTGTATATTGAGCAAGCAGTGAAGGAAACAAAAGAAAAATTCGGAGTAGGTATTAAAATCCATGGAGAAGAAAAAAAACTTTGAGGTCCGCGGATGACATTGTAATTTTGTCAGAGACAGCAAAGGACTTGGAAGAGCAGTTGAACGGAATGGATAGTGCGCTGAAAGGAGGATATAAGATGAACATCAACAAAAGCAAAACGAGGATAATGGAATGTAGTCTATTTAAGTCGGGTGACGCTGAGGGAATTAGATTAGGAAATGACACACTTAAAGTAGTAAAGGAGTTTTGCTATTTGGGGAGGAAAATAACTGATGATGGTCGAAGTAGAGAAGATATAAAATGTAGACTGACAATGGCAAGGAAAGCGTTTCTGAAGAAGAGAAATTTGTTAACATCGAGTATAGATTGAAGTATCAAGAAGTCGTTTCTGAAAGTATTTGTATGGAGTGTAGCCATGTATGGAAGTGAAACATGGACGATAAATATTTTGGACAATAGAAGCTTTCGAAATGTGGTGCTACAGAAGAATGCTGAAGATTAGATGGGCAGATCATACAACTAATGAGGAGGTACTGAATAGGATTGGGGAGAAGAGAAGTTTGTGGCACAACTTGACTAGAAGAAGGGATCAGTTGGTAGGACATGTTCTGGGGCATCGAGAGATCACCAGTTTGGTATTGGAGGGCAGCGTGGAGGGTAAAAATAGTAGAGGGAGACCAAGAGATGAATACACTAAGCAGACTCAGAAGGATGTAGACTGCAGTAGGTACTGGGAAATGAAGAAGCTTGCACAGGATAGAGTAGCATGGAGAGCTGTATCAAACCAGTCTCAGGACTGAAGACCATAACAACAACAACAAGAACAACAAGGAACACACGGACGGACGCACACGCGCGCGCGCTCACACACACACACACACACACACACACACACACACACACACACACATTTATGGAATGCATGGTTTGATACACGCGACACGTAACTCCTACGGTTTGTCCAGCAAACGACACGTTGGAGTGGGCAAATCGTCAGGTAGTGGTTCTCGGAATGTCCCCTGCTGTCACGCGCACGGTGCCTGTCCAGATACCCCTAGCGCAGGGAGGGCACAGGTGCTGGCGCGGCCCCACGCGCCCGTGTGACGCGCACGCGTGACAGATACGGCGCGGCCGGCTGGCGGCTTGCACAATCCGCCTTATCTCGGCACGCGGCCCGGCCGGCCGCCTCCAGCTTTACAACCGCAGCCGCCAGGCGACGCCTTCTCCTAATGTTTACCCCAGACACACGACCTCCTCTCATTCCGTGTACAAACTGTCCAAGTCTGCCGCACCAGAAACACATCCACAGCCACGAAATAGACCCACTTGCGATTCTCTCCAAGTCACAGAACACAATGTAGCGAATTCTCTGACGTACGAAACGAATTTTAGACGTTCACAGCTGCCCAATTACAACACCCACTTCGTATTGGTGGAACTATTTAGAGGGTGACAGGAATACAGCAATGTAAATCGCTTAGTAATGAAATACATAGCGACTGAATAGAAAGGACTAGGAATAGAAAAGCAACTGGAATCACTCAACAGAGGAAAGTCCACTGGACCTGACGGGATACCAATTCGATTCTACACAGCAGAGTACGCGAAAGAACTTGCCCCCTTTCTAACAGCCGTGAACCGCAAGTCTCTAGAGGAACGGAAGGTTCCAAATGATACGAAAAGAGCACAGGTAGTCCCTGTCTTCGAGAAGGGTCGTCGAGCAGATGCGCAAAACTATAGACCAATATCTCTGACGTCGATCTGTTGTAGAATTTTAGACATGTTTTTTGTTCGTGTATCATGTCGTTTCTGGAAACCCAGAATCTACTATGTAGTAATCAACATGGATTCCGGAAACAGCGGTCGTGTGAGACCCAACTCGCTTTATTTGTTGATGAGACCCAGAAAATATTAGATACAGGCTCCCAGGTAGATGCTATTTTACTTGACTTCCGGAAGGCGCTCGATACAGTTCCGCACTGTCGCCTGATAAGCAAAGTAAGAGCCTACGGAATATCAGACCAGCTGTGGGGCTGGATTGAAGAGTTTTTAGCAAACAGAACACAGCATGTTGTTATCAATGGAGAGACGTCTACAGACTTTAAAGTAACCTCTGGAGTGCCACAGGGGAGTGTTATGGGACCATTACTTTTCACAATATATATATGACCTAGTAGATAGTGTCGGAAGTTCCGTGCGGCTTTTTGCGGATGATGCTGTAGTATACAGAGAAGCTGCAGCATTAGAAAATTGTAGCGAAATGCAGGAAGATATGCAGCGGATAGGCACTTGGTGCAGAGAGTGGCAACTGACCCGTAACATAGACAAATGTAATGTGTTGCGAATACATAGAAAGTAGGATCCTTTATTGTATGATTATATGATAGCGGAACAAACACTGGTAGCAGTTACTTCTGTAAAATATCTGGGAGTATGCGTACGGAGCGATTTGAAGTGGAATGATCGTATAAAATTAATTGTTGGTAAGGCGGGTACCAGGTGAGATTCATTGAGAGAGTCCTTAGAAAATGTAGTCCATCAACAAAGGAGGTGGCTTACAAAACACTCGTTCGACCTGTACTTGAGTATTCCTCATCAGTTTGGGATCCGTACCAGGTCGGGTTGACAGAGGAGATAGAGAAGATCCAAAGAAGAGTGGCGCGTTTCGTCACAGGGTTATTAAGTAAGCGTGATAGCGTTACGGAGATGTTTAGCAAACTCAAGTGGCAGACTCTGCAAGAGAGGCGCTCTGCATCGCGGTGTAGCTTGCTGTCCAGGTTTCGAGAGGGTGCGTTTCTGGATGAGGTGTCGAATATATTGCTTCCCCCTACTTATACCTCCCGAGGAGATCACGAATGTAAAATCAGAGAGATTAGAGCGCGCACGGAGGCTTTCCGGCAGTCGTTCTTCCTGCGAACCATACGCGGCTGGAACAGGAAAGGGAGGTAATGACAGTGGCACGAAAAGTGCCCTCCGCCACACACCGTTGGGTGGCTTGCGGAGTATAAATGTAGATGTAGATGTAGACTGACGGGCACCCATTGCGCATTTGGCTGCAGGAAAGATGTGAAGACATCGAAAATGAAATTGTAATTGCACACATCAAAAAAGGTTTTGCATTACCTCGTTTCCGAGAGTACCGAAACCTGTACAGAAAATTGGAATAGAGATCGACATAAACATCATTTGCGCCCAACTTATTGCTCATGAGAACCACACATTGCATGCTGTACCACCATACAGCGAGACCTTCAGAGGTGGTGGTCCAGATTGCTGTACACACCGGTAACTCTGATACCCAGTTGCACGTCCTCTTGCATTGATGCAAACCTCTATTCGTCGTGGCGTACTATCAACAAATTCATCAGGGCACTGTTGGTCCAGGTTGTACCACTCCTCAACAGCGATTCGGCGTACATCCCTCAGAGTGGTAGGTGGGTCACGTCGTCCATAAACAGCCCTTTTCAGTCTATCCCAGTCATGTGCGATAGGGTTCATGTCTGGAGAACATTCTGGCCACTCTAGTCGTGCGAAGTGGTTATCTGAAGAAAGTCATTCACAAGATGTGCACGATGGGGGCGTGAATTGTCGTCCACGAAGAAGAATGCCTCGCCAATATGCTGCCGATGGGGTTGCACTATCGGTCGGAGGATGGCATTCTCTTATCGTAGAACTGTTGCGGCGCATTCCATGACCACCAGCGGCGTACATCGGCCCCACACAATGCCACCCCATAACAGCAGGGAACCTCCACCGTGCTGCACTTGCTGGACAGTGTGTCAGAGGCGTTCAGCCTGACCAGGTTGCCTCCAAACACGTCTGTCGTGATTGTCTGGTTGTTGGCATACTGCGACACTCATCTGTGATGAGAACGTGTTGCCAATTCTGAGCGGTCCGTTCGGCACGTTGTTGGGCCCATCTGTACTGCGCTCCATGGTGTCGTGGTTGCAAAGATGGACCTCGCCCCATGGACGTCGGGAGTGAAATTGCGCGTCTTGCAGCCTATTGCGCACAGTTTGAGTCGTAACTCGACGTCCTGTGGCTGCACGAAAAGCATTATTCAACATGGTGGCGTTGCTGTCAGGGTTCCTCCGAGCCATAATCCGTAGGTAGCGGTCATCCACCGCAGTAGGAGGCATATCATCGACAACAGTTCCTGTCTCTCTGTATCTCCTCCATGCTCGAACAACATCGCTTTGGTTCACTTCGAGACGGCTGTACAGTTCCCTTGTTGAGAGCCCTTCCTGGCACAAAGTAACAATGCGGACGCGATCGAATCGCGGTATTGACCGTCTAGGCACGGTTGAACTGCAGACAACACGAGCCGTGTACCTCCTGCCTGGTGGAATGACTGGAACGGATCGGCTGTCGGACCCCCTCCGTGTAATAGGCGCTGCTCATACGTGGTTGTTTATATCTTTAGGCGGATTTAGTGACATCTATGAACATTCATATGGACTGTGTCTGTGATACAATATCCACAGTCAACGTCTATCTTCAGGAGTTCTGGGAACTGGGGTGGTGCAAAAGTTTTTTTTTTTTATGTGTGGAGAAAAGTCAAAACAACCGTTGAAAGCCAGGGCGGTAACATTTAGAGTGCTAAGGGAATTCCACTGTTGTATGCGGAGGAGTGAAGAGATGGAAAGAGTGCACCAAAGGCCTGTCTGAGGGGGAAGATTTGTTTGATGATGTGATAGGTGAAGAAACGGGAGTAGGTGGGGAGGAGATAGGGGATCTAGTATTAGAATCATAATATAAAAGCGCTTTGGAATTCTAGCGATTAAATAAGGCGGAAGGGATGAGTGACATTCCATCGGAATTCCTAAAGAGCCTTTGGGGGAAATGCCAAACAAACTACTATTGAAGCTGTAGAATCTGTGAGAATGGGGACATACCATCGTCATCCACACAATTCCGAAGGTAGCAACAGCAGGTGAGTGCAAGAAGTATCGCACAATCAGCTTAACAGATCGTGTATCCATGTTGTTTCAAATGGCTCTGAGCGCTATGCGACGTAACATCTGAGGTCATAAGTCGCCTAGAACTTAGAACTACGTAAGCCTAACTAACCTAATGACATCACACACATCCATGCCCGAGGCAGGATTCGAACCTGCGACTGTAGCTGCAGCGCGGTTCCGGACTAAAGCGCCTAGAACCGCACGGCCACTCCGGCCGGCACGGTCATAGGATTTGTTGGTCTAGCAAAAGCTTTCGGCGGTGTAAAACGGCACAAGATGTTCGATATACACACAAAAACAGCAGTAAGCTGCAAGAAACGACGGGTAATAACAATACCTACAAAAACCAAGAAGGAACAATAAGATTTGAAGACCAAGAACGAAATGTTCGGATTAAAATGATTGTAAGACAGGCAGCAGCGATTTGCCCCTATATATCGAAGAAACAGTGACAGAAATATAAGAAACTTTCAAGGGTGAGGTTGAAATGAAGGATGTAAGGATATCAATGATAAGAATCGATGATAACATTCTTTACCTCAGTGAAAGTGAAGAAGCATTACAGGATCTACTGAATGGAATGAAGTCTAAGAGTACAGAATATAAAGTGAGAGTAAATCGAAAGCAATGAGAAGTAGCAGAAACGTTAACAGCGTGAAACATAACACCAGGGATGGTGATCGCGAATTAGATGAAGTTACGGAATTCGGCTACGTAGACAGCAAAATAACCCATGACGGACGGGTGAAGGACGACATAAAAGCAGACTAGCGCTGGCAAAAAGCTTCCTGGCCAAGAGAAGTCTACTCCTATCAAACATACGCATTAGCCTGAGGAAGACATTTCTGAAAATGTCCCATTGGCGCACAGGAAACCGGAAGAGAAGAAGATTGTTGAAAATTAGGTGGACTGATAAGAAAATTGATGAGTAAGTTCGTCGCAGAATCGGAGAGGAAGGGAATATGTGGAAAACACTGAGAAGAAATAGGGACGGGATGATGGGACAGCTGGTAAGAGATTGGGGTATGACTTCCATGGTACTAGAGGGAGCTATGGAGGCTGAAGGCGGAAGAGGAAGACAGAGATCAGAATACATCCAACAAATAGTGGAGTACATCGGATGCAATGGCTACTGAGATGAAAAGGTTGGCACAGGACAGGAATTCGTGGCAGGGTGCATGAAAGCGGTCATAAGACCAGTGGGAAAAATAGGGTGAGCTAAAAGACTTTCCCTAATAAGTAAAATAACCATAAGAAAGTATGGTAGATACAGCTTTGCGGATTGCTGCCAATGGTTGTAAAACTCTGACAGCTTCTTATGGACACACTTTCAAACGTGCTCCTTATCCTTTACGTAGATGGTTTAAATTCCTGCAACTAATGTGCGACGTACAGTACCAACATGTCCATGCAAATTGTTGCCGTAATCGTAGGCTCAATGGAAAAGAATAGTCCAGTAATTTTGGTGTGCATTAAGCCACACCGCACGTTTACTTTCGGACTGTGCTTTATCTGCTATACAACGATACGTCGGTTGACTTCCAGATCCAGACATTGCGCCTGTTTACTTACCCGATGTGTGGAAAGTCTGTCCTTCGAAAAATAAAAACTTTCCTAAGGTAATCATTGGGTACATCGATTCGTTCTTGCATGTTTCTAGTGAACTCTGCGCGTCTGTTCATATCATCTGGCTGCAAATCTTGCAGGAATACCGCTTTGTATGCATGGAAATGCCGCTGTTTGTGTAAAATCTCCACAACATTCCTCTGAGATATGCTTGTTTCTGTGGAAACAAGATGCTTTGATTTCTGCTGTCTGCACATGGTTTCAATCCAGGTGTGCCGCTTCTTCCATTCTCACCAACTCTTCCAGTCTCTTTAAACTTTCTAAATCATCCTTTGATGATGTTGATTGGCAGATATCGACCATAGGCGGTTCGATAAAGACGCTAAACTGTAACAGGCGACCGTTTTCCGGAAAGCCTCAAAAAAACTTTACGCCTTATGCTGAAGCGATGGCATTGTGATAGCAGCACATATAAATTGCGCAACCTGTAATAGAGAGAGAGAGAGAGAGAGAGAGAGAGAGAGAGAGAGAAGAAAAGGAAAGAAATCAGATGCGGGCAGAACACATGTAGAAGCGTTGTTGTTGTTGTGGTCTTCAGTCCTGAGACTGGTTTGATGCAGCTTTCCATGCTACTCTATCCTGTGCAAGCTTCTTCATCTCCCAGAACTTACTGCAGCCTACATGCTTCTGAATCTGCTTAGTGTATTCATCTCTTGGTCTCCCTCTGCGACTTTTACCCTTCACGCTGCCCTCCAATACTAAATTGGTGATCCCTTGATGCCTCAGAATATGTCCTACCAACCGATCCCTTCTTCTAGTCAAGTTGTGCCACAAATTTCTCTTCTCTCCAATTCTATTCAATACCTCCTCATTAGCTATGTGATCTACTCACCTGATCTTCAGCATTCTTCTGTAGCACCACATTTCGAAAGCTGCTATTCTCTTCTTGTCCAAACTATTTATCGTCCACGTTTCACTTCCATACATGACTACACTCCATTAAATACTTTCAGAAAAGACTTCCTGACACTTAAATCAATACTCGATGTCAACAAATTTCTCTTCTTCAGAAACGCTTTCCTTGCTATTGCCAGTCTACATTTTATATCCTCTCTACTTCGACCATCATCAGTTATTTTGCTCCCCAAATAGCAAAACTCCTTGACTACTTTAAATGTCTCATTTCCTAATCTAATTCCCTCAGCCTCACCCGACTTAATTCGACTACATTCCATTATCCTCGTTTTGTTTTTGTTAATTTTAATCTTATACCCTCCTTTCAAGACACTGTCCATTCCGTTCAACTGCTCTTCCAAGTCCTTTGCTGTCTCTGACAGAATTATAGTGTCATCGACAAACCTCAAAGTTTTTATTTCTTCTCCATGCATTTTAATTCCCACTCCAAATTTTTCTTTTGTTTCCTTTTTTGCTTGCTCAATATACAGATTGAATAACATCGGGGATAGGCTACAACCTTGTCTCAGTCCCTTCTCAACCACTGCTCCCCTTTCATGCCCCTCGACTCTAATAACTGCCATCTGGTTTCCGTACAAATTGTAAGTAGCCTTTCGTTCTCTGTATTTTACCCCTGCCACCTTCAGAATTTTAATGATTGTGTTCCAGTCAACATTGTCAAAAGCTTTCTCGAGGGCTACAAATGCTAGAAACGTAGGTTTGCCTTTCCTTAATCTATCTTCCAAGGTAAGCCGTAGGGCCAGTATGGCCTCACGTGTTCCAACATTTTTACAGAATCCAAACTGATCTTCCCCGAGGTCGGCTTCTACCAGTTTTTCCGTTCGTCTGTAAAGAATTCGCGTTAGTATTTTGCAGCTGTGACTTATTAAACTGATAGTTCGGTAATTTTCACATCTGTCAACACCTGCTTTCTTTGGGATTGGAATTATTATATTCTTCTTGAAGTCTGAGGGTATTTCGCCTGTCTCATACAACTTTCTCACCAGATGGTAGAGTTTTGTCAGTACTGGCTCTCCCAAGACCGTCAGTAGTTCTAATGGAATGTTGTCTACTCCCAGGGCCTTGTTTCGATTCAGGTCTTTCAATGCTCTGTCAAATTCTTCACGCAGTATCATATCCTATATTTCATCTTCGTCTACGTCCTCACCAATTTCTGTAATATTGCCCTCATGTACATCGCCCTTGTATAGACTCTCTATGTACTCTTTCCACCTTTCTGCTTTCCCTTCTTTTTATTACGACTGATTTTCCATCTGAGCTCTTCATATTCATATGGGTCGTTCTCTTTTCTCCAAAGGTCTCTTTAATTTTTGTGTAGGCAGTATCTATCTTACCCCCAGCCATTTTGCACTTACTCCTTTTCGCCTTCTTCATTTACTACACTTTTATATTTTCTTCTTTCGTCAATTAAATTCAGTATATCTTCTGTTACCGAAGGATTTCTACTAGCCTTCGTCTTTTTACCTACTTTGTCCTATGCTGCTTTCACTATTTCATCTCTCAAAGCTACTATTCTTCTGCTACTGTATCTCTTTCCCCTGTTTTTGTCAATCGTTCGCTCTCTCAGAAACCTCTGGTTCTTTCAGTTTATCCAGGTCCCATCTTCTTAAGATCCTACCTTTTTGTAGTTTCTTCAGTTTTAATCTACAGTTCTTGACCAATAATTGTGGTCAGTCCTCATCTGCCTCTGCAAATGTCTTACAATTTAAAACCTGGTTCCTGAATCTCTGTCTTACCATTATATAATCTATCTGAAACCTGTCAGTATCTCCAGGCTTCTTGACCCAAGTGGTAGCTATGATTAAGTTATGCTCTGTGCAAAATCCTACCAGGCGGCTTCCTCTTTCATTTCTTCCCCCCAATCCATATTCACCTACTACGTTTCCTTGTCTCGTTTTTCCTACTATCGAATTCCAGTCACCCATGACTATTAAATTTTCGTCTGCCTTCACTATCTGAATCAATCTGTTCATCATCTGCGGAGCTAGTTGGCATATAAACTTATACTACTGTGGTAGGCGTTGGTTTCGCGTCTATCTTGGCTACAATGATGCGTTCGCTATGCTGTTCGTAGTAGCTTACCTGGGCTCCTATTTTATATTCATTATTAAAGCTACTCCTGCATTACCCCTATTTGATTCTGTATGTATAACCCTGTATTCACCTGACCAGAAGTCTTGTTCCTCCTGCCACCGAACTTCACCAATTCCTGTTATATCTAACTTTAACCTATCCATTTCCCTTTCTAAATTTTGTAACCTACCTGCTCGATTAAGGAATCTGTCATCCCACTCTCCGATCCGTAGAACGACAGTTTTCTTTCTGATAACGAGGTACACTGGTGAAATGGTCGTACGGGAAAATCACCACTTAATCACTACCTCGGAGATACCGTGTCCCGTCGCTCATGCGCCGACTGTAACACCACGTTCAAACTCACTTAAATTTTGATAACCCGCCATTGTAGCAGCAGTAATCGATCTAGCAACTGCACAAGATTCTGGTTGTCTATGTAGGCGTTGCCGACCGCAGCGACGTGTACTACCTGTTTACATATCTCTGCATTTAATTACGCATGTCTATACCAGTTTCTTTGGTGCTTCAGTTTATTTGGTCAGGCAACCGTCGGTGGCTCAGGAAGAACACGTGTGGACTTCCGCGTCGTGCTGTGGAGGCGGGCTCTGTATGTGCTGGTGCTACGCTCCCCTGCGTTTTGTTTACGTGTCTGTAACCCAAAAAAAATGGCTCTGAGTACTATGGGACTTAACATCTATGGTCATCAGTCCCCTAGAACTTAGAACTACTTAAACCTAACTAATCTAAGGACATCACACACATCCATGCCCGAGGCAGGATTCGAACCTGCGACCGTAGCAGTCGCGCGGCTCCGGACTGAGCGCCTAGAGCCGCTAGACCACCGCGGCCGGCTGTCTGTAACCCCTCACAACTTGATTGCGCGGTCATCATACATTTACAGAGGCGGACAAAAGTATTCAGACACAGGTCACATGCGTATCTCACGGTCAGTTATGACTGATGCATACACGGAATGTGTATCTGCGTATGTGCCATAATACAGGGAATATTTCGAAACACTTTGTCTATGCGAATGTCACCGTATACTCTACCAGGAGCGATTAGTGCTGTGTTACCACCATATGTGTGTGTGTGTGTGTGTTTCACGCGGGACAAAAGTAATCAGACACCGCCCCGCTTGATGAGTTAACCGCAGTCTCCGCGACAGAAAGCAGTCTGTATGCGGAAGGCAGCTGTCTCGTACTACAGGAAAGCACAGCCAACGTAGCGCCATGTCCCGTAAAGGTAGGGAGACGAAAGTGGAAGAGCGAAGGCTTATTGTGCAGCTGCAGAAACAGGCGAGGTCATCAACAGAAGCCGAACCTCCCCATCGCACCTCCCTCAGATTTAGTTATAAGTTAGCACAGTGGATAGGCCTTCAAAAACTGAACACAGATCAATCGAGGAAACAGGAAGAAGTTGTGTGGAACTATGAAAAAAATAAGCAAAATATACTCAGTATCCATGCGGAAGATAGGCAATACCAAGGAGACTGTGAGCTCATGAGCGCCATGGTCCCGTGGCTAGCCTGCGCAGCTGCGGAACGAGAGGTCCTTGGTTCAAGTCTTTCCTCGAGTGAAAAGTTTAATTTTTTAATTTCAGTTTATGTGACAAACTCATGTTTTCATCACTTTTTTGGGAGTGATTATCACATCCACAAGAAAACTTAAATCGGGCAAGGTAGAAGAATCTTTTTACCCATTCGCCAAGTGTACAAGTTAGGTGGGTCGACAACTTACTCCTGTCATGTGACGCACATACCGTCACCAGTGTCGTATAGAGTATATCAGACGTGTTTTCCTGTGGAGGAATCGGTTGACCTATGACCTTGCGATCAAATGTTTTCGGTTCCCATTGGAGAGGCACGTCCTTTCGTCTACTTCAAAAATGGTTCAAATGGCTCTGAGCACTATGGGACTCAACATGTTAGGTCATAAGTCCCCTAGAACTTAGAACTACTTAAACCTAACTAACCTAAGGACATCACACACACACACACACACACACACACACACACACACACACACACACACACACACACACACACACACACCCATGCCCGAGGCAGCATTCGAAGCTGCGACCGTAGCAGTCCCGCGGTTCCGTACTGCAGCGCCAGAACCGAACGGCTACCGCGGCCGGCTTTCGTCTGCTAATCGCACGGTTTTGCGGTGCGGTCGCAAAACACAGTCACTAAACTTATTACAGTGAACAGAGACGTCAATGAACGAACGGACAGATCATAACTTTGCGAAAATAAAGAAAGTAAAGTTTTCACTCTAGGGAAGACTTGAACCAAGGACATCTCGTTACGCGGCTGCTCACGCTAACCACGGGACCATGGCGCTCCTGAGCTCCCATTGCCCTTGATGTTGCCTATCTTGCACATGGACTACTCAGTTTGTATATTTTGCTTATTTTTTTCATAGTTCCACACAATGTCGTCCTGTTTTATCGATTGATCTGTGTTCAGTTTTTCAAGGCCTATCCACTGTGCCAACTTATAACTAAGTCTGAGGGGGGTGCGATGGGGAGGTTCCCTTGTTAGTATCGTCCGGAAATGGAAAAAAGAAGAAACTCTCGTCAGTCGTCCAAGACAGGGGCGTCCTCAGAAACTCACGAACAGAGACAAGAGGAAGATAGTTCGAATGGTGAAAAACGACCCGCGAACAACGCCCCCTGCTGTAGGGACACAATGGCAGAAGGCGTTTGTACCGAAGTTAGTTTGAGAACAGTGCGCAGAAGCCTGAACGGTGCTGAGTACAATGCCAGAGTGCCAAGGCGCAAACCGTTCGTCAGGAAATGTAACGCAAAAAAGGGGATAGTTTCTGCAGAAGAATTTGTCGGCAGGGATGTGACCTCTTGGGACAAGATTCTGTGGAGTGACGAATGCAAAATTTACTTCGAACCAAGTGGATGGCCGCAGTTTAGTGTGGCGTCAAACACAGAATGGGAGCCCAAAAACGCGCAAGCGGCAATTAAACATGAAGGCGGCAGTGTGATGCATGTCTTCCAGAGGTGTTGGCGATCCTGTCTCTGTTGAAGGCACATGGGCAAATTTGTGTATCTCGATATACTCAAACAGAATATGACGAAAACTGGCGCGAAGTTGGATCTAGGAGGGGACTTGTATTTTCAACAAGACAACGATCCTAAGCATACGGCGGAAATCGTCAAAGGGGGATCCTATACAACACGCCTCGTTGCCTCATTACCCTGCCGCAGTCCACGGACCTCGATCCCATCCAAAACATGTGTAATGAACTGAAAACGAGACTACACAAACGACGTGTGAGCAGTTTGACATATTTGCGTGCATTGATCGATCGAAGGAGAAGGGGTGAATATCGGTTTGGATGTAACGAAAAAGGTTGTTTATTCCATGCCTCAAAGACTGAGGGCTGTAATACAGAGAAAGGGACGCATTACCAAATACTGCCTGCTGAGTGTCTGACTACTTTTGCCCATTGTATATTTCGATTTTCTTCCCCTTTTTTTTTGCATAAGGCGAGTTTTTTTACTTGTTGTCCTGCATAAGTTGAGACTGTCGTATGTATTACTCATTTGTGAAGAATAAAATATATGTTCTGAGTTAAAAAATCATTTAAGGTTTACTTCTCTGATTACTCCCAGTATCTGTACAGGGTGAAAAGTATTTAAACCGACAAACTCTGGGAGGTTGTAGGGGACATCAAAACAAATATTTTTTCCTAATGTCATTTTTTTCCTATGAGTTGTATTTAAACCGGTAAAGGAGGATGTCTCTGGCGGCAAATTAATTAAACCAACAAAAACTTTTCCGCTTTTTTTATGACCAAGAGACAACACATTACCACATCCCAATTTCAATTACAGTAGATTTTCAAAAATGCCTCCATTGACACGTAAACAAAGTTACACCGTCGGCTCATGTTCTGTCTGATACGGGCCAAAACCCCAGAAGTATCCTGAATTGTTCCCGCTGCTGCTACTATCCGGGCAACCAGATCCTCTTCTGATGCAACAGGAGTTGTGTAAAGAAGGTTGCGCATCTCTCCCCACACAAAAAAGTCCAGAGAGGACATATCTGGGGATCGAGCAGGCCATGGTACAGAACCACCTCTGTCAATCCACGTTTCTGGGAACCGTCGGTCCAGGAATCGACGCACACGACGAATGAAATGTGCTGTCGCCCCGACATGTTGGAACCACATGCGTTGTCTTGTAGGGAGTGGGACGTCTTCCAGCAATTCTGGAGATGCTCTGGCGAGAAAATTGTAATAGTGCCTGCCATTTAATGGCCTAGGTAGCAGATACAGCCCAATTAAAGAGTCCCCAACAACACCGACCCACACATTAACGAAGAACCGCACTTGATGAGCGCTAGTAACTGTGGCATGTGGGTTATCCTTACTCCAAACACGCGGATTGTGCCTATTGAAGACAACATCACGCCCGAACGTTGCTTCATCGATAAACAACACAGAGGATGGAAACGTAGGCTGCATTTGACACTGTTCCAGGTACCAGTGCGAAAACTGTGCTCTGCGTGGATAATCAAATGGTTCTAGGTTGTAAGTGAAATGGACGTAACAATTGCTCTCCATTGGCTGTTCTTACTTTCATCTGATTCGTCCCCATGTTACGTGCAATTGCACGAGTGCTGATTGAAGGATCCCGCTCCACATGCTGCAAAACAGCTTCCTCAAATTGCAGCGTCCTTACCGTGCGACGGCGTCCCTGTCCAGGTAATCTGCTAAATGACCCGGTCTCACACAGACGTTGGTACACAGCAGCAAAGGTCGTATGATGCGGGATACGGCGATTATGATATTATTGTTGATAAACCCGCTGTGCAGCTCGTCCGTTGTGGTGCGCTACGTAGTACGCACCAACCATATCAGTGTACTCACTGCAGGTGTATCGCTCCATTAGTAAACAGAGACAATGCACTACTACACTGGTGGACAGCAGTTGCCTACAACTGAAGAGCGTAATACAGCCTCTAAGAACTGAAGATCGTAATACGACATATAACAGCTGGAGAGCGTAATACGGCCTCCACCGGTTTAAATAATCTTCACAGGAAAAAATAACAATAGGGAAATTCTGAAGGTGGCAGAGGAAATACAGGGAGCGAAAGGCTTTTTACCATTTGTACAGAAACCAGATGCCAGTTACAAGAGTCGAGGGGCATGAGAGGGAAGCAGTGGTTGGGAAGGGAGTGAAACAGGTTTGTAGCCTATCCCCGATGTTGTTTAATCTGTGTATTGAGCAAGCAGAGAAGGACACAAAAGAAAAGTTCCGAGTAGGTATTAAAATCCATGGAGAAGAAATAAAAACTTTTAGGTTCGCCGATGACATTGTAATTCTGTCAGAGACAGCAAAGGACTTGGAAGAGCAGTTGAACGGAATGGACAGTGACTTGAAAGGAGGTTATAAGATGATCATCAACAAAAGCAAAACGAGGATAATGGAATGAAGTCGAATTAAGTAGGGTGATGCTGAGGGAATTAGATTAGGAAATGAGACACTTAAAGTAGTAAAGGAGTTTTGCTATTTGGGGAGCAAAATAACTGATGATGGTCGAGGTAGAGAGGATATGAAATATAGACTGGCACTGGCAAGGAAAGCGTTTCTGAAGAAGATAAATTTGTTAACATCGAGTATAGATTTAAGTGTCAGGAAGTCGTTTCTGAAAGTGTTTGTATGGAGTGTGGCCATGTATGGAAGTGAAACATGGACGATAAATAGTTTGGACAAGAAGAGAATAGAAGCTTTCGAAATGTGGTGCTACAGAAGAATGCTGAAGATTAGATGGGTAGATCACATAACGAATGAGGAGGTACTGAATAGGATTGGGGAGAAGAGGAGCTTGTGGCACAACTTGACAAGAACGGTGTGAGCGAGCGCCTCAGACCGGCATCCCCGGGCTCAGCCGTGTTGGCGGCTGGAAAGGAAGGAAGGGCGGGAGGAGCAGGAAGGCGGCCGTGAGCCGTGTTTACGGCGGGGCGGCCGGCAGATCGATCGCCGGCAGCCCCGATGAATAAACGATGACCGCCGGCGCCAGCGGGCGAGCCATAGCCGCCGGACAACGCAGGCCTGCTGCTCTAGCCGGTGTGCTCTTACCGACCAAGTCTCGTCTTCGTCTCCAGATCTGCACTGCACTGGACCAGATACCACACTACAGTAAGAGGTACCTCGTACGACACTCACCTCAGTGAATGTTACATACACTATTGGCCATTAAAATTCCTACGCCAAGAACAAATGCAGATGATAAACGGGTATTCATTGGACAAATATATTATACTAGAACTGACGTGTGATTACATTTTCACGCAATTTGGGTGCATAGATCCTGAGAAATCAGTACCCAGAACAACCACCTCTGGCCCTAATAACGGACTTTATACGCCTGGGCATTGAGTCAAACAGAGCTTGGATGGCGTGTACAGGTACAGCTGCCCATGCAGCTCAACACGATACCGCAGTTCATCAAGAGTAGTGACTGGCGTATTGTGACGAGCCAGTTGCTCGGCCACCATTGACCAGACGCTTTCAATTGGTGAAAGATCTGGAGAATGTGCTGGCCAAGGCAGCAATCGAACCTTTTCTGTATTCAGAAAGGCCCCTACAGGACCTGCAACATGCGGCTGTGCATTATCCTACTGAAATGTAGGTTTTAGCAGGGATCGAATGAAGGGTAGAGTCACGGGTGGTAACACATCTGAAATGTAACGTCCACTGTTCAAAGTGCCGTCAGTGCGAACAAGAGGTGACCGAGACGTGTAACCAAAGGCATCCCGTACCATCACGCCGGGTGATACGCCAGTATGGCGATGACGAATACACACTTCCAATGTGCGTTCACTGCGGTGTCACCAAACACGAATGCGACCATCCTGATGCTGTAAACAGAACCTGGATTCATCCGAAACTATGAAGTTTTGCCATTCGTGCACCCAGGTTCGTCGTTGAGTACACCATCGCAGGCGCTCCTGTCTGTGGTGCAGCGTCAAGGGTAACCGCAGCCATGGTCTCCGAGCTGATAGTCCGTGCTGTTGCAAACGTCGTCCAACTGTTCGTGCAGATGGTTGTTGTCTTGCGAACTTCCCCATCTGTTGACTCAGGGATCGAGACTTGGCTGCACGATCCATTACAGCCGTGTGGATAAGATGCCTCTCATCTCGACTGCTAGTGATACGGGGCCGTTGGGATCCAGCACGGCTTTCCGTATTACCCTCCTGAACCCACGGATTCCATATTCTGCTAACAGTCATTGGATCTCGACCGATGCGAGCAGCAATGTCACAATCCGATAAGCTGCAATCGCGATAGGCCACAATCCGACCTTTATCATAGTCGGAAACGTGATGGTACGCATTTCTCCTCCTTACACGAGGCATCACAACAACGTTTCACCAGGCAACGCCGGTCAACTGCTGTTTGTGTATGAGAAATTGGTTGAAAACTTTCCTCATGTCAACACGTTATAGGTGTCGCCACCGGCGGCAACCTTGTGTGAATGCTCTAGAAAGCTAATCATTTACATAACACCGCATCTTCTTCCTGTCGGTTAAATTTCGCGTCTGTAGCACGTCATCTTCGTGGTGTAGCAAGTTTAATGGCCAGTAGTGTATTTTGACATTACCGAACTCACTCACCAAAACCTGTGGGGTAATTCCCGTCGACCTAAAGTCAATAAATTATGCAAGAAGCAAGATTTCACAGTACTAGTAAAGGAAAACATTCGAAAATTGTTAATTTGTAATTATATCCCACGGGAAAATACACACATCAAAAAAGGTTTTGCATTACCTCGCTTCCGAGAGTACCGAAACCTGTACAGAAGCCGGCCGGAATGGCCGTGCGGTTCTAGGCGCTACAGTCTGGAACAGAGCGACCGCTCCGGTCGCAGGTTCGAATCCTGCCTCGGGCATGGATGTGTGTGATGTCCTTAAGTTAGTTAGGTTTAATTAGTTCTAAGTTCTAGGCGACTGATAACCTCAGAAGTTAAGTCGCGTAGTGCTCAGAGCCATTTGAACCTGTACAGAAAATTGGAATAGAGATCGACGTAAACATCATTTGCGCCCATCTTATTGCTCATGAGAACCACACATTGTATGCTGTACCACCATACAGCGAGACCTTCAGAGGTGGTGGTCCAGATTGCTATACACACCGGTACCTCTGATACCCAGTAGCATGTGCTCTTGCATTGATGCATGCCTGTGTTCGTCGTGACATACTATCCACAAGTCCATCAAGGCACTGTTGATCCAGATTGTCCCACTCCTCAACAGCGATTCGGCGTACATCCCTCAGAGTGGTAGGTTAGTCACATCGTCCATAAACAGCCCTTTTCAGTCTATCCCAGTCATGTTCGATAGTGTTCATGTCTGGAGAACATTCTGGCCACTCTAGTCGAGCGAAGTGGTTATCTGAAGAAAGTCATTCACAAGATGTGCACGATGGGGGCGTGAATTGTCGTCCATGAAGAAGAATGCCTCGCCAATATGCTGCCGATTTGGTTGCACTATCGGTCGGAGGATGGCATTCTCTTATCGTAGAACTGTTGCGGCGCATTCCATGACCACCAGCGGCGTACGTCGGCCCCACACAATGCCACCCCAAAACAGCAGGAAACCTCCACCGTGCTGCACTTGCTGGACAGTGTGTCAGAGGCGTTCAGCCTGACCAGGTTGCCTCCAAATGCGTGTCCGACGATTGTCTGGTTGAAGGCAGATCCACACTCATCAGTGAAGAGAACGTGATGCCAATGGTGAGCAATCCATTCGGCATGTTGTTGGGCCCATCTGTACTGCGCTCAATGGTTTCGTGGTTGCAAAGATGGACCTCGCCATTGACGTCGGGAGTGAAGTTGCCCATCATGCAGCCTATTGCGCATAGTCGTAACACTGCATGAAAACCATTATTCAACATGGTGGCGTTGCTGTCAGGGTTTCTCCGAGCCATAATCCGTAGGGAGCGGTCATCCACTGCAGTAGTAGCCCTTGGGCGGCCTGAGCGAGGGACGTCATCGACAGCTCCTGTCTCTCTGTATCTCCTCCCCTGTCCGAACATCATCGCTTTGGTTCACTCCGAGACGCCTGGACAGTTTCCTTGTTGAGAACCCTCCCGGGCACAAAGTAACAAGGTGTACGCGATCCAACCGCGGTATTGACCGTCTAGGCGTGGTTGAACTACAGACAACACGAGCCGTGTACCTCCTTCTTAGTGGAATGTCTAAAACTGACCGGCTGTCGGACCCCCTCCGTGTAATAGGCGCTGCTGATGCGTTGTTGTTTACATCTTTGGGCGGATTTAGTGACATCTGTGAACATTCATATGGACTGTGTCTGTGATACAGTATCCACAGTCAACGTCTATCTTCAGGAGTTCTGGGAACTGGGGTGATGCAAAACATTTTTTGATGTGTGTATTTGTTATTTCTTTTAATCAGGATATTAGTGTCTTAAGAGCCCTTTTGCTCGCAGGAATTACAGTAGTTAATGCGAGATTACACATAGAATTTAAACTTAAAACTTAAACATTCACGAATGCCTCTGAAGTCCCGCAACCGATATCGTGCCAGTATCGGTGTCGATAACAGGCAAACATTGAGACTCTCGATTTCCGATATGGATGAACGGTGTACGTAGATAATTAAGTTCTTTCGGAACCCTCTGAGCGCGAGGCCTGCTCAACTTTCGCCAATTTCTCATTTCAGTTTGTACTTACGGGTTTTATTTTACGGAAAATAATTACTTATATTGCATTCCTGAAATTTTTCCATCTGTTCCATCTTTGAAGTTCGCCGGTTGCTACATCATGAATATTAACCATTTTTTCTTATTTTTTGAGAAATGTATTGCAATTTTGATGTCGATTTCAATTTGCTTTAGTATCTTGAGAACTATCTGGGCTTGCCGGCCGAAGTGGCCGTGCGGTTAAAGGCGCTGCAGTCTGGAACCGCAAGACCGCTACGGTCGCAGGTTCGAATCCTGCCTCGGGCATGGATGTTTGTGATGTCCTTAGGTTAGTTAGGTTTAACTAGTTCTAAGTTCTAGAGGACTAATGACCTCAGCAGTTGAGTCCCATAGTGCTCAGAGCCATTTGAACCATTTTTTTATCTGGGCTTCAGGAGTTGAACTGACTATTGGACTTGGTGTGGAACCTTTCGATTCCTTCTGTGATTATCTGTTTGGGGAAAGTTCATAGTTTTCAAATGGTTCAAATGGCTCTGAGGACTGTGGGACTTAACTTCTGAGGTCATGAGTCCCCTAGAACGTAGAACTACTTAAACCTAACTAACTTAAGGACCTCACACACATCCATGCCCGAGGCAGGATTCGAACCTGCTACCGTAGCAGTCCCGCGGTTCCGACTGAAACGCCTAGAACCGTTCAGCCACACCCAGGCATCCCTGTTATTAAGGTCTCAGTAAAGCAGTCACCAGCCGTATCAGGATGCGACACTGGCAAAGCAAATGTACGAGACAGAAACTTTCTGGTTTCATTTCTGAAAGAGTAGTCATGTGCAACTGACATCGCCACGAGCTTTGTGTTAGGAACTTAGTGCGGTCCTACATGGAAGAAGTCTTAAATCGGTCCATAGTTAAGTTCCAGCTTTCATAATGCTTTTTTCGGAGTCTGAAAACATTTTGATGGAGATAACTTCAGACTTAGATTATCACATTTATCAATAACTGTTGAAAATAAATGCTGATTAGATGAAGTTTTCTTATCGCTTAACAAAGAAAAAAACCGCTGGAATGTCCATTAACAAGCTCATGGATCGTAAATAGGAGACAGAAATCTTTGTGCAGTACTTGAAAGATCCAATTTACAGTGTCTCACACTAAGTATACTGATATTTTCAGCTTTACAGATCATTATGTAACAACAAATCCGTCGCGTCTGTTGTTTTTACACGTAATGTGTTGAGAACAACACGAACTTCCCGAATACTAGTAAGTAATTTTATTGACTTTTCCGCCTAGCTTCGTAAACTGATTTACGTAAGCTGTCGACGTCTTTAACCGTTATTTATTTCATTTGTTCTCCTTTCAGTTGGTTATTCATTACTTCACGTTTCATTGGGCCTGCAGCATAGTATACGTCAGTATAATCCATAAGGAAAATGAATGCTCCAGAACTAGCTGCAATAGCGTAGTATGTTTTTAATCTCTCATGCCTGCAGCCTATTAACGGCAACCCGGTATCCAGAGTCTTGAAACTGTGCGAAAGGCTGCAGATTTTAAAACATGACCATGTGGTGCTGTTGGTTGTTGTTAACAGTGCTTATACTTTGATGTCCGATGTATTTGTTATAGCGAAACCACGAGTCGGGTTGAAACTGGATACGATCTTTGGCGCCGGCAGGGATAGCCGAGCGGTTCTAGGCGGTACAGTCTGGAACCGCGAGACCGCTACGGTCGCAGGTTCGAATCCTGCCTCGGGCAAGGAAGTGTGTGATGTCCTTAGGTTAGTTAGGTTTAAGTAGTTAGAAGTTCTAGGGGACTAATGACCTCAGAAGTTAAGTCTCGTAATGCTCAGAGCCATTTGAACGATTTGAACGATTTTTGGCGCGAGGGGGAGGGGGGGGGGGGGAGAGGTAGAGAGCTAGGGTAGTAGCTCTAACAGGTCGACAGCCACGATAAAGTTTTTGAAAGAAATTAAGTTTCCTGCGGTGGCCGCTTTTTTATATCATTTCTATTTTGTTTGGTACGACGTTCCGGCTGTGTAGCGACGTTCAAGCAAAATGTTTAACCCGTAAAATATACATGTTTTGGGCTACAGTTATAAATCCGTGGCTACTGCGCGGGTGGCCTGTATTTAGCGCTGAAGCCATGATATCCGATTGTATACAAACAGTAACACACAGCCAACCCATTCACCTGTGTGCGGAAGCACTGTGCTCGAACGAGCAATAAGAAGAACAGTTTTCAAGTTCAACGCCGTTTCCGTGAGACAATCCGGAAAAATCTGTGTTTTGTAGCGAAACCATTCGTGGCTTCTGCACCGTGATAACGCACTTGTTCACACACGTTGCCTGTTCATGTGTTTTTGGCCGAAAACAATACTGCAGTGATGCTCCATCCTCCATATTCGCCAGACATGGCCGGTGTCACATTTTTATGTCCCCCAAAATACAGAAAACCTTATTGGGTCGTCGTTTTACAAGCAAAGGCGAGATTAAAAAAGGCACCGTTCAGAAAGCAAGAAGCTATCCCTAAGGTAGAGTTTCTAACAACCCTACCACAACAAAGGTCAAAAATTAATTATGATTAGTGTTGCTCACGCTGCTAAATATTGCATTTTCGGGCAACAACAAAGTTATATTATGTGGCAGGTGTCATTAGAGCACAGTTAATAAAGTCATTTCATGAAATAATGGATAAACTAGGGACTCATCTTTCCGTGTTTCCCACGCTTGTCTCGTTGTGAACTCATGGCTCAATCGTCGAAAATCTAGGTAGTGATGATTCCAAGCTCGGATGCAAAGAGGCCTAGGTGTTATTCTGCGATATTCAAAAGTTTTATAGATGTGTTTCATAAGCCATTCTTGAAGATTAAACTTTTGCAAGTTAGGACAGTGGTGATGTAAAAAAGTAATCAGCACTCCGAATTTAAGTTACACTCCTTTTTTATTACTTTTGTTGCAATATCACGTAACTCGTTCCAAAACATCACTTCACAATATAAAACATACTTGAAAATATCTTCCTCACTGTTACAGTTCACATTTCATAAATTGACTACAATTTGCGTCTTTTTAACATGACGACCAAAGCTCGACTCTCTAATAACCGCTCACGTGCGCAAAAATCAGAGTTACAAGTACGTCAGAGATCATAGTGACAAAAGAAAGAATACACATCAGAATAATATTATTGCAATATATACATATCGATGTATCGAAGTACCTCTACATTAATGAAATCAAATCTGAATGTTGTCATAAAAATATGTTAACTATCTTACGGAAACACAATAGAATATTGCTGGTATCGAGAGGTTGACGTGAGGTGCCGTAATGGTTATGTAATTCAAGTACCATTACAAGTTAAAGAAGCGTTTCGGGATTGGAAAAAGCGCTACCATAAGAGTATCGTGACCAGAATGAGATTTTCACTCTGCAGCGGAGTGTGCGCTGACACGGAACTTCCTGGCAGATTAAAACTGTGTGCCCGACCGAGACTCGAGCTCGGGACCTTTGCCTTTCGCGGGCAAGTGCTCTAACATCTGAGCTACCGAAGCACGATTCACGCCCGGTCTCACAGCTTTACTTCTGCCAGTATCTCGTCTCCTACCATCCAGACTTTACAGAAGCTCTCCTGCGAACCTTGCAGAACTAGCACTCCTGAAAGAAAGGAAACTGCGGAGACATGGCTTAGCTACAGCCTGGGGGAGGTTTCCAGAAGTCAAGAGGAACAGAGAGATTATTGCCCTTAATTCGGTTATAGAAAAAACAGTGAAGTTTTATCACCGGCCGCTGCGATCACTTTTACATCTTTGCCTTTACGTTTCACAAAGAAATAAAAAAAAATTAAATTACGTTCTACAACCACATCTACATTTATGCTCCGCAAGCCACCCAACGGTGTGTGGCGGAGGGCTCTTTACGTGCCACTTGTCATTAACTCCCTTTCCTGTTCCAGTCGCGTATGGTTCGCGGGAAGAACGGCTGCCGGAAAGCCTCGGTGCGCGCTCGAATCTCTCTAATTTCACATTCGTGATCTCCTCGGGAGGTATAAGTAGGGAGAAGCAATATATTCGATACCTCATCCAGAAACGCACCCTCTCGAAACCTGGCGAGCAAGCTACACCGCGATGCAGAGCGCCTCTCTTGCAGAGTCTGCCACTTGAGTTTGCTGAACATCTCCTTAACGCTATCACGATTACCAAATAACCCTGTGACGAAACGCACCGCTCTTCTTTGGATCTTATCTATCTCCTCCGTCAACCCGATCTGGTACGGATCCCACACTGATGAGCAATACTCAAGTATAGGTCGAACGAGTGTTTTGTAAGCCACCTCCTTTGTTGATGGGCTACATTTTCTAAGGACTCTCCCAATGAATCTCTACTTGGCACCCGCCTTACTAACAATTAATTTTATATGATCATTCCACTTCAAATCGTTCCGTACGCATACTCCCAGATATTTTACAGAAGTAACTGCTACCAGTGTTTGTTCCGCTATCATATAATCATACAATAAAGGATCCTTCTTTCTATGTATTCGCAATACATTACATTTGTCTATGTTCAGGGTCAGTCGCCACTGCCTGCACCAAGTGCGTGTCCGCTGCAGATCTTCCTGCATTTCGCTACAATTTTCTAATGCTGCTACTTCTCTGTATACTACAGCATCATCCGCGAAAAACCGCATGGAACTTCCGACACTATCTACTAGGTCATTTATATATATTGTGAAAAGCAATGCTCCCATAACACTCCCCTGTGGTACGCCAGAGGTTACTTTAACGTCTGTAGACGTCTCTCCATTGATAACAACATGCTGTGTTCTGTTTGCTAAAATCTCTTCAATCCAGCCACACAGCTGGTCTGATATTCCGTAGGCTCTTAGTTTGTTTATAAGGCGATAGTGCGGAACTGTATGAAACGCCTTCCGGAAGTCAAGGAAAATGGCATCTACCTGGGAGCCTGTATCTAATATTTTCTGGGTCTCATGAACAAATAAAGCGAGTTGGGTCTCACACGATCGTGAAGTACAATTTATCATGATTTTATATATTGTTTATCCAGGAGAAGTTATAGTGGCTTGTGCCATGTTGTACGACACGACACCATGTATCATGTTATTTTGCTCGACACGAGGCATTATATTACATGATATGTGTACTAATGTGAACAAATACAAAAGCGCGAATATGTCAAGATGTTTAGATTTAAATCCCCTTGAAGCTGCCAGATAAGCTAGTTCCCTTCTTTTATATCTCTAACAATGCCCGTGACGTATTCGCCTTTTTATGGTATGATAGAAGCATTTTTCATTCTGTAATTTTATAATGAGGACTCTTTCGGTGAAGATAAGAACGACATAGATAGATAAGATTTTTCATAAACAAAAAGTCATTTTTTGACCAACACCTCGTGCAATGGAGACATCGTCGCATGTAACTTTGTCGGTAGGCTAACCTTTCACTGACTGAGGAGCGCAGCTCGTCTTTTTGTGTACATTACAGCCCAAGCCACTCTGTTGTTTGTAGCCTGTGTTGACGCTCCGTTTGTTTTCCGTTGCAGGTGAGTAGCGGCGCAGCAGCGCTGCCGCCTGGCGGCCGCCGCCGCAAGCTGCCCACAGCCGGCCCAGTTACGTAAGCACGTGATACGTCACGAGCTGACGTCGCCAGTGCACAGTAGCGAACGGCTGCAACAGGTACGCGCCGATATTGATTTCTTTTCAGCCCCGTTGTCCTCATCACTGGGCCACTAACAGTCGCGGTTGTTTACATAATAAGTGTTCTGCAGGTGTATTATGGGAAGCTCGCCATAGTTTCGGTGCCGGTTACCCGGCTTGTAGGACTATTCGTTCAGCAGATGGGCGATTTTTGAAAAATGAAGCAAGAACCGAAGCCTGAATTACTGTATTCTGTTATAAAAAATACATTCGTTTATAGTACACATATCCCTTGAAAGGAGGATATAAGATGAACATCAACAAAAGCAAAACGAGGATAATGGAATGTACTCAAATTAAATCGGGTGATGCTGAGGGAATTAGATTAGGAAATGAGACACTTAAAGTAGTAAAGGAGTTTTGCTATTTAGGGAGTAAAATAACTGATGATGGTCGAAGTAGAGAGGATATAAAATGTAGACTGGCAATGGCAAGGAATGCGTTTCTGAAGAAGAGAAATTTGTTAACGTCGAGTATACATTTCAGTGTCAGGAAGCCGTTTCTGAAAGTATTTGTATGGAGTGCAGCCATGTATGGAAGTGAAACATGGACGATAAATAGTTTAGAGATGAAGAGAATAGAAGCTTTCGAAATGTGATGCTAAAGAAGAATGCTGAAGATTAGATGGGTAGATCACATAACTAATGAGGAGGTATTGAATTGGATTGGGGAGAAGAGGAGTTTGTGGCACAACTTGACTAGAAGAAGGGATCGGTTGGTAGGACATGTTCTGAGGCATCGAGGGATCTCCAATTTAGTGCTGGAGGGCAGCGTGGAGGGTAAAAATCGTATAGGGAGACCAAGAGATGAATACACTAAGCAGATGCAGAAGGATGTAGCCTGCAGTAGGTACTGGGAGATGAAGAAGCTTGCACAGGATAGAGTAGCATGGAGAGCTGCATCAAACCAGTATCAGGACTGAAGACCACAACAACATCATCTGATCGCGAAGCCATAGAGCAGGAATGCGTGTGATTACACAGCGACGTCCATGAATCAGGATTTGAGAAGTTGTGCTACTATAGTGAACATAGTGTGTTCAGTAGGCGAAGAGAGCGAAAAGAAATAGAAAATTGGAACGTCTTACGCTTTTCTTCATCCATTGTCGTTGCATGAAGACGTTGATGCGCGTTTGCAGTGGTAGATTTAGGGGCTATGAAAAAGTTTGCGTTCGAGGTCGTATAGCCCCGAATCGTTATGTCAATCAGCCAAAATCGCCGTGAGCATTGAGGCATTCGTCCTAGCGACGCACCAGGTTGCAGGTAACCGTTCGATATTACACAGTGTTCCGCTGCTAGGATTAGTCTGTAAGTGCCTGCTGCACATTTTCGTCCGACAGGAATCGTTGGCCGTGCAGAGCCTTTTGTAAAGGATCAAAGGCCTAATAATCGCATGGGAAGGGATTAGGACTACGGGTCTCCCACTCGAGTTGACCTGACGTCCGCCTACCTCCCAGATCGACCAACGCCTTGTGTCGAATCGCGACCTGCACAACGGGTATTTTGGACAGACACACTGGCCCATACACATTCTGCATTCTCCGATGATTGTCTACCGGTGTTTGTCCTTTGGCAGACAAGAAAAGAATAATAGCACGTTGGTTCTGTTTGGACGGATTTGGTAATAACGTCGCCATAGTTCACGTTGTCGTATTTACCGCACGCACGTCAGAAAGATAACGAATGCCACATTAACTCTTTGGCTAGATGTCGGCGCTTATACACTGAAGAGCCAAACAAACTGCTACACTTGCCAAATATCGTGTAGGTCCCCCGCGAGCACGCAGAAGTGCTGCAACACGATGTGGCGTGGATCGACTAACGTCTGAAGTAGTGCTGGAGGAACTGACACCATGAATCCTGCAGGACTGTCCATAAATCTGTAACAGTACGATGGGGTGGAGATCACTTCTGAACAACATGTTGCAAGGCATCCCAGATGTGCTCAACAATGTTCTTGTCTGGGGAGTTTGGTGGCCAGCGGAAGTGTTTAAACACGTAAGAGTATTTCTGGAGCTAGTCTGTAGCAATTCTGGACGTCGCATTGTCCTGCTGGAGTTGCCCACGTCCGTCGGAATGCACAAAGGACACGAACGGATGCAGGTGATCAGACGGGATGCTTTCGTACGTGTCACCTGTCAGAGTCGTATCTAGACGTATCAGGTGTCCCATATCACTACAACTGAACACGTACCACTTCTTTACAGAGCCTGCAATAGCATGAACAGTCTCCTGCATGGGCCATGGATTTATGAGGTTGTCTCCATACCCGTACACGTCCATCCGCTCTATACAATTTGAAACGAGACTCGTCCGACCGCGCAGTATGTTTCCAGTCATCGACAGTCCAATGTCGGTGTTGACGGGCCCAGGTGAGGCGTAAAGCTTTGTGTCGTGCAGTCATCAAGGATACACCAGTGGGCCTTCGCCTCCGAAATTCCAGATCGATGATGTTTCGTTGATCGCACGCTGACTCTTTTTGATGGGCCAGCATTGAAATCTGCAGCAATTTGCTGTAAGGTTGC
The DNA here is from genome assembly GCF_021461395.2 of Schistocerca americana. Lineage (NCBI taxonomy): Eukaryota > Metazoa > Arthropoda > Insecta > Orthoptera > Acrididae > Schistocerca > Schistocerca americana. The sequence goes on along the minus strand of NC_060127.1, from coordinate 165,897,476 downwards.
ACTTCTGTCCCGTTGAACGATTCTCTTCGGTCGTCGTTGGCCCCGTTCTTGCTGGATCTTCTTCCGGCCGCAGCGCTGTCGGAGATTTGATGTTTTATAGGATTCCTGATAGCCACGGTACACTCGTGAAATGGTCGTACGGGAAAATCCGCATTTCATCGCTACCTCGGAGATGCTGTGTCCCATCGTTCGTGCACCGACTATAACACCACGTTCAGACGCAGTTAAATCTTGATAACCTGCCGCTGTAGCAGCAGTAATCGGTCTAACAACTGCGCCAGACACTTGCTATCATATACAGGATGTTACAAAAAGGTACGGCCAAACTTTCAGGAAACATTCCTCACACACCAAGAAAGAAAATATGTTATGTTGACATGTGTCCGGAAAAGCTTAATTTCCATGTTAGAGCTCATTTTAGTTTCGTCAGTATGTACTGTACTTCCTCGATTCACCGCCAGTTGGCCCAATTGAAGGAAGGTAATGTTGACTTCGGTGCTTGTGTTGACATGCGACTCATTGCTCTACAGTACTAGCATCAAGCACATCAGTACGTAGCATCAACAGGTTAGTGTTCATCACGAACGTGGTTTTGCAGTCAGTGCAATGTTTACAAATGCGGAGTTGGCAGATTCCCATTTGATGTATGAATTAGCACGGGGCAATAGCCGTGGCGCGGTACGTTTGTATCGAGACAGATTTCCAGAACGAAGGTGTCGTGACAGGTAGACAGACGTTCGAAGCAATTGATCGGCGTCTTAGGGAGCACGGAACATTCCAGCCTATGACTCGCGACTGCGGAAGACCTAGAACGACGAGAACACCTGCAATGGATGAGGCAATTGTTCGTGCAGTTGACGATAACCCTAATGTCAGCGTCAGAGAAGTTGCTGCTGTACAAGGTAACGTTGACCACGTCACTGTACGGAGAGTGCTACGGGAGAACCAGTTGTTTCCGTACCATGTACAGCGTGTGCAGGCACTAACAGCAGCTGATTGGCCTCCACGGGTACACTTGTACGAATGGTTCATCCAACAATGTGTCAATCCTCATTTCAGTGCAAATGTTCTCTTTATGGATGAGGCTTCATTCCAACGCGATCATATTGTAAATTTTCACAATCAACATGTGTGGGCTGACGAGAATCCTCACGCAATTGTGCAATAACGTCATTAGCACAGATCTTCTGTGAGCGTTTGGGCAGGCATTGTTGGTGATGTCTTGATTGGGCCCCATGTTCTTACACCTACGCTGAATGGAGCACGTCATCATGTCATACGGGATACTCTACCTGTGCTGCTAGAACATGTGCCTTTACAAGTACGACACAATATGTGGTTCATGCACGATGGAGCTCCTGCACATTTCAGTCGAAATGTTCGTACGCTTCTCAACAACAGATTCGGTGACCGATGGATTGGTAGAGGCGGACCAATTCCGTGGCCTCCACGCTCTCCTGGCCTCAACCCTCTTGACTTTCATTTATGAGGGCATTTGAAAGCTCTTGTGTACGCAACCCCGGTACCAAATGTAGAGACTCTTCGTGCTCGTATTGTGGGCGACTGTGATACAATACGCCATTCTCCAGGGCTGAATCAGCGCATCAGGGATTCCATGCGTCGGAGGGTGGATGCATGTATCTTCTCTAACGGAGGACATTTTGAACATTTCCCGTAACAAAGTGTTTGAAGTCACGCTGGTACGTTCTTTTGCTGTATGTTTCCATTCCATGATTAATGTGATTTGAAGAGGAAGTAATAAAATGAGCTCTAGCATGGAAAGTAAGCGTTTCCGGACACATGTCCACATAACATCTTTTCTTTCTTTGTGTGTGAGGAATGTTTCCTGAAAGTTTGGCCGTACCTTTTTGTAACACCCTGTATATGGCGTTGCCGACCGCAGCGCCGTATTCCGCCTGTTTACATATCTCTGTACTTGAATACGCATGCCTAAACCAATTTCTTTGGCGCTGCAGTGTACACCCGCATCGGATTCTCTCTACGTTGCATATATCCTACAACAACGTCCTCAAACGGGAACTTCTTTTTTTTTCGCTCCTTATAAAATAGACTTGAAGCACTACGCCAGTTTGCTCGGTAGATTGGGATCCGTCGGTGCCAGCGTCCAAACAGCCGGGCAGTACTGTGTAGACACATTCCAAAGCCAACTGTAGTTTGGAGGGGTGCCACATATGCTGATGAGCCGAGACATTGTGGGCACTGCCAGCCGCTAGACTGAACACAGTCCGGTGGCTTGGCGGGCGAGTGACGCGGTAAGGGAAGTATGTAAACGGAGCAGAGACCGCTGACGCCGTAGCAGCACGAGTAGGTGACAAAATGATGGATGTGCACGTCTCATCACGGGAAGTGCCGGTCTGAGCCTGCCTGTTCGGTAGGACGGGCGGCAGTGAGTGGCAGGTGTGCCAGCAGAGTGCAGATCACTCTGTCGAACGCGGGGCTCCGCAGGAGGCGACACCTACTTGTTGCTAGGTTGCAGCGAGCACGGGAGCGACGAGACAGATGCGTGAGTCGGTGCAAAGTGCTCTCTGGTAGGATGAGTAAAGTTCCTTGCTACATGTACATGTACAAGATTATTCTGCAGTTCACAGTTAAGTGCCCTTTGGCGGTGTTCATTGAACCGTCTTCACGCTGTTTTCTACCGTTCCACTCTCGAACAGTATCGCGTACGTCAGCATATAAGGAATCACGTATCTTTAACAACCTTAACCTTAAAAATTCGGATTTTTCTTCAACTTTTGAACGCAGTTTACCATTACAGCCGTATTCAACACGCCATGAGCCCATTTTCCCGGTATAGGTACAGGTACGGTACGATTCTCCGTATGAACCCATTTCTGGAGTAATCCTGCAGTTAGTTTTGATACACCAGAAACAGCTGCATGAGCGCAAACAATTTTCTGTTGGTGGAGGGAGATAGGGAATAGCATTTACAAGCACAACAGAGTGATAGCTTCGAGAGAAGATTCCACAAAAATTCAATCAGTTGTCTGCACCAGTATTCGGTGATATCAAATACGCGCGGTACGCCGTGATGGCCGAGAACGGTTTATGAACGTAAATCAAGTTTCTTTTGCGGTACAAAGATTGAGAAAATCATGCTCGTGGAAAAAGCTTGGCGTTCATTACCCGTGCTGTATGCAAGAAAAATTGTTTTACATGTTTCTATGATCAGTATCATCCTGATTCGTGCAGTCCTCCATACGTGTCACAAACGTAGGTACGAGGCCTGTTCGGAAAGTAAGGTCCGATCGGTCGCGAAATGGAAACAACAGCGAAAATCCCGCACATTCCAGCTACCTCTCTAAATAATCGCCGATCCGACTTAGACATTTGTCGTGGCGTTGTACGAACTTTCCAGTATCCTCGTCACAGAAAGCAGCCGCCTGTGCTGTCCGCCAATTCTCAACGCAGGTCTGCCTTTCGTTGTTTGTGCCAAAATGTCGTCTTCTTAGCCAGCTGTCCATGTGAGCAGAGATGAACATCGGAGGGAGCCAATTTGTGAGTAATCAAACACTTCCCATCGAAAACGCTGCAGGAGCGTCTTTATTGCCCCTGCAGAATGCGGCTGAAAATTGTCTTGAAGGAAGAAACGCGCGACATTTATGTATTGTGGGCTGCATAGCTTCAGGCGAAATAGCTCACTAGATCCACAAACTTGGTGGGAGACACTGTTGTTTTAGGCATTTCTACGTGATTACTTTGCGCTCTGAACTGAAAAGAGCGACGTGAAGCGATCGACAGGCACAATAAAGACACTGTCCAACACATCTGTGCAAACTTCCATCGGATTTTCACAGTGGTTTCCATATCGCACCTATTCTCCACATAGCCTCGTACAATAGCATCAATACAGAGACTATAGTGATTCGGTTCAAAATGGTCGTGTATCCTTTTTTACTTCCAATCTCCTTACAAAAATATTTTGTTTTCCCTGTATAAATATTATGCAAATAATAAATGATTCGTTAATACTGATAACCTGAACAGTCATAATAAATCTGTTGATAGTTACGTGGGAACAAAAAAAAAAACACTAACAGCGAGATTCGATAGGAAATAGAGTTGTTTCCTAACTCTATTTCCTCGAAAACGGTTGAGAGTTGCGCCTTCCTCTTTACGTAAGTCGATGTCCTAGCCATGCTCTGCACACCCTGACAACATGAATGAAATCGGTGAGGGCGAGTTTGCGCGGTGCCCTTGTTGGCGTCTTCCAACTGATGGATGCGATGGTCGGCGAGATTTTGATAAGTAGAGTGCCGAACCCCAATCGTTATTAAAACCGGAACCTCCGTTCATGTTTATTACGTTTCATGACATCTTTATTTCGATAGAGTCCTAATTGTGCTATCCCAGAAACTTGGCGTTCGCACCACGGTACTGGTCTCATCGCATTTATTTTGATGTTTATATTCCATGCATATGTCAATTGTTTAATAATTAAATCTCTGGCACTATGAATAAATTCATCTTCGATCACACCGCGTTGAACATCATCCTGAAGTGTTCAAAAAAATGTGTACATAAATGTGCCTCTTGAGTGAAGTGATACGCATGAACAGGATGGGCAAACCAGTGTATGATGGTGTTAAAAATGCTTTTTATGGATTGTGTGGTAAGTTTACACTGTTTATTTTTCCACTGTTTCGCACAAACTTTCCGCATTTGACTTATGAAATTCATAACCTAGCATCAGACCTTTTCATGACAAGAACCTGCATTTCATCTCATTCAAGAGAAAAAAATTAATAAAACACGAAACTTTGTGACTGAAGGCGTTTTTTAAATTCGTACTTCCAGTGTAGAATACTTTTTATGTTAGTTGAAGTGAGCGAAATACACCGCATCTCATGCTTCCGTAGGAGTCTACCGATCTGTCCGGATATTGCGGCAGCAGAAGGCAGATAAGCGATTTTTAGCTTCGTCGCTCTCAGTCTCTACGTGTTTCTCAGTCGTCCTGGATTTTGACTGCATCGCCCGTTCCGTTTGATGTTGTGAGAACCCATTCCTTCGGAACACCAGCCGTAGGCGTAATTCTGCGGCGAGGCTCTTATTGTCTGAAAGCGTTCGAGCTCTGTGGACCGGAGTCTTTAGCACCGACTTCCTTTGTAAGGGATGGCGACGGCTCGAGGCGTGGAGGTAAATGTCAGTGTGTAGGTTTCGCCCACCAACCGATACAAACAAGTTGCGTTTCAGCTTGTTGGACCCCAGTGCCTTTGGTGCAAAGCGTTCGATGTACAGTTCCACCACGACAGGCGATAACGGAGTAACCATGTCCAGGGCATCTACATCACAGTCCGCAAGCCCCCTAATGTTGTGTGGCGGAGGGTACTTTTTGTATCACTAGCTGAGCTCTTCAACACTGTTAAACTTCGGTTACACGACAAATCAGTCAAATCTAAAGGCCGTAAATACAATTAAATTCTTAGGAATTACAATTACGAACAACTTAAACTGGAAGGAACACACAGAAAATTTTGCGGGGAAGGCTGACCAAAGACTGCGTTTTATTGGCAGGGCACATAGAAAATGTAAGAGGTCTACTAAAGAGACTGCCTACACAACGCTTGTCCGCCCTCTTCTAGCATACTGCTGCGCGGTGTGGTTTCCTTACCAGATAGGACTGATGGAGTACATCGAAAAAGTTCAAAGAAGAGCAGCACGTTTTGTATTGTCGCGAAATAGGGGAGAGAGTGTCACTGACATGATACAGAATTTAGGATGGACATCATTAAAACAAAGGCATTTTTCGTTGCGGCGGAATCTTGTCACCAAATTTTAATCGCCAACTTTCTCCTCCGAATGCGAAAATATTTGATTGACGCCGACCTACATAGGGAGAAACAGTGATCATAATAAAATAAGGCAAATCAGAGCTCGCACGGAAAGATATAGGTCTTGGTCTCTTCCGAGATTGGAATAACAGAGAATTATTGTGAAGGTGGTTCGACGAACTTTCTGTCAGGCATGTAATTCTGGTTTTCAGAGCATTCATGGAGATTTAGGTGTTCCACTTGCGAATGGCGCTTAGGTAGAATGTTTGTCGGTAAGCCTTTGTATTGGCTCTAATTTATCGAATTTTCTCGACGTGGTCATTAAGTAACATGTTGTCAGAGTGTTCCCGGAAAGTGCTCTCTTCAAATTTCAATACTTCATCTCTCCGTGATGCCAAACGCTTTTCTTGTAACGTCTGCCAGTCGATTTTGTTCAGCATCTCCGTAACGCTCTGGCGTCGGCTAAACTATCTCGCGACGAAACGCGACGCTCTGCGCTGCATCTTCTCTCTTGTATGAGTCCTGTGTGGTAGCGATTTAAAGAATACTCAAGAACCGTCGTACAAGCGCCTTGTAAGCCACTTCTTTTGTCGATGATTTATATTTCGTTAAGACTCTTCTTATGAATTCGAGTCTGGCATCTGCTTTTCCCACCATTTGTTTTATGCGGTCATCCCACTGAAGGTCGCTCTAGATAGTTACTCTTAGATATTTTACGGTAGGTACTGTTTCCACTGGTTTATCAATAGTGGAGCTGTACAGTATTGGATTTTTTTCCCTATGTATGCGCCATCAGTTTGTTCACAACATTTTCCGTCGAACGGAAATAAGCTGATGTCTTGAATGTACTGAACAGTTCTGTGAAATAATGGTCGAACTTTAGCGTAGCGAGACGAGCAATAGCTCAGTCTGGTAGAAATCCGAACACCGAGTGCACGTAGCAGCAAAAGTCGCAGCACCTGCAACAGTACGGCTGCATCGGCCGTCGAAATACTCTGCAGGAAATGAAAACAAACACTCGGCTGAATAACCAGAAGCTCTATTAATCAACAACGCCGAGAAACCGTGAGAAGCACATAAAGATTTTTTATAACGTTAACAGTACATAATGGTACCATTATAATGAGATATGGTGCTGATGGCCTCGCTACTTGGCGCTCAAAATCAACCCATTCATCCGTAACACGCAGTCGCTTTTGGTTTCCACCCGACCTCTAGCCGGATGCAGCTCTCCTCGCTACTCTGTCTTGAGCAAGCCTCTTCATCTGCTACCGTCTTCAAACCTTAGTCGCCCTCTACACTGTTTTAGCCGCTGCAGATCTATTATCAGAGTGACAACTCCTGAATCCCTGATGATATGTCTTGTCAACCGATCCCTTCCTTTAGTCATGTTTTTCCCATAAAACTCTCTTCTCACCAATATATACTCATTAGTTATTCGATTCAACCAACGAGTTCTCACTATTATTCCGTAAGAGTAAATTTAAACACTTCATATTCTCTTCCTGTCCGTACTGTTGATCGTTAACATTTCACTTCAGTACATGGCTACTTTCCAGGCATCCTTCCAGAAAAGACTTTGTAACACTTAAATATGCAGCATGAATCACCTAAAACTTGCGCTGCAAATATTGCAGAGGTGGACGTATTGTTGTTAGCCAAAAGACGGATTGAAACTTCCTGGCAGATTAAAACTGTGTGCCGGACCGAGACTCGAACTCGGGACCTTTGCCTTTCGCAGGCAAGTGTTCTACCAACTGAGCTACCCAAGCACGACTCACTTCCCGTCCTCACAGCTTTACTTCTGCCAGTACCTCGCCTCCTACTTACCACAGAAGCTCTTGTAACCTCCCCCTCACTTATCGACCTTAATGACAGTGAAAAATTAAACCGCGTGTACCTAATGGAAATTTGGGAAAAGCAATCGTCACCAAAGTCAATTTGTCGGTAAAGAGGGAGGAATGGGTTACATCTAAATGAAAGGAAAAATGCAAATGAAACTGGTGGGAATTAATTTTGAAAAGTGGTAAAGTTAATAAAGAAAGTAAATGTGCGGCCGTTACGTTAACAATTAACTAGCGGTAATTAGATATTTGAGATTTGGGGGAAATTACGGTCGCCAGTCCTAAGGACAATTACTATAGTAACTGAAAAAGAAAGGTTATTACACATATAATTAGCACTAGAAGCGTGGCAACTGAAGGTTGACACGTGTAGTGTGAAAAACTGAAGGTTTGTCAGAAGTAATAAATTTCGCTACACTCTGACTTAATTAGGAAAAGAATTAATAAAACCGGAAAGTCGAAAGTTAATTTAGTGACTGAAGTTAATAGTGAGCTTTCTTTCTGAAGCACATCGAAATTAAGTAAAGGACGGTTAGTCTTGGACTACCTCAACAATCATTTCAAAAGCTACTTGACCTACGCAATTTAGAAATAAGAGATTTAACTTTGAACTTGAATTAAATGATTCTGAACAATTAACAATGGTAAAATTTAGTACGTACCAAGCTGAGCTGCAGTCACAGGTAACTAAAATACGGTAACAAAACTCGCACTCTTAATTTGTGCTTGTGCAATCTAAATATTGCAGCCAGCTGTGAATACTTTAACTGAACTTTGAAATTAAAGCAGTGAAATCGAATGATGCTGGCGTTTGAATTTCAACGACACTCGGGCTCATTTCGGAAAAGGAAGGGACCCTGCTTGGTAATGCAATTGGGACAATGAGCAACAAAGGTTCATGCTACGTTGCTGTAATTTTGTGATGCAACAATTTTAAAAGTTTGAAAAGCTGAGGTCTGCCATACAGTTCTAAAACTTTACGTGCTTCCAGTCTTCCTTGTTGGTTGATTGAAGGTTTGAAGCCGTCGATCGAGGAGGTGGCGACAGTCACTCATTGTCGGCCGTCGCTGTTGCAGAAGCTGGATGTTGGCGCGCCTTTTTCTCGACACGGTCACCAGGCGAAACGGGCTCTTGATGTGCCCCCGCTAATGCTTCCCGTCCGCGACACCGTGTCAGAAACTATCATCGCAAGTCGAGCGCAATTACATGCTGCCAAACCCCGAAAGCGCAGCAACTCGCGGGAGCTTCACACAACACTCCTGCTCCACTGCACCACCCCAGCCAGACCCTCTCTGCTCTGCCCGCGCTACACGCGGCAGAGTTAACCGTACCAAAGATCCTAAACACTTTGGTTCTCCACACGACCTATCGATGGAATGGTTCGATAGCATAGTTTCCCTAGGCCAGACCCAGCGTAAAAATACAAATAATCTTTACACAACAAACCAATTATACATCGACATAAATGCATATATATACAAATAGTAAAACAATTACAATATACAAAGACACAGAAACGTCATATATTCAGGTAACAAAATAAGGAAAAAAAATTATAGTACAATAGATGGAAATACGAGGATTTGCATTTCCGGCGTTACTCTCTGCTGCGAACCATGCAAGACTAGCACTCCTGGAAGAAAGGATATTGCAGAGACATGGCTTAGCCACACCCTGGAGAATGTTTCTAGAATAAGATTTTCACTCTAGAGCGGAGTGCACGTCTAGAAGACGGATTGCAGTAATACTTGGAAAATGTATTTTTTGCGCAAACATACACTTCTTTAAATAAAGTAATGCCTAAAAGCAGGGTAAATTAGAATGTTAGTGGTGTTTGTTTCAGGATTCTAGTGCGAGTTGTTTGAGATGTCATACTGTGAAAAGTTCCTATACCAGCACTTGTACTGTGGTAGCACACACTAAAGAATGACGCAAGTGCATACACTAGTTATGTGGATTCTGATCAGTAATTAGACAACTGTATTCAAAATGACCACCAGCAGCGGCAATACACGCTTCCAGTCTGGTATGGAACGACTGCTGCACACGTGCTAGCGGAGATGTCCGAGCAGGCTGCAGCTATACATCTTTGTGTATAATCGGGTGTAGTTGGTATGTCCTTGTAGACGGCGTCTTTTAGCTTTCCCCAGAAAAAACTGTCCAGACATCAAATCCGGGGAACCAGCCGGCCAACGTAAAGGTCCTAAACGTCCAATTCAACGATTTGGAAACAATTCGTGAAGACGTGCTGTTATACTTGGTGCACTGTGGGTACCACAGGTTGCAGAGGAACGTTTTGTGCCATCCGTGGAAGATGGTCTGTTAGGAGACTGCGATTCTCGTGCGTGTTGAGTGTTACGTCTATGAGAAAGGGGCCTACGAAGTGATGGTTCACTATCCCACACCACACGTTTACACTCCAGGACGCTGACATTCCACCGGCGAAGCCAGCGGAGATTGTCAATGGAACAACAGTGTATGTTTCGGCGGTTTATCTGGCCATGATTCGTAAACGTGGCTTCGATACGTCTAGAGCATCCTATCTCAATGCCCCGGTACAGAAGTTAACACGACTCTCATAATCGTTTCTATGCAGCCCCTGATGGACAGAGATGTGATACGGGTGGAAAGTGTGTTGATGGAGGGTGCGTAGGGTACTTGCGTGACTCATGCCACTCCCTCGCGCGGTTGGGTGGGAGGTAACGTGCTGATCAACTGCAACAGCGGCAAGAATATTAATAACCCCAGTTCCGATCTTTCTTACCGGTTTGTTGACGAATGCGAAGATATACAAAAGCCCTTCCTGCTCTTATGGGTGGGGAACGAAAGATGAAAGGGAAGGAAAAAGTGAACTGTTGGTTTAAATGAACTGCCGCTGGAGGTAATATCAGGAAGGAGGACGTCAACAACAGTAAACAGGTGACAAATTGAACCGCGTACGGCAGTTAAAGTGAATCTTGGCACTCTACTGCTGAGTTGCCGGGTTGCCTGGAAAACTACCATGGGAGTGTGGGTGGCAAAGGAGTGACGTTAAGAAGGACATAGGCGAATGAAGAACAACATGTTTTTCATGAAAGTGTCGTACTGTGATGGTTCTTAGCATGGTGAATCCTAAGATGACCAAAAGACAGTAGCCTATCTCCTACCATTTTCTAGGCTAAACGCTCGAAAATTAAAAAAAGCGTGTTACACATACCGTTACTACTACTACTACTAATAATAATAATAATAATTAGTAATTTCATTGTTAGTGGTTTCACAGGTCGTCACTATCAGAGTTGGTTAGCTCCGTAGCGGCTCCTCCTATTGAGCAGCAACTGAGTGAAACCGAAAAAAATTGTATTACCACCTCCACGCATTATCTTTGCCCGAATGAAAATTTTTGAAAGCTTTTTCCAAAATGGAGTAACTTTAATGGATTACCGCGAGAAGTTTGCTGGACCTGATATTCGAAACAACGCTGCTAAGTCGCAACTTGTACTTAGAATTGAGGACGGGTGCAAGTCTGTTTAGTTGACGCCACTTCAGCGGCTTCCGCGTCGATGGGGATGAAATGATGATGATTAGGACACCACCACCCAGCCCCTGAGCGGAGAAAATATCCTGCCCAGCCGGGAATCGAACCCGGGCCACTTAGCATGGTATTCTGTCGCGCTGACCACTCAGCTATCGAGGCGGACATTGATGTAACGAGAGGGAGGGTTGAGTGTCACGACCTTCACCGAATGTTTAAGAATACTGAAGGACCCGCTTAATATATTATTTCTGTTGTACACAATATAGATATTGTGACACGCGGTAGTGGACAGTACAATAATATGGGGTGTGTCCTCAACAGCCGACACCAGATGAGGAAGTGGTGGTCGACGGTGCAGTGTGCAGAGAAGTCTTCATATCCTTCCGCATTGAGCATTTTCTTAATCGCAAGGAGGAGGCGATAACCTAACGACGAATAAAATCCTCATACTGTACGCCATCTAGGTACATCATGTTAGCACTACGCATGACGGCAGGTAATGTTTCCCAGGTATTCGCCAAACCTAAACGCTTCCAACATTAGTTACAGGGTGTAGCGCGATACACGGCTCCAAATCAGTCGTTTCCAGTCACCCACTGTCCAGAAACATCCTCCTGTAAAGTACCTCAGACATCGCGTACCACTGAGTTCAGAAGAGCTGCCCGACCATTGCACCACATTCTTTTTAACTCTGTACGCACAGTAATTGTCCTAGCTGGACTGCGGTTACCACTTCGGAGCTCACGAGTGATTCCTCCTGTTGATCTGATGCAACATTTTACAACCATCCCCGCAGTGTTCGGCGATCCTGACGGATCTGTTACTCGGCTCACGTCCAGTTACCAGTCTACTTTCCAAGTCACTGAGCTCTGCTAACCGACCAGTTGTGCTGTCACTGCTTCTCTGCTGACAACAAAACATTTCCGCCTTCTTACGTGCTACCTTGTCAGCCTCTCGTGGCATCTAGTGGTCATTTCGTGATCGCATAGGGGTGTCGGGATAGTTTTAATCAGATAGTGTTGTGTTGGAATAGATCAAGGAGTCAGACTGTTTGGTGAGCTTCAACATCCACGTTTCTAACATTCATCTCGTTTTGTTCATTCCCTTACGATTTGTGTGGTATCAGTGGGGACCAAGGTGAGCTCCTTCAGCTACACATCAGAATGAGGAAGAGACGCTACCATGGTCGTTGCCATACCAATTCGGTGGGGAACTACTTGTGGATGCTTCAACGAGATATACAACAGACAACTCGTCGCAAAATGAAGGTATGTTTTGTTACTTCTGTAGCGTATAACGAAGTTACGTGAAAAACTGAACATCCAAAAAACACTGTTAGATACTGATCAAGTCCCGAAAAAATCGTAATCTCTTTTATCCAATAAAAAGTAGTGATAATACACACATAAATCACCTCGGTTCCGAAACCTGTACAGAAAATTCGAATAGAGCCCAGCATAAACATCATTTCCGCCCTTTTTATTGCTCAGGAAAGCCACACATTGCATGTTGTACCACCATACAGTGAGACCTTCAGAGGTGGTGGTCCAGATTGCTGTACACACCGGTACCTGTAATACCCAGTAGCATGTGCTCTTGCATTGATGCATGCCTGTGTTCGTCGTGACATACTATCGACAAGTTCATCAAGGCACTGGTGGTCCAGATTGCCCCCACTCCTCAACGGCGATTCGGTGTAGATACCTCAGAGTGGTTAGCGGGTCACGTCGTCCATAAACAGCTCTTTTCGATCTATCCCAGTCATGTGCGATAGGGTTCATGCTGGAGAACATGCTGTCCACTAGAGTCGAGCGATGTCGTAATCCTGAAGGAAATCGTTCACAAGATGTGCGCGATGGGGGCGCGAATTGTCGTCCATGAACCATGAAGACGAATACCTCTCCAGTATGCTGCCGACATGGTTGCACTATCGGTCGGAGGATGGCACTGACGTATCGTACAGCCGCTACGGTACCTTCCATGACCACCAGCGGCGTACCTCAACCCCACATAATGCCACCCCAAAACAGCAGGGAACCTCCACCTTGCTGCTGGATAGTGTGTTTAAAGCGTTCAGCCTGACCAGGTTGCCTCCAAATACGTCTCCGACGATTGTCTGGTTGAAGGCTCATGCACACTCATCAGTGAAGAGAATGTGATGCCAATCTTTGCAACCATTCGGCATGTTGTTGGGCCCATCTGTACTGCGCTCCATGGTTTCGTGGTTGCAAAGATGGACCTCGCCATGGACGTCGGTAGTGAAGTTGCGCATCATGCAGCCTATTGCGCATAGTCGTAACACTGCACGAAAAGCATTATTCAACATGGTGGCGTTGCTGTCAGGGTTTCTCCGAGCCATAATCCGTAGGGAGCGGTCATCCACTGCAGTAGTAGCCCTTGAACGGCATGAGCGAGGCACGTCATCGACAGATCGTGTCTCTCTGTACCTCCTCCCATGTCCGAACATCATCGCTTTGGTTCACTCCGAGACGCCTGGACAGTTTCCTTGTTGAGAACCCTCCCGGGCACAAAGTAACAATGCGGAAACGATCGAACCGCGGTATTGACCGTTTAGGAATGGTTGAACTACGGACAACACGAGCCGTGTACCTCCTTCCTGGTGGAATGACTGGAAGTGATCGGCTGCCGGACCCCCTCCGTGTAATAGGCGCTGCTCATGCATTGTTGTTTATATCTTTGGGTGGGTTTGGTGACATCTGTGAAGAGTCAAAGGGACTGTATGTGTGTGATAGAATATCCACAGTCAACGTCTGTCTTCAGGAGTTCTGGGAACCGGGGTGATGGAAAACGTTTTTTGATGCCTGTGTAACAATACCGAGATATTGACATGCAGGTCCAGTTATTGGGAAGCTGTTGAGATTAAATTAGCGAGCAACCTTGTAAACGGGGATGGAGGTTTTTGTTTAAACTCTGCTTCGAATCCTACACTTTCGCATAAAAAAAACCAGAGGGATAGAGTGAATGTTACCTCACCTGCTAGTTCGTAGTCTTTCACTATCGATACGTATGACTTGGTCATCTTTGGAGGCACTAGTGTTCAGTGTGTTTGTGTCTTATCTTTCCTGACTCACTCCAAGAACCGAGGTTTTAAATTTGTTTGTACATCGCCTGCCCGTTGCAGTTTGCCTTGAAAATGGCGGGGTGTACTCCCGCCGAAATATCGGCGGTCGCTGTGATTATTACCTGCCTGAATTCCCGTAAGTTCTTTGAAAAGTGTTAAATATGGCTACATCGCAGAAAAAAAATCATAATCTGTTTTGTCCAATAAAAAGTAATAAAAATACTTTTTGGACGGGCAGATAACAATTTTTATGACTTTAAGTAAAATAGAAATCTGGAGAAGCTTAAGGGAATTTAAAAAAAAACAGTGGTTTTATATTACGCCTGATAATTCAACAATCTTTTTTTTTCATTTAGGTAGGGAAACTGAAAAATGATTTTGAAGTTATTTTGTTGTATTAAAACTTGTAAAATGACTTCCGTCTTGCACTGTTATAGAAAAGTGCGAAAGCGTGGCGACGGTGGGTGCTCAGACAGGAATTATTCCCGAGGAGTACGGCATTTCGTGACCCATGGGTATAAATAGCGGTTCGCATTGCGCATGCAACGCCGGCAGCAGCAGCAGCAGCGGCTGGCGTCGGCTGATCGCACCCCCGAGTCTACACAGCGATTACCGTCAGTGGTGCGCGAACAGAGTGGTCAGAAACAGCCCAAGAAGCTCGTAAGGGTCGTCCTGAGAAATAGTGGCCAGGAGAAGATTCCATACTTTGCGCCGTTTCCGAGTTAATTACAGCTGACGTTAACAGATCAGGCCGTTGCGCGCGCTAATTTGAGCGCCCCACCAGACACAATGTAGTGTCAGTTGTTCTCATAGCGTGGAGACTGCTTAGCCTTCGTCTTGGTTTCGGTCCTTACTGCTGTTCCATGTCCACTTTTTGTATCGCTCCCTTGTTCGGTTTTAGGAAACCAAACGAAACACTCGTTTGGTGAAACCGTCCCTGGCGGGCTGCTCGGATTGGCATGGCACATGCAACTGTCTGACTGGCTAACTTCAATGGTAATTAACTCGAAGACGGCGCAACGTATCCAAATTCTTCCTGAACAGTTATTTCTCAGCACAACCCACCCTGGAACATCCTTACAAGCTTTTCAGGCTGTTCCTGAGCACTCTGTATTGCAGTACTTGGTGGTCTCGATAAAGTGGCAGTGAAGAGCAACGTATTTGTCGACACACGTAATGCCGCAGAGACAGCCATTTATAATATATTATAAAATTTAGATGCATGGAAATCATAAGATTAATTTTTCGGCGTGTCGGACAAGCATAATAAGCTGAGCTACGCCTGTAAATGGGTAAAGAATCTTTCCATATTAGTTGCACATAAAAAAATAGTCTGAAATTTGGTAATTGTAGTCACACACCAAAATCACGATAGTAATCCGTTGTAGTTGCTACATATTTTATTACAAACAAAACCATTGTAAAATCACAATCACAGTAATACAGGAGACTGCTTTACAAGGCCAGATCACTTGGACAAATAACAAATTTCTTTAACCGGAACAAGAACCATAAAACTTGTAATTTAAATATGACTATGTAAATATACTCAGGTAAAGCTTTACTTAAATAGTACAAATGTCTATACAATTCCAATCAGAACTCTCATTACTTCCAATCAGCTGAGGAACAGATTAAGGTTAAGAACACCTTAAGTTTCGCTAGCCAACCAAATGACTAAAACAATTAAGCAGGTGCTTTAACTTTGACGAAGCCAATCTTAAAATTTACTTAATTGATTAATCAACAATATTCTTAGAATGATTACAACTAGAACATGACCATATGACAATATCCCTAAAATGAGGTCGCTTCAATATTGCGTGTGCATTAGCGATAGACGCGAGGAGACCAAGGATTCAAATCAATGCGAGAGATCCAAGATACAGGAAATGACATAGAAATGTACTCAACTTTGCACTGCAATTGAACTTCGGATGCTATAATTCTCCACCGGAAAGATGAAATCACGCAACAGTGACAACACAACACAAGATGTAAAGGAGAAGACAAGGCCTTAAATATCTCTCTGCCCCCGCGGTGCTCTGCTCCCAGTATGCTCGCGTCGCCCGCTGCCAATTATCTGTAACACAACACACATCAGCGGCAGACAATATTCTGACACATAAACTACACAATCTTATCTAGAGAAGAGGTGATCAATACAACTGAATAGAAACAAACTAGCCTCCGTGAGTTACTTGGCCAGTGTCAGCCCTTAAACTTAGATTAATAAGTTCGCTAAAAATCGTCCTCTAAAGTTAATCTGACAAGAATTATCTCGGCGCACATTTACACGCCAAACCGCCAAATTAACTACAAAGTAGAATAGAGGACGTATCTCGGCGTATCATGAAACGCCAGAGCCGGACTTACTTGCACTTGGGCGTAGCCACACTTCCTCAACCGCCGTCAAGATAGATAGTCACGACACCGAGGTAAGTGATACACAACTAAAACAATTCCAAAGGATTTCTAGTACACCGGCATATTCAATTAAGCCGCACGCAACCCAGCGAAGCAACTCGGCGACTCCAGTTCAATCGGCCGGCGTAGCTTGTAACAGACTCGAAGGAGCTTGTCCTTCCGACCTCTAGGACAACCAGATCACCACGGGCGGTGGACCTGCCCTCACGACGCGACACGCCACGCCACGCCACGCCACGCCACGCCACGCCCTAGCCGCTGGCCCCGCTCCTCCGTTGTCCGACTCGTCCTCTCGCCGCCCTGCCTACGTACACACCCCCACGTGACTCTCTCTCACCGCCAATCCCGACACACCTCCCCAGCAGAGCGCAAGCCCTGCCGTTAAATCCGCGGCGCCAAGACAAACAAGCATCGAAGTCGACTCAGAGATCAAAATGACGGTAGATGGAAACTGGCGCCAGAAAACGCACCCGCTCAAGTCTGTGTCTTGTTGTAGATTTATTCTTACAAATTAATAATACTAAATCCGATCGCCGAATCCACTCTACAAAATCTTGACCGTGTCCATCATTGCTTTTGTAATCGGATCTTTTCATCGTTATACAATCATTCTGAAGAAGTGACTTCACCAATTCGTTATGCCTTTCTTGTTGCCTAGTGCGAACGAATGGTATTGTCAGTAAAGCGACGGAAACAAAAATATAGTAACGGAAAAGGAAGACAAAAGGGTACGGGAAGGTGAGCGGACGAATGAAAGGGGACATACAACTCAAGAATTATTTCCCCAAAACAATTGTAATAAATTACACTGTGGCTTACAAATTACAGTGACACAAACAAAATGGCTCTGAGCACTATGGGCCTCAACTGCTGAGGTCACAAGTCCCCTAGAACTTAGAACTACTTAAAATTAACTAACCTAAGGACATCACACAGCCGGCCGCGGTGGCCATGCGGTTCTAGGCGCTGTAGTCCGGAACCGCGCGACCGCTACGGTCGCAGGTTCGAATCCTGCCTCGGGCATGGATGTTTGTGATGTCCTTAGGTTAGTTAGGTTTAAGTAGTTCTAAGTTCTAGGCGACTGATGACCTCAGATGTTAAGTCCCATAGTGCTCAGAGCCATTTGAACCATTTTTTTGAATTGAAGACCATACATTCCCAGTGCGGCTCTGACAATATTACGAGGTGTTTTTCATGACAAGACACTGAAATCACGTACGCAGCTACGGAACTAGCAAAAATGTCATTAATGTATCGGCAAGCAAATGGAAATTTTGGGGAAGCTGACTGGTTGCAGCGGGCCAGATGCTACGAGGCATCTAAGCTATACAGTGTGTCCAAGACCGCTCCAACAACTTGTCAAGTTGCAAAAAGTACAGTAACCGAGGAAGACAGGCAACTGTACGGATTCCTGACGTAGGAGAAGCAGTGCTTGGTGCTTGTTCGCGTGATCATCTTCAGAGCTTATACGTCAGCGGCTCCGACAACGCTTTTACAAACCTGAACTGCCTGATTGTTTCGCGTTTATGACTGAAATATTGTGGAGATTGAAGTCGATTTCCGCCTTATGTAAAATACTGTCTATTTCTGATTTACATCTTACAGCTATGTCTGCAGTAAGTTTTTATTCATTTTTCTCTCAGTTGTCGCCTTCAGTTATTTTGTGCCGGAAGTTTTGTAATTACATTAATTTCTACGGCTCGTCATGGTTTCTCATCCCGTAGTCTTATCTCCCCTTGTTTTAGTAGTGTTAGGAGACCCTTCGTTTGCGCTGTTATTAACCGTTACCAATGCATTGCATTTACCCTATCTGAAAACCCCCCCATGAACCATGGACCTCGCCGTTGGTGGGGAGGCTTGCGTGCCTCAACGATACAGATAGCCGTACCGTAGGTGCAACCACAACGGAGAGGTATTTGTTGAGAGGCCAGACAAACGTGTGGTTCCTGAAGAGGGGCACCAGCCTTTTCAGTAGTTGCAATGGCAACACTCTGGATGACTGACTGACCTGGCCGTGTAACACTAACCAAAACGGCCTTGCTGTGCTGGTACTGCGAACGGCTGAAAGCAAGGGGAAACTACAGCCGTAATTTTTCCCGAGGGCATGCAGTTTTGCTGTATGGTTAAATGATGATGGCACCCTGTAGGGTAAAATATTCCGGAGCTAAAATAGTCCCCCATTCGGATTTCCGAGCGGGGACTACTCAGGAGGACGTCGTTATCAGGAGAAAAAAAACTAGCGTTCTACGGATCGGAGCATGGAATGTCAGATGTCTTAATCGGGCAGGTAGGTTAGAAAATTTTAAAAGGCAAATGGATAGGTTAAAGTTAGATATAGTGGGAATTAGTGAAGTTCGATGGCAGGAGGAACAAGACTTTTGGTCAGGTGAATACAGGGTTATAAATACAAAATCAAATAGGGGTAATGCAGGAGTAGGTTTAATAATGAATAAAAAAATAGGAGTGCCGGTAAACTACTACAAACAGCATAGTGAACGCATTACTGTGGCCAAAATAGACACGAAGCCCATGCCTACCACAGTAGTACAAGTTTATATGCCAACTAGCTCTGCAGATGATGAAGAAATTGATGAAATGTATGCTGAGATAAAAGAAATTATTCAGGTAGTGAAAGGAGACGAAAATTTAATAGTCATGGGTGACTGGAATTCGATAGTAGGAAAAGAGGGAGAAGGAAACATAGTAGGTGAATATGGATTGGGGCTAAGAAATGGAAGAGGAAGCCGCCTGGTAGAATTTTGCGCAGAGCATAACTTAATCATAGCTAACACTTGGTTCAAGAATAAGGTTGTATACATGGAGGAATCCTGGATATACTAAAAGGTATCAGATAGATTATATAATGGTAAGTCAGAGATTTAGGAACCAGGTTTTAAATTGTAAGACATTTCCAGGGGCAGAAGTGTACTCTGACCACAATCTATTGGTTATGAACTGTAGATTAAAACTGAAGGAACTGCAAAAAGGTGGGAAATTAAAGAGATGGGACCTGGATAAACTGATTAAACCAGAGGTTGTACAGAGTTTCAGGGAGAGCATAAGGGATCAATTGACGGGAATGGGGGAAAGAAATACAGTAGAAGAAGAATGGGTAGCTTTGAGGGATGAAATAGTGAAGGCAGCAGAGGATCAAATAGGTAAAAAGACGAGGGCTAGTAGAAACCCTTGGGTAACAGAAGAATTATTGAATTTAATTGATGAAAGGAGAAAAGATAAAAATACAGTAAATGAAGCAGGCAAAAAGGAATACAAACGTCTCAAAAATGAGATCGACAGGAAGTGCAAAGTGGCTAAATAGGGATGGCTAGAGGACAAATGAAAGAATGTACAGGCCTATCTCACTAGGGGTAAGATAGATACTGCCTACAGGAAAATTAAAGAGACCTTTGGAGAAAAGAAAGCCACTTATAGGAATATCAAGAGCTCAGATGGAAACCCAGTTCTAAGCAAAGAAGGGAAGGCAGAAAGGTGGAAGGAGTATATAGAGGGTTTATACAAGGGCGATGTACTTGAGGACAATATTAGGGAAATGGAAGAGGATGTAGATGAAAATGAAATGGGAGATAAGATACTGCGTGAAGAGTTTGACAGAGCACTGAAGGACCTGAGTCGAAACAAGGCCCCCGGAGTAGACAACATTCCATTAGAACTACTGACAGCCTTGGCAGAGCCAGTCCTGACAAAACTCTACCATCTGGTGAGCAAGATTTATGAGACAGGCGAAATACCCTCAGACTTAGAGAAGAATATAATAATTCCAATCCCAAAGAAAGCAGGTGTTGACGGATGTGAAAATTACCGAACTATCAGTTTATAAGTCACATCTGCAAAATACTAACGCGAATTCTCTACTGACGAATGGAAAAACTGATAGAAGCCGACCTCGGGGAAGATCAGTTTGAATTCCGCAGAAATGTAGGAACGCGTGAGGCAATACTGACCCTACGACCTATCTTAGAAGAAAGATTAAGGAAAGGCAAACCTACGTTTCTAGCATTTGTAGACGTAGAGAAAGCTTTTGACAATGTTGATTGGAATACACTCTTTCAAATTCTGAAGGTGGCAGGGGTAAAATACAGGGAGCGAAAGGCTATTTACAATTTGTGCAGAAAGCAGATAGCAGTTATTGGAGTCGAGGGGGATGAAAGGGAAGCAGTGGTTGGGAAGGGAGTGAGACAGGGTTGTAGCCTATCCCCTATATTCAATCTGTATATTGAGCAAGCAGTGAAGGAAGCAAAAGAAAAATTCGGAGTAGGTATTAAAATCCACGGAGAAGAAATAAAAACTTTGAGGTTCGCCGATGACATTGTAATTCTGTCACAGACAGCAAAGGACTTGGAAGAGCAATTGAACGGAATGGATAGTGTCTTGAAAGGAGGGTATAAAATGAACATCAACAAAAGCAAAACGAGGATAATGGAATGTAGTCGAATTAAGTCGGGTGATGCTGAGGGAATTAGATTAGGAAATAAGACACTTAAAGTAGTGAAGGAGTTTTGCTATTTGGGGAGCAAAATAACTGATGATGGTCGAAGTAGATAGGATATAAAATGTAGACTGGCAATGGCAAGGAAAGCGTTTCTGAAGAAGAGAAATTTGTTAACATCTAGTATAGATTTAAATGTCAGGAAGTCGTTTCTGAAAGTACTTGCATGGAGTGTAGCCATGTATGGAAGTGAAACGTGGACGATAAATAGTTTAGACAGAAAGAAAATAGAAGCTTTTGAAATGTGGTGCTACAGAAGAATACTGAATATTAGGTGGGTTGATCACATAACTAATGAGGAGGTACTGAATAGAATTGTGGAGGAGCTTGTGGCACAACTTGACTAGAAGAAGGGATCGGTTAGTAGGACATGTTCTGGGACATCGAGGGATCACCGATTTAGTATTGGAGGGCAGCGTGGAGGGTAAAAATCGTAGAGGGAGACCAAGAGATCAATACTCTAAGCAGATTCAGAAGGATGTAGGCTGCAGTAGGTAATGGGAGATGAAGAAGCTTGCACAGGATAGAGTAGCATGGAGAGCTGCATCAAACCAGTCTCAGGACTGAAGACCACCACAACAACAACAACATCTCAAAACACAATGTTTTTGCGGTCAGCTCAAGTATTGTTACGAGGACGGAAAATAAAAAGAGCTACGATCTTCGGAGAAATGATTTTGCAGATAATGTAAGAATAAAAAAAGTATTGTTGAAGTATGGTGTAGTTTACAGTGATAAGATTTCCGGCCGAGTTCCTTTCTTCATTTTATTTCGGTTTGTTTTATTGGTTTCAGACAAATTTATTACACCACATACAATTACTTCATATCATGATACAAGCTTGACCATCGCTCCCCTTCGAATGTGAAAGAAGTTCATTGTCGCCTACCTACAAAAGGAAAATGATCATAATACCGAAAATAAGAGAACTCGGAGTTCGTAGAGAAATATTTAAATGTTCGTTTTTCCCACGAGATGTTTGTCAGTGGAGCGGCAGAGAAACAGTCTGAAGGTGGTTCGCAGAACCTTCTGCCAGGCACACACACTATGGGATCAAAAGTATCTGGACATGTGGCTGAAAATGACTTCGCTCGTGACGCCCACCATCCGAAATG
This sequence comes from Schistocerca americana, assembly GCF_021461395.2. Classification (NCBI taxonomy): domain Eukaryota; kingdom Metazoa; phylum Arthropoda; class Insecta; order Orthoptera; family Acrididae; genus Schistocerca; species Schistocerca americana. Next base: position 165,875,192 of record NC_060127.1, on the reverse strand, counting down.
CTGGAATTCAATATGCTTTGGCCAGCCTTGATGACAGCTTCCACTCTCGCAGTTATACGTTCCATCAGGTGCTGGAAGGTTTCTTGGGGGATGGCAGCCCCTTCTTCACGGAGTACTGCACAGAGGAGAGGTATCGATGTCGGTCGAAGAGGCCTGGCACGAAGTCGGCGTTCCAAAACATCCCAAAGGTGTTCTGTAGGATTCAGGTCAGGACTCTGTGCAGGCCAGTCGGTAACAGGAATATTATTGTCGTGTAACCACTCCGCCGCAGGCCGTGTGTTATGAACAGGTGCTCGATAGTACTGAAAGATGCAATCGTCCCGCAATTGCTCTTCAACAGTGGGAAGCAAGAAAGTGCTTAAAGGATCAATGTAGGCCTGTGGTGTGATAGCCACGCAAAACAACAAGGGGTGCAAGCACCCTCCATGAAAAACACGACCGCACCGTAACACCACCGCCTCCGAATTTTACTGTTGGCGCTACACACGCTGGCAGATGACGTTCACCGGGCATTCGCCGTACCCACACGGTGCCATGTGAACGCTACATTGTGTACCGTGATTCGTCACTCCACACAACGTTTTTCAACTTTTAAATCGTCCAATGTTTACAAACATTACACCAAGCGAGGCGTCGTTTGGTATTTTACAGTGTGATGTGTGCCTTATGAGCAGCCGCTCGACCATGAAATCCAAGTTTTCTCACCTCGCGCCTAACTGTCATAGTACCTGCAGTGGATCCTGATGCAGTCTAGAATTCCTGTGTGATGGTCTGGATAGATGTCTGCCTATTACACATTAAGACCCTCTTCAACTGTCGGCGCTCTCTTGTCAGTGAACAGACGAGGTCGGCCTGTACGTTTTTGTGCTGTAACTGTCCCATCACGTTTCCACTTCACTAACACATCGTAAAAGTAGAGCCTAGGGATGTTTAGGAGTGTGGAAATCTCGCGTACAAACGTATCAAGCAAATGACACCGAATCACCTGACCACGTCGAAGTCCGTGAATTCCGCGGAGCGCCCCATTCTGCTCTCTCACGATGTCTAATGACTACTGATGTCGCTGTACCTTGCAGTAGGTGGCACCACAATACACCTAATATGAAAAACGTATGTTTTTGGGGGTGTCCGGATACTTTTGACCACATAGTGTCTGAACTGCAGAGTACTCATGTAATTGCAGATGTAGGATGACCGGCGGAACACACATGTGAGCATATGCTTGTTGGACGGAGTGCAGAACACGCGGCTAGAGTGCTCCTGGCACGCGTGTGACTGACCAGGAAAGTACTTGGGCTCGAACAAACAGATCTGTATGAACGTTTGGTCACAGGACCATTATGTACCTCTGAATGTGGGTGTCGTTTTTCTGCAAAACTCTGCAGTCATGCTCTAGATATCACTGTAGATGTAATTGTAGACGCCATACGCAATGCAGCAATCTTAACTATAAATGTAAATGCGGAATGTCAATAAAACGCTCCGAGCAACACGAATGACTGCAAAACGCACAGTGAAGAAATGCAAGTTGATCGCATGACGTATTTGCACATTCTATAATATCAGTGTTGAACGCCACGTCACTGACACTTTCGAAGTTGTTCACTGGTTCACCAATATCGTAGCCAGCGTTCTGCCACGCGTAACGAAGCATTGGTCTGTATACTCCCGCAGATAACTGATTGTAAACGACAGAATGCATACTCATGATAAAGAATCTGTCGTGCAATTTCGGCTGCATATTACTGGAACGTGTTTAATGAAGTCTGTTATTCTCTTGACATATATTTTATATTGCCTTAAGAAATACACATCCAGAGGTTGTGCATATTTTGTACTTTTAGGCGGAATGATTTTTAAATCTACATGTTTTCCGCCAGATTCTTCCAGTAGTACTCGTTTATCCTTATGTCCAGACCAGGAGTCACAAAGTACTAATGACATTCTCGACAAATGTGGATTCAAAACTGACAGAAAAAACGTCTTCAGATGTTGTTTCGCCATCTTCCCACTCACACTGGCATCGATGACGACATTTGGAGAGCACCGCGTTTGTATTTCCCTTGACACGCGGGGTCTAAACTTTCCACTGGATTCTTGGAAGCAAATATAGAGTTTGTCTGCCAATCGTCCGTCCACTGATATAACAACATCGATCGTGTAACTATGTGTTGCACAGTTAACTGATTGCAACATCGCGACAGTGTTTCTCTCCCCTTTCATGGATAGTGTTCTGTCACAAGAAAGTTCATAGTTGAACTGACTCTAATCACAGTTCCATACAGAACTGATATCGATGTTTTCTCCCGTGATATGCTCATTGACGTCAGCAACAAAGTTTCAGCTCTTTCAATCAGCTCTTCTTCGTCATCCTTATCTTTTCGCGCTTGGAGCATAGTGATACGGCGTGATGTTATCCTAAACTCCTTTTTCAAATTAGCAGTGAATCCTAGTGAAGCTGTAAAGTTTGTACACCCGAGTTTTCTGGCTACGTCCAATGCCCAATGTTGTAAATGCCAATAATGAACGGCGGAACCGCATTCTCGCGCTTCATCGAATTTCGCCATTACACGCTCCCTGATGGTCTTGAACAGCAGTGTACGATTTCCTTTGAAAACTGTATTTCCTTCTCTTTTCTTTGCCACGTAATCCAGTATGTTTTTGATATTGCTTCTAGACTTTAGGGTATCTTTTCAGAAGCTTCTTACGTAACCTCTTACGTAATAATCATCGTACATGTTCTCCAGTGTGTTGTCATCAAACGCCGTTATGATACTTGCAACTTTAACCTTCTTCTTGGGAGACGGTTGGTATTCACTGTCACTGCTTCCATCGCCTCTTCCCGCACTTGCCGTAGCACTACCGTCTGCAATGGGTTGTTCGTCATTATCATCCCCATCGTCATCTTTATGTGTTAGTGTTACAACCCTATCTGTTTCTAACTTATGCTCATATTTCTGCACTATAATAGATACTAGAAAACACGCGAATGATTCGTCTTCTACACTAATACCATCTTCACGAAGAAGGGTTCTTCATAACTTCATCTCAACCAATCGCTATACATTAGCAGGATTGATTACCAATCGCCGAGCCATCTGACGCTTCAATACACAAATAATGTCACAAAACGCAACTTCAGAGGCACACTGCACCGCCCCTACTGGTCCCGACTGGCGTACCGGCAGGTCAGTGTGCAATGCGGCATGGCATACGCAGAGGCCTCTAACGGACGACTGCAAAGTTTTGCAGATGCGGGAGTATCACTAGTACAATAAGAGACCTTTATATTATTCCTCACACGATTTTGGTGTATTTGTGTTTGTTCGAGCGCAAGTACTTTCCTGGTTAGTTCTGGAGCCGCCTGACAGAGTAGTCGCTTTATAAAGGGAGAGGCACGCCGCATACCTCGTACTGTTACTTCGCCCCAGACGCGTGTGTCCGCGTCCTCGAGGCTACCTTACGTAAACCCGGCAGTAAAAGCCTACGAGGACTCTGTTGGCTTACTGCGCGGCTTCGAGAGAGATAACGCCGGCTGTAAAAACTGCCGGAGAGTGGCACACTGTAGCTCTGCATAAGCGAGGAGTATCACAGACGACGAACTGCCGCCATCTCTTGCTGGTGTTCCACACGTCGCCCCTTTCCTGCGCCGTCTGTGTCGGTATCAAAAAGTTGGCTCAACACGCTGACTGAACACTGTGTTAACCGGCGGACAGCCTCGATGAACGGAGAATGAGCCACACCTAGTGGCCACGTGGCCACATTAGATCTGCCACTTTTGTGGCAGCATAATTTACCCCCATCTAAGCCAAAGTTAGATTTAACCTTGAGTAGTGAAGATCATCCTTTCTCCTAGTGTTGTAGCCATGTACACTGCTATTACTTTTGAATTCGTTCGGATTGGTAATAACAAATTTCATAAGTGAATATATATATTGTGAGGCTACAGTGGAGATCTCTAGCTCTTTAAGTAAGTGTCTGCAGGATGATCTTGGATGAGCTCCAGCAATTATTCTGATTACACACTTTTGTGCAATGAACACTCTTTTAGTCAATGATGAGTCACCCGAGAATATGGTGCCATACGAAAGCAGAGAATGAAAATAGGCGTGGTCAGCTAATTTACTCAGGTTTGCATGGGATAGAGTAGCATGGAGGGCTGCATCAAATCAGTCTTCGGACTGAAGACCACAACAACAAGATGGTATTTTCAGGTGTTCTAATCTTTATAAGGTCTCATATTGCTATTTCATTCTTACATTAGTTTTAGTTGTTATATTGGGTTATTGTGTTTATTCTTCAGGAGGATTTGGTGCATTCCCTTAGATGAGACTGATCGTAGAATCATTCGAAACACAATAATTCGGAACACCATGAGGATCACGTGAAGGCGAATAGCGACATTTCTTCGGATGAATCTCATTCGGGAAAGAGACGTCGTTAACAATGCTGAAGTGTTTAATTAGTTTACCATACATACAATTAGCAGACTAATAACAACATCACTTTAATATACATTGTAAATCATTCGTGTCGTAATCTTTGTGGACGTGAGTAGATAATTGAAAAACGGAAATAAAAATAATAATCGGGCTTCGAACACGGTACGCGTAAGTGTGAAGCTGCAGCGTTAGACATTACGCTACCACGACGGTCGAACTGGCTGCTCAGTAAAAGGCGTACAAAGAACCTCGAAAACTTGGACCGTCGCTTTATCAGAAACGGCCGAATATCCACGGATAAGCCGAGACAAGTGTTCGCTTATTTCGACCCCTCTTCCACCCAGCAAAGTTTCTGGGAAATAGGTTTATGGCACTGGCCGTGTTCTCCTCGTGCGAAACACGCTAGCTCGAGTTCTCAACCTTGTATCTACTAATCAGTTCGCAGTTGGTGATACCCTGTCTGTAAATCCTGCTCGAACTACGCTTCCCTTGGTTACGCTTCTATTCGTCAGAGTCGGGCGAGGAATGCTGCTAGTGGATCTGGACGGATCCGTAGCTGCCCATCTTGCCACAAAGTTGTTCCGAGTACACCTCGTCATCACTCTCTGTGCAGTAATTGCACGACGGCCGAATGTCTGTGAGGTGTGTCGGTTCGAGGCTCCCGTGTCCCCCATGCGAGTAATCCATAGCTACACGCGCACGTTGCGAACGCTACTTAAAAAGTTCCAGTAATAGGAGACGTACCCAATTGACACCATGTACTCATACCATTGCTCATCTGTGGGAATGCTTTCCCTGTAATCAAAGTAAGCTTGCATAAAGTCACAGCCGTGGTTTTACTGGAGTATCACCTCGGTAGCGTTCGGTCAAAGGGTTCGTGGAGGAAGGCTTTCCACTGCCGTCAGAGTATAAAGCACCCCTGCTGCCTTTTTTCCGCCGTTATAAACGAAAATTCCGCGAGCGTTGTACGATGCAGTGCTGAGATCTGCAATCTGGAAACGAGAAATTTTTGCACAAAGTTTGCATGAAAGGTACATCCAGTTCTTGTGCAAACGGCTAGCTGACTTCCGTGTAAGCTTTTCCTTCAGTTATTAATGGGGCAATCGTGGAAAAAGTCTTTCCATTTGACGGCGGTCTGGTCTCACTGTACAATTTATCAGGCATTTTCAGCGAATATAAAGAGGAGAGGGTGTATTATTGTGTCTAGTCTTCGTTTGGTGCTAAATACACAGCCTGAAAAAGGAAGTACAGCACGCAGGAGGCGAGGAGGAAACGAACCGAAACTGTACACCACATTGAATTTATACTGAAGCGCCACAGAAAGTGGTGTAGGCATGCGCATTCGAATACAGAGATTTGTAAACAGGCATAATACGGTGCTGCGGTCGGCACCACCTATGTAAGACAAGTGTCTGGCACTGTTGTTAGATCGATTGCTGCTCGTAGTCGTACAATGGCAGGTTATCAAAATTTAAAAGAATTTGAGCGTGGTGTTACACGCGGCGCACGAGCGACGGGACACAGGACCTCCGAAGCAGCGATGAAGTGGGGATTTTCCCGTACGATCATTTCACGAGTGTACCGTGAATATCAGGAATCTGGTAAAATTACGCATATCAGACATCGCAGCGGCCGGAAGAAGATCTTGCAAGAACGGGACCAACGACGACTGAAGAGAATCGTTCAACGTGACAGAAGTGCAACGCTGCCGAAAATTGCTGCAGATATCGATGCTGGGTCATCAACAAGTGTCAGCGTGCGAAACATTCACCTAAACACCATAGATATGGGCTTTTGGAGCTGATGATGACTGGAAACATGTTGCCTGGTCGGACGAGTCTCGTTCCAAATTGTGTCGAGCAGATGGAGTGTATGGGAATGCAGACAACCTCATGAATCCATGGACCCTGCATGTCAAGAGGGGACTGTTCAAGCTGGTGGAGGCTTTATTATGGTGTTGGGCGTGTGCAGTTGGAGTGATACGGGACGCCCGATACGTCTACATACGACTCTGACAGGTGACACGTACGTAAGCATCCTGTCTGATCACCTGCATCCATTCATGTCCATTGTGCATTCAGACGGACTTGAGCAATTCCAGCAGGACAATGCGACACCCCCTCACGTCCAGAATTGCTACAGGGTGGCTCCAGGAGCCCTTTTCTGAGTTTAAACACTTCCGCTGGCCACCAAACTCCCCAGACATGAACATTGTTGAGCATATCTCGGAAGCGTTGCAACGTCATGTTCAGAAGAGATCTCCTCCCCCTCGTACTCTTACGGATTTATGGACAGCCCTGTAGGATTCCTGGTGTCAGTTCCCTCCAGCACTATTTCAAACTTCAGTCGAATCCATGCCCCGTGACGCTGCGGCACTTCCGCGTCCTCGCGGAAGCCCTACATGATATTAAGCAAGTGTACCAGTTTCTCCGGCTCTTCAATGTACCTTAAGGATCACTTTTTTATTCAGTCATATGTCTCCCATTCCCACATAACCTCACAAAAAAGGTTAGGAGGTATTATGCCCGGTGAACGTGGTGGAATGTTGAACCTTTTCTACCGATCCATCAGGCCCGAAAGATTTCATCCTATAATTGGCGAACAAATAATCCACAGTGTGGCGTCATGTTGGTGCAACACTGCTTATGATTGAAATTTTTGGAAGTGGCCTGTAACGTAAAGTTACAACATACCTAGGCAAACTGCTGCCGTAATGGTAGGCTCCTGAAAAAGAACGGTCCATTAAGTTTTTTGTAGTTAGTCACATCACAAATTCAGTTTTGAGCTCTCTCTTACCGCTGTACAACGATGACTGAGACGTACGACTCCGAGATCCTGACACTATGCCAATTTACTTTCCTGGAGATGTGAAAAGTTGCTTCATTGGAAATGTAAACTCAGCACGTCTGAGCCTATGATCTAGCTGCGAATCTTGTAGGAATTACACCCAGTATGCGTGAAGACGCAGCCGTTTGTGTAAAATGTTCACCGCAGTGCACCGAGTTATGCCTGTTTCTCGGGAAACAGGACGCGTCGATACACGCAGAAACGTTGAAATGGTGTCATTACACCGCGTCTACAGCTTGTAGCCTTGTTAGCAACACTGCGAGTCTCTGCAAACTTTTCACACCGTCCTCTGATGCACTTCACATGAAGTCATACAACACATTGCACTTTCCCCTGCATAGATGCAGTCGTTACAGCAGCACTCCGGTCACGCTACTTGTAAGCACAGAGGGTCAGTAAACGATCATACCAGAAGATCGACATTTCCAGATCTTCATTCGCGATACACAGCGTTTAGCTAGCTAATCAAACAACTCTGGAAACTGTAACTTCACCGAGACGGAAAACCGTACTGCATTCAGAATCATTGAAATGCTCGTACCGATACGATCGGAAGAAAAATCTTATCTTTTCGTCGGTGAAATCAGCAGTGAGATTTATTGAATTTGTTGACCTTCTAGCCAAGGAATTTACAGCGCTTGATAAAGAGACTGAATTCTTGTAGGAAAGAATTCCTTTTTGTTGTCTGCGTAATCGCTCGTGGAATTGGAGAATCGGCATGATAGCAGAATCTCCTGAAAGTCCACTGTATGTTCGACTCCAGGAGTTGGCGGGAAACTTCAGCTGCCCAATAGTACGCTAATCACTCTCATATAGGAAATGGGAGACACTATTGCGCTCATAAGATCTACAACGGAAATGCGGAATCTTTGCTCTCTACTGTTGCGAGCATTGGGCGCAGTGCCTGCCATCGACTGTTGGATTGAATCACGTAGCTGGATAGTGTCATTTGCAATTTCATTCATGTATCAACTGGAAATCGCCGGTCTTATGAAAACTGGTTTACCGCACCGATGCGACTTGGTTCCATTGCTTTTCAGAATCTATACTAATGACAATTTTATACACGTAGACAACAGTGCCATTACAATGTAAGTGAATAGCTCTGAGACCATCGAAAAGAAACTACCAGAAAGCATTTTAACACCTGGCTGTCTTCTACAAAGAGAACAGAGTCAAACCTAACCCACAAAAAAAAAAGCACAGTACTGCACACGAATTCAAATACTTAAAATGCTGTGACGATCTACTCATTAAGAGATGTAACCTTACGTAAAAGGTTTGACACAATAAGTCGAGTATTAAAGTTAGAAATTAGTACGTGTCTCGAGGCAGCGTAACCAACAGCCGCAAATTAACCAGACTATTTAATCCAGTATTCAGAATGAGAGAACTTGGCGACGCCTAACAAACGTGACACATAATTGCAAATCCTGAAGAATAGACAGGTGGCAAGGACACAAGTAGCATGTGATGGAATACCGTTAGAGCACTGCGCAACGACAGAATACATTGCATCAACACGGAGCATACAATAGCTGTTAGCAACAGTGCGCGCAAACTAGCTGGCACTACATGGGTTGCACAATTTAGGACATTAGGAACTACAGCTGAGGCACCTACACTATGTGATCAAAAGTATCCGGACACCTGGCTGAAAATGACGCACAAGTTCGTGGCGCCCCCCATTGGTAATTCTGGAATTCAATATGGTTGGCCCACCCTCGCAGGCATACGTTCAATCAGGTGCTAGAAGGTTTCTTGTGTGAACGGCAGCCCATTCTTCACGGAGTGCTGCACTGAGGAGAGGTATCGATGTCGGTCGGTAAGGCCTGGCACGAAGTCAGCGTTCAAAAACATCCCAGAGGTGTTCTACAGGATTCAGGTCAGGACTCTGTGCATAACAGTCAATTACAGGGATGTTATTGTCGTATAACCACGCCGCCACAGACCGTGCATTATGAGTAGGTGCTCGATCGTGTAGAAAGATGCAGACGCCATTTCCGAATTGTTCTTCAACAGTGGGAAGCAAGAAGGTGCTTAAAACATCGATGTAGGCTTGTGCTGTGATAGTGCCACGCAAAACAACAAAGGGTACAAGCCCCCTCCATGAAAAACACGACCAAACCATAACACCACCGCCTGTAAATTTTAATGTTGGCACTACACACACTGGCAGATGACGTTCACCGGGCATTCGCCATACTTACACCCATCCATCGGATCGCCACATTGTGTACCGTGACTCGTCACTCCACACATCGGTTTTCTTTTGATTAATCGCCCAGTGTTTACGCTCGTTAGACCAAGCGAAGCATCGTTTGACATTTACCGGCGTGATGTGTGGCTTATGAGCAGCCACTCAAAATCAGGAGGCCGCTTGTATGCAAACTTTACGTCACAAAATGGACGCTTGACTTTTGGAGTCTGTGTGTTGGCGACGAAGTCCCCGCTCTGAGCATCTAATTATTCCTGCTGTATGACAAGGTTCGCTGATGAAATTGTTATCCTCGGTTGAACTGTACAAAAAGTAGTGAGCACAGGATATGGACTGAGTGTAAATCAAAGAGAGATTGAAGTAGTGAAAAGTTGCAGAGATGAAACTAACTATAAAAGTGTGGAAATAGGGTACTACTGAATAGGCTGTGTGTGGAATTCTGCTACCTTGGAAGTAAAAGACGCAGCAAAACGCAGACTAGTACAGGCAAAGGATGCATTCCTCGGCATAGCAAATCGTCTAGTATCAGATAACGGCCTTCATTTCAGGAAGGAATGTACTTCTGGACCATACTGTTGTATGAAAGTGAGTCATTGATTGTGCAACAACAAGAAGAGAAGCGACTCGACGCTTGTGAGGTACGGTGCTATAGCAGGATGTTGACAATTTGGTATTATTAGTCTCTTAACATACACATAAAAGGATCGGACATGGCACCGGGTAAAAACACCAAACGAATTGTAACTTTTCCGATTATACTTACAGGCCGTTGTATTAAGACCATCACTTACTTTTGTATTTACAGAGCATCTGATGATGGCAATATGCTGAAATGGCTATTTGGAAATTTGCAGGTTGTCTACCACCCTCCGGGGGCGACAAAATATTATTTTCAGTGTTTCACATAATTATTGATCGAATTTAAAACTTTAAAATGCTGTTATAATGTACTCATTAAGAGGTACAAGTTTATGCTGAAGGTTTAACACGATAAGTCAGATATTAATGTTAGAAATTGAGTATGTGTGTTAAGGCAGCGTTAACTGACACCGCGCAAATACCGGGGCTGTATTCATCCAGTATTTGAGAATGGGAGCAGTTACCGCCATCCAACAAACTTGACACACAGTTCCAAAACTTGACGCAGTTTCTTCTCACTGATACCTCGCCACAAAGCGACGAAAGGAAAAAACGTTTGTCGCTCAATACATTTTCACTCTTCATGCAATAAAACTTGAGCAGCAGGCATGACGTTTTAATTTATTACTCATATTTGTTTAGTCTGGTTCTACTACCAAAACATTGTGCAGACAGTATCCTCATTTATCGCTGATTATACCTACAACATTATATCTTCCTATACCAGAATGAGATTTTCACTCTGCAGCGGAGTGTGCGCTGATATGAAACATCCTGGCAGATTAAAACTGTGTGCCCGACCGAGACTCTAACTCGGGACCTTTGCCTTTCGCGGGCAAGTGCTCTACCATCTGAGCTACCGAAGCACGACTCACGACTCACGCCCGGTACTCACAGCTTTACTTCTGCCAGTATCTCGTTTCCTACCTCGCAGGAGAGCTTCTGTAAAGTTTGGAAGGTAGGAGACGAGATACTGGCAGAAGTAAAGCTGTGAGTACCGGGCGTGAGTCGTGCTTCGGTAGCTCAGATGGTAGAGCACTTGCCCGCGAAAGGCAAAGGTCCCGAGTTAGAGTCTCGGTCGGGCACACAGTTTCACATCAGCGCACACTCCGCTGCAGAGTGAAAATCTCATTCTGGATAACCTGCATTCTTCCGAAAAAATGACGTTTTGCCATTCGTGCACCCAGGTTCGTCGTTGAGTACACCATGGCAGGCGCTCATGTCTGTGATGCAGCGTCAAGGCTAACCGCAGCCATGGTCTCCGAGCTGATAGTCCATGCTGCTGCAAACGTCGTCAAACTGTTCGTGCAGATGGTTGTTGTATTGCAAACGTCCCCATCTGTTGACTCGGGGATCGAGACGTGGCTGCACGATCCGTTACAGCCATGCGGATAGGATACCTGTCATCTCGACTTCTAGTGATAGGAGGCCGTTGGGATCCAGCATGGCGTTTCGTGTTACCCTCCTGAATCCACCGATTCCATATTCTGTTAACAGTCATTGGATCTCGACCAACGCGAGCAGCAATGTCGCGATGCGATAAACCGCAATCGCGATAGGCTACAATCCGACCTTTATCAAAGTCGGAAACGTGATGGTACGCATTTCTCCTCCTTACACGAGGCATCACAACAACGTTTCACCAGGCAACGCCGGTCAACTGGTGTTTGTGTATGAGAAATCGGTTGGAAACTTCCCTAATGTCTCACGTTGTAGGTGTCGCCACCAGCGCCAGACTTGTGCGAATGCTCTGAAAAGCTGATCATTTGCATATCACAGCATCTTCTTCCTGTCGGTTAAATTTCGCGTCTGTAGCACGTCATCTTCGTGGTGTAGCGATTTTAATGGCCAGTAGTGTACATAGTTCAATTCTTTAAAGAGTCGGCTGTGAGGTGTTACTCGTAAGGTACGAAGTCCTCCGTAGAATCGGCGAAGGAAGCAATATGTAGGAAAAACTGCCTAGAAGAACGGACAGGCAGACTGATTGGAATGTATCAAAAAAATAGAGGACGTTGGGTTTAAGTGGTTTTTCTGAAACGTATGACAAGAAATGCGAGAGAGTGGAAGAGAGACAGAAATGGTGGTGAGGGAGGAGGAGGGGGGGGGGGGTGAAATTGGTAGAGGGCTGCGAGAGGAAGGTAATACAGTGTTAGGGGTGTGAGTTCTGTACGACCGGACAGGGAGCTATACGATTCCACGCGCAGCCGGGTCCCCACGGAAAACCGCAGCGAGAACGCTGCCACCGTCTCATTCCTCGCGTTAATAGCCTTTCGTTTACCTATGGAAGACCGCAGCGCCAGATTACCGGAGCACGCTCCGCTGAACACGGAGATGGCTGCGCCGGAGGGAATGAAATCTATTGAAAAGCAGCCGGCTTGGAGCCGTACGTCTAGGCGGTCGACTAGAGAAACACAAGCTTTGATTAGGAAGCGGTTTGTCGGGAGCAGTGGACGGTGTGATTGTTGTAGCTTCTACAAAGGGTGGAACCACCGTACCGCGTAATCGACAAGCCATTGATTTGAATTGCGCATGTTTACTTCAGCACCTGTTCTCCGTTAATCAAATTGCAGCGACTGGTATTTGCTGCAACGCTGTGGGGGTTCTCGTTTCTTAAAAATAAAAAAAATAAAAAATAAAGAAAAAGATTGGATTCAATCCCGAGCGCTCAAGTTCATATAGTTAGTTACACATATAGAAGAGGAAAGGTGCCTAATATGAGACACACTTTTGTAAACCCATTTGAAAGACCTAAAAGTAAATGCAATTGTATTTTTTAGGATGGTAATAAGATCTTGCACTATCTGATTTTATCATACAATTATCGTATTTGCAATAACAAACAATCTTTCAGAGTAGTTATTAAATCTTCACACACAAGGCATTTCGTAGAAATGAGATAAAGGTTTCCTAATATGAGACAGTAATAATATTTTGCTGTAATTATTTTATTACATAATAATGACATATGAAAATAAAATTTTTACATGTTCATTCATTTCTGTTATCCTTCACTCATTTCACACTACTTAGGTTTATATTTACGACATCCTGGGCTAACAAAATTGTCTTCTGTGACACCGCAATCTTCGTGAGCGCAGCGATAACATTTCGTGCACTGTGCCCATTTCTCCCCGTGTTTGTCTTCAGAAAAGCGCCCAGTACAGAACAGACACTCCGCGTCATCGTCATCACTGCTGTCTGAATCCCCACTGTCATCAAGACGGACATCGGATGCCGAGTCACTAGACGATTCTTCTGCTTTAGGTCTACGATTTGAAGATTTTCCACTCTTCTCCCCAAATAAATTTCTGACTGCTTTGTTAGCTTCAGCCTCTGATTATTTTTCTGTTTCGATTCTTGCAATTGCTTCACATAAGGAGTTGAAGTTAGTAACGCAGCAGAGCACGAACGCGATGTTTGACCTATTTGCCTAACTCCAGGTGGTTTTGCGATGTGTGGGAGAGGTCTGATGTCTGCCGGGCTGACAGCTTGACCATCACCATCAGTAGTTCCATTTTCGTTTTTGGCGTCTCTTTCTTGAAGAGCGTCAGCATGGCGATGAGTTGAAAATTCATGTTCCCTAAAGATGTTTCTGTTGCATGGGATGAGACCTGTTTTTCTAAAGGCATTCAGAGATGCTTCAATTGTTGCTGCTAGGTTGTAAGCTGCCCCAAATAACCTGGTTACTAATAATGGGGTGATAACACGACCTGGGTTACTCGCCAACCACGTTTCTATCTCTTGGGCATAGTAGGTTTTCAAAGGCCCCATAAAACCGACGTCAAGTGGCTGCATTTTATGCGTTGAATGAGGTGGCAAACATACAATATGAACATTATTTTCACGTGCTTTATGTAACACATCGAGATTCTTTGTGTGGGAATAATGCCCATCAAGAATCACAATGACCGCGTCATTTGTAGATGGCTTTACGTGACTCACGAAATGATCAAACCACTGAGTAAAAATGTGAGTTTGTATCCAGCGACTTGGATGACAAGCTGATATTGATCCTGCAGGTGGACCGTCCATCATGCTCCAGAAAACATTCCAATTTCTGATCATAAGACTACTCAAAGTAATCCCTGTTCATCATAATTTAATCGAATTAAAATAAACGCAGTTGCCAAACTTTTACTACAATAAATGATAAAATATTGTTCTCTCATGATAGTATTGCGTAAATTACATATAAAAAGTCGTGAGAGAGCGAGTTCCCCCAATATGCGATAGGTATCGTAATATGCGACACTGTCGCGTGTTTGGATCCCCATACTATCGCATATTAGGAATTTCGCCATCTTACACAAAGCATCACGTAGGCCTACTTGCTGGAAAATGAACCTAATTGTCAGTAATTGTAGGTAATATTGTCACAAATAACAACAATAAAAGAGTGCAGTAATATCCACTCACCTTTAAGCCGAAATATTGTCTCAACACCGATGTCGCAAAAACTCCAACCTCAAGAAATTTTGTATCAAACTCTACGTATTGTGTCCGGCTCAACTATGGGTTTCTACTCGCTGTGTCGTCGTCTGGCACACAACAGACATGTTTACGAAACTCTCCACCAGAGTGCAACCCCTAACATGAGCACAGCTGGGGTGTCTCATATTGGGGAACTATCGCACAATAGGTACCTTTCCTCTACGTATAGTCTGTCTCGGATAACCAGCCCTGTAAGGGACTTAAAATAAAAATCCGCTGTAAGAATTAATTTAGCAATGTAGAAATCGTTACCTTGAGCCCTAGAATAGGGAGAAGCTAGTTTCAGCCGATCGTTACTGGAAAGCGACATCAAAATGACGCAGCATATCCGCCGGCTGCTTTCGAGTGCTCTTTTCACTTTGCAGCAATTTAAGCTGTGCTGTTATGCTCTTGCTAAACTAAACCCTCGAAAATCGCGACATATTCGGAAATAAACTGCCAGATATTTGTGACAAGCAAGCAGTAGTTAAATCTTTCGGTTTTTTAATCACACTGAGGTCAGAAAACCAAACAAACTCAGCCCTGAGAGAGCACTTTTATATGGAAATAACGTCGACTACTGCAGTAGATACTTTCATTAAATTAATAACAAAGTCGCAAAACCTTTTACAAACACGAAGGTGAAAAAAATAGAATGTAGCAGGAGGCGAAACAACTTTTCGTAGCTCTATGCCATTATTCACTAAAGTATGCTGAAATCTGCAGTTTCTTATCTTATGATGTCCTGAATTGTTTCTCCACCGATATGGCATTATATCCGATTTTATTGTAATAAATAGTACCAAGAGTAATATGTTTGTGCTAAATCTTCAATGCGCTGTTGCCGTGAAACCGCAGGACCATGTGGCCGAGCGGGTCTAGGCGCTTCAGCCCGGAACCGCACTGCTGCTACCGTCGCAGGTTCGAATCCTGCCTCGGGCATGGATGTGTGTGATGTCCTTAGGTTACTTAGGTGTAAGTAGTTCTAAGTTCTAGTGGACTGATGATCTCAGATGTTAAGTCCCATACTGCCCAGAGCCATCTGAACCATTTTGAACCTCATTACTTACGTAATCTACCCACCTATCTTCAGCATTCTTCTTTAGCATCATTAAAGATCGTTTCCTCATTTCAGGCTATAAAGCTTAGTACAGTTATCTGCGTTGCTAAAATAAACCACATATAGCACTCATAAGTGCTGGAAAATTTTCCTGGAAACTCAGGCCTGTTGAATGAGATGTATTGTCGGATTTGCAGTAAGTTTTTCTACGACATTGACTGGATACGTAAACGCTGGTTTGCACAGCAGTGAAATGTCTGAGTAAAACGTAAATGAAATGAAGCATTCAGATTTCTGATCATCCCGTCATTCGTCGGATCACAGGAGATTTTTTAAAACTGGTACAATAGAACCATCATAGTTTTCGCCCTAGTGTTGAAACAGTCCGTCTCGTTCTCCAGAAATCAACGAGCATACCATGTAACAAGCTCTTCGAGCGCAGAAACTGCATTGTAGTGCGTCTTTGCGGCCGCCCGTTGATGATTGGAAAGACAGCAAGCTTAGACAGGTGGAGCTCGTCATCCAGCTTAGATGGAGACCGCTGTCAGTAAACGTATGTACCATTTGCTCCCTGTTCGCCGGGTGCGGCAAGAAGGCATCCATAGCGCGTTCTCCTTGCAGAGCTGCAACCCGCCCATCTCACCGTTGACGCGGGACAGTTGTCTGCATGGCGCGAGTGCAAAATACACTACGTCCTTAATCCTAGCAGTACCAACGCGTCTTCCATCGTCTACCATAAAAAATTTGAAAAACAACAAAATTAGGTGATTGTTGTTGCAATTTTAAAGAGATTCTGATGTGTAAGTAGGGTCCAGAACATATTACCAAATCAACGCACTTTCAGTAACATGTACCCTGGCAGGGAGACATACTTTACGCCCACCATAAAAAATTTTAAAATCCGAAATTCATTAACTGGTGTTGAATTTTTAAAGAGATACTGATTTGTAAGTAAAATCCTGAACCTAAAATATTGTACATGACACTCGTTGGAGAAAGAGCTATCTACTACAGAGATTTAAATAAACGGCTTAAGTTTAGCTGAAAAATTTTAAACATTTGTGGAATCTGGCAGAAAAACTCATGAAAACCAATAATTATTCTTTAGAATTTTAAAATGTAAAATAACTGGCTACACAACAATGCTTTCAAAAGGTGGGCACAACGTACGCCGCCCCCCCCCCCCCCCCTCCCTCCCCGCCATTGGTATTGCGACGGTTAAAGATTATGAGAAATGAGACCGGAAACATAACATTGTATAGCAATGTATGTCCGAAAAATTATTTGACTTTTGCAACCATCGTACGGGTGAGAAACTTTTCATTTTATCTGGTTAGGGCCATAAAGGCCGTCTCATACATCGGAACAGTACTTCACACATACAGTACCTTTTTTTTTTTTTTACATCATAGTTACCTAAGAAATATCAGTTTTAGTATGACACACAGTTTTAAAACGATAGCAGTGTCTGAAGTGGCAATGTGAGTAAATAATACTGTGAACTGATAAACTTAATACCTGCAGTACTTGTACTACTACTGCAGCTGCTGCCACTATAGTAATAATAGTGATGATGATATGATGATCATAATAAAAATGATAGTGACAGACATAAAAAGAACTTCTTGGTGTAGACAGTAATGTTTTCTGATACAAAGAGTTCTGGGGAAAGGAAATTTAAGGAGACTGTACCAGATAGGAATACTATAAAATAAGGAAGATCTGGTTGGAAAGGAGGATGTACAAGGGTAACGAGTGCTCACAGGGACAATGGTAATCCTTAGTGTTACTTTAGCAGATATATCATTAACAGTATTCTGAAGCTGGAGACGTCATTCACGTCTCTAATATGACGCAGATTATTATTCCAGAGTCGAGTTCTACGTCTATATCTGCTACTGAGGTCATCGACAACGCGGCTGGATGATGGGGTGGGACAGGAAGAATTTTGCCCTGAAGGGAACGTGTGTTTCTACATTGTTGTTCAGACAAAAGTGTTAATGTCAAGGAGGGATATGAGAGACAGGGTTCGTTGATAAGATAGTAGAGAAGATAGAAGGCATGGAAATCTCTGTGGTTGTCTGCATGCAGCCAGGATAGCTATTCAAAGTTTTTGTGCGAATTTCTTCTTCAGGTCTAAAGGGAAGAGATTTTTATATTTTTGCTGGACACAGAGATGCTGACGACTTGTTGAACACTGCAGTTATATGCTCAGTCCAATTTAGAGTTTCCTCTATTAATACTTCTAGAATCTTTGTTAAAGGAGAAGTTTGTATTTGTCCTATTTAGGGTTAAAGATCGTAGGGATTCCCGATATTTCGGGATAATTAGCTTAGAAATACCAACCAGTTCTGCTTGGATTTTGAACGGGTTGAGCTTTAACCCTATATCGTGCGGCGAATTTAAAGTGCTCTCAAGTCGGCATTGAAATACTCGATAGACGTCTTCAGGTTTATTGATTATGCACTTGGATGCAACTGGACGTCATGAGCGTACATGCGGTATTTGCGATAGGACAAAACTATTGACCCATCACTGATGTACAATAAAAAGAGTGTAGGACCTAAAACCGAACCCTGGAGGACGCCGGATTCTACCTGCCTCCGTTGTGACTTTATGCAGCGGGAGATGACCCGTTGCTGACGAGACGTCAGGCATGAGGGAAACCGTTGCACTGCACTTGGCGAAAAAGTTAGGCTGCTAAGTTTAGCAAGTAAAACATTGACGTTGACACTGCCACAGACTTTGCTGAAATCTAAGAAGCACATGATGCATGCCTCTTGTACATCCATGGCAAGCTTCAGGTCATCTGTTACCTTTAGTAAGGCAGTTGCTGTCCCGCAATGTTTACGGAGTACTGATTGGTATTCGTCTAGTACGTTGTTTGTAGTTGGGTAGTTTGTTAGCTAGTCGTGGACTATATATTCTAAGGCTTATATATTAAGTTGGGCCTAATGAAAGCCCTACTGGAGAGTGGAGAATGTTTAACGTATCTGTCCAAGCAGTTCATTGTAATACTCTGAAGAGCCAAAGAAACTGGTACAGCTGCCTATATCGAGTAGGGCCCCCGCCGCGAGCACACGAAAGTGCCGCAACACGACGTGGCGTGGACTCGATTAATGTCTGAGGTAGAGCTGGAGGGAACTGACACCATGAATCCTACAGCGCTGCCTAAGAGTGCGAGGGGGTGGAAATCTCTTCTGAACAGCACGCTGCAACGGATCCCCAGATATGCTAAATAATGTTTATGTGTGGGGAGTTAGGTGACCAGCGGAAGTGTTTAAACTCTGAAGAGTGTCCTTGGAGCCACTCTGTAACAATACTGGACGTGTGGGGTGTCGCATTGTCCTGCTGAAATTATACAAGTCCGTCGGAATGCACAAAGGACATGAATGGATGCAGGTGATCAGACAGAACGCTTACGTATGTGTCACCTGCCACAGTCTTATGTAGACATATCAGGGGTCCCATATCACTCCAGCTGCACACGCCACCCACGATTACAGAGCCTCTGCTGACAAGCAGAGTCCACGGAATCACGAGGTTGTCTCCATACCCGTACAGGTCCATCCGTACGATACAATTTGAAACGAGACTTCCGACCACGCAACAGGTTTCCACTCATCAATTGTCCAATATCGGTGTTGACGGGCCCAGGCGAGGAGTAAAACTTTGTGTCGTGGAGCATCAAGGGTACACGAGTGGGCCTTCGGCTTCGAAAGCCATATCTATGATGTTTCGTCGAATGGTTTACACGCTGACTTGTCGATGGCCCAGCATTGAAATCTGCAGCAATTTTCGGAAGTGTTGCACTTCTGTCACGTTGAACGATTCTCTTCAATCGTCGTTGGTTCCGTTCTTGCAGGATCTTTTCCGGCCGCAGCGGTGTCGGAGATTTGATGTCTTATCGGATTCGTAATATTGACGGTACACTCGTGAAATGGTCGTACGGGAAAATCCCCACTTCATCGCTGCCTCGGAGGTGCTGTGGCCCGTCGCTCGTGCGCCGACTGTAACACCATGTTCAATCTCACTTAAATCTTGATAACCTGGCGTTGTAGCAGTATTGACAGATCTAACAACTGCGCCAGACACTTGTCTTACGTTGGCCTGTTTACATATCTTTGTATTTGAATGCGGATGCCTATACCAGTTTCTTTGGCGCTTCAGTGTATACCACAAGCGAAATTAAAACAAGATTTGTTGGTTGCACATGGCATTTGAAAAACGATGTTCGATGTCAACTTCGAATCAAAAATGGCTAAGTGAGAGGGAGGCTGTGGTATCATCAAGGAGGTTGTTACTAGCTTATTAGTCGTCAGTAATAGCGGTCCTCGGAAACCGAAACTTGGTGGGATCCAATCCCGGACGGCGCACGGTGTATTTGAGTCTACCTTTAACGTAGCCCTCAGTTCTTAATGTGCTTCGTATCCAATGTTAAAGTGTAGGTTCCATTTCCGCGGTAAGAATACTGGGACAGGTTAGGTGCACGCAAGTCGCCGAAGTGACCAATTCAAAATCTTGCTACGTGTCCTTTTGTTAGGGAAAAGCCTGTATTAGATGCTTCAAAGAGAAGAGAGAAGGAAATGTTGCCTACTGGAGATATGTTGGTGCGCTAGTAAATTTGTCGATATTGAATAATTAAATTACTTTTTCGAACATGAGAAAGAGAGAGAGAGAGAGAGAGAGAGAGAGAGAGTGAGGTGTGTGTGTGTCTGTGTGTGTGTGTGTGTGTGTGTGTGTGTAAAAATTCAACCTGCAATCTTCTGTAGTTGTTGTCCCTTGCGCAGAAAACAGCACGTAGATCGTGAGTCCGTTATCTTGAGGCTGTAATAAATTATCTGCGAGTAGCTGATATCGTACGCACAATTAAATTTTGAACTGGTTTGTTTAAACGGGATGCCAGTCGCTTTGTACTAGCAGAAATCCGAGAAACATTACAATTATATGTAAGTCTGTAGGGTTTCGTGGCCGTTGTCACTGAAGTTAAAGTCTTCTGGGTTAGAAACATGACGCGGCCTAATAACCCAAAAGATTTTAACTTCATTACAATTATAGTTCGCTTTATGAATCACAAATAATTTCCGTTCCTCCCATTTTCATAGGAAAGAAAACAAGAAATGAAATGTGTATTTGCGCCAATGCTATAAAACTGTTCGCAATTTCATGTCCAGATACCAGAGATTCCTAATCAAGTTCTTATCCGGTACCGACCACGCCAGGCGACATGTCTGTCCTTCCAGCCGGTCGAACCACTGCGCCCTCTGTCTAAGGTAGGCGCGATCCGGAGTTCACCGAAGTTTTCCTTTGCCTCTTCGTTTCGCAGTTGTTTATGATTCTGTTGGTTATAAATACTTTTGAAATATGAAAGGCAAGTAAGTTCACTGTTTGGTTTTTCTAATATTTATAACAGAAGTTTATGTTTTGGCGCGCTACTTGCGACCACAGCATCCAATCGCGGAGAAGGTCCTCAATTTAGGTTGTCTTTCTCACGATATCCGTACCGAACAAACCATCTGTCATCGGTACCTCACGCCACATTGTAAAATGACCTATTTTTAAATAATATTATGAATATTTATATATGTGTTTGGAGAGAGAGAGATTGATTTTTGATTGAGATTTTTATTTTAAGTCGCAACTGGTACCTGAATTTTTGGTTGCTGCCTCCTTGAATGATCAGCTTCTGTACGAGTTGCTGACGTATTGCAATTTGGAGGAAGTTATTGTTCTTTAAGGTTTAAAATACGACTCTGTTGGTTACTTGGCCGTATTGCGGATAGCTTTGAGCCCAAGTTTTCGTAGCTTTTCATACCTAAGTATGTAAGATCAAACAGCAGACTGCTTTTCGTGAGAAAAGGAGATTGCTTGCCACACAAAATTCCTTCAAACTACACTTCCTGCTGCATCAAAATTGGTCAGTGTAGTTCAGCACCATACTATTGTACAAGAACGTAATCCAATTACTGTAATTGAGAAATTATGAGAGGTTGTTACTTATTGAATGAAAACTACAAGGAATGCATTTCTTTTCCTGTATTTTACTGAGCTTTGTAGACCTACAATTCTGTCGATTGATAGACGGCAACGACAGTCAAGTTCCGCTCCTTTTCCAAAAACAAGATACTTCTAGTCCCAAAAATTTTGTACAAATAAATGTTTGGCAACTCTTACACATACTTCACTCGGTTTTATCACTGGTATATCAGTTTTCATTGAATATAACAATACGTTCTGAGCGACGGCCTAGCAACGCGTCCTCTTTCCACAAGATACAGATTAACAGTGTTTTTTTAATAAAATCAATTTTTTTTTAAAGCGTCCATACTCAAAGATTCTCTAATAGTATCGTTGCGGGGATTGCACGCTAAAGAGTTTGTTGCTGTCCAGCTGCGCTTCACTTCGCTTCAAGTACTTTTTGAATCGCATTTACGATTTTGGTATTTACATACATTACTGAGCTTCTCAGAATAAAATCAGGCACAAATTAGTTAAAGAAAAAAAAGCTGTGAGGCACACACATTACAACATTACATCTTCCCGCTGCTGCCTTCTCAAGAGCTTCTTGTAGCTGAATATGACAGCTGTAAAGACAGAAATACTATACTTTTCATTCAAATTACGCGGATTTTCGTTAGTTTCTAGTGTACCGAATCAGTCCAGCAAGCTTCGAGACTGGATTAAGACAAAAAGAGAAAAGTTAAGATGGTGGTATTAATGCTTTAGGTTTTCTACGAAGTCTCCACCCCCCTCGCTCTAGTTAAGTGCAACGCACAGAACGTTCATATCAAAGTGCCAGATATGTCCTTCTTTGGGATACTCTTCAACTCGCGCGTCGCATTGAAATCTGCAGCAATTTTCGGAAGTGTTGCACATCTGTCACGTTGAACGATTCTCTTCAATCGTCGTTGGTTCAGTTCTTGCAGCATCTTTTTCCGGCCGTAGCGATGTCGGAGATTTAATGTTTTATCGGATTCCTAATATTCACGGTACCCTTGTGAAGTGGTCGTACCAGAAAATCCCCACTTCATCGCTGCCTCGGAGGTGCTGTGGCCCGTCGCTCGTGCGCCGACAATAACACCACGTTCAATCTCACCATCAGAGACCCATTCTGCACTTTGTCTTTTTGTGGTAGGTTTATATTGACGATACCAAATCTAGTCACTTGTCGTGTTTTTTTTTTTTTTTTTTTTTTTTTTTTTTTTCAGGAAAGAATTGTGCGGGTGTCATGATGTACGGGACAAACTTCGCACTCACTTTTCTTGAAAACGTTTTGGACACTTGATTCAGATGCGTTGCTCCAGCACTATTTCTGACAGTAGCAACGACACACATTTCCATCTCACGTCCGTCACACAACGCTGCCTGATCACAAGTATCTGGTGGGATGCACATCTGCGTCTTTCGTTTACAGTTGTTAGCTTAAGCTGCGACCGTAGTTATTGAGCTGACGTCCCTGCATGCCAGGAATAAAATCAGTGTCGTAACTTTAGGACGGACGGTGTGCAAGTAGATCCTCTTGTAACAAAACTGTACGCGACAGACAAAGAAATGTGAGATATGGATTTGAACGGCCAAAGAACCATACCTCTTACTCGGCATTCATTGGCCTGTTTAACAGAAAAGAATAAATAAAAGAAGTCAAGAAACACTGTGTTGTGTCGTGCCTGCCGCTTTAACATCATCTGCGTGGTTATAGAGAGACTGTCCACTGGCTGGTGTGCAGGTGTTTTGTCGTGCGGCCACGTGGTCAGGGGTGGCACGTGCGAGCCTCACGTGTAGAAAGAGGGCAATGCTCCTCCAAGGTCACACAGCCTGCGCTGGCCACTACACGCGGCCAGACGGGACGAAAACACACACACACACACACACACACACACACACACACACACACACTGCCCCACCTCATAAGCACAAGGCCACGACAACTGCGGAAAGCCAGATTACTTGCTGTATGTGACAGCGGTGCTTTCCAGACGACGGCGCTAGCGTTGTCTGCATACGGTGGGTATTTTTCAAATAAAATTCCGATTGTATCGCGTAATAAGAGTCTTTCCCGTTCCATTAGCATACGAAGCACGGCGAGAGTAGCTGCCTAAAAGCCTCTGTTCGCGCTGTAATTAGCCTGATCTTGTCCTCGCGGTCCCGCAAAGGATGGGGCCCCTCCACTCCCACACCAACGTGGTGACCAAACCAAAAGTTCTACTGTCACCTCCATATAACATGTTAGTTTTTGAATCAGGAGTCACAGGATGCGGGCTGTGATGTTATCCGTGCGTCTGGCTAAGATTACTCATTAACATGGTCCATCAGGAGATAGAAAGTGGACGAAAGCGATCGAAGGGTAGCGGTTGTAAGGGCAAAGGAAAAGAAAGTGCCAAGGCAAGCGCCAAGGGATAAAAACCTCTGCGACAGTAGGATGGGTAGTAAGGGCAGTAGCGGCTTGCTGTCTGCGACGGTGCCCCCTGCGGTTGCCTGTTTTTCGGCGAGTCGAGCATCTGGGGTTACAAGTAGTAACTGTGTTGCAGGGGCTCGCCAGTACTGTCGTGTTAGCGTGCTATGGACCATAGATGTTTAGTTCCTAGCCAATAGTGTCTTTGGTCTGTTATGCTTCCATCTATAGTTGTGGTCGTAGTTACCCAGAGAAAGGATAAACGGGTTGCGCGAGTGTCTCGTGTTATTGTACAGTCGTGTGGAGAGTATTTGGAATACCTGCAAGATGGTATCTAGCTGGTATTCCCGGAGAAGGTCCGCGTTGCGTGTGTAGCGCGGACCATTGCTTATGATTTTGAGTACTTTGTTCTGTATGAGCCGCAGACGGCGCAGGCGAGTGGGCGCAGCATATCCCCAAACAGGGGCTGCGTACGTCATGAGGGGTCGAATAAGTGTCATGTACATGGACCTAGACACCCTCCTATTCAGTGTGCTACGCCTGTTAAGCGCCGGCCGGGGTGGCCAAGCGGTTAAAGGCGCTGCAGTCTGGAACCGCGTGACCGCTACGGTCGCAGGTTCGAATCCTGCCTCGGGCATGGATGTGTGTGATGTCCTTAGGTTAGTTAGGTTTAAGTAGTTCTAAGTTCTAGGGGACTGATGACCTTAGAAGTTAAGTCCCATAGTGCTCAGAGCCATTTGAACCATTTCTTTCTTTTTTTTTGCGTGTTAAGCATGGGGTAGAGTTGTTTGAGCTTCGCGTTTCCTTTGTTGGTCACGTGTTGCACGTGGTCCCCCCAGAGTAGTTTCCTGTCCAGCCAGACACCGAGGTATTTGACCTTCTCGCGGAAACGTATTGGGGGTGTGTGTAGTGTTATTGGGTTGCTTACTGATATTTGCTCTCGCAGTCCCAAAGGTAGGGATACGTAGGGGTTAGTGTAGGGTAGCCGAAAGTCTTTCCATTATCACAAAAATTTATTTCGAGATAACTATGCTAGACGTAGCTGCAAGATTTGCTGTGAATGGTGGCTTAAAACTTTTGCACGGATACACTTACGCGAGAGCACCGTTTGTTGTCCGTAGATAGAGCAGTAAAACTACCGTACATTCCCTAGTACCGTCTTCAGTTTTTTTATTTCATTTTCTTCTATATTGTTCGTTGAATTTGTTCATGGCGGACGTCCGATGACACTCGTTCAGGTTGATCGTTGACCGTGCACTCAGTTTTTTTTTTTTTTTTTTTTTTTTTTTATTTATTACAGAGGGTAGCTAAACCCTCTGACCGAACACGCTGAGCTACCGTGCCGGCACTTTGGATCGTAACCGCGTGACCTGTACGTCAGGTCTGTTGCATTCCTATCGGGCGTTACCTTTTTTTCGATCGTTTGTTTGCGTATGCGATCAATGTCTTAACTGGATTGCCCTAGAAACCGGAAGCTGTGAAACGCCTAGAAGCTGAGTGAAGTTGTGCGAGGGTTGCCAAGAAAGTAATGCACAGCATTTTTCTATTCTCAGCCGAAAAAAATGCTACGAATGCGAAACGTTACGTATGTACACTATGTGATCAAAAGTATCCGGACACCTGGCTCAAAATGACTTAAAAGTTTGTGGCGTCCTCCATCGGTAATGCTGGAATTCAGTATGATGTTGGCCAACCCTTAGCCTAGATGACAGCTTCCACTCTCGCAGGCATACGTTCAGTTAGGTGCTGGAAGGTATCTACATCTACATCTACATGGTTATTCTGCAATTCACGCCTAGGAGCCTGGCAGAGGGTTCATCGAACCATTTTCATGCTACTTCTCTACCATTCCACTCTCGAATGGCACGTGGGAAAAAGGAACACCTAAATCTTTCCGTTCGAGCTCTGATTTCTCTTATTTTATTATGATGATCATTTCTCTCCACGCAGGTAGGTGTCAGCAAAATACTTTCGCATTTGGAAGAGAAAGTTGGTGATTGAAATTTTGTAAATAGATCTCGCTGCAAAGAAAACCACCTTTATTTCAGTGACTGCCACCCCAACTAGCGTATCATATCAGTGACACACTAACCCCTGTTGCGCGATAACACGAAACGAGCTGTCCTTCTTTGCACTCGTTCGATGTCCTCAGTCAATCCTACCTGGTAAGGATCCCACACCGCGCAGCAATATTCCAGCAGAGGACGGACAAGTGTATTGTAGGCTGTCTCTTTAGTGGGTTTGTCGCATCTACTAAGTGTTCTGCCAACAAAACGCAGTCTTTGTTTCGCCTTCCCCACAATATTATATATGTGGTCTTTACAATTTAAGTTGCTCGTATTTGTAATTCCTAGGTATTTAGTCGAATTGACAGCCCTTAGATTTGTGCGATTTATCGTATACCCAAAATTTACCGGATTTATTTTAGTACTCATGTGGATGACCTCGCACTTTTCTTTGTTTAGTGCCAATTGCCACTTTTCGCACCATACAGAAATTCTCTCTAGATAATTTTGTAATTGGAAATGATCGTCTGTAAATTTTACTTGACGGTAAATTACAGCGTCATCTGCAAACAATCTAAGGGGGCTGCTCAGGTTATCACCTAGATCATTTATGTAAATCAGGAACAGCAGAGGGCCTAGGACACTACCTTGCAGAACGCCAGATATCACTTCTGTTCTACTTGATGATTTACCGTCTATCACTACGAACTGTGACACTTGTGAGAGGAAATCACGAATCCAGTCACACAACTGAGACGATACTCCATATGCGCGCAATTTAATAGTCGCTTGTGAGGAACGGTATCAAAAGCGTTCTGGAAATCTAAGAATATGGAATCGAACTGAGATCCCTTGTCGACAGCACTCATTACTCCATGAGAATAAAGAGCTAGCTGCGTTGCATAAGAACGATATTATCTGAATCCGTGTTGGTTATGTATGAATAAGTCACTTTCTTCAAGGTGATTCATAATGTTACAGTATATGCTCCAAAATCCTACTGCAAATTGAGGTCAGTGATATGGGGTCTGTAATTCAATGAGCTACTCCTGTTTCCTTTCTTGAACATTGGTGTTACCTGTGCTACTTTCCAGTCTTTAGGAACAGACCTTTCATCAAGTGAGCGGTTGCATGTGATAGCTAAGAAAGGCGCTATTGTGTCTGCATACTCTGAACGGAACTTGATTGCTCTACCATCTGGTCCGGAAGACTTCCCTTTCTTAGGGAATAGCAGCCCATTCTTCACGGAATGATGCGCTGAGGAGAGGTATCGATGTCGGTCGGTGAGGCCTGGCACGAAGTCGGCGTTCCAAACCATCAAAGAGGTGTTCTATTGGATTCAGATCAGGACTCTGTGCTGGCCAGTCAATTACAAACATGTTATTGTCGTGTAACCACTCCGGCACAGGCCGAGCATTATGAAAAGGTGCTCGATCGTGTTGAAAGATGCAATCGCCAACCCCAAATTGCTCTTCAACAGTGGGAAGCAAGAAGGTGGTTAAAACATCCATGTAGGCCTGTATTGTGATAGTGCCACGTAAAACAACAAGGGGGGCAAGACCCATCCAAGAAAAACACGACCACATCGTACCACCACCGCCTCCGAATTTTACTGTTGGCACTACACACGCTGGCAGATGACGTCCACCGGCCATTCGCCATACCCACACGCTGCCATCGGATCGCCATTTTGTGTACCGCCATTCGTCACTCCACACGTTTTTCCACTGTTGACTGGTCCAATGTTTACGCCCTTTACACCAAGCGAGGCGTCGTTTGGCATTTACTGACGTGTTTTGTGGATTATGAGCAGTCTCTCGACCTTGAAATTAAAGTTTTATGAACCTCCCGCCTAACTGTCATAGTACCTGCAGTGGATCCTGATGCAGTTTGGAATTCCTATGTGATGGTCTGGACAGATGGCTGCCTACTACACATTACGACCCTCTTCAGCTTTTTTTTTTTTTTTTTTTTTAAAAAAAAAGGGGGGGGGGTGGTGGTTTCAGATGGCTCTGGGCACTATGGGACTTAACATCAGAGGTCATCAGTCCCCTAGAACTTGGAACTACTTAACCCTAACTAACATAAGAACATCACACACATCCATGCCCGAGGCAGGATTCGAATCTGCGAACGAAGCAGTCGCGCGGTTCCGGACTAAAGCGCCTAGAACCGCTCGGCCACCGCGGCCGTCCCTCTTCAAGTGTTGGCGGTCTCTGTCAGTCAACAGACGAGATCGGTCTGTACGCTTTTGTGCTGTACGTGCCCTTCACGTTTCCACTTCACTATCACATTGGAAACAATGGGCCTAGGGATGTTTAGGAGTGTGGAAATCTCGCGTACAGACGTATGACACAGGTGACACCCAATCACCCGACCAGGTTCGAAGTCCGTGAGTTCGTCGCCGGCCGCTCGTGGCCGAGCGGTTCTGGGCGCTTCAGTCTGGAACTGCGCGACCGCTACGGTCGCAGGTTCGAATCCTGCCTCGGGCATGGATGTGTGTGATGTCCTTAGGTTAGTTAGGTTTAAGTAGTTCTAAGTGACTGATGACCTTAGAAGTGAAGTCCCATAGTGCTCAGAGCCATTTGAGTTCGTCGGAGTGCCCCATCTGCTTTCTCACGACGTGTAATGACTATTCACGCCGCTGATATGGAGTACTACGTGGCAGCAGGTGGCGGCACAATGCACCTAATATTAAAAAGGTATGTATTCGGGGGTGTCCGGATACTCTCGATCACATAGTGTATTATTTGAAGTCTTCAGAGTAGGCGCGCCAAGTTTCCGTCAGTTCCAACAGATAGCGTAGATGCAGGGCAGTTTCAAAATAGCGCATGTAGGTGATGTAACAACGTGCCGTCATTGAATTTCTCACTGCAGAGAATGAAACTGTGGGATAAATTCACAAACGTTGTGCAACGTCTATAGAGCATCTGCTGTCGAGAGAAGTTCAGTTGGAGGGGCAAGGAGGGTGAGGTCATCAGAAGGCGGTTCGGCGGAGCTCCACGATTTGCAGCGGTCGGGGACACCATCCACGGCTGTCACACCTGATAGCCGTGACCTAGCGCCCTCGGACTTCCACTTATTTGGGCCATTAAAGGATGCCATTCCTGAAAGACGTTTTGGAGACAATGAGGAGGTGACTCAGACAGTGGAGCACTGGCTCCGCCACCAGGACAAGGATTGGTACCGATACGGCATACAAGCACTTGTTTCGCGCTGGAGGAAGGCCACAGAATGGAATCTACGTCTACATTTATACTCCGCAAGCCACCCAACGGTGTGTGGCGGAGGGGACTTTATGTGCCACTCTCATTACCTCCCTTGCGGAGGGGACTTTACGTGCCACTGTCATTACCTCCCTTTCCTGTTCCAGCCGCGTATGGTTCGCGGGAAGAACGACTGCCGGAAAGCCTCCGTGCGCGCTCGAATCTCTGTAATTTTACATTCGTGATCTCCTCGGGAGGTATAAGTAAGGGGAAGCAATATATTCGATACCTCATCCAGAAACGCACCCCGTCGAAACCTGGACAGCAAGCTACACCGCGATGCAGAGCGCCTCTCTTGCAGAGTTTGCTAAACATCTCCGTAACGCTATCACGTTTACCAAATAACCCTGTGACGAAACGCGCCGCTCTTCTTTGGATCTTCTCTATATCCTCTGTCAACCCGACCTGGTACGGATCCCAAACTGATGAGCAATACTCAAGTGTACGTCGAACGAGTGTTTTGTAAGCCACCTCCTTTGTTGATGGACTACATTTTCTAAGGACTCTCCCAATGAATTTCAATCTGGTACCCGCCTTAACAACAATTAATTTTATATGATCATTCCGCTCCAAATCGTTCCGCACGCATACTCCCAGATATTTTACAGAAGTAACTGCTACCAGTGTTTGTTCCGCTATCATATAATCATACAATAAAAGATCCTTCTTTCTATGTATTCGCAATACATTACATTTGTCTATGTTAAGGGTCAGTTGCCACTCCCTGCACCAAGTGCCTATCCGCTGCAGATCTTCCTGCATTTCGTTGCAATTTTCTAATGCTGCAACTTCTCTGTATACTACAGCATCATCCGCGAAAAGCCGCACGGAACTTCCGATACTATATACTAGGTCATTTATATATATTGTGAAAAGTAATGGTCCCATAACACTCCCCTGTGGCACTCCAGAGGTTACCTTAACGTCTGTAGACGTCTCTCCATGGATAACAACATGCTGTGTGTTCTGTTTGCTAAAAACTCTTCAATCAAGCGACACAGCTGGTCTGATATTACTTTCGAATTTACTGAACGCTTCACGCATAGCCCTCCTTACGCTAACTTTGACATCGTTTAGCTCCTGTTTGTCTGAGAGGTTTTGGAATTGAGATAACGTGAAAAAATAGGGTGTGTACACCATCCTTTCGTGTGTGTAATTGTCATTACGTTCAATAAATAATTGTTGAAGAAAAAATGCGGTACTGGTCAGCCCTCGTATTAACAGTGGCGGAACCTACGGGACACTTTTGCTCTTTATAGTTATGCTCGTGTTTGTTAACTAAAACTAACGGAAAATGTATAGTGTCTGCTGATAATGCGCGGCTCATGTTCCACAATGACCTTAGAGTGGAACAACATACACAACTTAGTTTCTGAAGTCCCTACGTACTCATTACGGATTCGTACAGCAGCAGCAGCTGCTGCTGGAGCCATACGGCGTTTGGTCGCAACTGGTAATTGACGTCTCCCTTTCCGTGCCCATCACTTTGTACTTCTGATCCGAGCATAGTGCGAAATATCTGAATAGTTTGCAGCTTCAAAGAATTTTTGTACAAAATTTTGTTAGTACTGGGTGCGTTAGCACATTACTGGATTCAACGTCAAGATTATATTTGTCTGATACATACCACCGTTTGACTTTCGTACAGATTCCCGTATGGAGGACATAATGATAGACATCACTGGGGTTGTGAAGCAGCTGAATGGGTTGAAAATAAATAAATCGCCAGGTCCTGATGGGATTCCAATTCGGTTTTACAGAGAGTACTCTACTGCATTGGCTCCTTACTTAGCTTGCATTTATCGCGAATCTCTTGCCCAACGCAAAGTCCCGAGCGACTGGAAAAAAGTGCAGGTGACGCCTGTATATAAGAAGGGTAGAAGGACGGATCCTCAAAATTAGACCAATATCCTTAACATCGGGTTTTTGCAGGATTCTCGAACATATTCTCAGTTCGAATATAATGAATTTCCTTGAGACAGAGAAGTTGCTGTCCATGCATCAGCACGGCTTTAGAAAGCATCGCTCCTGCGAAAAACGCAACTCGCACTTTTTTCACATGGTATCTTGCGAACCATGGATGAAGGGTATCAGGCGGATGCCATATTCCTTGACTTCCGGAAAGCGTTTGACTCGGTGCCCCACTGCAGACTCCTAAGGTACGAGCATACGGGATTGGTTCCCAAATATGTGAGTGGCTCGAAGACTTCGTAAGTAATAGAACCCAGTACGTTGTCCTCGATGGTGAGTGTTCATCGGAGGTGAGGGTATCATCTGGAGTGCCCCAGGGAACTGTGGTAGGTTCGCTGTTGTTTTCTATCTACATAAATGATCTTTTGGATAGCGTAGATAGCAATGTGCGGCTGTTTGCTGATGATGCTGTAGTGTACGGGAAGGTGTCGTCGTTGAGTGACTGTAGGAGGATACAAGATGACTTGGACAGGATTTGTGATTGGTGTAAAGAATGGCAGCTAACTCTAAATGTAGATAAATGTAAATTAATGCAGATGAATAGGAAAAAGAATCCTGTAATCTTTGAATACTCCATTAGTAGTGTAGCGCTTGACGCAGTCACGTCGATTAAATATTTGGGCGTAACATTGCAGAGCGATCTGAAGTGGGACAAGCATGTAATGGCAGTTGTTGGGGAGGCGAATAGTCGTCTTCGGTTCATTGATAGAATTTCGGGAAGATCTGGTTCATCTGTAAAGGAGACCGCTTATAGAACGCTGGTGCGACCTATTCTTGACAACTGCTCGAGCGTTTGGGATCCCTATCAGGTCGGATTGAGGGAGGACATAGAAGCAATTCAGAGGCGGGCTGCCAGATTTGTTACTGGTAGGTTTGATCACCGCGCGAGTGTTAGGGAAATGCTTTAGGAATTCGGGTGGGAGTCTTTAGAGGAAAGGAGGCGTTCTTTTCGTGAGTCGCTACTGAGGAAATTTAGGGAACCAGCATTTGAGGCTGACTGCAGTACGATTTTACTGCCGCCAACTTACATTTCGCGGAAAGACCCCAAAGATAAGATAAGATAAGATAGATCAGGGCTCGTACAGAGGCATATAGGCAGTCATTTTCCCCTCGTTCTGTTTGGGAGTGGAACAGGGAGCGAAGATGCTAGTTGTGGTACGAGGTACCCTCCGCCACGCACCGTATGGTGGATTGCGGAGTATGTATGTAGATGCAGATACGGCTGGCCTCTCTCCTTGCGTCATGTAGGCATATTTAAAGAAGATTGTGTGTCGATTAGTCACGTTCGTATAGGCAGCTTCGTCATGCGTTGAGTGAGCACGAGGGAAAGCCGCATATCGACTGACGCCAGTCCTAGTAGAGGACGGGCTAATGCACGACGGGCATGCGAAACGTGAACATAGAAAACACGGGAATATTTCTCACGTCCTGTAACATCTCATTAACTGTGATTACTTTTAAAAGATGCGTTTGGTTATTTTCCCACTTAGCCACCACTAACTTAAGTACACTATCCGTGCCGACATATGAGATTCAAAGTCACTTTGAAGCAGCCGCAGCAGGTATATTGAATCGCTGTGCTTTTCAACAATTTCCAGTATCAACATTCAGCACCTACGTCAGTATGTATGACTGAATTTCTTGGCTAAAGCTACTTTCTACTGTAGCATACACTAAGGTTTTTCCCCATTGATAGAGCCTATGAAAGCCTTTGCCAGAGCTGTTATTTGTCTTATTTTACCTGTGGTCTCCGTACGGAATAAACA
Source organism: Schistocerca americana (assembly GCF_021461395.2). NCBI lineage: Eukaryota > Metazoa > Arthropoda > Insecta > Orthoptera > Acrididae > Schistocerca > Schistocerca americana. The sequence continues at coordinate 165,842,115 of NC_060127.1, read as the reverse complement.
CATGGCGGGGAGGGGGGGGGCTGAAAAATATTCTAGTTACTTTCAAGAACTTTGTATATATAATAATACGTTCGGTGACAAACATTAGATTTCACAAGTGATAAATAGTTGCTGTTTGCACTTCAACAATGTAATAACCGATTTTATTTTAAAGTCATTGTCTGGGTGTTTGCTTGTGATTGATATGGCGGTGCGAAGTGGGGCATGTTGCAACATCCCGCTTTTGGTTAGGTCGAATTTTTATGACTGTTGAATAATGTAATGCTTTTCTTTTAGTTGTTCTTATTTTACGTTTACTCGGTCTAAATTTTTACTTTCAGGAAAAGAAAACGCGTCACTACAAACGCGAAATAGAAAAAGGTTTGAAACGTTTAGCCGCCTCAGTCCGGAACCACGCGGCTGCTACGGCGCAGGTTCGAATCCTGCCTCGGGCATGGATGTGTGTGATGTCCTTAGGTTAGTTAGGTTTTAGTAGTTCTGAGTTCTAGGGGACTGATGACCTCACATGTTAAGTCCCATAGTGCTCAGAGGCATCTGAATCTTTTTTTTTTTTAAACTTACCGTACTTACACAAGTGAAAAATGCACGTAATATCCGGTATGAGGCGTAAATATAGTTTTAAGCCATGCAGTGAACATATGGCAAGGGTTCTGAGGTCATCAAACTATGTTTTTAATCGTAATTTTTACTGCAATAAGACTTTATGACGCGCATTACCTGTATAATGGCCATTTCAGACCCATATAGACATATACCGAAAGTGGTACAGCAGTGACAAAAATGGGCTAATGATGGTCTTAATATGTCTGAAAATAACTTAAAATTGCTGCCAAAAATTAGCAAATCTGGAAAGAGTGTAAATTCAGTAAAATGTATGTAATAAAATTTTGTACTGTTTTAAGATACTTTTCATAAGCTTGGCGTTAATACGAATTCCGATTGATGAACGAAGTGTCCAGAAAAAAATGTAAAGCAAACGATTTTACGTTTACTTCATATTATTTGTTATTTACATTTGTTAAAGTACAGAACTGTGCCGAAGTATTGCATACAAACAGTCGAAATTTTAGTAACCTAAAGATTTAGTTTTATATAAGCAACACGCTGCTGTAGCAGGGAAATGAAGGGAACGAGTGGAAAAATGCTCCTATCGGAGCAGAAACAGGCTGTTATGCGTCTCTTCAAAAGTTTGTGACAGAAAAGTGGGGATCCGGGTGCATTCAAAATGGTTCAAATGGCTCTGAGCACTATGGGACTCAACTGCTGAGGTCATTAGTCCCCTAGAACTTAGAACTAGTTAAACCTAACTAACCTAAGGACATCACAAACACCCATGCCCGAGGCAGGATTCGACCCTGCGACCGTAGCGGTCTTGCGGTTCCAGACTGCAGCGCCTTTAACCGCACGGCCACTTCGGCCGGCTCCGGGTGCATTAATCCTCAATCCTGCCTCCTCACCAAAACTTTAGGCATGCAAACACATTCACGCTTTATGTGCTGAAAGAAAGTAGCATAGAGGCAGTGACTTGAAAAAGAGACGAGGTAGTGCCAGTGGGGGAGAGGCAGGTAGTGTAAGTAGGAGAGAGAAAGTGGAAGGGAAAGAGAAGAGAATGTGAACACAGAAGCAGAGGGAGCGAAAGGAAAAGGAGATAGTGATGGTCAGAGAGAGACAGTGGCAGCAAAAGAGAAAGAGGTTGTAGCAGTGGGAGCAAAAGAGAGAGAAGACGGGGGAAATGTAAAAAGAGAGATAACTGGAGACCATACGTAGGCTTGTGAGGTCTGGACCCAGCACGAACGATTTTGCCACACGCATGTTAAAGTTTTGCGGTCTAGGGGTCTAAATACCAAGCAAACGTTTGCCAAGGATGTATGTGGTGGCGAAGAGAAAGACAGCAGAGAGGAGGAGAAAAAGGAGGCAGTGGGAGAGCGACGTATAGACGGAGGCAGTGAGAGGGAGATGCTGAGAGTATGACGACTAGACGACAAACAGAGACTGGGTAAAAGGATTTAGAATATTTTGCGTTAAAACAGAGCGAATATGTTCCGATGCCAAAAATTTTGCTGAGGAAGGCGGAATGATGATCGAGGCACCAGGTTACCCACTTTCTGTCACTTTTAAAGAAGACCATATTCGCTTTTTTGTGCTCTAACAGGATCGTTTTTCAACTGCGTACCTGTGGTCTAAGAATGTGTAACTCCGTGTAACGTCTAGACTAAAGTTGTTCACCTTTAAATTACGTCAGCTGTGAAGATGATAAATAGCGTATATATTTAAAAAAAAAATCTGGAGACTGGGTGATGCGTCAATTACGTGTTCCCACGTTCTGCCGCGAGAAGGTGTCGTGGCTGAGTTTAGGAACGCGCGTTGCAACGCAATCGCGCTGCCGACATATCGAATACGAGCAAGCAAACAGCTAAGAGTCTGGTCGCCGGCGGTGGCGTGACTTGCGGGGCGGGGTGTGCTGACGCCACCTGCGCGCGGCTCGGGAACAGCTGACCCGTCGGCTCCCCTCGCTGACAGCTGCGGGGTTCGCTACGGCACGCCAGTGGACAGTGTTAACGACACACTGCCGTGTTCTACTGGCAACGGGCTCGATTTTCTCGGTGTGCATAGGATTTCAGTGGCCGTACGAGATGTTAACTACATATCATTTCTAGTAACTTAACACGCTCCTCGGGAGTAACATTTGTAACCACTGGTTTAACTCTCACTATTACATTTTTTTACTTTTATTTACAGTCTACATTAATATCAAATTGAAAATGCTTAAATATTTATAATTTTTTTTATAAAAATAACATTTTCGTTTTTAATTATTAACTGCACGAAAATAAATTGTAATTTGTCACTGACATGCTAAATGCCTTATTGTTAAACAAAAAAAATTAGTACTGTATCAATCCTCAGCAACTACTTTAGGGTGACCAAACGTCCCGGAAAACCGGGATTGTCCCGGTTTTCATCCCTATGTTCCGGTGTCCCGAAAATTTGTTTCGGGACGCTCAAAAGTCCTGGAATTCAGTTTTTAAATACATTTCGTGAAACTTTCTCAAATTTTTGGGATTTCGCTATATTAAAGGAAATAGAACACAAGAAATTAATATATTTTAGCTTGTTTGTCTAAAACCTCCATTGTCCCATACTACTAATCACAGTATCAGTATTGATACACTCAGGCAACAATTTGCTTTGAGCGGTACTTTTGCCAACAAGTAGTAAGTTGTATTATTGTAACAGAGCTATGAAACCGTCCGATTGTCGCGCCACTTACTCACACACTCATTGTCAGAACAGTGTAGTAGTTGATTTTTTGTCAGACAAACTGCAATAATTTTTTCTCATATTAGTGGTATTATTGCTGCAATACTGTGAAACGCAATGCCGAAACGTGCCTGCAAGTTAGTGACTGTTATTCCAAGGAATGGAGGTCGTTTTGAATACGAAGCAGAGTGTTCCGTATATGACTGTTTTATTAGTATAAGTCATGGTGGACGTTCCGATATAGTTGATCACATCAGGTCAAAGAAACACATTAACAGGTACAGTGCACCGAGCTGCAGTAAAACTCTACAAAATTATTTTGTGAAACATCAGTCAAGTGAAGAGACGAAAGTTCGAGCAGCCGAGCTTACACTAGCCTCCCACACGGTGAAAAATCACCAAACTTATAGATCTAGTGATTGTACTAATAAGCTTAACAGCATTATGTTTGATGATTCTTCCATTGCAAAAAAGTTTAGTTCAGCAAGAACTAAAGTGTCAGCCTTAGTGAAAGGAGTTATTGCTCCCCAGAGTGTAAAGGAAAGCCTTGAATACATCAAAAAGTCTTCTTTCTACGGGATATCCACTGATGCCAGCAATCATAAGGCCACTAAAATATTTCCATTTGTTGTTACGTTTTTCGATATTAATCAGGGAATTCAGACCAAACTTTTGAAGGTGAGTTCCCTACCTAATGAAACATCTGACGAAATTTCAAGATTTTGTATGAATAGTATCGAAATGTTTGATCTTGAGAAAAATAAATGTGTGGCATTTTGTGGAGACAACACCAACACAAACTGTGGTGGTTTAAAGAGACAAGGCAAATGCAACATATTTACCAAATTAAAGGCAACATTGCATGAAAACATTGAAGGCATAGGGTGCCCTGCACATGTTTTACACAATAGCGTGCAGACATCTGCGGACAGTTTAAAATAAAGCTGTGATGTTGAAACTCTCGTCATGAAGGTATACTCACACTTTTACATATATACTGTTAGAACAGAGAGGCTTAAGGAGTTCTATGATTATGTGGGAACTGAATATATGAATGTAATGTGTCACTCGAAAACTCGCTGGTTATCACTGTTTCCAGCAGTTTCAAGATTAATCCGCCTGTTTGAACCGTTTTTTCCTAAATGAAGACAAAGCCCCAAAAATATTGGTTCAGTTTTTCAGTAACCCTTTAAGTGAAGACTGTTTATTGTTCATTCACAGTCAGCTTAGCACTTTGCAGCATGGGATAAAGGAAATTTAGGGAAGCACGAAAACTGTAATAGAGGTAAATGATGATTTGAAAAATACTCTGGAAACTGTTGCTAAGAGGAGAGAACAGCAGTTCATTTCTTTTCATGTTAAATCTGTCCTTAAAAGAGCAGAAGTATCAGAAGCAGCGGAAAGGACTTTTAGAGAAGTTAACAAGTTTTATGACACTTGTGTAGAATATCTCAGCAAGTGGAGCGCCTCATATTTACCCTCATCGCCGGTGTTTGATTAGATGTTACTGAAGATAGCGCCAAAACGGGAAAGTGTTTGAGACAGTTTCTTACTTGAAGAGTAAAGAGATTGAAATAGATGATTCCATTCTCTTTGATCAGTTCGGCATACTGACAAATTTTGTTGTCTTCACAAGTGGAATGATGAAAAAAAACACCATTGGAATGTCATGAGAAGTGGATGAGTTTTTTTTAAAAAGCTGTGACTGTCTTCAGCATTACCCTGAGTTGGTAATAATTGCAAGGTATTTATTTGCAATCCCAGCCCATAATGCCAATGTGGAAAGAATACTTTCGTTCATGAATATCCAATGGACTGATGAAAGAAACAGAATGGAGGTGGACTCTCTTGAAGCAATCCTGCAGATCCTGTACAACTACAAAATGGATTGTGTCGAGTTTTATCACTGTATCTCAAAGGACAAAGACATGATGAAGAAGGCTGGATGCAGTGAAAAATGCCCTTTTCTCCAAAAACAGTCAATTCCATCTACAAGTGCTCAGTAATATTAAAGCTCATGTTAATATTAATTGATTAAAAGCTGAATGGCTGTAAAATTTTGTAAAATCGTAATACATTTTTTTATTACTGTATACAGTTATTAAATGTCAATTATACAGATTATCTAGATTATATCAATCTTTTGTATCCTCTTATTAGTTATAATGATCGAGTTAACAAAATGTATCAACAAAACATTAATATTTAAAATTAAGAAACCTGGGTACATGTGGAATGAGGTGTCCATTGGCACCAGGGTAATGTGTCCCGGTTTTCACCGAAAATAATTTGGTCACCCTAGACTAGTTGCACTAAAGAACTTTTATTTCTTTACTGGTCAAGAAATTTTATATCTTTTTGTGCAACTGGTTGCTGATGTTTTTAACAAAACACATTATATGCATTAATATCTTCACTCTTTAGAAATAAAATTTATTTTATTTTCTAAGTCATGTTTCACATTTTGGCACAAATTGTAATTTATTCGCGTTTTCATGGATTAGTAATTAAAAATAAGAAATATGTTATTTTCATTAACTCGATAAGACTTACAGAAGTCAAAGCTAAGGAGACATTTGTACTACCAGCGACTTTGCGATTGGAAGTCTCTAAGCACTTCGCTGTATGTGACTTAAAATGGTTGAAATGTTTTACACTTCAAAATTTAACAGCGTCTGGAGCTTGAAAACCCTCGATGTCAGAACACATCACACTGATAAACAGTCACTACTTCCTATACTGATTTTATGTTAATAGCTCAAGTTGCAGGACTTGAGCCCGTTGTGATATTTATTTTTTAAATTTTATGTCCTGCAATTTACAAGTGACTAAGAAAGGTCTTGTTTGTACACTCTTATATTGTACATATACATAATACGAAGCGTACTTAATTGGTTATCATTTTAACAAAGTGGCAGCTTGAAATATTCGGAAACATAAAACTATTTGTGTAACGGAGATCTTTAAAATTAACCATTTATTTATTAAGAAGATAGGAAAGAGCTGATATTAATAGAGTGCCAAAAATTGATGCCCTCCACACACACACACACACACACACACACACACACACACACACACACACACACACACCTAGCCTCTCGCTCATAGGCCATAACTGCTGTTACTCACCAACCGAAGGCAGTAGTCAGTCTCTCCCTCTCGGATGGCGGCATCTTCCATCTAGGTTTCGCTACCCTACACAGCAGCGTCTGCTGTCGTCCATTCCTCAGTTTCTCTTACAATCCAATACACTGATCAGCCAAAACATTATCATCACTGCCCGCCGTGATCTTCGTGGGCACGTGACGCCGTAACAAAAGTATGTAAGCGGAGCAGACACGGGCGGGGTTTACCCTAGCGCAGATAAGGGCTGCGAACTGAGAAATCCATTGAGATATGCGATTTTGCCAAAGGGCAGATTACTGTTACGCAGAGCCTGTGAATGAGTATCTCGAAAACCGCGGAGCTGGTCGAATGTTCACGTGCTACTGTCGTGAGCATCTACAGAAAGAGGTGGTACAGTGAAAGTACTACTAGACGCTAAATGGTTGGACGTCCACGACTCTTCACAGAATGTGATGTTTGAAGGCTTGTCTGTTCTGTAAAGTAGGACAGACGGTGCTCTGTGGCATCCCTGCCGAAAGAGCGCAGTGCTGGTGCACGCGCAAGTGTTTCGGAGGACACCGTTCATCGTACGTTGTTGAACAGTTCACATGTTGACCCAACGACATCGTCAATTACCGATTGCAGTAGGCACGGAACCATCGGAATTCGATCATCTATGAATGGAAACGTGCTTGTTACACTAGGTCGATAGTTGTCTCGATAAACGCCGTCTTCGAGGTGACCGGCGGCCCGAAGTATGCAGCGCCCCATTGACGTAGGCTGGTGGGAGAAAAACAATATTCTATGGGAGACATTCTCCTGCCCTTGCGTGGGACCTCTGGTAGTATCGAAGACACGCTGACAGCTGCGAACCACCTGCATCCCTTCGTGCTTGCCGGCCGAAGTGGCCGTGCGGTTAAAGGCGCTGCAGTCTGGAACAGCGAGACCGCTGCGGTCGCAGGTTCGAATCCTGCCTCGGGCATGGATGTTTGTGATGTCCTTAGGTTAGTTAGGTTTAAGTAGTTCTAAGTTCTAGGGGACTGATGACCTCAGCAGTTGAGTCCCATAGTGCTCAGACCCATTTTGACCTACGTGCTTCATGTCTTCCTCGACGGCGATGTCACCTTTCGGCAGTACACTTGTCCGTGTCTCGGAGTCAGAACGGTGGTTTGAGGAGCGTTATAGTGAACGCACATTGATGTCTTGGCCACCAAATTCTCCTGATGTATATTCCCTATCTGGGTCGGTATCGGGCGCCATCACCGCCCACGCAAATCAGCGGCACGTCATTTACACGAAGTACGTGGCCTGTGCGTAGGCATCTAGTGCCACGTACTTCCACAAACCTACCAACAAACTGTCGTGTCGGTGATGTATTTCGTTCCAAAAGTGGACAAACAAGCTGTTAAGCAGATATCATACTGTTTTGGCTCATGGGTGTATTACTGTCTTGTTTTCATGTCACTGTGGTGATACACATTTAGAACTTATTCTATGTATGTCCGTTTTAGTGTGTGCCGCAGTCGTGTGCTCAGCTACCACTACTATTGTCTGTCTCGGTTTTGTTGTCTGTGACGTCATTCGCCGCCAGTACCGTCTTCGCCGCAGGATGTCCCACGAGGAATGGTCGGTATTCAGGGATATCATAGGAACCATCATTCGAGGCAAACAAGTCTAGTAAACATGGACTGTGAAATGCGCACCTAAGAAGCTATGAGCACTCCATCTTTGATATTGTGAAAAATATTTCTCCTACCGCAAGCTCTTTGTTTTCCGTGTTTTGACAGGTGGTAGTGTGCACCAAAACAAGAAAAAATGTTCAGTAAATACGCGCACTGAAGTGTAAACTTTAAGACAGTGCTTGATTTGTACGGTACGCACTGGTACGTCGTACCGATACCTCTGACGAGAAAAAATCAGAACTGCAGAATCTGAGAAGTTGCAATTTTGCTGCGGTTGAAGCGACGTAAAATATTTGTTGTATTCACAGTTTTAAAATTCTCAGTAAAGCTGTTAAAATAACGTTGTAAGAAGTCTATATTTCAAGAACAATTCCTGGAAGGTCACAGTACCGGAACCTTTTCCTTTTTACAAATCAAGCACTGCCTTAAGAGCTATGAGCACTTTTCCATCTTCGCTGCAGTGAAACACGTCTCTTCCGCTGAACAACTTCTCATAGCTCTTAAGGTATGCATTTACGGGTCCATGTTTGCTAGACTTCTTTTTGTAGAGATTTGGAAAACAGTATGCTGCTTGATATTTTGTTTTAGTATATAACCATATTTCGGCTTATTGCCTTCGTCAGTACATGTCCTGGCGTTGTAAACCGACATATGCCGACTTTGAGTAAACCATTATTGCTGTCTGTAATTGTTGGTTATAATATTATTTTCAGCAACGCTTTCAAATTCTTCGATATTTGCTGTTGCACGTATTTTATAATTCGTTTTTTACTACCTGACAGTTATAGAAGTATTCACGTTTGACAGCTTGTTCTTTACTCAGAAATATTTATTTTGTTGTGGACTAAACAACTAGCTGTCAAACTACAACTGACAGGTAGTAAAAAAACGTTATAGAACCTACGTGGAAGAGCAAATTATCGAACAATTTTAAAACGTCGCTAAAAATAATATTACGAACAACAAGTGCGCACAGCAATAATGGTTCACTCAAAGTTGTACCGAGCGAGGTGGCGCAGTGGTTAAACACTGGACTCGCATTCGGCAGGACGACGGTTCAATCCCGCGTCCGACCACCCTGATTTAGGTTTTCCGTGATTTCCCTAAATCGCTTCGGGCAAATGCCGGGATGGTTCCTTTCAAAGGGCACGGCCGACTTCCTTCCCCGTCCTTCCCTAATCCGATGACCTCGCTGTCTGGCAACGTCAGGACATAAACTGATGAAGGCAATACAGCCGAAATGAGCTTATATACATATATACAGTGTGTACATAAAGTCCGGGAACACTTTCAATTAGGACGTGCGGTTCTAGGCGCTACAGTCTGGAACCACGCGGCCACTACGGTCGCAGGTTCGAATCCTACATCGGGCATGTATGTGTGTGATGTCCTTAGGTTAGTTAGGTTTAAGTAGTTCTAAGTTCTAGGGGACTGATGACAACAGATGTTAAGTCCCATAGTGCTCAGAGCCATTTGAACACTTTCAATAATTTATTGCACAAGAACCAAACATTGTACAGATATCATACATATGTCATTTTGAAGAGAAACACTGAAATTTTTTTTTCATCTATGCCGCCATAGCGTAGTTTGGCAATTTGCCGATAGTCAGCGCCAGTTGCAAACATGTCGATTACCAGTGGCACAACAAATTCGTTACGACGGGTTGCTTGTGCCCGACAAATAGAAGCGGACGTCCCACTGTGAGTGAAGCGAATGTGCAAAGAGAAGCTGACGTCCCAGTGTGAGCGAAGTGAATGTGGAGCGCGTACGAGAGACATTCATAAGGAGTCCAAAGAAATCGGTGCGTCGTGCATGCCGTGAACTCGAAATGGCTCCAGAGGCAATCTGGAAAGAAGCTGTCTATGAAACCATTCAAATTGGAGCTTGTGCGGAGGCTCAATGACGACGACAAAGACAAGCGTGTTGAATTGTGTCCGCAGTTGCAACAATTGAATGAGGATGGGGATGGCATTGTTGATCGCTTAATTTTTAGCGACGACACCGTCGTAATTGTCGAATCTGGGGTACAAAGCATCCACACGAATGCATTGAATTTGAGCGTGATTCCGCAAAGGTAAATGTTTTTTGTGCCTGTCACGTCGAAAATTGTACGGACCATGTTTCTTCGCCGAGAGCAGTTACTGCATATTCCTACTTGGACATGTTGCCGCAATGGCTGATGCCTAAAATGCAATCGGACTCTCCGTTCATCTTTCAGCAGGATGGGCCTCCACCCCCATTTTCATCGTGAAGTTCGTGGGTACCTGAACACGGGGGTGCCGCATCGATGGATCGGCCGTGCTACAGAAAGGGACAACTGCCTGATCATCAGATCTCACTCCGTGTGACTTCTTTCTGTGAGGCACATTGAAGATCTGGTGTATGTACCGCCTCTACCACGTGAAGTAGCAGAGCTCCGGCAGAGAATACGGGAGGAGACGGCCACAGTCGACGATGCCATGCCGGGACGGGTATAGCAAGGATTCGATAACCGTATTGACCTCTGCCGGGTCACTCATGGTTAGCGTATCGAATGTGTGTGTAAAAAAAACAACTTTCAGAGTTTCTCTTCAAAGTGCAATGTGTGTGACGTATGTACAATATTTAGTTGTTGTGCAATAAATAATTGAAAGTGTTCCTGGGCTTTATGTGCACCCTGTATATCATGCAACATACTATTTTCTAATTCCTGTTGGCCTCAATGGTGAGTGTTCATCGGAGGTGAGGGTATCATCTGGAGTGCCCCAGGGAAGTGTGGGAGGTCCGCTGTTGCTTTCTATCTACATAAATGATCTTTTGGATAGCGTGGGTAGCAATGTGCGGCTGTTTGCTGCTGATGCTGTGGTGTACGGGAAAGTGTCGTCGTTGAGTGACTGTAGGAGGATACAAGACGACTTGTACAAGATTTGTGATTGGTGTAGAGAATGGAAGCTAACTGTAAATATAGATAAATGTAAATTAATGCAGATGAATAGGAAAAAGAGTCCTGTAATCTTTGAATACTCCTTTAGTAGTGTAGCGCTTGACACAGTCACGTCGATTAAATATTTGGGCGTAACATTGCAGAGCGATCTGAAGTGGGACAAGCATGTAATGGCAGTTGTGGGGAAGGCGGATAGTCGTCTTCGGTTCATTGGTAGAATTTCGGGAAGATCTGGTTCATCTGTAAAGGAGACCGCTTATAGAACGCTGGTGCGACCTATTCTTGACAACTGCTCGAGCGTTTGGGATCCCTATCAGGTCGCATTGAGGGAAGACATAGAAGCAATTCAGAGGCGGGCTGCTAGATTTGTTACTGGTAGGTTTGATCATCACGCGAGTGTTGCGGAAATGCTCCAGGAACTCGAGTGAAGTCTCTAGAGGAAAGGAGGCGTTCTTTTCGTGAATCGCTAGTGAGGAAATTTAGAGAACCAGCATTTGAGGTTGACTGCAGTACAATTTTACTGCCGCCAACTTACATTTCACGGAAAGACCACTAAGATAAGATAAGAGAGATTATGGCTCGTACAGAGGCATATAGGCAATCATTTTTCCCTCGTTCTTTTTGGGAGTGGAACAGGGAGAGAAGATGCTAGTTGTGGTACGAGGTACCCTCCGCCACGCACCGTATGGTGGATTGCGGAGTATGTATGTAGATGTAGATGTCCTGCATAATCTCCTACTGTGCAGGTCCCACAATAAACTAGGTCCTTTTGCTTCGAATGTTCATTCCTGAAAACTGACCATTGCTGTGGGGGCACCTTGTGTATGCAGCGTTCTAGGCATTCTGTCTGCACATTCGTCGATACCTGTCCACAAGGTCTGGTCTTAGTGTAATTATGTCGTCATGTCAGTGTGATAGTGGTGTTTCGGTTATAGAAGTACGTGCTCTGGTCTCTCTCTCTCTCTCTCTCTCTCTCTCTCTCTCTCTCTCTCCCTCCCTCCCTCCCTCCCTCCCTCCCTCCCACACATACACCGTCAGCCTCCTTACTGAGGTTTACACGGAGAAAGTGAGTGGGGTACGGCCTGTGGCCAGTTAAGTAACCGAAATAAGTTCCAGACTGAACCGCCACGCCGCCGGCTCAAGCAATCTACAGCGGCCGTCCGCTGCAGTGCCAATGCAGACAAAGGCACGGCGACAGCACGGCGGTGCGGCCTCGCCGCAGCCCTGTGAAAACACGCCTGTAAGCGGCGTCTTGTCCAAAAGCTGGCCAGTACTGTAGATTGTCGGCGGAATTAGAGGACTGCTTATACTGGCGACTACGGCCGAGTCAGGCACGAAGAACGAGCGGGGAATGCAGCACGCGAGTAACTTAACTTTGAGGCAGTAACGAAACTGACGAAAGGCCGTAATTAAACGTTACTTACAGTCTCGTGGATGACGCCTTACTTACCAGGAAAGTACTTGGGCTCGAACAAACAGATCTGTATGAACGTTTGGTTACAGGACCATTATGTACCTCTGAATGTGCTGGTGGGTGTCGTTTTTCTGCAAAACTCTGCAGTCATGCTCTAGATATCACTGTAGATGTAATTGTAGACGCCATACGCAATGCAGCAATCTTAACTATAAATGTAAATGCGGAATGTCAATAAAATGCTCCGAGCAATACGAATGACTGCAAAACGCACAGTGGAGAAACGCAAGTTGATCGCATGGCGTATTTGCACATTCTATAATATCAGTGTTAAACGCCACGTCAATGACACTTTTGAAGTTGTTCACTGGTTCACCAATATCGAAGCCTGCGTTCTGCCACGCGTAACGAAGCATTGGTCTGTATACTCCCGCAGATAACTGATTGTAAATGACAGAATGCAAATTCATGATAAAGAATCTGTCGTGCAATTTCAGCTGCATATTACTGGAACGTAGTTTAATGAAGTCTGCTATTCTCTTGGCATATATTTTATATTGCCTGAAGAAATACACATCCAGAGGTTGTGCATATTTTGTAGTTTTAGGCGGAATGATTTTTAAATCTACATGTTTTCCTCCAGATGCTTCCAGTAGTACTCGTTCATCCTTATGTCCAGACCAGGAGTCACAAAGTACTAATGACTTTCTCGACAAATGAGGATTCAAAACTGACAGAACAAACGTCTTCAGATGTTGTTTCGCCATCTTCCCACTCACACTGGCATCGACGACGACATTTGGAGGGCACCGCGTTTTTATTTCCCTTGACACGCGGGGTCCAAACTTTCCACTGGATTCTTGGAAGCAAATATAGAGTTTGCCTGCCAATCGTCCGTCCACTGATATAACAACATCGATCGTGTAACTATGTGTTGCACAGTTAACTGATTGCAACATCGCGACAGTGTTTCTCTCCCCTTTCATGGATAGTGTTCTGTCACAAGAAAGTTCATAGTTGAACTGACTCTGATCACAGTTCCATACAGAACTAATATCGATGTTTTCTCCCGTGATATGCTCATTGACGTCAGCAACAAAATTTGAGCTCTTTCAATCAGCTCTTCTTCGTCATCCTTATCTTTTCGCGCTTGGAGCATAGTGATACGGCGTGATGTTATCCTAAACTCCTTTTTCAAATTAGCAGTGAATCCTAGTGAAGCTGTAAAGTTTGTACACCCGAGATTTCTGGCTACGTCCAATGCCCAATGTTGTAAATGCCAATAATGAACGGCGAAACCGCATTCTTGCGCTTCATCGAATTTCGCCATTACACGCTCCTTGATGGTCTTTAACAGCAGTGTACGATTTCCTTTGAAAACTGTATTTCCTTCTCTTTTCTTTGCCACGTAATCCAGTGTGTTTTTGATATTGCTTTTAGACTTTAGTTTAGGTTATCTTTTCAGAAGCTTCTTACGTAACCTCTTACGTAATAATCATCGTACATGTTCTCCATTGTGTTGTCATCAAACGCCGTTATGATACTGGCAACTTTAACCTTCTTCTTGGGAGACGGTTGGTATTCACTGTCACTGCTTCCGTCGCCTCTTTCCGCACTTGCCGTAGCACCACCGTCTGCAATGAGTTGTTCGTCATTATCATCCCTGTCATCATCATTATGTGTTAGTGTTACAACAGTATCTGTTTCTAACTTATGCTCATATTTCTGCACTATAATAGATACTAGAAAACACGCGAATGATTCGTCTTCTACACCAATACCATCTTCACGACGAAGGGTTCTTCGTAACTTCATCTCAAGCAATCGCAATACACTAGCAAGATTGCACCAATAACCGAGCCATCTGCCGCTTCAATACACAAATAGTGTCACAAAACGCAACTTCAGAGGCACACTGCACCGTCCCTAGTGGTCCCGACTGGCGAAATGCGGCATAGCACACGCAGAGGCCTCTAACGGACGACAGCAGTTTTTTGCAGATGCGGGAGTATCACTAGTTCAATAACAGACCTTTACATTATTTCTCATACGATTTTGGTTTGTTCGATCCCAAGTACTTTCCTGGTTAGTTAGGAGCACATACGATACACAATAGCCCTAATTTTTCTAAAATACTTTTATTTTTTATTCCTAAATATACAGGGTCCTTCAAAAAGACTACCGGTTTTGAATATCGAAGTGCAGTATATTTTCGTCTGCCACTTGTGATCACATCGTTTCGGTTTTCATAAGCGCTCTGATCGGTGCTTCAGTCCGAATTTCTCACATTTGTTCATCGTGTGTCTAAGCGTGGGGCATTTTACTGTTGCGCAGCGGCCGGTAAAAGTGAGAATATCTTATCAGAATGGAGAAAGTTATGCAGCAGTTGTTATGTCTTCGCACGATTCTATTATGGGCTCCCTCGCTCAGCTGATGTGTGCAGAACATACCAGTGGTTCGTGACAGTGTTGCTGCTAGTATAATGAAGTCGGTTCTTTACCGCCCACAAGAACTGGGCTTAGGATATTCTTCAGTACGGCGGAACGTCCGGTATGATGTCCATTACCACCCTCACAGAATTCAGTTAACGCAGCAGCTGAAAGAAGCCGTTTGCGAGTAATTCCATACTTGGTGCATGAAATATATTCGCAGTTGCGAATATGGACAGCTATCAGATGTATAAAATATCGTGCCGGACTGGGATTCGAACCCGGATTTCCCATTTTATGCGAGCGGTCGCCTTAACGGCTTTAGCCATCCGTGCCAGACCCGAGCTTCCGTATGTCATCGTTCCTGCGTCGCAGGCTGTACTTGTGTACGCGTCACGTAATTCTCGTACAGGGGAGGACGTTTTAAAAGTCGCTGCCTGCTATCAGCGTATAAATACGATATTGCAGTGCTTGTGTTGTTAAGAAGTACGATGAGGTGTTTGCACGCATCATTTCGGTTTCCATGAACGTTCTGATCGTTCCTTCAGTCCTAATTTGACACATTTCCTCATTTTTGTGTTACTTCATCTCCGAGGGACCATTACACCGTACTTCCTAACAACACAGGCGTTGCAATATCGTACCATGTTTAGTGACGAGATGGACTTCGACTTAAATAGATTTGTGCATGAACAGAACTGCAGTGCGGTTTGGTGTTACTCCGGGCGGGCGATATCATGGGCCCGTTTTATTTTTAAAAGATGAGACAGGACAAGCTGTGACAGTTGATGGAATTCGATACCCAGCGGTGGTGATAGATTTTTGGTGGCCTTATTTCGATTGATTGGATGCTCATGAGTTGTGGTTTCAGTGGGCTGGTGCACTACACTGCCCGCGAAACAACTGAGTTTTTTCAGGATCGCCCCATCTCACGTCCCTGGCCACAATGGTCATTTGACTTAACCCCTTGCAATTTTGTTTTCCATGGGTTATCTTAAAGCATTGTTGAATGTCAATAAAACCCGAAACATACGCGAGTTAAAGGAGGAAAATCGACGTGTTGTTGGCGAAATGCGAGTGGCGTCTTGTCAGGCAATCAGGGCTGTTTTCGTCCGCAGCTGGTGGTCTGATGGGTAGCGTTGCTGCCTCTGGATCACGGGGTCCCGGGTTCGATTCCCAGCCGGATTGGATTTTCTCTACCCGGGGACTGGGTGTTCGTGTTGTCCTCTTCATTTCATAATCGTCGTCGTCGTCATGTGTACAAATTGGGCCTTTCTACGGGCGCTGATGAGCGCGGAGTTGAGCGCCGCACAAACCAAACGTCATCATCAGGGCTATTTTCACGGACAGAATTCCTGTATAGCAGCGCAGCGCAGCACAGCACAGCACGTCATGTGCCAGACGTTGTCTGTACCTTGACATGCCAAGGTGTGATGCACACGTTTGTGTGTTTTGAAAGTTCATGAATTGGCATACCTTAACAGGCGCCCGCATGGAGGGAACCTATAAGAATGGCAGTATTGAAGAACCCCGCATGTCCTAAAACCTAAACTTTTCGGGAGATACCATTGTAGTTCTTCAAAGAATGATAAAATTCCTGTTTTCTTTTCACTGCTCGCAAAAATGAATGTATTGAGAACAATGGCAGTGCACTGTAGACAATCGTGCTACGTTTTCCTTGACGTTCACTTAAGATTTGTTCACTAAACGCTTGGGATTTCTCAAAATTTTGTATAGTAAAGAACCATAAATTTGCTCTTCAATCATAGTTTACTGCTAATATGGACAAAAGTCGACCATGTTATGCCCATTTTTTATCCTCTTCAAAATTATATTCCAAACATGGTTCGTTCTTTGATAGTTGTTGGCCAGTTGTGTGTTTCAGTGTAGAAGTTCTGGATTATTTCTTCTTTTTGTAGGAATGGTAATCACGTTAAGGTCATGTTCTTTCTTGTAATTTACCGGTAGATATCAATTATTCTCTCTGTTTAAAACAATGCTGACAACATAAAATTTTGAGAAAGCCGTATATTTTGCACATTTCGGGGTTTCTCTTCCATTTATCTGATACAGTGGCTGCATAACAACATAGAAAATTCCAGAACATGTGGAGTTTTTGCACATCATGATCTGTCTGATCGATGGTAGGCAACGAAAATTTCGTAACTGCGAAACTGGGTGAATATGGTAAAGATTTGCATATTTTATTCGTTGATTTTAAGAAGGCCTATGATTGCATACATCACAAGAGCCTGCTCAACTGTTTAAGGGAGTTTGGCATAGCAGAGAAACTCATCAATCTGAAAGACCTGTCTGAACGAAACACGTGCATGAAGATGGGAAATCGCGTGACTGAGGAGTTTGAAATTGTGACAGGACTCAGGCAAGGAGATGGGTTGTCCCCTATCCTGTTCAACTTTGTCCTCGAGAAGATCGTACGCGAGACCTTCCAAGAGAACGAAGGGATTGAAATCGAAGGAAAGAGACTGGTATACTTAGCCTATGCAGACGACATCTGTTTACTCTCTAGGTCGGAAGAGGAGTAGGAGCAAATGACTAAAGCACTAAAGGAGACTGCCAGCAAATTTGGGCTAAACATAAACGAAGCCAAGACAGAGTACCTCGTTATGACGCGTGGTCATTGTCAGACTGCTGATCATCCACAATCACTGCAGGTTGGGGACCATTCCTACAAGAGAGTGCAAGAATCCAAATACCTAGGGGCACTTTTCACTGAGAACTCGTCATGTGAAGCGGAGATCAATGCCAGAATACAAGCAGGAAACCGATCTTACCACAGCCTAGCACAACTGCTTCGGTCCAAATATCTCTCCAGACAGTTCAAGATTCGACTGTACGAAACCCTCATCCAGCCTGTTATTCTATATGGCTGTGAGACATGGAGTATCCGGAAACAGGACTTCCATAAGATCCTTGTTTTTGAGAGAAAAGTGCTTCGGAAGATCTTCGGTCCGGTTCTGGATGCAGATACAGGGGAATGGAGGATCAGATACAACCGAGAGCTTGAGGAACTATACCAGCAGCCCAACATAGCAGGAACTGTCAAAGCCAAACTAATGCGGTGGGCCGGCCACGTGGCCCAGATGGAGGATCACGGATGGCCTCGGAAGCTCCTGGATTTCACACCTACAGGAAAGAGACCGCCAGGGAGACCCAAGAAGGAGGGATGGACTGCATGAAGATTTAAACCAAATGTCAATAGATGTTGGCGGATAGCGGGTAGCAGCAATGGACAGAATACAGTGGAGGAGGAAACTTGTAGATGCGTGCGGTCCACTGGGCCTGATCACGTAGTAGTAGTAGTAGTAGTAGTAGTAGTAGTAGTAGTATCTTACCGTGAAAGCTAATTCTTGTAACCAGTAACTTCATTCTCAAAGACGAATTTGAAAGTTCACGGGTTTCTCTTAATCTTTCAATAACGGGGCTTTTACTATACGAGGTCTGTTCAAAAAATTTCGAAACATCTTCGAGAGAAATTTTCTACGCTGATGTTTTTCTTATCGTGCGTGGTCTCCTTAGAAATACTCTCCTCCACAATAGACACACGGCGCCCACCGCCGTTTCCACTTCCGGAAGCAGTCCTCGTACGCCTCTTGCTGGATAGCGACAAAGTGCCGTCTGGGAATTTTCTTTTATCTCGTCTATCGTTGCAAATCTCCGTCCTTTCAACAGGGATTTCTATTTTGGAAATAAAAAAGTGTCCGCAAGGGCCAGGCCTGGAGAGTACGGAGGATGAGGCACCTCAGTGACTTCGTTCTTTTGTGCAACATTCACGCAGGGATGAATGTGCGGCTGCGATACCGCGATGCAAGAGCCATGAACTGTCTCGCCTGAAGGCCGTTTCCTTCTCACATTTTCTCACGGGTGCCGAAAAGCGACAGTGTGTCGCTGTCGCACGAATTCATTATGAAGTAGTCCTTCAAAGTCAAAGAAAACTGTCAGCATGGCTTTGACATTTGGCCTGACCTGACGGGCTTTCTTTGATCTTGGAGCACAGTTCCGACCCCTTGTGAAGACTGAACCTTGGACTCAACATCATAACCGTAGACCCACGACTCATCCCCAAGTTATGATTCTCTTCAGGAACAGCTCGTTCCCGTTTGCGCGATCCAAAAGCACTGATGCGAGGCGAATGTCTTCCTCGTCTCGACTCACGAGCCATGTGACGAACTTGGTGGCAACAAGGTGAATTCCCAGATGCTGTGTCAGGATTTCACGACACGATCCAACTGAAATGTTACATTCTTCTGCAACGTCTCTCGGGCAGTCAGTCTTCGATTGGCATGCTCAGTTTCGGTGACGTTCCTGACACGAGCGTCGTCGGTAGACGCCGAAGGGCGTCCCGAACGAGGGTCATCTTTAACGTCCGTACGGCCATTTTTAAACCGTGTGTACCATTCGTAACACCGCATACAGCTTAAACACTCATCACCGTAGGCTTCCTGGAGAACAATCAAGAATGGGGTGCCACAAGGTTCACTCTTGGGTCCTCTGCTGTTCTTAATATATATTAATGACTTGCCATTCTATATTCACGAAGATGCAAAGCTGGTACTTTTTGCCGATGATACAAGTATAGCTATCACACGCAACAGACAAGAATTAACTGGTGAAATTATAAACGATGTTTTTCAGAAAATCATTAAGTGGTTCTCTGCAAATGGGCTCTCATTGAACTTTGACAAAACACAATATATACAGTTCCATACAGTAAATGGAATGACACCATTAATAAATATAGACTTCGATCAGAAATCGGTAGCTAAGGTTGAATATTCAAAATTTCTAGGTGTATGCATTGATGAGGGTTTGAACTGTAAAAAACACACTGAGAATCTGCTGAAACGTTTGATTTCAGCTACTTACACTATTAGGGGTCATTGCAAATTTTGGCTATATACATCTGAGTAAATTAGCTTACCATGCCTATTTCCATTCGCTGCTTTCGTATGGCTTCATATTCTGGGGTAACTCATCATTGAGTGAAAGAGTGTTCCTTGCACAAAAGCGTGTAATCAGAATAATTGCTGGAGCTCATCCGAGATCTTCCTACAGACACTTTAAATAAAGAGCTAGAGATCTTCACTGTAGCCTAACAATATATAGCAGTGTACATGGCTACAACACTAGGAGAAAGGATGATCTTCACTACTCAAGGTTAAATCTAAATCTAACTTTGGCTCAGAAGGGGGTAAATTATGCTGCCACAAAAGTCTTTGGTCACTTACCTAATAGCATCAGAAGTCTGACAGCCATATAGCATTTAAAAGCAAATTAAAGGAATTTCTTAATGGCAACTCCTACTCATTAGATAAATTTTTGCATATAGTAAGTGGGTAATTTCCGAACCCCCACAAAAAAATTAAAAATATTGAGTGTCATGTAATATTTTGTGTAATGTAATATCTTGTATAGACACCTTTTATTAACCTGACACGTTCCACATCATTACAAAGTGTCGTATTCATGATCTATGGAACAACTACTAATCTAATATAATCGAATCTAATCCAATCCAATCCAATCTTGCGTCATTTGGCGTGCCTCTATAAAGGTTTTCTTGAGTTTTACGCAAACTTTAATGCACATCTCTAAAATCGCAGTCTGTGCGACACAACGTTCTACTCAATAAGACACTGATCAATAACTAAAAGACATACAACAATGAAATTTCCGGCAGTTACACTCTGAACACAGTGCGCAGGGATGCCAACCACATTTCGCTCCAACACAACACTGGCACGAAATTACGAATGTTTCGCATTTTTTTTTTTTTTTTAAACAGCCCTAGTCTTTACATTAAGAAACGTTTTCTGCTTGCTGTAAAATTTAACAAAATGGAATTAGGTTTTCGTTGCCTACCGTCGATGTTTATGTACAAAATCATACATGACTCAATTTAGTCAAAAAATGGTTTTCCAGTACTCCCATTCATATAAAATTTTCGTTGCAGTTTGAGTGGAATGCCGGACAATTGCCACGCCAGACATTTGCCACACTTGCCCCTTCGCCAGGTAGCGATCCCTCAGGTAAGGGACGCCCATCCTCGTACTCCTGTCCGCTTTCAAACCGCCGTCTCCACATCTTACTCGATACAACCAGTACGTAAGGGACCTTCTTCTTCGATATCTTGGCGACATACAGAGCTTCTTTTCCGAAATCGAAATATTTATATCTTTTGGGAAACGAAAGCGATTCCAACGATTATGTCACTATGTAATTAGTTGTGGCAAGTATAAATATAGATCCCTCTGTCTGTACGGTAGCTTCCTTTCACCCTTACTGATTGCGATAGAAACAGTCCATCACCATAGGAGCAACAAGAAAGGAACGCTGTAAACAGAATGCGAATGTACGCTAATCATTTCTTTTTGATCGCTGCATTTGTGCCTACTTTAATTACTACAACTGCATGCCCAAAAGACAATAAGGAAAGAAGAAATGGGTATGTGAATGTTTGAAAAGAAGAACGACATACTCCATATTAATTTACTCTCTAAAACCCAATATCCCTTGCGGCGAAACATTAATTAATGAGGTGTAGCGTCACAATGTTCAAAACATGACTGAAAGTACGTTCATAAACAGAGGTAAGAACATCTATGGTTCAAATTGCTCTGAGCACTATGCGACTTAACTTCTGAGGTCATCAGTCGCCTAGAACTTAGAACTAATTAAACCTAACTAACCTAAGGACATCACACACATCCATACCCGAGGCAGGATTCGAACCTGCGACCGTAGCAGTCGCGCGGTTCCAGACTGAAGCGCCTAGAACCACTAGACCACTGCGGCCGGCCTGTAGATAGAAAACAACTTCCATAATTGTTCTCAACGCTTTTTTTAAAATTATTTTGAACAAGCCATTCATATTGTAAATGGTTACGAAAACACACTTGACCTCTTAGCCACAAATACTCCTGAGCATTACGACGGATACAGGGATTAGTGAACACACGATCGTAGCGAGGCTCAATTCCGTAACAAAAAATGCACCAAAACTAAACGCGAAATATATCTATTTATAAAAGCAGCTAAAAATTCGGTTGACGTCTTTCTAAGAGACAGTCTCCAATCCTTCCAAACTATGTAAGTGAAGACCATATGTGGCCCAAGTTCAAAGAAATAGTATCAACAGCACTCGAGAGGTTCATACCAAATAAATTAATATCAGACGGAACTGATCCCCCACGGTACACAAAACACGACAGAAAGCTGCTGCAGGAGCACCGAAAAAAGGCACGTATAATTTAGACGAGCGCAAAATCTCCAAGACTGGCGAAGTTTTGCTGAGGCTCGAAATTTGGTGCGGATTTCAATGCGAGATGCATTTAATAGTTTCCACAGCGATACTCTCTCTCTAGAATTGAGGCGGAAAATCTGGTTCTATGTTAAGTAAACAAGCGGAAAGGCTCAGTAAGCGAGGAGGAGGAGGAGGAGGAGGAGGAGGAGGAGGAGGAGGAGGGGAGACAAGGGACCCCACCCTTCGGAGCAGGTAAAATCGTGGCAAATGTCCGGCGTGACAATGTCCGCACACCGTTTGAGTGTAAACTGCGTGCCGTGCAGAGTTGTGGAGCCTTCCAGCCAGTGTGCGGGGCCTCTCCAGACCCCCGCGGGGCTCCACGCACCCCTGCCACTTGCGCCTCCCCCACTCACGCAATGGCCAACCTGGAGTCGCCCATCTCAACTCGCCCCACACGCCACATATTATTTCTACTCAACGAGTAGCACAGCCTAGGAAGCCCACGGTCCAAACTCTCTACTGTCCTACATCTACTAGTTGTTTTCGAAAAGTAGAGGCATTTTTCCTTTAAAGACTTCCATTTCTTCCTCTACATTAGTTTTCAGAGCAGCTCCCATTAGCGCTTTTTCCAGTCCCCGAAACACGTGTGGAACTCTGTCTTTGGAATGGTTTTCAGCTCTCTCAGCGATGCGTTTTTAATCTCGTTTATGCACGTTAAAGGCGGTCCTTTAACGTTTTCATTATTTTTTGAAAGAGAAATGAGTCAAATGGAGTCATGTCTGGTGAACCTACTCGTTTAGGCTGGGACATCATTACAGCATTGTTATTCGCCAAAAATTTATGAACAATCTACGAAGTGTAAGGTTATGCATCATTGTAGTGCCATCTCTATGAACTGTTTCGCAACGAATAAGGCTTTTTTTTCCCCTCTCCGTGTTGTTTCACGCAAACGATGTTTAACTACTAAGCAGTACTCCTCACTGATGGAAAGACTCGTGCTGCACAATGCCATTAAAATCGAAAAACACACTTCTCTTAATGTTCACATTTGACCGCTGTTCAGCTTTCTTCGGTCTTGATATTCTGGAATAATTCCACTGCGACGATTCAGCCTTGGTTCCGACGTCATGTCCGTGATTTTACAGAAGAATGGAGAAACTGACAGTAGCCAACCTCACGGAAGATCAGTTTGGATTCCGTAGACATGCAGGAACACGCGAGGCAATATTGATCCTACGACGTATCTTAGGAGATAGGTTAAAGAAAGGCAAACCTGCGTTTATAGATTTGGAGAAAGCTTTTGACAATGTTGACTGGAACACTCTTTGATATTCTGAAGGTAGCAGGGGTAAAAAACAAAGAGTGAAAGGCTATTTACAACTTGTACATAAATCAGACGGCAGTTATAAGATTCGTGGGACATGAAAGGGAAGCAATGATTGAGAAGGGAGTGAGATAGGCTACAACCCCATCTGCGATGTTATCCAACTGTACATTGAGCAAGCAGTAAAGGAAACCAAAGATAACTTGGAAAGGGAATTACTGTTCAGGGAGAAGATATGAAACGTTTGAGGTCTGTCAGAGGCAACATAGGACTTGGAAGAGCAGCAGAATACAAGATGAACATCAACAACAGCAAAACAAGGGTAATGGAATGTGGTCGAATTAAATTTGGTGGTGCTGAGAAATTAGATTAGGAAACGAGACACTAAAAGCAGTACATGAGTTTTGCTATTTGGGCAGCAAAATAACTGTTGATGGCCGAAGTAGAGGGGATATAAAATGTAGACACTGGCAGTTTTGTTGTCACTCGTTTGATACTTAGAAGATACCCAAAAAATTTCATTGTATGAGCCAGCAGATACGCTGCCATCATCAGCGATTTTTCTGATTGCGATTCGGCGATCATTCACAATCATGGCATTCAGTTCTTCCACAATTCCATTGGTTGAACGCTGGGGCATCTAGGTCAATCGTCATCTTCACGGATTCCTCTGAAACGTTTCTGTCTTCCTCATAGTAAAGTCACCAAAAGCAACACCGGTATTCAACGCTTATAAAACTTTGCTGCATTTTATTCTGTTCCTATAGCAAAATTTAATACCAATTCTATGATCTATTATTATACAAAATAAATAGTCGCCGACACCAGCAAAATATTTCTAACCGTCATGACAGCTGACAACGGAGTAAATATCCGGTATGGTTAACACTGTACAGACATTTCTACAAACACAACCAAAAAATCGCGCAGATCGGACTAATACAACACGCAAAATTACGAATATCTCGTTACTTTTGTAACGCCAACGTCAAACATGATTAGTCTGCAATTCACACTTAACTGTTTGGCAGAGGATTCATAGAACCACATTCAGACTATTTCTCCAAGTTTAACTCTGTAACAGAACTTGCGGCAAAAGGAACACTAAATTTTTCCCTTGAAGCTCTAATTTGTATTATTTTATGCCGAAGGTCATTTCTCCCCTTTGTAAGTGTAGCCAACGAAATATTTTGACGACAGAGGAGAAAGTTATCCCGTAAAGATTTCGACGCAACGAAAAACGCCTGTTTTAATTCTCCTCACGTCAACTCGCTTATTACACCCGAAACATTCTCTCCCTTATTTCGCGATAATACTAACGACCTGCCCCTCTTTCAACTTTTACAATGTCCTCTGTCAATCCCATCTGGGAAAGAAGCCATAGGGCGCAGAAATACCCGAGAAGAGAATGGACAAGCGTAGTGTACACATTCTCCTTAGTATATTTATTGCACGTTCTACTGCACAGAAACCGGTGTGACTCGGTTGCTCAGTGGCTTTAAAATTTAGCGGAACAAAAGAAATCATTACCTTGTACTAGACTACAATGAATGAAAATGTAAGTTGGAAAACTGGATAAGTGTCAGATCACAAATAAGAAGGATCGTATTTCACTGCTCTAAAAGGAATAGAATTTGTCACTTACGTCTTGTTTTACCTCAGGAAGGGATCTGTTAATGTGCAAAATGCAACGCTGCACATTAAAAAGTGTCATTTCAAAAAGCGGAGGCAAAGCTTAGGCATACTATGTCTAGTGAAGCACTGCGTTCGAGTTAAAAGCTTTGTTACCACGGACCTTTGCTACTGTCGCTTAGGGTCATAGCAGAAAAAAATGCTCTGTTAACTAGGTCACAGAACAGGCTTACAACACATCGTGTGCACCAGTATCAAGTATCAAATTGAAAAGAGCCGCTATATGAAGAGACCAGCAGATTCGTTCTAAAACGTGTGTGCATATTTTATAGTAGAAGCTTCATTTGGCGTAGCTGATATATAATTTCCTTAATGAATATTACTGATACGAATTGCTGATGAATATTGATTAAACAAGTTTCCGTTAACCTGACTTCGGATTTATAAACAGCCCTTGCTACACCAAAAGTGACCTATTTTTACGAATAGCACAATATTTCTGCGTAAATCAATGCTCTCGGATGCCACTAATACAGTTTGTGTGTAGACTTTTTTCGGAGTAAACAGGCGTTCAGCGCACACAACAGCATAACGGTGGCCGAGTGCCCTTCACGGGACACCCGTGTTGACGTCACAGCGGGACTCGAACCCAGATGCTGTGCGGTCACGTGCTGCGGCTATCGATCGCACCGTCCGAGCGCGAGCTCCCGAGCCCTTTGCGGCCGGCGCCGAACTGGCGGCTTCCGCGAGGCGGCCGCCAGGCGGTGCCACCAGTAGCACGTGGTTCGTAGCGCGTGCCGCCGAGCGGCGTTGCTGAATGAACAGCTGACGCGCGTTTCGGGGGCGAGTCACGCCACGTTTGTTGACATCGGCGAATCGTTGACGCTCGACGCTTTTTCAAGCGCGCGAAGTGTTAAGCATTAACAAATCTTGCTGCCTTGCTACGAGAGTGACTGTCGTGGTTAGCTTTGTGGGTCGCTGCAGAAAAGTCATTTCTCTGTTGCCTTTGGGTTGCGGGGTTTTTAATCAGCGCAGTGCTTGGTGGGAGTAATTCGCAAGCACAACAAATAGTCACAGGCTTATAATTATCGCCTCGGAAAAATTAGTTACGTAATTAATTCTTCGATCGTTTGCAGTTACATATCGGCAGTTCTAGTACACACTGAAGCCCCTGCGCCATACTACCGTAGCACACAGATAGGGAGGGGGCGGTAGTACAAAATAGCATACATACCCCATTAATGAAGTGGAGTATCGCGTGTGAAATAATTTTTGGCTCTGAGCACTATGGGACTCAACTGCTGAGGTCATTAGTCCCCTAGAACTTAGAACTAGTTCAACATAACCAACCTAAGGACATAACAAACATCCATGCCCGAGGCAGGATTCGAACCTGCGACCGTAGCGGTCTTGCGGTTCCAGACTGCAGCGCCTTTAACCGCACGGCCACTTCGGCCGGCAAATAAATTTTTTTTTTGGTTGCAGCTGTATCAAGCAATCCATATGGCTAGAGAAGTTACAGAGATTGGCCTCCCGGGGTTACAACATTACAACTGCTGCCGAAAATTATTTCGCGCACGATACAACGCTTTGTTAACGGGATGCGCCATTTCGTTTTGCCGCAGCTCCTCCCTCGCTATATCCGGGTACGGTGTTATGACGCAGGGATTTAAGCGTGTACTAGGATCTTAAGGCT
The DNA here is from genome assembly GCF_021461395.2 of Schistocerca americana. NCBI lineage: Eukaryota > Metazoa > Arthropoda > Insecta > Orthoptera > Acrididae > Schistocerca > Schistocerca americana. The sequence continues at coordinate 165,815,379 of NC_060127.1, read as the reverse complement.
TGTTAAGAAAATTACTATGTAAGGTAGGGGGACTACATTTCGTCACAGTAATACGTTACGACCTGTATAAGGTCACGGAAAAGCCTACAAATTGAAATATATGGCCCTGAATTTATGCTCCACTTCAAGGAATGTACAATTAAATTGTTGTAACATATTCGAGCCAGCATTTGACATAAACGGTAGCAAAAACAGAAATACAAAAAAGTGTTCGTAATTTCGTCTCCCACGTAAATTCTCTAAAGCACAATTAATTTAAATGTGCTCGAGGTACAAAAAAAAAACAAAAAAAACCCTTCAGTCACAATTTTTCGTGTTTTATTCAGTACACGGTGCATTTCGGACCCTGTGGGTCCATCTTCAGGTGTAATTCGTCGTAATACATGATTTGTTTGTTCTCTTGAATGAGATGAAATGCATATTCCTGTCACGAAAAGGTTTGATGTTAGGTTACGAAGTTCGTAAGTCAGTCGCGGAAAATATATGCGAAATTTCTCATTCATTTCATTCAAGAGAACAAATACATCGTGTATTAAGACGAATTACACTTTAAGATGGACCCACAGGGTCCGAAATGCATCGTGTACTGAATAAAACAAGAAAAATTGTGACTTAAAGGCGTTTTTTAATTCATACCTCGAGTGTTGAGTACAGTCACATTTGAAGCTGCAAAATATGGATAAAATTTAATTTAATTTAAATGTATTTTTCCTTTCGAACATTGTCAAGCAGTTTCACTACTATAAATCACTTGAATGTCATCACTGAACAATCTTTTCAAGTTTTTTCGGCCTTCCAAAGATGCGTACCCTATGAATGTGTATGTATAGACAAACATTATGTTACGTGATATCAAACTAAGCATTTCATGCAACGAATGCATTTCCCTCCCTTTGAGGTTTCCGATATCAAAAAACCAATCTTTATAAATATAAAAAAAAACAGAAAAGCCAGTGTAACAGTACTAGATTTCGTCCCAGGGACGGAAATAGGAACTGCACTGGAGACAAAGTTACTAACATCCCCAGATTTCTGATATTGGCCGCTGCAGCAACGTAGGCCAAACCCTCGGCTATAACGATTACGCAACAAAAAATACAACATACGGCTGAAATACAGCCCAATATTAGTACACAAATCAGTGCTCCAACTAAGAATTGCGGGCTGTTATTTGACAGGTCCACTAACTCACCTCTGAAAAGAAAAAATTCTTTCGTCCACGAATCTTCCTCCGGACAACAAATTCTCACTGCATTACAGTGAGCAGAGGGCACGCATGTAGGCGCAGCTAAACATTTGTTACCAACTGTGGAAACCGAAAATAATAAGGTGACAAAAATTAGGAGCGGGGACGATATTAGGGCCCGTTACCTTAATTATTTTTTTGCAGTGATAGTTCAAACATTGAGACTGCTTCTCTTATTGTAGCCTCATGATTCGATTGCTGTATGAAACAGAGGAAAACTAGAATGAGATTTTCACTTCGCAGTGGAGTGTGCGCTGATATGAAAATTCCTGGCAGATTAAAACTGTGTGCCGGACCGAGACTTGAACTCGGGACCTTTGCCTTCCACGAGCAAGTGCTCCACCAACAGCAAAGAGCTTCTGTAAAGTTTGGGAGGTAGGAGACGAGGTACTGGCAGAAGTGAAGCTGCGAGGAAGGGGCGTGAGTCGTGCTTGGGTAGCTCAGATATTAGAGCACTTGCCCGCAAGAGGCAAAGGTCCCGAGTTCGAGTCTCGGTCCGGCACACAGTTTTAATCTGCGAGGAAGTTTGGAAAACTAGCTGTACTGTTCGCGCAAACTAAGTTGATACTCGACGCAGTGGCTGATGGGAGCGACCGTAAAGGTATTTCCCATTTACAATCGCTTCCATCAGCCACCGAGCCGAGTATCAGCTTGCGCGTACAATAAGCGTCCCTAGAGGCCGTAAAGACTCATTAATATTCCTACTTAGTTAAAACAATGGCGGCAGTAGAATTCATGTGCTGTGTACCCCTTAATTCCGTCATCCATATTTACTTATTAGGGATTCGTGAATAAGAGGTATGCGTTTAAGCGTGTGAATATCCACGTTATAAAAACGTCATAGTTCACGGCCGTGAGCTTCTGATAAATACCTCTTTATCATTTACTTTACTACTTGGCAACAGTGATTTCTGACGGATTCTGTGTTATTTGTCCACTCATCGCCGTGCAAGCTCTTTTAAATGTCTTATGATAACTAATGATTGTTTGAGGTTGTAATAAAGAAGTATTTATTAGCAGCTCTCCGCAGTGAACTGTGACTTTTGTTTAGAAGTCCTTACGAGATGTGGGGCGTTACCTTCACAAAATATGCCCATTTTACACTTTTGAACGTTCATATATAAAGCTCACATGCTCGTTCCATTTCACATCGCTTTGGCGCGTTACGCCCAGATATGTAAACTACTGGGCTCTGTGAAGCAGGACACTGGTAACACTGTATCCGAACACTACAGGTTTGTTCTTCCTGCTCATCCACATTAACTTACATTTTCGTTTCTAAGCTGCCCAACTCGATTGTTGGTGGTATGTTTCTGAAGTTGTAATCTCCCCCTCCTTCCTAATTCCAGCTATTGTCCACGATAAGCAAAGTCATTTACGAAAAAATTTGAGAGGAGTCAAGATCGCAATACACTTTCTAGTTTTACTTAACGTTTCGTGTTGAGTTTGCTCCAGTTCTTATCTAGAAATCTAATTCTTGATGCTGAAATTGTCACATTTTAGGTCCTCGTGGTTGAATTTATCTAAATAAATTTGAAGATTGTTGTTACGTTAATATATTTTGTCACATTTTAGTGTTTTGAATTTTCACATTAACAAACTTCAAATTACATTGTTCGCCCAAAATACAAAAATACGTCCGATCACATCACACGCATGCTTACTACTACTTCACTCTGCGGTAATAATATTCGAAAGGGTTTACAATTTTTCTTGACAAATGAATTTCTGTTACTTTCGGTTATTATTTCATAAATGAATCCAGAAAAAAAAACGTAGCAAACAGTACTAGATTGCGTACTTAATAATAGAAATTTTAAGTTTGCCAAATAATTCGTAATTTCAAATGTTTTAAGAAAAATAATTTTAACTGTAGTATTTATCGATATATCGAAAATAAAGTAATTCCATTTCATAAATTATAGCTTGAAATATAATGTATTGTGTGTAAAGGCAATAAAATTCTTCTGGGTTTGAGACGGCATTGTCAGTTGTACACTACTGGCCATTAAAATGAAAGAAATGCAGACGTAAAACGGGTATTCATTGAACAGATATATGATACTAGAACTTATGTGTAATTTCATTTTCACGCAATTTGGGTGCGTAGATCATGAGCAATCAGTACACAGAACAACCACCTCTGGCCGTAATAATGGCCTTGATACCCCTGGGCATTGAGTCAAACATGGCATGGATGGCGTGTACAGGTACAGCTGCCCGTGCAGCTTCAACACGATACCACAATTCATCAAGAGTAGTGACTGGCGTATTGTGACAAGCCAGCTGCTCGGCCACCATTGGCCAGACGTTTTCAATTGGTGAGAGATCTGGAGAATGTGCTGGCCAGGGCAGCAGTCGAACATTTTCTGTATACAGAAAGGCCCGTACTGGACCTGCAACATGCGGTCGTGCATTATCCTGCTGGAACGTAGGGTTTCGCAAGGGTTCGAATGAAGGGTAGAGCCACGGGTCGTAAGACGTTTTAAATGTAACGTCCACTGTTCAAAGTGCCGTCAGTGCGAACAAGAGGTGACAGACGTGTAACCAATGGCACCCCATACCATCACGCCGGGGGATACGCCAGTATGGCGATGACGAATACACGCTTCCAATGCGCGTTCACCGCGATGTCTCCAAACACGGATGCGACCATCGTGATGCAGTAAACAGAGCCTGGATTCATCCGAAAAAATGACGTTTTACCATTCGCGGACCCATGTTCGTCGTTGAGTACACTATCGCAGGCGCTCCTGTCTGATGCAGCGTCAAGGGTAACCGCAACCACGGTCTACCAGGTGATAGTCCATGCTGCTGCAAACGTCGTCGAACTGTTCGTGCAGATGGTTGTTGTCTTGCAGACGTACCCATCTGTTGACTCAGGGATCGAGACGTGGCTGCACGATCCGTTACAGCCATACAGATATGATGCCTGTCATCTCGACTGCTAGTGACACGAGGCCTTTGGGATCCAGCACGGCGTTCCCTATTACCCCCCTCAACCCACCGATTCCATATTCTGCTAACAGTCGTTGGATCTCGACCAACGCGAGCAGCAATGTCGCGATACGAAAAAAACCGCAGTCGCGATAGGCTACGATCCGACCTTTATCAAAGTCGGAAACGTGATGGTACGCATTTCTCCTTCTCACCCGAGGCATCACAACAACGTTTCACCAGGCAACGCCGGTCAACTGCTGTTTGTGTATGTGAAAGCGGGTGGAAACTCTTCTCATGTCAGCACGTTGAGGGTGTCGCCACCGGCGCCAACCTTGTGTGAATGCTCTGAAAAGCTAATCATTAGCATATCACAGCATATTCTTCCTGTCGGTTAAATTTCGCGTCTGTAGCACGTCATCTTCGTGGTGTAGCAGTTTTAATGGCCAGTAGTGTAAAATTCCGACGTTTCGGCGACTCTTGCAAGACGCCTTCCTCAGTGTGTATTCCTAACTTTGAATAGTTGCCTATACGTCGGAATTTTACAATTGACAATGTGGCCTCAAAACAGAAGAATTTTATTGATTGTGACAACGGCCGCGGAAGCCTACGTATATACTGTGTATAAAATTATATGAAATTTTTCAGAAAAACAACTGAGATAGTATTGACCTGTCCAAAATTCGAAAAATAATACTGGTATCGACAAGCACTGTCGAGAAAAAGTAATGCTAGAGGAGGATGTCCCGTTACAGAGTGGAACGCGGAAGAACAGCTAAGCTAAACGAAGTGTAGAAAGAACTCATGTACTGATGATCGGGGACCGTCGTGTGTTTCCGCGGGCGGTTGCAAAAAATCTCAGGAGGTCAGCGGAAGGAATCACTCCAAAGTGCCACCAGGCAAAGAGCAGAATGGCTGCATAGGGAGGTTAAAAAAAAATGTTCAAATGGCTCTGAGGACTATGGGACTTAACTTCTGAGGTCGTCAGTCCCTAGAACTGAGAACTACTTAAACCTAACTAACCTAAGGACATCACACACATCCATGCCGGAGGCAGGATTCGAACGTCTCGCGGTTCCAGACTGTAGCGCCTAGAACCGCTCGGCCAATCCGGCCGGCAGTGGAGGTGAAAACAACGGCGTACAGTGGTCGAGCAGCTCCTCATAAGCCAAACATTTCGATGCCAGGCGACGTTGGAGGTGTTGTAAAGAGCGACATTGGATGACTGAAAACGAGTGGTTTGAAGGGATGAATCACACTACACCCTGTGGCAGTCCGATGGAAGGGTTTGGGGTGGCTTTTGTCTGGAGAACTTTACGTGCCATCATGTTTAGGGCCAACATTAAAGTACGCAGGAGGTGCTGTTACGGTACGGGTATGTTTTTACGCCGTGGTCACCTTATTGCACTTAATAAAACGCTAGTTACGGCAAGGTATGACCACATTTTGTAGTCTTTGTGTGCTGCGTACAGGAGAGCAACTGTGCGGAGGCGATTGTTTGCGTCATCATGACAAAGCACTCTGTTGTAAAGCAGCATCTTTGAGGGAGTGATTTGTGGACAGTAACACTCCTGAAATGGACTGGGCTGCCCAGATTCCGTACCTGAACCCCGTGGAAAACTTCTAGGGTGGTTCAGAATGGCGACTTCACTCCAGATTAGATTAGATTAACTGTCATTCCAATTGATCCGTAGTGAGGAGGTCCTCCAGGATGTAGAACATGTCAGAAAAGCAACAATACGTGACATATTTACAACTCAAACAAATAAGCTAATGTACCATTCCACAGGTCCCAAGTGGAATGATCGTCATTTTTATTTTTTAATGAACAATATATGAAAGGATCATTTTACGAATACTAATCCACTCAATTTAAAATAAAAATAGTTTTTATTTATTTATAAGGTAATAAACATGTATAACAACTACTGTAATACCTATTTACAATGAACACGTTACTGCACTGAAACGGTGCAGAAGTTATATTGTACTTACACACACACACACACACACACACACACACACACACACAAGTTAGTTATACTGAGAAATTCATCAATAGAGTAGAAGGAGTTGGCCACCAATAAATCCTTTATCTTCTCTTAAACTGAATTTCACTGGTTGTTAAGCTTTTTATGGCTGCTGGCAAGTTATTGAAAATGTGTGTTCCTGGATAATGCACACCTTTTTGTACAAGACTAAGCGACTTTAAATCCGTGTGAAGATTATTCTTATTTTTAGTATTGAATTGAGCTGTTGGTTTGAAAAAGTGATATATTTTAATGACAAATTTCATTAAAGAATACATATTGGGAAGCAGTATTTAATATCCATAGTTCCCTAAACAGGCTTCTGCAGGATGTTCTTGAGATCACACCACATATAACTCGTACTGCACGTTTTTGTGCCCGGAAAACTTTAGCTTGGCTTGATGTATTACCCCCAAAAAATAATCCCATATGACATTATGGAATGAAAGTAAGCATAGTATGCCAGCTTTTTCATTTTTATATCCCCTGTGTGTGACAAGACGCTTCAGCAGTTCTGTGGTGTGCTTTTCCCAATTGAATTCATTGTCGAGCTGTAATCCCACAGACACAGCGTCCAGCATCACCGCCTTATTGCTGCGGCTCTTGTGGTAGAATGGGCTGGCATTCCTCCACAGTCGTTCAGCCGCCTCACTGAATGTCTCGCCAGCACAGTTTCAGCACTCATAAAGGCGAAAGCTGGACACAGTCGTTGTTAGTAGCTGCCCGGACATTTCTGATCGGATAGTGTACATCACACGGCCTTAATGTAGCACAGAAACCTGCGAGGAGAACATAATTAAGTGTAAATCACTTCACGTCAAATAATTCATATGAATAGCCAGTATGTTGCCATATTTTTTTCTGAGGAAGTCTACTGTAGTTGAAAACCGACTCTTCCCATACCATAGCGACAACTCTCCCGTGTTACCTACAGAACATGCTGATGGATAACGACGGCAAACACGGGAGCAGTGATCCATTAAATTTCGGGCATATAATTTATTATTGTTAATTTCTTCCACTGGTATTTCGGCCGCGTACCGTCCGGTCATCCTCACAAAGAGATACGCTTACACACGCGCCGCCTATAGCGAAGGCATACAGACATTCGATTCGCTTATTGATGTATGTTTGGCGGCGATGACACCGTGACGACTTCTCTGCAGTTTAATTATCCCAAGAGCCGGATTCCATGTTTTGTCAAAATTAAAACCATTGTGTCTATTTATTAAATTGTTTGCTAATCTAATCTAATCTATCTAGCTTCCTTGAAGGCAGACTCCCATAATAATCTAATCTAATCTATCTAGCTTCCTTGAAGGCAGACTCCCATAAGGAAGAGGTGAATGTTAGAATCTTCAAATCACCGTAGTTCATGGAATGCCCTGTATCAATACAGTTTTTGGCCACAGCTGACTTGTCTGGCTGTGATAAGCTTACGTATCTTCGATGTTTCACACATCTCTCAAGAACGGTGCGTGTTGTTTGGCCTATGTATGACTTCTCACAATTTCCGCAAGGAATCTGATGCACACACGCCTTCGAACCAATAAATCGTCCTTCACAGAGCCGAGTTAAGGAGCAATCTTCGTGGGAGGCCGGGAGATCGCCGCAACACGGTGTTTCTCGAGAGTACGGCCTATCTTCGAGGAAAGAGCACCACCATAGGGCAAAAACGCACTTGATCTGAAGAAATTACTATCTTCTTCCCCATCACATACTTGCATTCTAGGTTTTACATTGAATGCTCTACCAATTTCTTGCGGAGAAAATCCATTCGCTTTAAAAATGCGCTTGAGGTACGTGAGCTCTTCATGCAAATTATCTTTATCGCATATACAGTGCGCCCTCTGCATGAAAATGCACACGGCAGCAGTGTTTTACAAGGGCAAGGCGAGATCGTAGGAGCCAGGCAGTGGATTTTTTTGTCCAAAGTGATCTTTTTGTGTCCTTCATGATCGCTGAAAGCAACTAATTGGGCAGTTACTAATCGGGACGGTGACTTGCGCATTAGTTCTAGAAAGCAGGATTAGTCGCGGAAATGAACTGCGCGCCGTAACTGGCAAGCCCCTAATTTACGGGAGGCCTTAATAACCACGTTAACGCTAATCATATTTCCTAATATGAACTGTACTTCCAGAAGTTTCCAATAGTGATTCAGCGGGATATAATTTTCTTCCGAACTCAACAGTTCAGCACGTAACCCGATGAACATTCGTATTATCGGCAGGCAGTGGTGTCGCAGACATTCACTCTCGTCGGGACGATTTGCAGGATCGGCTTTACGTTACTACTCGCAAGTTCGCGTTTGCCATGTTAGGCGAGATGAACCACGGGCACTGAAGTAGCTTAGTCGAAGCGAGGCTCCTGAAATGACGACATTCCCTCAGAGTTACTGCGATCTGTGTCAGAACCAGCCATGACGAAACTATTCCACCTGGAGTAGAAGGTATATGAGACAGATGAAATACCCTCAGACGCAGAGAAGAATGTAATATATCCAATTACAAAGAATGCAAGTGCTGACAGGTGTGACCATTACCGAGCCGTAAGTTTAATAAGCCATGGTTGCAATATACCTGACACGAAGAATGGGAGAAACTGGTAGAAGACGCTCTTGGGGAAGATGAGACGTGATTGCGGAGAAATCCAGACATACGCGAGACAATACTGAAAAAATTGTTCAAATGGCTGTGAGCACTATGGGACTTAACTTCTGTGGTCATCAGTCCCCTAGAACTTAGAACTACTTAAACCTAACTAACCTAAGGGCATCACACACATCCATGCCCGAGGCAGGATACGAACCTGCGACCGTAGGTTTAAGTAGTTCCAAGTTCTAAGAGACTGATGACCTCAGAAGTTAAGTCCCACAGTGCTCAGAGCCATTTGAACTCTTCAATTTTTTTTTCTTTTTTTTTTTTTTTGAAGTCAGAGATAGCTCGGAAAAACACGTTTATAATAAGGCCTATCTCGGAAACTATTCGTTGCCGGACCCGTGTTTACGTTTAGTATCGTACCTTTGTCAGGTGTCTCTATTAATTACGACGCACCTGTAAAATGATATGCATAGGATATAATGCCATTAAGGAATCACTTGGAGGCGGCGTTCCTGGACAATAGCGAGGCAGGAAAGGACGGGCCCTCGAGCGGTCGACCTTTGAGGCGCCCGGAGCCCATTACTGCTGCTAAAGGTTCCCGCCTCACCCCCGCCGTCGACAGTCAGAACACCCCCTCTGACACCGTGCGTCATACGGAAGGTGAACAGCGCTCTCACATAAAACTGTCGCTGCCTTAGCGTGGAACAGCTCTGTAGCTTCACCAATCGAATATACTCTGTGCTATCCTCTGAGAAGTTTATACCTGTTGTGTTGTCAGTTCGGGAACAGGCTTCCTGCAGCTCCGCACGCCGTCTCGTGCAGGACTCTTCATCTCTACGTAACCACTGCGCCCTACGTTCGCTCCTACCTGCCTACTTTAGTCGAGCCTTGGTCTCCTACAAATTTTGCCGCTACACTTCCCTTCATTATCAAAGCCACGATTCGATGATGCCTCCGGATGTGCTCTATCAACTGATCCCTTCTTTCCGTCGAGTTGTACCACAAATTTCTTTTTCCTCAATTCTGTTCAGTACTTTCTTCTTTAGTTACTCGTTCTACCCATCTAAATTTCTGCATTTTTTTCCGTAGACCACATTTCAGAATCTTCTATTCTCTTCTTCTCTGAAAAGTTTGTCCTCCACGTTTCACTTACGTGTAGGGCAACACTCCTTACATATACATGTTGTTGTTGTTGTTGTTGTTGTGGTCTTCAGTCCTGACACTGGTTTGATGCAGCTCTCCATGCTACTCTATCCTGTGCAAGCTTCTACATCTCCCAATACCTACTGCAACCTACATCCTTCTGAATCTGTTTAGTGTATTCATCTCCTGGTCTCCCTCTGAGCTGCCCTCCAATGCTAAATTTGTGATCCCTTGATGCCTCAGAACATGTCCTACCAACCGATGCCTTCTTCTAGTCAAGTTGTGCCACAAACTTCTCTTCTGCCAATTTCTGTTCAATACCTCCTCATTAGTTATGTGATCTACCCATCTAATCTTCAGCATTCTTCTGTAGTACCACATTTCGAAAGCTGCTATTCTCTTCTTGTCTAAACTATTTTTTGTCCATGTTTGATTTCCATTCATGGCTACACTCCATACAAATATTTTCAGAAACGACTTCCTGACACTTAAATCTACTCTTAACGTTAGCAAATTTCCCTTCCTCAGAAACGGTTTCCTTGCCATTGCCAGTCTACATTTTATGTCCTCTCTACTTCGACCATCATCAGTTATTTTGCTGCCCAAATAGCAAAACTCCTTTACTACTTTACGTGTCTCATTTCCTAATCTAATTGCTTCAGCATCACCCGACTTAATTCGACTACATTCCATTTTCCTTGTTTTGCTTTTGTTGATGTTCATCTTATACCCTCCTTTCAAGACACTGTCCATTCCGTTCAACTGCTCTTCCAAGTCCTTTGCTGTCTCTGACAGAATTACAATGTCACCGGCGAACCTCAAAGTTTTTATTTCTTCTCCATGGATTTTAATACCCACTCCGAATTTTTCTTTTGTTTCCTTTACTGCTTGCTCAATATACAGATTGAATAACATCGGGGAGAGGCTACAACCCTGTCCCACTCCCCAACCACTGCTTCCCTTTCATGCTCCTCGACTCTTATAACTGCCGTCTGGTTTCTGTACAAATTGTAAATAGCCCTTCACCCCCTGTATTTTACCCTTGGCACCATCAGAATTTGAAAAAGAGTATTCCAGTCAACATTGTCAAAAGCTTTCTCTAAAATGCTATAAACGTAGGTTTGCCTTTCCTTAATCCATCTTCTAAGGTAAGTCGTAGGATCAGTATTGCCTCAAGTGTTCCAATGTTTCTACGGAATCCAAACTGATCTTCCCCGAGGTCGGACTCGGCTTCTACCCGTTTTTCCATTCGTCTTTCAACTGCTCTTCTAGTCCTATGCCGTCTCTGCGACAGTCACTTTGTTATCGGCAAATTTCAGAGTTGAATTTCCTGTCTAACTTGGTCGTCTTTACTGCTTGCTCAGTGTACCGATTGAATAACATCAAGGACTGGGTACAATGCACTCTCACTCCCTCCTTAACCGTTGTTTTCCTTCCATGCCCTTCGATTCATAACTGCAGCACAAGTTGTGTACAACATTTCGCTCCGTGTATTTCACCCGTGCTGCCACCAGAATTCCACTGAGTGCATTCCACTTTTTACTATCTAAAGCTTTCTCCAAATATACAAAAGTTACAAACATAGGTTTGTCTTTCGTTAACCTGTGTCTAAGGTAAGTCTAACATCATTACTGCCTTGCATGTGTCTACATTTCTCCGGAACCCGAACTTATTTTCTGTGAAGTAAGTTTCTGTCAGTTTTTCAGCCTCCTGTAAGTAACTCGTGCCAGTATTTTGCAAACATGACTTATGACTGAATGATAATATACAGTTGTAGCAGAAAAGGCCTTATTTGAACACGAATTGTTACTTTCCTGTGAAGTCTGAGGGTATTTAGGCTGTTTCATGTATATATTGAATACCAAAATTGTGCCGGCCACGGTGGCCGAGAGGTTCTAGGCGCCTCAGTCCGGAACCGCGCGACTGCTACGGTCGCAGGTTCGAATCCTGCCTCGGGCATGGATGTGTGTGATGTCCTTAGGTTAGTTAGCTTTAAGTAGTTCTAAGTTCTAGGGGACTGATGACCACAGATGTTAAGTCCCATAGTGCTCAGAGCCATTTTTGGACTGATGACCTCAGATGTTAAGTCCCGTAATACTCAGAGCCATTCGAACCAAAGTTGTTTCCTGCAATTTTGTCGTATGATATGTTGGAGACCGTTGTTTGAAGACAAATGTTGATGGCGTTAGGACAGCAACCACCCACAAATTTACTTTGAGTTCCTTTATTAAAAGGAAACCGTTACCGGTTTCGAATCGTTGTGATTCATCATCAGACGGTTTACACGCTTTCTTTATGACATTTGGTGTGTTTTTATAGATTAATTGCCCTAAAATATAAATTATAATTATGTTTTAACACGCCACACACAGATGGTTGCGTTACAGATTTTCGTTGCATGTGACGTACGTGAAACGTCGGTTTCGAGTGTTTGTTTTCATAACGTTCGTCAGACCGATGTAAATGCATTCCCACTGCATCCTCGTTGTTGCACACGTAAATAGTTATCACTGTCACTTTAGATTTGTCGCTGAGATCATTTCAACCACGCACCACATGTTTTGATACATACAAAGAGCTTAGAAACATATGAGTATCACAGATGCTTCTAAGCATTTGACGATGATGTCCTATGTTTGGAAAGGATCATATATTCATTTACAAAACTGTAATGCCTTTTACATTAGTACAGAGACATTGAATTTTTTTCAGCTGATATTGCTAAATTAATTATAAAGTTTTTTATATGTATTTAGAACTGTGTAGGTAAAATAGTGTATTATTTTATTTCATTTGGCATCATGAGAATTATAGTAATATATAAATTTGCTACTTGATCTGCAGATAGGTGTATTAATATTATTTGCTTTGGAGGCTGGAAAGTAATTTTTGGAAATTTTTCAGGAAAGGGGTGTTAGCTAACTGTTTGTTCGTTAAGGATATAGTCTGGTGTGTGTGTGTGTGTGTGTGTGTGTGTGTGTGTGTGAGTGTGTGTGTGTTTTTGTTCATAGTGGCTCCTTTTTCTGTTAGATGCAAATTTTTTAAGTTGTCCTCAATGTTTCCCACTGAATGGTTTTCTTCAGCAATATGGGCTGCAAATGCTGATTTGTTCAAGTTACCAAGTCTTAGAGCATCAATATGTTCTTTGTATCTAATTTCAAAACTTCTGCCTGTCTGTCCAATGTAGAATTTTGGGCATGCATCACATTTGAGTTTGTAAATTCCTGATTTACGGTAGGGACTCTTGGAGGTATTTACATCATGGATTACTTTTTGTTGTAATTTATTATTTGTGGAAAAGCTGATTGTGATATTTTTCTTCTTTTTAAATAAGTTTGCTATTTGGTATGAAAGTGGGCCTATGTATGGGAGAGTAGCATATTTAGGTTTGGCTTCAGTGGCACACTGATTTGGCTTGAAGTGACTGCTGTGAAGTGGATCTGTGGTTTTTACCTGCATTTTGTTGTGAAGTTTTTCTATTATTGTGGGTTTATATTCATTATTATGAGCAACTGTTTTAATTATATTGATTTCATTTTGTTGCTCTGTGTCACTCATTGGTGCTTTTTTAATTCAGTGTAGCATCGTTCTGAAATATGCCATTTTCTGTTGGCGGGGGTGGCAAAATGAGTTGCTAATACTGACATCTGTGGTGGTAGGTTTTCTGTAAATACTGATGGTGGTGGTGGTGGTTAGCGTTTAACGTCCCGTCGACAACGAGGTCATTAGAGACGGAGCGCAAGCTCGGGTTAGGGAAGGAAATCGGCCGTGCCCTTTCAAAGGAACCATCCCGGCATTTGCCAGAAACGATTTAGGGAAATCACGGAAAACCTGAATCAGAATGGCTGGAGACGGGATTGAACCGTCGTCCTCCCGAATGCGAGTCCAGTGTGCTAACCACTGCGCCACCTCGCTCGGTGATGGCGGACGAGTGTGTCAGTACCACCAACATAGACGTCCAGTTGAGCAGCGTCGTTTTGCGATCCGTTGCACACGTTGAATTAACCTCGCTCGGTAAATACTGAATTGAAGTTTATTGTTACTATTGCAAATTTTCAGGTCAAGAAAGTTAATGATTTTATTAGTTTCATGTTCAACTGTGAATTTAATATTTTTGTGCATTTTGCTAAGATCTGCTGCTAATGTATCTATTTCATTGCTTGTACCATCAAAACGCAGTATTGTATCAACATATCTTCTGTAGTATATTATTTGTTTGAGATGTGCTGCTTGACAGAAGAATTTTTGTTCTATATGGTTGATGTAAATGTCAGCCAATATCCCAGCTAAGCTACTTCCCATTGCCAAACCATGATGTTGTTGGTACAGTTTGTTGTTGAAGCTAAAGTAAGTATGCTCTAGAATAAGTGAAAGTATTTCTATGAGTTCACAGATCTCTGCAACACTAATTTTCTTATATTTAAGCAGATTGTTTCTTAGAATGTTAAGTCTCTTTGACAGGGATGTTCATGTACAGGTTGACTATGTCTAGTGATGCTAATTTAGCTGTTGGTGGGATGTGGATGTCTTTAATTAAGCTTATGAGTTCATGTGTGTTATGTATGGTGTAGTTATTTTCAAATGTATAGTACTTGGTAATGTTTCCTCTTCGATCATTACTGCTCTACCAAATTAGTGTCGCAGTAACATATCGCGAACTCAACATGTACTATCTCTCTATTCGTTAAAATCGAACTCGTGAGGCTTGTGTACGATCATAGTTTTATGAGGATGGAGTGTAACTCGCAGTTGAGGGCGCGCTGTAGCGACCGACGAGGCATGCCGACTGGGACCGCAGCCAGCGTTGCCAACTCAAAAAAACCCGAGTCGATAGATTCAATATCAAAAGTCGCTAGAAAGTCGCTAAAACTGATTTTACTAGGGGTGTACTGAAAATTTCGTGTTGTGAATTGTGCAATAAGCCAGTGTGTGTGTGTGTGTGTGTGTGTGTGTGTGTGTGTGTGTGTGTGTGGTGGGGGGGGGAGGGGGGAGTTAATAAAATATTAATAAAAATTGTCTCATACGTAATTGCTATATTGTCTTAATTAAATGACGCATCGCTTGCAACAACATACATATAAAATACGCTAACGTTTAATTAAACATGTTATTATAATTGACGCAACACATAAATTGTTGTTTCAATGACAGTAGTCCAATATACTATAAAATGTACAACTATACTTGTAACAAAAGAAAGCAAGAGCTCAAATTAGGTTACAAAATATATACATACCGGTATGTGAGCTATTCATCGTCGTCACTCAGAAGACCGAATAACTCTTCTGTTTCATGCTCTGACAGAACTATAGTTGATGTAGAGGGTTGAACGTCGCTCAAAAGATGATGTTGCAGTTCGACTGGTTTTGTCGCAAAAGAGTAACTTTTGTTCGTTCCAATAAGCTCCAATACGTCTGACGGTATGTCAAAAGAGGCACAATCTTTATTTTGTTTCTTCAGCTGGTCTCTCAATACGATCAAAGCATTAATTGTCTTTAACGATAATCTGTTATGTTGTTTAGTTTTTATAATGTTCATAGAACTGAATATTCTTTCCACTTCTGCATTTGAATGCAGTAGGCATAGAACGGTCATTGCTACCTGTGAAATCAAAGAAAAAGGATTCTCCCCTGCGGCATTTTTATACTGCAAAACCTCACTCCAAAATCGAACAGTGTTAGTAGTGTTATTCCACCTAATGAAGTTAATATTATGCCATTCTTGCAGCATACCGTCTATGAAATCGCCACTAAAACCCAATTCTTTGGCTACATCCGCTACAGCATTATTTTTATTCACTTTTAGTGTTTCTTCAACATTCAGCATTGACATTTTTTTGAGGATCGTAACGTTACTTGGTAGTCTTTGTTGAATTTCTGTAATGAGTTTCAGACTAAACTGAATGCATCTCTTCTTCACATAAACTTTATTTTCTTCAGACAAACTTGACTCAGACAATTTCTGTTCAAACATAAAGCCAAGGTTCGGATTTGCGTACATACATTCGCTTGGAACTGGTGTTGTCAACAAATCAACAGTTGGAAAAACTATGTTTTGTCCGAGTGACTGCATGAGAAATACAAGTGTATCTAGTAATTTAGTGGGGTCATTGTCTTCTCCTTCAAAAGCCTTTATTGCTATTTGTACGTCTTTTAAAGCATGTTTAAGGAAAAACATGTAAAGATGATTTGATTCGTCACAATACATCATGTATAAAAGATCGGCAGTGTAACAATTGTCTTGAACCATGGCAAGTGAAAAACGTAGCTTTAGTTCTTCCAACTGCTCCAGAATTCTTCGTATTGCTGGTTCAATTGAAAGCCAACGTGTTGCACAGACCTTCAAAATTTTTAGTGGCTGTTTTCCACAATTTACTGTCTCATAAACTTTTTTATATTCCTCTTGTCTTTTGGGTGAAATGGAGAACCAATTGTAGGTTTTCCGTACAAGAAACTCTATGTTTCTAGGTATGGTATTCACTGAGGCGTGCGAAACTGCAAGCTGAAGAGAGTGACAAATGCAACGGATCAATACCAAATGCTTCAAACCATATTCTCTCTTGAGTTGTTCGAAAAGCCCATTGTTTATTTCAACCATTACGGAAGCATTATCTGTGCTAATTCCTACCGTATTAGCGATTGTAAGTTTGAGATCTTTCAAAGAATTCACAAGAACAGCAGCCAGATTTCCTGCATCTGCAGTTTCTACTACAGCGAGTTTGAGAAATGCTGATCTAATGGTTTGGTTGTTTACACTATAGTATCGTATAACGATACCTAGCATTTTAGATATTGATACATCTGTGGATTCATCTATTAGTACACTGTATTTTTAGTTACCAATATCTTCAACCAATGATTGTGTAAAATATGGAGCCAAAACTTCAGTTATAATGTTAGTGCACTTTGTACGATGTAATTGCATGTTTTTAGCGCCCTCATCACCGGAAAACACCTTCTTGCACAGTATTCCTAAATGATCTACAGCCAAAATAGAGCAATGTTCAGCAATAAATAAAGAAAGGGCGCCTTCCGCTCTGCTTGCTATTCTAACTGTAGTTTTCGGAACAATTTTCACAGGTAAGGTGGTTTGTGTTTTTTTTAAATCAATTTTTTGTTTATGTTTAATAGTTTTCGAATGCTTTTTAATATCACACAATTTAGCATAAAACTCTGTTGCACATACTTGACATCTTGCCTTGGATAAGTCTCCAACGACTGGTTTCAGCCACCCATTGAATTCAGGTTCAGCTTCCCACGCATCCCGATATTTTTGAGCGTACTGCTTCTTCTTCTTCTGCGGTAAATCCATTATGTAAGCCACCACAACATAAGTTTCACCAGTTTACAGTAACTGAAAATACATTAAAACTCAGGCGAACTAGAGGTCATGAAACAATCTACTCACTCGGCAACTCGATATCAGTCCTATTGTTCATTGTTTAAAACGTAATAATGTCTGAGATACCCCCACCGAATTGTTGTTGCGTTACCACTGTGCATGCGGTAATAATTTGACTGCGAGTTAACATTTCGAAAAATTAGAGGTTGCTGGACAGAAATGTATTTTAATATACTTAATATTACGTATGTTTTTTGTCAATTCGAAAAATAAAGGGAGTTCAAAAGTTGAAGTATTATAGATCGATACGCTATCGACGATAACAGGCTAGTGGGTAATGAATAATGAATTGTTCTATAGTCAAGGTTTTCTTACTCTGTAGGCAATTCCCACATTCAGGTTTACCAAATGCTGAACAATGCTACATGATCTGCTACGAACTTAATTTAACTTGGTAAATCTAGAACAAAGTCAGTGTAGTACCCATTATATAGTTAAAATCTTAGTTTTGTTAATGAAAATACTGGCCCAAAATAGTTTTGATTTGTACTTGAAAAGACGTCAGTACTTCAAAAGTCGCCAGATAAGTCGCTAAATAATTTTTGTCGCTAAAAAAATTTTTTTGTCGCTAAGACGAATGCAAAAGTCGCCATTTCTAGCGACAAAGTCGCTAAATTGGCAACACTGACCGCAGCGCCTAGTGGAACGACGAGGACTTTGAAGAGCGGACGCCTTTACTGCGTCGACATGTTGTGGTGTTCGCGCGTAAGGGGGGCGGGGCGACCAGTCGACTTCTTCATTGTGCGAAAACAGTTAAGTAAGTACTGTGTTGTGCTCAGGTCTCGAACCATTGCGCTCAACGTTGAACTGTAAATGGAAAAGCCGTTGAACAGTGGTAACACATTCATTATTTGTAAAATAATGTTCAGCACTGAAAACACGATGCTGCAAAGTCCACTGCGCCATTCTTTCTGAAACTGGACGCTCTGACCGACAGAATACAGCGCTCAGGAGGATTCTCGCGTCCGTCGGTCGTCGTAATTTAATAATAATAATAATAATTATTATTATTATTATTTTTGATTGTTGCCGACTTATGTGGTGGGCCTTGATAAAAATGATATTTCATTCAATTTTGATTTACGATTAAACGCTTTTGTGAAGTTCTCCTTTTTAACAATATTAATCTTAAATTATTTGTTACGTTAATGAATGTTAGACTCGCTGAATCTTAAAACATGAGCATATAAGTTGAACAATGGAATAAACCTTTCATAGTAATTTCCTCGGCTAGTCCAATTCACTTTAAAGCAAAAAAATCTTTAGTTATTACAATTGTTGCCCACACACGCGCGTGAGTATTTTTTCCAACCTTCGTTAACCATTGCATTGTAGTCGGAGTCCTGGCTCTGGCTCTCGGCTGTGGTACTGAAAATAAGAATCTTAAAACTACGTATTATCTGCAGCGTCGAGCGGCTGTGGAGAAAAATGTATATTACGTTAATAGGGGGCGAGTTTTTCGCTTCTGCTAATTTTTTATAATATCGCCACGTAATGGCGTCGTTGGCTGCATCGGCCGCTGCGATTGTTGAACCGTAAATTACCTGAATGCATGTTAATTCAAGGAAGGCGGACATGAAATCGGGATCACCTCTTACAAATTAAAAGTGCACAATAATATTAAATGAATATATTATCTGCTTAATTAGTACAAATATGCTTACATTCGCCAGCACACGCAAGATGTCCGTCTACACGCAATCAAGACAAGAGAAGAAGTGAAGACGACTAAAAAATTAACAAAAGAGTGTATCTTGTCTCTTTAGGTCATTTTGTTACATTTCTTTGCACTCTAAACTTACACAGAGAAATTATTATTTTATGGGTACATTATACACCGCTCCCCTTCAAATCCATGCGTTCATTTGCGCCACCCTGAATGATTTGTCGGTTCCGAGGTTGAGAAATAAAAGAATAAGGTAGTCTAACGTTTCGGGTTCGACTCCCGGCTGGGTCGGAGATTTTCCCCGCTCAGGGACTGGGTGTTGTGTTGTCCTAATCACCACCACCACCACCACCACCACCACCACCACCACCACCATCGACGCGCAAGTCGCCGAGTGGCGTCAAATCTAAAGACTTGCACCCGGCGAACGGTCTACCCAACGGGAGGCCCTAGTCACACGACATTTACATTTCTCGTGAAACAGCGAAACTATATTTGATGCATTTTTCAGTCGTAATGACGTCTTCTATCCCACTCTCCTCTCTGGGCCGTTTATTTGTTTACTTTCCTTGTCTCCAACAAACGTGCAACCTGCATGTCACAACCACTCCCTCTGTTTTGAATGTTTCTCACATTAAAAGTCCGTCTCCATGCCACTGACAATACACACTGATAGTAAACTTTGTTTCAGACATCTCGGAAGGTTGGTTTTGATAACAATATTTAGTTTAACAAAAGCCCTCCAAACCATTTTCACTCTGCCATTTATTATTCCTCCTGTCCGTCCAGTCGTACTTTACAACAGCAGTTAAGTGCAAATACCCGTTAATTGGTTCACAACCCAAACCACACGCCACTGTTAAGCACTAATGAAGGACTAGGTCCCTTACTTCAATTGCACAAAATTCATTAAGGTCAATCCAACACATTTATTTCAAATAACAAATGAACTTACATTTGAACCTGTCTCACATTAAACAGGAATAAAAAAAAAATTCAATATCAGCTAATTTAGTGCGTGAAGCGCGAGTTAAGCCAATAACCAGATAAACTATTCACCGTAATTCAAAAGAAAGAGAAAAACGAAATTGAATCAACACATCCCACTGACAAATATCCAAAAAACCTTACGATACTACTCAAAAGAATACACTGAAGTGGGGAGCAGTAATTCACCCGACAGAACATTTCAAAATGAGTTCAATAACACAGCTGCGTGCCCCCGAAAACAGCAAGACATTAAATACACTTCATTTGACGAATAACAAATACCCATTAACATTACGCCACTCCTGTTTGAACTGCAGTGTCCCAAAGAAACAGGCGCTTGTTCTGAAAGAACAATTTTTTATATGTTTAAATTACAACATCAAGGAATTCCAAAAGATGTCCAATCGAACCCCCCCCCCCCACCCTTTCAGTTGTGACACAAATCTTTCCCCTTTCTAGGTGGAGCCTGAGCCAGAAACACAGAATGCCACAAAAACCCAGTTTTGCTGTGAAATCTTACAGGACACCCGGAAGCAGTAACAGACAAGGGGGCGGCACCCACAAGTAACACAGGCTAATAGTCAGGCTGGGAGCACACCCTACGAGAACTTGTTCACACTATGCTCACCACAAACTGTAGACATTCCGGCCGAACATCCGCTTGCGGTGGCTGCCAGAAGGACGAAGCGACCGACAGGCCCACGCCGTGCTCCTCACACAGGCACCTCAGTTTGCACAAACATCTCGGCCAACACCAACTCCGGGCTCCCCTGTCACTGCCAGGCTTGGCACAGTTTATACGAAATGCCTTCCTGGCAACCAGTAACCGCCGCAGGAGTTTCACGATTTGCAAACAGCCCCAGCGTAACAGACATCACACACGTGCTTACGCCCGACCCACAACTCCGCCCCAGCCGAAAACCCAAAGATGCTCATTCCCGGGGACGCGCCAAAGATCGACCAGCGATGTGGCTCAAACTGTTAAGTACAAACACTCGTTAACTGGTTCTGTGATTTCATTGTTAATGTGTACAGTTTCATTTTCGTTCTAAATCGTTATTAGAGTCTTGTTACAAATTACTTTCAGGTCTGCTTTCAATCTTCGTCTGTTAATTTCTCACATTCATTGTTGAAGGTAACACACACACACACACACACACACACACACACACACACACAGGTTGTTAAAAACAAGTGTCACATATTACTACAGGATATAGTATTGGTCAAAAGCAGAACAACAGTTCCTCTAACGGTATGTCCGGAAACCAACACGTGTTAAGATAAGGGCCATTTTACTAGTGACGAGCCGGCCGGAGTGGCCGTGCGGTTCTAGGCGCTCCATTCTGGAGCCGAGCGACCGCTACGGTCGCAGGTTCGAATCCTGCCTCGGGTATGGATGTGTGTGATGTCCTTAGGTTAGTTAGGTTTAAGTAGTTCTAAGTTCTAGGCGACTGATGACCTCAGAAGTTAAGTCGCATAGTGCTCAGAGCCATTTGAACCATTTTGAACTAGTGACGAGTAATGTGTAGTGATGCGCGATGATTTACGAGACCTATCGGAAAAGGCTACCGTTCAAAAACACAGCTGTGGTTTATGCACTACGGGACACCACCCCGTTTTCTACGGATCGCCGACTGTTGCTGACCGCAACATTTCATGGACGAGGGACTGTGGTGGAAGTCCGGTAGCATTGCCTCCCCGTTCAAGGCATCTGAATCAGTTGGATTTCTGGCTATGGCGACATTTTAAGGCACGGGTGGTGTGTGCCAAACCCGTCGACAATGTCCAGAAGTTACAGGAGCGTGTGACCAATGCACGTGACGCAATCCGAATGAGACCAGGTGTATTGGTTCACGCTGGCCTACTGTCGGAAAAGTACATACGACGTAAACAAGAACCGCACACAAATGTAATACTCTTGTGCAGAAAGGTGTGCAGTATACTGCTGCATCCCTTTTCAATAAGCTACCACAAGAATTCAAAAATCTTAGTAGTAATCCATGCGCGTTCAAATCGAAACTGAAGAGTTTCCTCATGGGTCACTCCTTTTATTCTATTGCAGAGTTCCTTGAAAAATGAAGTTGATTCTTATGTTATATTGTTGACTGCGTTTACTGAAACTAATAGCTTGACTTTTTTGGGTTCGAAAACATTTTATTTTTATCTGCTATTACTTTTATGTAGTAATTTTCAAGTACTGACACATTCCATGACGTTGGAGATTTGCTCCTCAATTTGCTCCTCCGGAACTTCATGTGTAAATAAATACTACATCTACATCCACATACATACTCCGCAATCCACCATATGGTGCGTGGCGGAGGGTACCTCGTACCACAACTAGCATCTTCTCTCCCTGTTCCAGTCCTAAACAGAACGAGGGAAAAATGACTGCCTATATGCCTCTGTACGAGCCCTAATCTCTCTTATCTTATCTTTGTGGTCTTTCCGCGAAATGTAAGTTGGCGGTAGTAAAGTTGTAGTGCAGTCAGCCTCAAATGCTGGTTCTCTAAATTTCCTCAGTAGCAATTCACGAAAAGAACGCCTCCTTTCCTCTAGAGACTCCCACCCGAGTTCCTGAAGCATTTCCGCAACACTCGCGTGACGATCAAACCTACCAGTAACAAATCTAGCAGCCCGCCTCTGAATTGCTTCCATGTCCTCCCTCAATCCTACCTGATAGGGATCCCCAACGCTCGAGCAGTACTCAAGAATAGGTCGTATTAGTGTTTTATAAGCGGTCTCCTTTACAGATGAACCACATCTTCCCAAAATTCTACCAACGAACCGAAGACGACTATCCGCCTTCCCCACAACTGCCATTACATGCTTGTCCCGCTTCATATGGCTCTGCAATCTTACGCCCAAATATTTAATCGACGTGACTGTGTCAAGCGCTACAGTACTAATGGAATAATCAAACATTAAAGGATTCTTTTTCCTGTTCATCTGCATTAATTTACATTTGTCTATATTTAAGAGTTAGCTGCCATTCTTTACACCAATCACAAATCCTGTCCAAGTCATCTTGTATCCTACTACAGTCACTGAACGACGACACCTTCCCGTACACCACAGCATCATCAGAAAACAGCCTCAAATTGCTATCCACCTTATCCATAAGATCATTTATGTAGATAGAAAACAACAGCGGACCTACCACACTTCCCTGGGGCACTCCAGATGATGCCCTCACCTCCGATGAACACTCACCATCGAGGACAACGTACTGGGTTCTATTACTTAATAAGCCAAACACCTATTTCAATAGAAATCCTCGCGTAAATAAATGGCATAAATTAAGCATAAAATCGTGAATTGAATTTCAACTAAAGTATTATTATTCCAACATTTAGCGTATGAAATACTTGGCAAGCCATGTACGTTTTAGGTAACTACGGTATTGAGTCTTGCGGTCGTTAATGCAAAAGACGCGACGAGACGTGTAGACGACGAAAGTGGCTCACCTTGTTGACGTAATGAATGGCAGTCTTGGGCGGCGCAGACGGCTTCCCGATAAAATATGTGTTGTGACTTTCATTTAACTGCCCTCATCATGATACGTCCATGTCCTTCAGCACCTCGATGACTTGCAGCTTGTGTACTTCCAAAGATATTCCATATGCAGTATCGTCTTTGGCGCTCTTTACGTCACCAACTATGCTATAATAAATATATATCTCTGATTAAGTATTTGAAGAGAAAATACAAATGTTCACGGTGTCACATTATAGCAAAGTATTTACAGCGCCTACAGATATTTACATATACGACACATTTCAAAATTAAGCTGTATGGTTTACTGCAAAGGTTGGAAAAGAAAGAGGAGAAAGAATTTACACAAATCACCTCACATCTGTGTTACCTCTCAGGTTTTCTGGGCGGTACGGATTACTAGTGTGCTTCCGGTTGTTCTGCCGAGTTGTTTCCATTTTCTGCACAATATTTCGACGATCCATCGAGCCGCGCTCTTCAGGTGCTACGAGTCTCACTATTTACGTGTACTCGCTTGCCTGAACCCCTTATGTCACTTCAATTACCGACACCCCCTCCTCCCTTGGATGTTTTTTTGTTTTGTCAGAGGCCTCACTAACATTCCGTGAAACGCAAATGCTCTCGGCGTTTACCAACTCTCGTGGTCATGAGAGATGGCGAGATCTTAATATATTGAGCGATAGACCCCAAGCCTTGTTTACATTGAAACGCCCGTCCCTACTGATTAGGTTCTATGACATCTTTATTTTGTTACACTTATTAACTGAACGGCCGTTGCATTCAAAATGAAGAACGCCTGAGAAAGAGGTTGAGACTGAGACAGAGGAAGAGAAATCGAGAATTGCTTATCTATCTTATGCTGGCCGAATATACGGAAAGATCGATAGACTCCTACGAAAATATTGCACCCAGATTATTTCGCCAACTTCAACGAAGATAAAAAGTCCTCTCTGGTATTTTAAAAACGATCTAGGTCTCGGAAAACTAAGTGTGTGTCGCAGTCCATGCCAATGTGGCATGTCTTACGTAGAAATAGATAAGCTCAGAATAGTGAAGCAACTTAAATCACTTAACAAAAGCAAGTCTTCCGGACCAGACTGTAAACTAGTTACGTTGCTTTCAGAGTGTGCCGATACAATAGCTCCATACTTAAAAATCATGTACAACCGTTCGCTCGACGGAAGATCCATACCCAAAGATTGGAAAGTTGCACGGGCCACACTAGTATTCAAGAAAGTGATCCACTAAACTACAGGCGCATATCATTAATGTCGATATGGAGCAGGATTTTGGAACATATATTGTATTCGAACATAATGCATTACCTCGAAGAGAACTGTCTATTCTGTTACGAAGTATTGAGTGCTATTGGCAAGAGAGCTCAAACTGATTCGTGTTTCTTGATTTCGAGAACAGTTTTGACACTGTATCACACAAGCGGCTTGTAGTGAAATTGCGTGCTTGTGGAATACCGTCTCATTTATGAGACTGGATTCGTGATTTCCTGTAAGAGAGGTCACAGTTCGTAGTAATTGACAGAAAGTCATCGAGTAAAACAGAAGTGATTTCTGGCGTTCCCCGAGGTAGTGTTATAGGCCTTTGCTGTTTCTTATCTATATAAACGATTTAGGAGACAAATCTGAGCAACCGTCTTGGGTTGCTTGCAGATCAAGCTATCGTTTGTCGACTAGTAAAGTCATCAGGAGGTCAAAACATATTGCAAAACGATTTAGAAAAGATATGTGTATGGTGCAAAAATTGGCTATTGACCCTAAATAACGAAAAGTGTGAGGTCATCCATATGAGTGCTAAAAGGAATCCGTTAAACTTCGGTTACACGATGAATCAGTCAAATCTGAAGGCCGTAAATTTAACTAACTACCTAGGAATTACGGTTACGAACAACTTAAATTGGAACACACAGAAAATGTTGGGGAAAGGCGAGCCAAAGACTGCGTTTTATTGGCAGGACGCTTAGAAAATGTAACAGTACTAAAGGTACTTCCTACACTACCATCGTCCGTCCTCTTCTACACTACCGGCCATTAAAATAGCTACACCACGAAGACGACGTGTTAGAGACGCGAAATTTAACCGACAGGAAGAAGATGCTCTGATATGCAAATGATTAGCTTTTCAGAGCATCCACACAAGGTTGACGCCGGTGGCGACACCTACAACGTGCTAACACGAGGAAAGTTTCCAACCGATTTCTCATACACAAACAGCAGTTGACCGGCGTTGTCTGGTGAAACGTTGTTGTGATGCCTCGTGTAAGGAGGAGAAATGCGTACCATCACGTTTGCGACTTTGATAAAGGTTGGATTGTAGCCTATCGCGATTGCGGTTTATCGTATCGCGACATTGCTGCTCGCGTTGGTCGAGATCCAATGACTATCAGCAGAATGTGGAATCGGTGGGTTCAGGGGGGGTAATACGGAACGCCGTGCTGGATCCCAATGGCCTCGTATCACTAGCAGTCGAGATGACAGGCGTCTTACCCGCATGGCTGTAACGGATCATGCAGCCACGTCTCGAGCCCTGAGTCAACAGATGGGGACGTTTGCAAGACGACAACCATATGCCCGAACAGTTCGACGACGTTTGCAGCAGCATGGACTATCAGCTCGGAGACCGTGGTTGCGGTTACCCTTGACGCTGCATCACAGACAGGAGCGCCTGCGGTGGTGTTCAGATGGCTCTGAGCACTATGGGACTTAACATCTGTGGTCATCAGTCCCCTAGAACTTAGAACTACTTAAACCTAACTAACCTAAGGGCATCACACACATCCATGCCCGAGGCAGGATTCGAACCTGCGACCGTAGCAGTCGCGCGGTTCCGGACTGCGCGCCTAGAACCGCTAGACCACCGCGGCCGGCTGCGGTGGTGTACTCAACGACGAACCTGGGGGCACGAATGGCAAAACGTCATTTTTTCGGATGAATCCAGGTTCTGTTTACAGCATCGCGATGGTCGCATCCGTGTTTGGCGACATCTCGGTGAACGCACATTGGAAGCGTGTATTCGTCATCGCCATACTGGCGTATCACCCGGCGTGGCGGTATTGGGTGCCATTAGTTACACGTCTCGGTCACCTCTTGTTCGCATTGACGGCACTTTGAACAGTGGACGTTACATTTCGGATGTGCTACGACCTGTGGCTCTACCCTTCATTCGATCCCTGCGAAACCCTACATTTCAGCAGGATAATGCACGACCGCATGTTGCAGGTCCTGTACGGGACTTTCTGGGTACAGTAAATGTTCGACTGTTGCCCTGGCCAGCACAGTCTCCAGATCTCTCACCAACTGAAAACGTCTGGTCAATGGTGGCCGAGCAACTGGCTCGCACAATACGCCAGTCACTACTCCTGATGAACTGTGGTATCGTGTTGAAGCTGCATGGGCAGCTGTACCTGTACACGGCATCCAAGCTCTGTTTGACTCAACGCCCAGCCGTATCAAGGCCGTTATTACGGCCAGAGGTGGTTGTTCTGGGTACTGATTTCTCAGGATCTATGCGCCCAAACTGCGTCTAAATGTAATCACATGTCAGTTCTAGTGTAATATATTTGTCCAATGAATACCCGTTTATCATCTGCATTTCTTCTTGGTGTAGCAATTTTAATGGCCAGTAGTGTAGAATACTGCTGTGCGGTGTGGGATCCTTAGTAGGTCGGACTGACGGAGTTCAAAGGAGGTCAACACCTTTCGTATTATCGCGAAATAGGGGAGACATTGTCACTGCAAGAGAAAAGAGCGTCAAAGGGCATAGTGGGGCCGGGCATCGATTTCAGCTATTATTAGCGGTACGAGACCAGCCGTAGTCGACGGTCCGGCTGGAATCTAGGCATCGTGTGCTCGTGGCAGTGAAACTCGCAGCGCCTGGAGGACGGCTGGGTCGGTCGTCCAAACATTGTGCAGACAATGGAAACAAGTCGGCACAACAGCCGTGAGCTTGGCATTGACACATCTATATTGACGTGTGTCACATCCACCAGGAATAATTAACGTCATTTTATGGAGGCTATTGTGTAATGGTGGCTGTGGGAAAATGCCGCCTTCTGGAATCACCTCTTTCTCTGCTAGGCGGTGTCGTAGGTTTAACGTGAGTGATCGACTTGCCTACGTTTGTGCTGTAGTGGTCCAAGCATTCTGTGACGGCCCTATGTTTAATTTGCAAAAAAATATTTCGTGAAAATAAAGTGAGAGTACAGGAAATTAAATTTTTTACAGAGTTCTGTTTCATGAAATTGGATCCAAGTTGGTGAACATGGTCAGAAAAACCGCAAAGTTGAAAAACCAATCTTCTTAAATAAGTAAAAAATTGCAACTCCTATCGAAAAACGTTAAATACGAAAGTTGTACTCATTAAAATATCTATTTTTTTATAAGCACCGAATACTTTCTTACGTTTAGAGATATTTCGACAAAATTATCTCGGCTTCCGAAGGTCATAGAAAAATTTAGCTCTTTTTAAGTCCGTGAAAATATGACAGCAATTTCTTTCTTTAAAAGTTATTTTCATCAAATAACAATTGAGATAGTTAAAAAAGGCCAACAAAGTGTAAGTTTTTAGAAGTCGTTTTTCGATACTTCAACTTACCAAAATCGTAAAAATTACTTAATAGCGTGATAGCGTAACGCTTAGCGACGAAAATAGCCTAGAATCATTACAGCAGCAGTGCAATCCGCTGAGAAGACCTAGCCAATTATCGACAACAACTTTGTTTAAGAAATCGATATATCTCAAAAAACTTTGCTGATGTTTTTGGCCGTGTCCGGCGTCTTGGGTCGAGTTTCATCAAACTGAAACTCTATTTAAAATTTAATTTCTAATACGCTCATATTTTTTGCTTTCAGGTAATATTTCTTGCAATCGCTTCTCCATAACACTTCGACTAAAGCGGTGTATACACGCAACGTCTCCGCTTTACCGATCTTGAATAAGTACACTACTGGCCATTAAAATTGCTACACCAAGAAGAAATGCAGATGATAAACGGGTATTCATTGGAGAAATATATTATACTATAACTGACATGTGATTACATTTTCACGCAATTTGGGTGCATAGGTCCTGAGAAATGAGTAGCCAGAACAACCACATCTGGCCGTAATAACGGCCTTGATACGCCTGGGCGTTGAGTCAAACAGCTGGGATGGCGTGTACAGGTACAGCTGCCCATGCAGCTTCAACACGATACCACAGTTCGTCAAGAGTAGTGACTGGCGTATTGTGACGAGACAGTTGCTCAGCCACCATTGACCAGACGTTTTCAGTTGGTGAGAGATCTGGGGAATGTGCTTGCCAGGGCAGCAGTCGAACATTTTCTTTATCCAGAAAGGTCCGTACAGGACCAGCAACATGCGGTCGTGCATTATCCTGCTGAAATGTAGGGTTTCGCAGGGATCGAATGAAGGGTAGAGCCACGGATTCGTAACACATCTGTAATGTAACGTCTACTGTTCAAAGTGCCGTCAATGCGAACAAGAGGTGACCGAGACGTGTAACCAATGGCACTCCATACCATCACGCCGGGTGATACACAAGTATGGCGATGACGAATACACGCTTCCAATGTGCGTTCACCGCGATGTGCCAAACACGGATGCGACCATCACGATGTTGTAAACAGAACCTGAATTCATCCAAGAAAATGAAGTTTTGCCATTCGTGCACTCAGGTTCGTCGTTGAGTACACAATCGCAGGCGCTCCTGTCTGTGATGCAGCGTCAAGGGTAACCGCAGCCATGGTGTCCGAGCTGATAATCCATGCTGCTGCAAACGTCGTCGAACTGTTGGTGCAGATGGTTGTTGTCCTGCAAACGTCCCCATCTGTTGACTCAGGGCTCGAGACGTGGCTGCACGATCCGTTACAGCCGTACAGATAAGATGCCTGTCATCTCGACTGCTAGTGATACGAGGCCGTTGGGATCCAGCACGGCGTTCCGTATTACCCTCCTGAACCCTCCGATTCCACTTTCTGCTAACAGTCATTGGATCGCGACCAACGCGAGCAGCAATGTCGCGATACGATAAACCGCAACTTTTATCAATGTCGGAAACGTGATGGTACGCATTTCTCCTCCTTACACGAGGCATCACAACAACGGTTCACCGGGCAACGCCGGTCAACTGCTGTTTGTGTATGAGAAATGTGCTGGAAACTTTCCTCATGTCAGCACGTTGTGGGTGTCGCCACCGGTGCCAACCTTGTGTGAATGCTCTGAGCTGATCATTTGTATATCACAGCATCTTCTTCCTGTCGGTCAAATTTCGCATCTGTAGCACGTCATCTTCGTGGTATAGCAATTGCAATGGCCAGTATTGTAGATGTCAGCCGAAGAAACACTGTGAGCCTCACAGACTTTTATTTTTTTCAATGCCTTCTCATGAGCGTTCCACAATGCAGTTACTGGTTTCGACCAGCCAGCGGCTGTCAGCAGCAAAAAAGAGATGGCAAGGAATGATTGTATACCTGATATATAAAAAATGCCAAGTAACTGTATACCTAATGATAAAAAAGAATAAAATCGTACCTAAACTCATTTGCTGTAAGCAGTTTCTGCAACGTTGTCCCAAGAAATGTGTGTGTTGCACATTCTAAAAATTATTTGAGAATATATTGTAACACAAAATATTTACTTACCTGGTTTTTGTGCGGTAGTTTCTTGCAAGCAGTTTTTGGGCAGATTGCTGTGTGTTCTCGTAAATCAGCATAATTTTAAATCATCTCATTCATCTTTCATAAAATATATAATTATGTTCTTCAAAACACAGTAATTCCAGCCGCAACGGCATGTTTCGACCAAACCCTACCAGATCTTCTTCATAACTCGTACTCGTGGCGCTGTTTGGGTCTGCCAAAGGTGGCGTGAAAACCGTCAAAGGTACACATTTCAGACACGAGTAACAAATCTTGTCAAATATCTATCTTCATTACAGCTAGTTACAAAATTACATTCTTCAATTCTAATAAAATTGTTGCAAGTGTTCCTATTAAATATTCGTTTTACAAAGTGATATAATTTATATTACCGACAATTCACAATAGGGGTAAATGTATTGTCTTATAGCTGATTTGTATGTGATAGATCCGCACATAATTGTTGGTTTTATAAAAACGTGAATGATGAAACAAGTCTGATGTTTCGAAAATTCCAAAATGAGGTAACCGATGCTGCATCGCGGCGAAAAGACCGCTACCCAGCGAAGTAAAAAGCCGCACACCTGAATGCACCGCGGCGATGCTTGCACGAGCTGTGTACTGTTTCCACGTTTCCCTTCTTCCCTGTCGCGAATCATTTTATCTTACCAGTGTGCTGTGGGTCAGTCGGCTGCTCTGGTT